>NC_049219.1:4959138-5596764 GCF_013347855.1 Anguilla anguilla | reverse complement strand
CTTGGTACGGTGTTCTCTCTCTCTCTCTCTCTCAAATTCAAATTCAAGATGCTTTATTGGCATGAAATACATTTGTACATATTGCAATGCGGTTGGGACGAAAGCCAGCACGAACGAACCTGAGAACCAATGGTCTCGGGTGTCCGTGGAGGTACTGGCACACCAAACAACAACAACAACATAGAAAAAAGAAAATGAAAAAAAGATTCTCTTAATTCTCTCTCTCTCTATCTCTCTCTCTCTCGCACTCTCTCTCAGGAAGTGAAAGGGGTTCATAATGCCCAAGATCCGGGGCGAGGCAGAAAATCTGATGCCGTGTCGCTTCACAGGCTGTTTAGGGGGTTGGGGTGGGGGGAGCGAGGTTTCACACGTCTCACCTGTAAGGAGTGTTCTTTCACGGAGGAGGGTTCGGTCTGCGGCGGCGGCGGCGGCGGCGGCGTCCCCTCGCTCTCCCCAGCGGCCTGGCGTCACGGCCGAATTCAAAACCGAACGGAAAGCGGCCGAGCCCTTAAAACCGCCGACTCCGTGCCCGGCGGCGGCGGCGGCGGCTCCCGTGAGACGCGGGCGCGGAGATGCCAACGCGAAACCCTCGGTGCCTATCGTTCGTTTCGCTGGCGTCAGACTCGGCTCAAGCCCGCCGCCTGCAGAAACCGCGTTCGCGTAAAAATAAATGAATCCACCATCGCTGCTCAGAATCTCTTTAATGTTTGCGCGCGTGTGTGTGCATGCGCGTGTGTGTGTGTGCGTGCGTGTGTGTGCGAGTGTGTGCGTGCGCGTGTGTGCAACAGCACGGCTGAGCTCAGGCTGTTGCATGAGGTGTCTGAAGGTTGGCAAGGCCAGAAACACCTGTGATGAAGTCCACTTACACCTGAACGAAAGGGGGAGAATTCTGATCTTCTTTTTTCATGCGGCTAGCAGGTTCAAACTTTCCGTTATCAGCACAGCAAGCCATCTGACCCGATGTATCTCTTCTCTGTGTGCTTGTGCTATTAAAAATGTATATAATGAAGTGGGGCCATGTCTTCAAAACAGCAGACCTGCGCTGACTGCAAAAAAATCTGAAATATTTAGACGTATTCAATAGATTTTGTTGCCAGCGCTAACGTTTGTAGTTTCCTGTGGTGTTTGGGCTGGAGAGCTGGCCAGTCGTTTCATAGCCTAGAACACACAGTAAAATGATAAAAACCCATAGGCAGTCCCACCTCCAGACAAAAAAATGCATACGAAAGCAGGTGTTGTTAAAAAATGTATTTGGATATAGAAAATATGCAAATAACAAAACAGACGTTTCAGTGCTTTACATCATTTCCATATACTATACATACAAAGAATCATCCAACACCAACTCAATTCCAATGAGTAAAACTCAGAGTAAAATTTTATTTAAGAGTTTATTTAACTCTTAGGGATAAAATGCACCTTATCAGAGTTAATTTAACACCGAAGTGTTTCCTGTGCGTTACTGGCGATACAGTAATTACGCAAACGCAAGGAGAACGAAAACCACGCCTTGCTGTCCTTGCTGTACGGTTGCGATAGAACATGGCCTGAAGCATCAGCATGCACACACCGTATACACAAACGCACAATGCACTGAGCCCTGAAAACTGTGAACTCCGCCCCTGGCACTGAGCTGACTCCGCCCCCGGCACTAAGGTGACTCCGCCCCCTGGCACTGAGCTGTTAAAATGCGTTTTTTTCCCACGATATTCAGAACTAAATTCTTTCATATTAATATGTTAATTTATTATGAGGAACTGGCAAGAGTGTCTTCGATTCTCACCTGGAGGTATCTGTATGTGTGATGCGCGTTGGGTCCAGGTGTGCTTGGTACCCCCCCAGGGGGAGCGAGCATTCCCCCTAGAGACCCGCCAGCACATCTGCGTGTTTCAGATCTGTCCTGTCCTCCAATTCCACCCACGGCGTTCGGATCACGCCTCAGATTGTGATGCAGTCGTTCATGCTTAATTAATAACAAGTAAGTACTGCGTTGCCGGACAGTGAACGTGCTTGTGTTCGATATGCAAAGAGGAAGCTTCAGTCTCAACGGGACGGCTGCGATTTTACAATTTCACGCCATCCTGCAGCAGATGTGTTTCTCAGGCCCTTTCCCCGCAGTCCTGTCTCGCTGTTTCTTCCGTCATTCTGACCGTTTCGCGACGTTGACATTGCCGGCTGCAGCGTTGGTCGTTGCGTTTTGGATTTGTCACAAAGAGCCGGTCAGATACTGGCACTTATCAGGGACCCCCCCCCCCGATCTCAAACCAGGGCCGGTCACACCATCACCTTTGACCTTTGCACTTTCATTCTGGGACCCCTGGCGAGACCCAGGGGAACCCCTCGAACCCTTTACATTGACTACGCTCTGGAAATGTTGAGCGTAGAGTACTTTTACCTCCAATATATTACATTACAGGCATTTAGCAGACGCTCTTATCCAGAGCGACTTACACAACTTTTACATAGCATTTTACATTGTATCCATTTATACAGCTGGATATAAACTGAAGCAATTCGGGTTAAGTACCTTGCTCAAGGGTACAACGGCAGTGTCCTTACCTGGGAATCGAACCTGCGACCTTTCGGTTACGAGCCCAGTTCCTTACACGCTGTGCTACACTCCGTCAATAACGGACCTGCGTGTACACGGTCAGTGTTGATACAGCACTGTTGATTTTAACACTGGGATTGTGCTGCGTGCTGTCACACTCTGTGTCTCCTGTGTGTTTTACTGGAGGGGGAGGGGGGGGGGGGTGTGGGAGTGGGCAGGGGGGAGGGGGTAAAAGAACACTGACGAGTACAGAGTGGAAAGGACACAAAGAGCTGCGGTTATGTCATCGGCAGAGAGAACGCGAGGAGCCGGATGTCATTAATAAGACAGCGAGCGAGCGGAAAGGGCCGGAGGGGCAGAGCGCACAGAAGCCCTACGCTGAGCACGCTGGCACACTGAGCACCCTGAGCACACTGAACACATTGAACCCACTGAGCACACTGAGCACGCTGAGCACACTGAACACACTGAACCCACTGAGCACACTGGCACACTGAGCACGCTGAGCACACTGAACACACTGAGCACGCTGAGCACGCTGAGCACGCTGGCACACTGAGCACACTGAGCACTCTGGCACACTGAGCACGCTGAGCACACTGAGCACGCTGGCACACTGAGCACGCTGGCACACTGAGCACGCTGAGCACACAGCACGCTGAGCGCACTGAGCACACTGACACACTGAGCACAATGGCACACTGAGCGCACTGAGCGCACTGAGCACGCTGAGCACACTGAGCATGCTGAGCACAATGGCACACTGAGCACACTAAGCACGCTGGTACACTGAGCACGCTGAGCACACTGAGCACGCTGGCACACTGAGCACAATGGCACAGAGCAGAGTGGGTGGGACTGCGTTCGACGGACAGCGTGGCATTGCGGAGTGGGCGGGGCTGCGTTTGACGGACAGCGTGGCATTGCGGAGTGGGCGGGGCTGCGTTTGACGGACAGCGTGGCATTGCGGAGTGGGCGGGGTCAAAGCCCGGTTCAGTAGAGCCACATCATTCACGGTGAAGCCAACAGGAGCTTGTGCCAATCACTGCATGCTGTGCTTCATCAATAACCCAGTCTGCAGAGAGAAAGGCCTTTCATTTTGTATGTGTCTGTGTGCGTGTGCGTGTGCGTGTGCGTGTGCGTGTGCGTGTGCGTGTGTGTGTGTCTGTGTGTGGGAGTGTATGTATCAGTACATGTGTTTAAGAGCCCATCGCTCATTGGTTCATAAAGCGCTTGAGGGGCCCATGTCTACAGGCTGGACATGTAGCTGTGGATCCAGCCTGTTCCTCTCTGAGGCACGGCAGGTTCCTCCTTAATTAATCAACGCCGCGCCGCGGACAGATGGCAGGCGCAGCCCGCCGCTAGCGTACACACGTCCGCCGCCTCGCGCTCGGCCTGGTCAGACCCGCCAGACGGCCCCGCCCCGGAGCGGTCCGTATCTACGCGTCGCTCGAAGGGGAAAGGCGGGCTGTATAAACGGACCCGGGCACGGGGTGCGTGCGTGACTGACTGACTGACCAGGCTAACTCTGAAGCGCGCGCTCAAGGGAACGCTGGCTCACTGGCCGCACGCTCCGTTTACCCAGATAACCCCTCCCCCTCCTCCTCCTCCTCCTACTCCTCCTCACGAAACCAGGCTCCTGAGTTATTCGTTCGTTTGTCCGTAATGGAACACTAACAGCAGTAAGGGGAAGTGGAACGTAAGGTTTGATTGACAGTTCTACAGTGGAACTCCATTTTATCTCTGTCACGTGACCTGAATTCAGGGCCATAGCGCGTCAAGTAAAAAAAAATCAACTCAACGATTCAGTGTTGAATCGACTCCGACAGGCTGTGTGTTATGCCGATGGAGACGCGTGTAATATCTGTTAGAGTTAAACAAACACTGAACATCACTGAACGTTTTCCTGCGCTCAGTGCTAATCTTTGGCAGATGCCCGCCTGAACTTCGTCTGCTGTTCAAAGGCGATCCTCAGCCGAACTAGATTCTTGCTTGTTTGCATGCAACTAGTTTCTAATACGTTTACAAGAGAATTTTATTGTATATTTTCTGTTCATTTGGTCTAATAATGCACTTTGTCTCTTGAAAGTCTTTTTTGAAGGTGTTTTGCCTATCTTTTTAGTCAGAGCTTGGTTCCATATTCCATCAGCGTGTTACCAATGAACTTTCATTTCCTTTTGTTCTAGATCACATTATCCAGGGCAACCGTCAAAGGGTGACTGTTTTCACACTTCACAGCTACAGTATTCATAATGACAGTTTGCGCTGCTGGGTGTTTTAATGGACAGGACACCGCTGAACTACAGTAGCCTACATTAGCGCTGTTAAACGGTTCCTTCGTTGAAGGCGGCGTGAACTGCGCGTGTGTTGGCCGCCTGGGTCCGCGCGTGAGGGAGGTGACGGATTATTTTTTAACGTGCGTATTATTCCTCATATCCGAGCCGCGAAATACCCGATCGGATTGTCTACACGCAGCAGCGCTCCGCTTGCACAGCGCGGGCGTGCAATTAGACTTCCTGTATAGACGTACGGTTTACCTACCGGCTAGCGCTCTGCTATTTATTCACGAGCGAATTATTATTTATGACGCAGAACCTGCGTCGCCCCGGAGGAGATTGGCGACTGGCGACGTGCTGGCGTGCTTCTCTGAAGTCAGCTGGAAGCCGGTAACTGCGCGTGTCTCGAGATGCGCAGCTGCGGTTGCGTAAAACCACGCGTCTCTAAACTGGGGCTTTAAAGCCTGGTTCTGATAGACCCACGTGCACACTGCGCTTTCAACCACGTTGTTGAAAACAGGTGTTTCTAAGTTTGTGTTTTTTCTTTTCTTTTCTTCTTCTTTTAAACGTTTCTTATTCTCAACCCTACATCTTTCCCTCAGTTCTTCATTGAGTTTTAGAGCGGTTGGTTTTTCTGTGCATTTTCGCTGACTTGTGTATCGGAGAGCAGGGTTCCTTCCTTCTTAGCACAAAGCAGATTTGGCTCGTTGATTTAGTTGTAGTGACCAGGTGTCCACGATTACAGCTGGTAGCTCACCTGAGCAATGTTCAGTCTTTGAACCACATATGTGGTTTGATAAGAGCAATCTTAAACCCAACGCGAATAAGACCAAGGAGATGTGCCTGGGAGGCAGCAAGACCATCATGCCCCACTGTCAAAGCCACTGCATATTAATGACCAAGAAGTGGAGCAAGTGCCCTGTTTTAAATACCTTGGCACTGGAATAGACCTGACCCTGTCTTTCTCAGGGCATGGGGAGGCTGTATATAAGAAGGCCCAGCAGTGACTTTTTCTTCTGCGGAAACTTAGAGGGTTCAATGTCAAAAAAGAGATTGTGAGCAGTGTCTTCCAAGCTCTGATTGAAAGTGTACTAACCTTCAACACTGTGTCCTGGTTTGGTCACTTGTCTGTGAGAAGCAAAGCCAAACTCTCCAGAGTGGTCAACCAGGGAACCAAAATCACAGGCTGCACACAGATCCAGCTCCCAGAGCATCATGCAAAAGCAGGAAACAGAATGGCCAACAAAACCCTTCATGACACATCCCATCATACCTCTTTCGAGATGATGCCGTCGGGGTGGAGGTTCAGAGTCCCCTGTGCACGGAAGTGGTGTTTTAAAAAAATCCTGTATCCCCACTGCCATTGGTCAGCTCAACAGCAACTAAGGAGGAACCTATGGACTTACTGAGCTGAGCTAGCATACAGCACTTTATACTTAGTATTTAATTTTTAATTGCCGCTGGTCAACTTTTTAACTTCTTAACTTTTAACTCTTAGTACACCACTTTTTACTGCATTTTACCTTTTTACTGCATGAGATTTTACTACATGTACTGTGTTGTCTTTTTGTGTGCATTTGATGTTCTTATATGTATTGTCTTTTGTTATTGCCTGCATTAGTGGACAATAAAGTTATTGAATCTTTAATTGGAACCCCGTTGACTTTACCTGTCGCTTTGTTATTTATTTCATGTTAAAATGTGCACTCATGCTGAAGGAACATAAAGCATACTACCCAAAAACTTACAGCTTTAGTCTTTGGGAGTAAGCACGGTACATGTATTCTCCGTAGGTTCGTAGGACTGGACGTACAGCAGACCAGGACGCATACGCTCTCCCCTGCCAAAAATCAGTCTTTATTTATGTGGAAAGTTAACTCGCGTTTTGTAGCTAGCAAGTTGATAAGCGCTAGATAAGCGGCGTGCGGATCCGGTGTCTGTTGCGGCAGACAGGATGTTAATTTTCCGTCACTGCGATCCACTTCCTTTATTACACCAAAAAAATAAATAAACAAGCGCTCATCTGCGCTGGCACGCGTTCGCGTGTCCGACAGTTCTTAAAACATCCGCGAATCCTGCTTAAGTTTTCTCCGCGCTCGGACGTGTTTCATTGCGGCATCAGAATGATGAAATGTCTCGCTGTGCTCAGGACGAGACATTCTCCCCCCCCCCCCCCCCTTAACCTTTTGCTGTTAAAACGGTCGCCCCTAATCGGCCAATGGGAAAGGAGAGCGCGAGTACATCTCTATTAATCACAGCAACGACCGCGAGCGGAGTCGCGAGGAACGTGCGACGTCGAGGACGGAAAAATGTTCCGTCTGCCGCTTATTGTGCTTTTTTTTTTCTTCCTCTGGGAGCGTCGTATTTCACCGGGGTTGCGGAAAGACCGTCCTGCTTTTTCTCAAGGATGTGCCTGCAGAATAGCTGTTCTTCAGCGGGGCTGTCACAGAGTCACTAAGTCACTGGAGAAATCACAAACGTGTTTCCTGGTATAACAGCGTTTGAGGGATAAGGGCAGTGTGTGCGTGTTTCTGCCTGTGCACGTGCGTGAGAGAGAGAAAGAGAGAGAGTGTACTGCAGTATGACAGACTGATGGGTGTTTGGTGCACAGTGAGTGGACACTGCAGCTGTCACTGCCCACAGACTAATACAGATGCTGGATATGCTGGCCTCTTACCTTTCTGGCCTTCTGCGTCCTCGGCACACAGGTGGAGCTGGAGAGCTGGGCGCGCGCACACACACACATGCACGGACACACACTCTCTCTCTCACTCTCCCTCAGGCATACACACACACACAATTCAGGCTTAGCAAGGTGCTCCCACTCTCCTTATCGTTTGCGTATCAGCGATGTCATTACAGTTAGTGTCTTTCTCTCAGGGAAAATATCCAAACTGACTTCACATCCAGTCATTCGTGCTGTCACACAAAGTCATTCACCCGATACTGGTTTAAACTTCCAGCTTACCTCTGCACCTCTGTACCTTTCTCTGTCTCAGCTCTGGTAGTTACCAGCTACGCTCCTCCAAGTGGTTGCTTTTTAATGTTCTCCGGGCTTTGGCCGATCTGGGGAAAACTGCATTTTCTTACTATGCACCTTGGGCATGGAATAATCTGCAAAAAGATCTAAAATTAGACACATTTATATCCTTTGATGAATTTAAATGCATCATAAATAATGCAGTGACCGAGACATGTGGTTGTTCTTCTTGAGATTTGAATGGCTGTACTTCTGTATTATTGTGGATTAAGGTCTCTCTTGTAAAAGAGATTTTGATCTCAGCGGGACTTCCTGGTAAAATAAAGGTTTAAATAAAAAATTTTAAAATTTGTGTGTGTGTGAGAGAGAGTGTGAATGAGAGTGTGTGAGTGACAGTGTGTGTGTGTGTGTGTGTGAGAGAGTGTGAGTGACAGTGTGAGACTGTGTGTGTGTGTGAGTGTGAGTGTGTGTGCGTGTGAGTGAGAGTGTGTGTGTGTGAGAGAGTGTGAGTGAGAGTGTGTGTGTGTGTGTGAGAGAGTGTGAGTGAGTGTGTGTGAGAGAGAGTATGAGTGACAGTGTGTGTGTGAGAGTGTGAGTGACAGTGTGTGTGTGTGAGTGAGAGTGTGTGTGTGTGTGTGAGAGAGAGAGTGTGAGTGACAGTGTGTGAGTGAGTGTGTGAGAGTGTGTGTATGTGTGTGAGAGAGTGAGAGAGACAGTGTGTGAGTGTGAGTGACAGAGTGTGTGAGAGTGTGTCTATGTGTGTGAGAGAGTGAGAGAGACAGTGTGTGAGTGTGTGTGTGAGAGAGTGTGAGTGACAGTGTGTGTGTGAGTGAGAGTGTGTGAGTGAGTGTGTGTGTGTGAGTGTGTGGGGAGGCGGGTTCTGACTGCGGCGGCACCCCGAGTCCCGGCCTGACCCCCTGAGCCTGAGCTGGCACCGACACGCTGACGGCACCGCTGAGCTATTTACACACCCCCCCCACACCCCCCCCCCTTCCCCCGAACCATCAGGCTGATTTACTGTGCTCACATCTGCCCTCTGTGTGTGAGTAAGAGAGAGAGAGAGAGTCTGTGTGTGTGTGAGTAAAGCCGCGTTTCCACCGAAATTACCCGGAACTTTCAGTCCCAGGAACTACTTTACCAGGAACTAAAAGGTTCCTTCAGCCAATGGTTGTCTGCGTTTCCACCGGGGTCTAAAGTACCGCGAAGATTAGGCAAATTAGCCCACTGACGTATGAAAAAGCAACGTTGTCGTCGGTCCGTCTGTCATATGATTTCTTCCGTAACCCCATACTACCACCGAAGTAGCCTACATTATTTTCTAATAACCGGGACAGCCCGGAGGGGTTTATTCCACTTATACAACGGGTTACCAACAATGACTATATATGGTTACTTTTGTATTTATTGATTTTCATATATCCTCTCAAACACATTCATTATGTTTTTATGCGAACATTCGCTTTCATGTCTTGACATCCGAAGCGACAGAATGCATTCACATTTATATGTATAACTGGCAACAACAGCAGAAAACATGCACACGTTGTAAACAATTTGCTGTTTGATTACTTTCTCGTCGTCAATTCCATATAGGCTAATGGCAAAATGACAAGAATAGAACGAAAACTCGGACTTGCGTGAAAATGTTAATTAGTAGTGGTACAGCCACCGTTTGCTTTCCTTCGAAGTTACTGCTAGCCGAGCAGCGAAGTGTGCCCTCCAGATGCGAACCATGCACCATAAATTAGTCCATAGTCTTCCTGGTCTTTTCGTGGAATTGAAAAATGTCAGTAAAATTACGGCAGTCTGAAAAAGCTAAAGGGAAGATTACTAGAATTAACCTGTTAGTTTACGCGGATAAAAAGTGCGGATGGTGATTTCCAGTTTGCTTGTACTGTATCATCAATGTTAATTATGCAGAACTACCGCATACCTCACATAACTGTATCAAACGTTTTGAGTCAATTACAACGGGCTAACAAAGAAAATCCGGAAGAAAATATTCAGCAACCGAATTAATCCGTTTGAATGTTTTGGTAGCCTACGTAATATGCTGTCCCAGCACGAATGCTTAGCATTTTATAAAACGAATACTAAAGCAAGAAAAGAACAGAAGAGCACACGTTATAATTCCAAGACGTTGACAGGCTATAACCAAAACTAGGCTACTGCGCCGCATAACATACAAGTTTGATTTGAAGTTATTATGAAAATAAATTGGTTTGCCGCTGCATATTTTCAAACATGGCGGGTAATGGCGGAAAATAAATACAACACAAATGCTGCGAGTACTCGACCAATCAGAAATGTTCAGCGCTGCAAGCTCCACCCAAAAGGTTCCTGTACTTTCGGAAAGTACTACCCCCCGAGCAGAAACGTTTTGGGGGGTAAAACAAAGCCCCCAGAACTAAATTTAGACCCTAGTTCCTGCGGTGGAAACGCACCGAGTTCCTCAAAAGGTTCCTAGTTCCGGGGTATAGTTCCTGCGGTGGAAACGCGGCTTAAGAGAGAGAGAGAGAGTCTGTGTGTGTGTGAGTGAGTGAGAGAGAGAGTCTGTGTGTGTGTGAGTGCGTGTGTATGTGACTGTCTGTCTGTGTGAGTGAGTGTGTGAGAGTATGTGCGTGCATGTGTGTGAGAGAGAGTATGTGTGTGCATGTGTGTGTGTGTGTGTGTGTGTGTGAGAGAGAGTCTGTGTGTGCATGTGTATGTGTGTGTGTGTGAGTATGTGTGTGAGAGAGAGAGAGAGTCTGTGTGTGTGTGAGTGAGAGAGAGAGAGTCTGTGTGTGTGTGAGTGCGTGTGTATGTGACTGTCTGTCTGTGTGTGTGAGTGTGAGAGAGTATGTGCGTGCATGTGTGCGTATGTGTGTGTATGTGCCTGTGCGTGAGTGTGTGTTTGTACAAGTATATATGTGAGAGTGCGTGTGTATGTGACTGTCTGTCTGTCTATGTGTGTGAGTGTGAGAGAGAGTATGTGTGTGTATGTGTGTGTGTGTGCGTGTGTGTGCGTGTGTGTGAGAGAGAGTGGAGAAGCCCACCATCCTCCATCACACACCCGGTCTGAATGTCACGCTGCAGGACGGCCTCTCCGCAAGATGTCCGTCTGTCTGTCTGTCTGTCTGCAGTGAAACACCGCATTCATCACACACCAGCCTGTCTACAGCAGTGATGACTGGCGAACTGCAGGAACTGGTGTGAGAGAAATTAATAACTTCATTTTATAATCTATAATGTTTTCTGGACCTGGTTTTTTTCTTCGTTTTCTTTCTGGAGGATTAATGAATGTTCCGTTTTAAATGGGGGTCACCCTGCTACCAACCAATTTCTCATCCGCGCTCAGTCAGATCACCTGTAGTAGTTCTTTTGTGCGATTTCCCTGCAATAATCTTCTTTGGAACGTTGGTTTGGCTACACAAAGAGTCTCCCGTCTGTCACAATAAATTATACAGCGCAACCCGATCTGTTTGTTATAATTAAAGTGATTTCAGTAGAATAAAACTTTCAGTCGATCGTGGATACGCAACGAAGGGATTTCGATGTAGACCGCGTTGCATCAAGGTGTAAGACCACAAATACGCGATTAGAATGTTGAATACTGAACATTCTGATGCCGATGTCACAATCACTACCGGTGACTGAAAGCAGCGGAGTTCTAGAACGCTGACTTAGGAATCTGGGAAAAATAAAAAAATAAAAACATTCCATAAAGCCTACTATTCAAAGCGTCAGGAGCATTTGCTGGGGGGGTCTGGAGGCGGGGGGGCGCACCTGGGTGCGGGACGAGGCTGTTGATGCCCCCGCCCTGCAAGGACAGGGGCGAGAGGAGACAGAAACACAGGATAAAACGTGAAACGGGGTGGAGGGAGGAGGAGGAGAGGGGGAGGGGGGTTCGGAGGGAGGAAGGGCGGCCCCAAGGAAGAACCGGTTTCGCAGGTTTTCGGGTCAGAGCCTGAGGTGCCGTCTAAAAATCTATCTCCCGAATCCTTGTTTTAAAACTCGATACCCACAGACACGATGCTACAGCTGGAGGCAATTATTTTAAGGAGGAACGCGATGCTGAGGTGGGCGATCCATACTAAAATTGGCGAAAGCCTGATATCCATATTAAAAACAATCCTGGCACCGTTAGCATTTTACAGGTGTAGGGCTCAGCCAAGCCTTCAGTAGCTCACCAGGCTGTAACAGACCGCTTCAGCATCGAACATAGATCAGTTCCATGCGACGGTCCTGCTGAGTGAGTGTGTGTGTGTGTGTGTGAGTCGGTGCGTGTGTGTGTGTCTGTGCGAGTCAGTGTGTGTGAGTGTGTGTGTGCGTCTGTGATAGTCAGTGTGTGTGTGTGTGTGTGTGAAAGAGAGTCAGTGAGTGTGTGTGTGAGAGAGAGTCAGTGTGTGTGAGTGTGTGTGTGTGTGAGAGAGAGTCAGTGTGTGTGAAAGAGAGTCAGTGTGAGTGTGAGTGTGTGTGTGTGAGTCAGTGCGTGTGTGTGTGTCTGTGTGAGTCAGTCTGTGATAGTCAGTGTGTGTGTGCGTGTGTGAGAGTCAGTGTGTGTGTGTGTGTCTGTGCGAGTCGGTGTGTGTGAGTGTGTGTGTGCGTCTGTGAGAGAGAGAGTCAGTGTGTGTGTGAGTGTATGTGTGTGTGTGTGTGTGTGTGTGTGAGTGTGTGTGTGTGCGTCTGTGCGAGTCAGTGTGTATGTGCGTGTGTGAGAGAGAGTCAGTGTGTGTGAGTGTGTGTGTGTGCATGTGTGAGAGAGAGTCAGTGAGTGTGTGAGTGTGTGTGTGTGCGCGCGTGTGTGTGAGAGAGTCAGCATTTGTGTGTGTGTGTGTGTGAAAGAGAGTCAGTGAGTGTGTGTGTGTGAGAGAGAGTCAGTGTGTGTGTGTGTGCGCGCGTGTGTGTGAGAGAGAGTCAGTGTGTGTGTGTGAGTCAGTGTGTGTGTGTGTGTGAGAGAGAGTCAGTGTGTGTGTGTGTGCGCGCGTGTGTGTGAGAGAGAGTCAGTGTGTGTGTGTGAGTCAGTGTGTGTGAGAGTGTGAGTGTGTGTGTGTGTGTGTGTGCGTGTGTGTGAGAGAGAGTCAGTGTGTGTGAGTGTGCGTCTGTGCGAGTCAGTGTGTGTGTGTGTGTGTGTGTGCGTGTGCGTGTGTGAGAGAGTCAGTGAGTGTGTGTGTGTGTGTGTGCATGTGTGTGAGAGAGTGTCAGTGTGTGTGTGAGTGTGAGTGTGTGTGAGTGTGTGAGTGTGATACTGCCTGGCTGTGCATGCAGTAGCTGAGTGACAGCCTCCTGCTCATAAAGGGGTCAGAGGTCATTAGCGCTGAAGGCTGCAGAGTGCGCTCGGTCAGCACCCCGCACGGACGCGCGCGTGTAAGGCCAGCAGCGGGGCGTCCAGGCGGCGGGGTGGGAAAAACCATTCACTTCTGGAAGGGGTGGTTCAGTCAAAAACCCAAACGATGCTGTGCTTCAAGAATTTTTAATAGCATAGCCTCCCCCTTCTTTTCTGTCACTCGAACCCCTGCACCAGGAAGCACGTGCACTGCGTGACCTGCTCGGCCACACCCTACATACACACACTACAGACCTACCCTACATACCACACACTATAGACCCACCCTACAGACCACACTACAGATCACACACTGCAGACTCACCCTACAGATCATACAATACAGACCCACCCTACAGATCATACAATACAGACCCACCCTACAGATCATACAATACAGACCCACCCTACAGATCATACAATACAGACCCACCCTACAGATCATACAATACAGACCCACCGTACAGATCACACACTACAGACCCACCCTACAGACCATACAATACAGACCATGCATGCCACACCCTGCAGACCATGCAGACCAGACCCTACAGACCACACACCACAGACCCACCCTACAGACTATGCAGACCGCACACTACAGACCACACCCTATAGACTATGCAGGCCGCACACTACAGACCACACCCTATAGACTATGCAGGCCGCACACTACAGACCACACCCTATAGACTATGCAGGCTACACACTACAGACCACACCCTATAGACTACAACCTACAGTCCACACCCTACTGACCACATCATACAGGCCACACAGAACTACAGGAGAGAGAGAGCACCAATCGGAGGAGAGGCATACTCGCCAATCTCTTTATTTTTGCCAGGTTAGCTCACTAATGGCAAGTGAGCTGTTAGAACAAAACTTACAATCACCATTTTTTTTGGTCAGGGGAAGGAGATTGAATTACACACATCTGGCAATTAAAATGCTAATGAACGTCTGGGGATTCAGGAGAGGAGGCTGATGGGAGACACTTATGATTGGCTCACCTTTGGGCTCGGCAGAGCTGTGAGGTTGAGAGATGCTCTCTCTCTCTCTCTCTCTCTGTCTGTCTGTCTCTCTCTGACTCTCTCTCTCCCCCACTCTCCTTCTCCCTCCCTCTCTCCCTTTCTCTCTCTCTCCCCCTCAATCACTCTCTCTGAATCTCTCTCTTTCCCTCTCTCCCTCTATCTCTCTCTCTCCCTCATTCTCCCTCTGTCTCTCTCTCCTTCTCCCTCCGTCTCCCTCTCTCTCTTTCCCTCTCTCCCCCTCCCCCCCCCTCTTTCAATCTCTCTCCCTCCTTCCCCCCTCTCTCTTTCCCCATCTCCCTCTCGCTCTCTCTCCTTCTCGCTCTCTCTCTTTCCCTCTCCCCCCCCCTCTCTAGCCTCCCGTCCTAATCAGGTTTCTGTTTCTGCTGCCGCGACCTTTCTCCGAGAGGTTTTTTTTTTTTTTTTTTTTTAAAGAGCGTTAGATCACTTCCTGTCACCTGCAGCACCGCGCACGCTTTCCCCCCCCCCCCCCCGTTTCTGGGACGACCGAATCTTTCTCGTGTCCCCGTGACTGACGTCGAGAGGCGTTCCCTCCGTCAGCTGCTTCCGGCGTGTCGGGAGGCGCCGGGGGCGTGGCTCTCCGCTCGTTTTGGCGTTTTTTTCTTTTTTTTTTTACGAAACGTCGACGGCGACTGAACCGAGCGCCGTCTCCTCGGCCGACGAAACGACGCGACGCCTGGCGCGGGAAACCACACCCGGGCGGGCCGCGAAGTCTGCGGACAGCGCTCGTTTCGAATTAAACTTTCGCTCCTTTCTCGGCCGGCGGAAAGCGTTAGCATTTAGCGACGGTCCGGCGCGTAAGGAAACCTCGCGAGCGGCGTCGCCGCGGCAGCAGAGAGACGCTCGAGTAACCGCTGGCGACGGCTCGTCCCGCGCCCTCTTTCCCCGCCGTTCGTCTGTCCCGTCCCCGCTCCTCTCTCAGGTCGGGCGCCCTCGGCCCGCCCCGTTGTTACGGCGACACGTTCGCGGTGACGGGGGGGGGGGGGGAAGAGGCGTCGGGCCCGAGGTCGTTCACGGATCGCCCTGCGCTCCAGGGGTCCGTCCGTCCGTCCTCCAGGCGTCGCTGAAGCCGCGCGCTTCCGTTTATTCCCATGATGCAATTGGAAATGAATGCGCTTGATGGATCATGAGGACGTCACCAAGCCACCCCCCCACCCCCCCACCCGGTGAATCAGACAGGGGGGTAACCCAATCTTCCGCCACACACATCTACGCACACGCGCGCACATACACGCACGCAGAGTTTAATGTGTCTGAAGGGGGGGTGGGGCGGGGGGGTATGGGTGCAGGAAGAGAAACAGCGTGGCGTGCCCCCCCCCCCCCTCCAGGCAAAAGAGAGAATGCTTACGCCAGTCTGGCTGCACTTCATTACATCCGTTCATTAAAGGAGACTTGCAAGTAATGGTTTTTCATACCGCGCCATCCCCAAATACATTAAGCGCACTGCGAACCATTTAACTCTTCTGTGATGAATATACGAAGAGGAGAAGGGAAATGGGCGGGTGGTTGCAGGTGGATGGGGAGAGAAGGAGGTGGGGGGGGGGGGGATGGGGTGAGGAATAGGAGTTAGTACTTACCAAATTAATACTGTATATCTTGCTGTGTGTCTGTCCCGTCTGGGCTGTGGGTGTCTGTCCCGTTTGAGCTGGGTGTCTGTCCCGTCTGGGCTGGGTGTCTGTCCCGTTTGGGCTGTGGGTGTCTGTCCCGGTTGGGCTGGGTGTAAAACACCTGCAGACACTGTGGGCGGCAGGACCTGATGTTGAGTGGCCCTGTACACGGTAAAATGTCCAGTTCAGTTCAACTCTTTAACAGTGTTAATTCAACTCTGGTCCAGAGTGTGACCAAGTGTTATCATTTAGAGTTGAATTAACACAGTTAGAGTTGAATTAACACTGTTAGAGATGAATTAACACTGTTAGAGATGAATTAACACTGTTAGAGATGAATTAACACTGTTAGAGATGAATTAACACTGGTAGAGTTGAATTAACACTGTTAGAGTTGAATTAACACAGAGTTGAATTAACACTGTCAGAGATGAATTAACACTGGACGTTGTGCTGTGTACTGCAGTCATATTTTTCAGTGCAGACGGTCGCCTGGAAACGGCGCTTTCCCTCCAGAGCCTCGGCCCCGCCCCGGGGGCAGGAAGGGGGCGCGGCTCTAACGGCTCTAACAGGGTTCCAGCGCAGGGCCAGTTTCCTAAATTACCCATAGAGGCGGATGATGATGATGACGCCGCCGCCGGCGATCCTGGCCCTGCCAGCGCACCCGGGCAAACGGCCTCTCTCTCGCGCCAGGCGGACGTCGAGCTCCAGCCTCCCGGTCAGGGGTCCACCACCGCCGCGAACCTTTTAACGCTTTAAAACCGGTTATTTTATAGCCTAAACTAGCGTGGACGAGTGCTGGATGCCGGGGATTGGAGCTCCTCCCAGTAAACAGCCGCTTCGTGGCCCATTAGTGCACTTCACACGCGTTCTCCCAGACGGAGTAGCAGCACAGGGAGAGACTTAGGCTTTCCCCTCCGCCGCATTTCCCTGCTTACTCTGCAGTGACACCTAGTGGCGGACTGCGCATTTGTCTCTCTTCACTTGGCTGGCTGTTGAATTCTTTTTTTTTTTTTTTCTTTTTTTTTTTTGCAGAGCTGGCTGTGATAATGGGGCTCAACTTTGGTTACTGTGATTTTTTTTGGGGTGGGGGGGGGGGTGAAACCTGCTTAGCGTACGCAAGGAACGGCCTATTTGGCACGGGGGGAGGGTCGGGGGCCATGACTGCAGAACACACAGGCGTTGTCTGTTTCCCCTGTGTCTGTGGCAGACCCTGTATTTCTGTCTGTGTTTCCTAGGCTGGACCCTATATTTCAGACATCTCTCTCTCTCTCTCTCTCAATTTTCAATTTCAATTTATTGGCATGAAATACAAATGTAATTCTTGCCAAAGCGTACATATATAATATGTGAAATAATGATAAATGTAACAATATATAACAATAACAGCATTGACAGCAACAGAAGTAAATCAATAAATATGTACTCTCTCTCTCTGTCTGTCTTCCTCGCTCTCTCTCTCTCTGCTTCTGTGATATCTAGCTGTGATATCTAGATGTTATTTTCTGAGCTGTCCAGAGGGGGCGTCAGGCGCGAGCTAAATGCCAATCGGAGGAAGTCACTTACAAACGCCAAGTACCGATCGACACACAGATGAGAAGAACAGTCACACACATACTGCGGTGTGTGTGTGTGGTGTGTGTGCGCGCATGTATGTGGTGTGTGTGTGTGTGTGTGTGTTTGTGTGGTAAAGAAACCCGGCGCTCTCTGCGACTGTGTGTTTGTGTTTAACATCGGTGCAGTCCAATGACAGCAGGCTCTACCCAGGGTCTGTGCATCAGGGTCTCCTGGAAGCAGTAAAACAAACAGCTGTCCAGTGGATGCTGGTACAGAGCGGATAGCATTCCCCTGTCCAGATGCACTATCTATGTTTTGATTAATAGTTGCGCAGATCTGGGAATCCATGACCACTTTCCTTTGGAATGCCCCTGGCCCTTTTTGATTGCGATTATACGCAAGATTATATGTCTGGCAGCCAGTATTTACACAAACGCAGATTTTGCGAAAAACGATCGTTAAAACAGATTGCGAAATGCTAGCTGCTGGTCATGGAACACATGATAAACAGGATAAAATTCCTGCTAACTTTTTGCGGCGTGCCTAAAATCCTATAATAGCGTTGTGGCTAAAAGCGATAAACTCTGGAGGGTTTTCAGTGTTCCTTATGGGTAAATTAACCATAGGAACTGAAGGTGGGGTTTTCTGAAGGTTAAAGGTCATAGGTTAAAGGTTAAAGGGTGGCCCCTGCTTGCTTAAGGCTCTGTTCTAGTGTAGGGATGGGCTCCATGGTAACGTATCTGGACCGTACCAATGCGCAGCCCCGTAGGGGGTTATTCAGCCCAGGAATAAATGCTCAGAGCTCAGGGCCCAAGATGGAGGTCAGACAGGTGAGCTTTAAGTCTGCGGTAGAAGATGCAAATCTCTCCTTTCCCCCTCAGACAGATAGTACGCTGCCAAGAGGAGTGGGCTGAATCCAGCATTTAAACCGAGCTCTCGAACAAACATTTCTTTGTTTTTGTTTTTTTTCTGAGGGTGGTGGGAGGGGGTGGGGGTTTAGGCAAATTTCAAACAGTTCTAGCTTAACAGGACAGGAGGAATAGGATATGCATTTGTGGTGGCGACCCTGCCAAATCAGTCGCTCCTCATTCAAAGACATCGA
The DNA here is from genome assembly GCF_013347855.1 of Anguilla anguilla. Lineage (NCBI taxonomy): Eukaryota > Metazoa > Chordata > Actinopteri > Anguilliformes > Anguillidae > Anguilla > Anguilla anguilla. The sequence continues at coordinate 5,578,334 of NC_049219.1, read as the reverse complement.
GCCCTGCTTTGCTATGCAGTTCACTCAAAACAGACCGCATTTTTATTAAACCTGACTTTTTAATGCTGGACCTTTGAACGCTGCACCCTGGCTTCAGAAACGGCTTCCGAGTGCTCTTCTGCGGCAGTGTGAGCACAGTGTGGTGCAGCTAAGACAATTAGCCTCTGCCTAATGTGACCAGAAAATCAACTAAGGGGGGAAAAGAGATGGTTTGCTATGATACGAGGTTAATGTCTTCTCTTCTTCCTGCCTAAATCACTGCAAACAACACCTGTTTTGTATATGGATCTTTTTTTTCTAGTCAAAAGACAAAGGTTGGGATTCAGCCGGCGCTTGTCCTCAAGTTTACCCGACAATTAAATGCAGTTTTCTTATTTTACATACACAGCTTGCCAGTTTCAGCCAGTCACGAAAGTGTAATGTAACTGTCACATGCCAGCGTGACACCCCTGGGAGAGGGACGCTGCAGTTCGTGAGTTCCGGCGAAAACAATAAACTAAAAGAAAAATCTAAATAATAATAAAGACAAATGAAAGCCACCATTCATAGCTGGCCTGCTTTTCAGCTGCCCAGCTCCTCCAGCTTTTCAGCTGTAGCTTTACTCTGTCAGTCTTTTGAGCTTGGACAAATGAAACTTAAAATTCGCTCTCTCAACGTGAGCTCCCAGTCTTAAGCCCACACTGAGAAGAGAAACACACCTTTCAGCACCCGGGCTGATTAGCTAACGCAGCCCAGGTGCGTATGCTCTCTCTCCACCAGCCGGCGTGACCGAGACCAATCCGCTTCTCCGGCGGACTGAATGCCGCACACCTCCGTCACCAGGAAGGGCCAGTGTGGGTGCACACACCTGATTCTACTAATCAACCACTAGAGTCCTTGCTAGGCACCTTGATTAGTAGAGTCAGGTGTGTGCACCCACACTGCTTTAGAGGAACTCTGTAGGGGAAATCCATAAAAGGATGGCGATGCTTTTTTTACACGTGTTTATCCGGAGCACGCACAGCGCACGCGACCGCATTGCCACGGAAACGGTGACGCAGCGCGCCGTCCAGGTCATGCGCTTTTAACCTGCGCATACATTTCTGCCCCAAAATGACTCATTATTATGCGAATGGAGCTCAGTACAGGGCACGTCCGATTCGCTAAGAGGAGACTAATTTGCCACTCTTCATAAGCGTGGTTTGTTATGACCCGAAGCCTGGCAGTAATGTGGTGCCGTCGCTTTAAAAAGCTATGCGATGTGGACGGAGTGTAGCACAGTGGGTAAGGAACTCGGCTTGTAACCGAAAGGTCGCAGGTTCGATTCCCGGGTAGGACACTGCCGTTGTACCCTTGAGCAAGGTACTTAACCTGCATTGCTTCAGTATATATCCAGCTGTATAAATGGATACAATGTAAAATGCTGTGTAAAAGTTGTGTAAGTCGCTCTGGATAAGAGCGTCTGCTAAATGCCTGTAATGTAATGTAAACCTGTCAATGACCAGGGCGGCTGTCATAGTTGCACCACAAAGTTATCGGCACTAAAATATCAGGCGTGCAAGAGAACAGATCTTCCGCAAATTGTCATGTCATGTTTTCTGCCTTTAAACAGGCTTTTTTTCATTTCAAAGACAAATATTTCAACAACTAAAATTCCCATGCTACTTTAATTAAGATCATTCATTTCCATTCAAAATGGCACAATTCAATGAATTCAGATAGCAGTTTGTTTAGAGAAATACTACAGTCCACACACTGGGCTGGCAGAGTGGGCTAGAGCTTACAGATCTACAGGACTCATTACCGGCAAGGTCATAGGTCAAAATCCAAAGCGTGGCACTCCCAGCACACCCTTGTGCATAAGTACTAAACCTCAATTACTTCAGTAAAAATATCCAGGTGTAAAATGGGTACTGTGCACAAATCACAAATAGAGGAGTCAGGGTTGCCCCGGATCTTGGTGTTCGGTAAACATAAAACCTGCTAAAAGTAATAATTCTCGTCTCGCACCTTCTCATTCTCATTCCCTCCATTTTAGACCACGAGTCTGTTAAAATAGCTTGTTAAAAAAAAAGCAAAGTGCTGGGAGTTCAATTAAAGAAAACACATTTTTTGGTGGAAGGCCTCGTAGGGGACGCGAGACTCCGGATCGAAACGCAAGAACCAGACGCCGAAACCGAAGCCGTGACGAAACTCGATACAAACGAAAGGTACTTTTGAAACTTTTTCCTCTGCGACATGTTTTTTGTCACCCGAGACAGAAGTTGTGTATCACGTCAAAAATATGTCCCGTCGGCTTCTAGAAGCTTCCGCCCCGTTGCATTCAGTTCGTCTGGCGGTTCACCTTGCCCGTGTCGAAATTTCAGGCCCCCTCTTCGCTACTGTTTTGTGAAGCCCGCCCGCCCCCGCCCCCGCCCCCCCCCCGCAGTTCAGTCATCGCAGCTCCAGCTCCCCTAACGCTGGAGAGTCTGAGGCACGCGCGAGCGAGTACGCACTCAGCCCCCACGCGCTCACCCCCGCACGCGCTCTGCCTGTTCGACGCCGACACCGTGGGTCTGATGAGCTAGTGTGTGTGAGTGACAAGCGCAGGCCTGACCGAAAGAGATCTGCCACACTGCAGAGGGAGGGAGGATGGGAGGGAGGGAGAGAGAGAGAGAGAGAGGGGGGGGGGGGGGGGAGAGAGAAAGGTAGGGAGAGAGAGGGGGGAGAAAGCGAAACAGAGAGAAGGGGAGAGGCAGAGAAAAAGAAGGGTAGAGAGAGGGAGAGGGGGGAGGAGAGGGAGAAAAAGGTAGGGAGAGAGAGAGAAGGGTCAAGAGAGGGGGAGGAGTGGTAGAGAGAGAGAAAGGTAGAGAGAGACATGGGGGGAGAGAGAAAGAGAGACGGAGAAAGGTAGAGAGTGGAGAGAGAAAGAGGGGGTGGGGACAGAAAGTGAGAGAAAGAGAGAGAGAGAGAGAGAGCAGACTCTGTCAGTAGCGTGTTTTAGGCTGAGGACTTTTAATTTATCTTCCTGCGGGTCACACTGACCCGGAGCGCAACATGCCGCATTCAGCCTGTCAAGACAAAACAATGAGAGCTCAGCCAGAGATTTATTCAATGCATTTTTTCTGAATGGATCTGTGAAACAAACAAGGCCTTAGTCTCGCATCCCTAACGAAGCCTGAGCGATTCCGTGACACGCGCAGATAAGCAGGATGAATAAAAGCCGGTTAAAGGTCGCCGCTTCTTTAATCTCCTTCCCGCTATCTCCCCCCCCCCCCGCGCTCACCCCCCTACACCCCCCCCCCCCCCACCACCCCCCTTCCCGAAGTATGCGCCGTTAACGACGTGCGCTGTTGACAGGTCACATGCCGCGCTCAGAACACCGCGGCGGGTTTAGCGGCTAACACACGAGCGCGGCGGCGTAAACCCCCCCCGCTTGCGTCCCCCGCATACTAACCCCCCCCCCCCCCACCAGACCAAACGAACGCACCACCAGAGGCCTCCGCCTGGTTCCTTATATATGACCCCAGACCCATTCCCTGTACCCTATATCCTAGATAGACAGATAGTTCATTTGTCATCGAGGAGGAAAATTATTTTCCACGGTAGGTGCATACATAACACAAACAGGTAATAAGACATACAGAATTATACAAAATGCAGGATTTACAGGAACTCTTAATTACAGGGTCTCACAGAACAGAGACAAAGGCATGGGCTGACACTCCAACACACCACAGACAGGAGGAGGAGGAGGTTACTTATTTAAAGCTCGTATGGCTGACGGGCCTCAGACTTACTGTACAGGTGGGTCCTAGAAGGAGAGGCTCGCAAAAGCATTGACAGCTTTTTTTTCAGTTATGATGAGGCTCAAGATATTCACGTTTCTGATTTTTCAAATTCAGCCATCTTCCGCGTACCGCGTTTGTTATTGAGACGGTGATATTTAAGCGGTTCCATTTCACTAAAGTTGGCAGAGCGCCGAAGCGTTTGATCCTTTACATAGTTTATTAAGTGTCTTTTCAATTAGTCGGTTTCACAGTTGGGTATTTCCCGAAGCAGAGCATGATGGGCAACGCAATAAGCGGATTCAGTAAGCAGATTCAATGATCAGATTCAATTAACAGATTCTTCTGTACTCTCGCCCTATTCCCCTCAGCCAATGAGTGGCCGACCCCCGCAGAATTCATGTGTATCACCCGCAGTGCTACCCAGTGTTACTACATGTATATACCTTCCGGTCAACTGTATGTTGACTGATGATTTATTTTATAGCCTGAATCCAAAGCTGAGCCCTGCTACATGACAATCGAAACAAGGTTTGCTTCTCCCTCTCTCTCTCTCTCTCTCTCTCTCTCTCTCTCGAGAGAAACCTCCATGCATTATTAAAGCTCATAATGCCTCCTGACCAACCGGCTTCGCCGTGGCCATGGCAACCACCTCGGACCCACCCCGAGGGATTACGCTGCCCTGCGCTGCGCACGTTAGCCAGCCCTGCCTGGTCACGGTCATTTTCCAACACCGAACACGCCAGCGGAAAAAGCACTTTGTGAAGAGGTGCTGGGAACAGACGCCGCTGAAAACCGGCGCGTTCAAGGTCGCGACCTCTTTTTCTCTGCCCGTCCGCTTTGCGGCGGGCAGCTGGAACCTTCCGGAACGCAGCCGCCGCCGCCGTCGTCATCCGAAAGGGTTTTTTCGGCAAGACTCCCCGGACCCGCGAGAGAAGCCGGAGGGAAGCTTATTAAACGCATCGAATTTCAGTCACCCCCCCCCCCCCCACAAACAAACACGCAGCAGTCGAACCCGGGGTCCCCTCGGACCGCCGCATCTCGAATCCGAGCTGCCGAGGGGCGCCAAAGCCGCCGTCGAACGCCGAGCTGCCGAGCGGAAGTCCCGCGGGACGCGCGCGATAAGGGAAACGAAACGGGGTCTCTGATGCGCGTGGCGGCTCCCTGCACAAACCGGGCCGGCCGCACCGAGCGAGGGTCCCTGGCCCGCTTCGCACCGCTTTGGTTGATGGTCTCTGGCGTCAGTGCGCTCGCTCCCTTCCTGTGGCTCCGATAGGCTCTGCGTATATCATCCTAAGCCCCTCCCCCTCCCCCGCCACACCCCCCACCCCCCACCCCCCTCCCCCCTTCCCAAAACAGACCCAACCTGGCAGAGAACACGACCCAAAATTCCGAGCCCAGCTCGCAAACACGCCGTTACTGCCCTGGGCTCAGCACAGCCCTCTTGACAGAACTAATTACCGCCTGTAGTCCTGCCCTTTTCCAAGAGCTGTGGCCCATTCACTGCATTTCCCATGAGCACCCTTTCTCTCTGCATGCTCGTGTACTGCGTGCATTCGGGGCATGGCTCATGCCCACAAGCATGGTATGTGCGGCTTTTGAAGTCACGGGTGTGTTGAGGGCCTGATTGACGTTAATGATGCAACAACGCACATTCCTGCAGCGTAGTTCATAGCCATTTTCAGACAGTATGTTTTGTGAATATAAAAATTCATTGCATTGTTTGTATGAGAATTGTGGGTGGAGTCAGTCTAACCCCATGAGAGTCATCCTCTGAAAAGGGAACAAGGAAATATTTTATTTTCTTATTTACCGGCAGAAAATTGTCTTCCATTTTGCGCACGCATAGCTGGTCATTTTGTATAAGCTCCGTGTAGCAGCCTGATTGAATCCGAACCTGATTATCACACTGTATTCCTTTCATTGCAGCTTGTGCTATATTCATTTTCGCTTGTCGTCTTTGATTGAAAGGTTCATGTAACCACAGACCTGCCAAGCACCCATTGTATGTATATATATATATATATATATATATATATATAAAAAACTGGACCGTGTCACCCCTGTTTAGCGTTCATTACCGAAGCGTCCCCTCTTCTGGAGGGTCACAACACGCTAACGCACTTGTCCTGCGAGGCGGAGCTCTCTCGCCCGCGGATGCGCCACTTAGCCTGCTAGCGCGCCGCGGGCAGTCGCCCGCCCGCCATTTGCCGCGACGGTTCGCGGCGCGCTCAACGCCGGTCCCGCTCTCGGCGCGGTAGGCCGCGTCGAGCACGCCGGCAGGTTCCGAGGACGCTAAAAAGTTCATCTGCAGGTGGACTGACGAACTGATCTGCTGTTACCAAGGATGCTTTTATTTTTTATTTTTTGTGGCCTGCCAGCTTCTCTTCCCCATTGGACGCAGACAGCGACGGGAGGGATAAATCCCCGTTTGGTCAGCAAGGGTCATTTGCCAAACCCTTCAAAGGTGAACTAGTTGGTTCAATTTTGGACAACAGCCATTTTTTTATTTGAGTCGAGTTGTAGTGCACGGTTTTGCTCTGGGATTTGGAGGGGCGTGGGGGGGGGGTTGGGGGTGCGCTGCTCTATTCTGGCCGCTGTGTTTTTGAGATCTTGGACATCCTGGACAAGCTCCTGGCACGCTGCTCCCTCTAGGATCCCTCACAGATGAGCCGCTAGTTATCAAAAGCCACGGCCACACTTTGCCTGCTGCTTCTGAGCGTGCAAGTGCCGTGGAGATAGAGCACGTTCTGCATCCCGTTTGATTTTCATTGCACTAAAGAACACGTACTATAATGCCTGTTCATAACATGAGAAATCGTGGGTCCCACATTATGAAATGAGAACTGACACTTGAAAAAAAAGTACAGAGAAGGGCAACAAGACCGGTTCCAGCTGTCAAACTTAAAGGATAGGATAAAAGTCCCAGCAAGCATTAGGGACAAAAGTGGTTTACGGAAACTATGTTTTGTTCTGTCAGCAGGAGGAGGGGGCTTGGGTGGAAATGAGTTGCAGGGATATTTCATGTGGGTACGAGAAAGTATTCTGTTAACACAGGGAGTTATTAATGCCTGGTGTTGCCTGCCAAGACTCACAGCAGAAGCAAAGACCCTTGAGGTATTCAACACAAGGCTTTTACAGTGATGGACACACTTTCATGAGCCAGTGCAAAGGCACGCCTGTAGCCTGAACAACCTGTTCTCGCCATTAAACATTAAAAGATACAGCTGGGTACGGTGTGGTTGCAGTGTGTGTTTTGTTTAAGGAGACACGTGCCAAACTTCACCCAGAGCTGAAGTGAGAATTCACAGTCATTCGCTCATTTTTAAGTTCCATGTATATTTGTAAATATTTTGCGTGTGTGCACTGCGTGTGTGTGTATGTATGCGAGTGTTGTGTGTGTGTGTATGTATGTGAGTGGTATGTGAGCGTGCGGGTGTGTGTGTATGTGTGTGTGTGTGTTAGTGTGTGCATGTGTGTGTCTGTCTATTTCATATCACCAGACCAGTTCAGTCCAGACTCATTGCTCTCAGTCTTTAGACCCAAGAAAATGTCAGAGAGAGAGAGAGAGAGCTGGAAGCCACTCTGTCTGCTCTGAGCTGCCTGCAGTGGATAAAAGCATCATCATTTACCCACCGCGCTCGCTCACTCACTCACTCGCTCGCTCACTGGAGAACGGGGCTCTGTCCCGAACCCGACGGACAAAGCCGTCGCTCGCAGTCAGCGGCTCCCCAATTCTCAGCCAATCGCGGCGTCAGAGGCGCGGCAGAGGAGCCTCTCCCGATCGATTTGGACGCGGTCATCGACGGACAGCCGCTTTTGCCGCCGCGGCCATCGCCGGCGTTGGCGGAGCCTTCGCTGCGCGTGACGCGGCTAGCTCGCCGGCTCGCCGTGCGACGCGTTCCGTCCGCGGCGTTTCCGCGCGGGCACTCCGCCAGACCCGCGCTGGTTGGACGCGGGCACCTGCTCGAGTTAGCTGCTTTTCATATTCGGCAGCACTGAGGCGTGCTATCGCAGGATTACGAAAGATAAAACGGGCTTAGGTTCCTGCTCACGCTGGGTTTAAATGTAGAAATGTTGCTGCTAATTAAATTATGACTCATTTTGAAACGGCTTCGTAGGTTTGCAGGAAGTAACGCCAACTAATTATGTTTCCGTTGGCACACGAATTACAGTTCACGTGTTGGAACCTGGGCATAAATTGAAAACGACAAATATTCTTGGCGGGAGAAAAGATCGGTACGCAAACACCCCTAATAAGTTCTAAATTATTTAGCGCCTTAAAATCGTAAGCTTTCGAACTCGTTCGCAACCCGGCTCGTCTTGTTTTCTAACAACCAGCACAGTAAACAAACACTTTACTGAACACATTTCCTGCTTCAAATTAAGTGCGAGTGAATATATTAGCGGGGAGTTATTTCAAGCCCGGGACAGGGAATCTGGGAGCCTGAAAGCTGATTGGACAGCTGGAGCCGAGACACAATACCCTCTGCGGAGAGACACAGCAGTAGCAGCGAGCGCAGATATTACAGTTACAGTTTTGCTGTCTGCAGGGAGGAGCATCGCAGATGATCTTATGGAGAGCGGCTGACGAAGCAGCACAGCATCGGCGGTGAACGTTCGACGCCAGCAGAGTCAACGGTCACCCAACCGAGTGCCCCGAAAACAAGGACGTGCGTCGAACGGCGAGGAACAGACACGCACAGGCCTTGCGCAAAGCAAAGGGCGGGGCATGCGTCTGACTTACTGCAGCGCAAGCAAAAGGAGAGCTTCGTATTAACGCTCGAGTGAAAGCGTGAGCGCGTGGTGGACGGGCGGTAGGTCTAGCGTACTGGCTCGGATGAAGCACGCCATTTTTAAATCATAACCGTAATTGTAATTTTCAGAGAACCCCTCGTTCCTGCTTTTTTTTTTTTTTTTTTTTGCAGTCTTGTTATTTATGTTATTTTTGTTTTTTTGCCTTAACAAAAAATGGCATGCTAATACCACAGGCACAAGAACTAAAGAATTTAAGCCCTGAAAGAAAACTTTGTCACGAGATCGATGGCGGTCTTGGCAGGTCAGTGAAAGGACACTGCAGAGGGGCATTGTGCTCATTCCATTCTGCTCTGTCTGCTGTGTCTACAGAGACCGGGGCTCGGCCGCTTCAGGCCGCCAGAGGCTCGAGCGCGTCGTCGGAAACGGCCCCTCCGACGGTCGCTCCGCGCGCGAGATCGGCGGGCGCGGCGCAGGCGTCCGGCGAGCTTGCGTTCCGAACCTCACCCTGCCGGGACCCGGCCCGTACTCCACGACCCCGCCCCCCTGCGGTTACCGAGGGGACCCCGGGCAAACGTTTACCAAACGGGCGGAATGTTGCCAACTTCGAATTTCGAAGGGGAGGGGAGGGGAGGGGAGGGGAGGCCAGGGGGAGCTCTCTCTCTTCCAGATTTGAAGCGGAGATCCGTGCCAAGGCCTCGCGGCGCCGGCATCTCCCGAATCCGGCCCGCAGCTCAGGGTCTGTTCATCGCGGTTAAAGGAGAGGGGAGATATTGGCAGCTGCTTCGGAGCAGGAATAACGAAATCTCATGACACCCCCCCCCCCCCCCCCCGAAGGTTCTTGCTGATAGTTCTCCTTTGGAAGAAATCTTTGCCGAATAGTGTGTGGCGGTGTGCGATGAGGGGCTGTTGTAGCTAGGCGTTCTGTGGAGAAAGATAGCCGCAGGTGTTTAATGAGGGAGGGAGTCCTAATTGTTAATGAGGGAGGGAGTCACAGTTGTGTGAAGTGGTGTGTAGGGGAGGATAGTCACAGTTGTGTGAAGTGGTGTGTAGGGGAGGATAGTCACAGTTGTGAGGTGGTGTGTAGGGGAGGATGGTCACAGTTGTGAGGTGGTGTGTAGGGAAGGATAGTCACAGTTGTGTGAGGTGGTGTGTAGGGGAGGATATTCATAGTTGTGTGAGGTGGTGTGTAGGGGAGGATAGTCACAGTTGTGAGGTGGTGTGTAGGGGAGGATAGTCACAGTTGTGTGAGGTGGTGTGTAGGGGAGGATAGTCACAGTTGTGAGGTGGTGTGTATGGGAGGATAGTCACAGTTGTGTGAGGTGGTGTGTAGGGAAGGATAGTCAGTGGTGAGGTGGTGTGTAGGGGAGGATAGTCACAGTTGTGAGGTGGAGTGTAGGGGAGGATAGTCACAGTTGTGAGAGGTGGTGTGTAGGGGAGGATAGTCACAGTTGTGAGAGGTGGTGTGTAGGGGAGGATATTCATAGTTGTGTGAGGTGGTGTGTAGGGGAGGATAGTCACAGTTGTGAGGTGGTGTGTAGGGGAGGATAGTCACAGTTGTGTGAGGTGGTGTGTAGGGGAGGATAGTCACAGTTGTGAGGTGGTGTGTATGGGAGGATAGTCACAGTTGTGTGAGGTGGTGTGTAGGGAAGGATAGTCAGTGGTGAGGTGGTGTGTAGGGGAGGATAGTCACAGTTGTGAGGTGGAGTGTAGGGGAGGATAGTCACAGTTGTGAGAGGTGGTGTGTAGGGGAGGATAGTCACAGTTATGAGAGGTGGTGTGTAGGGGAGGATAGTCACAGTTGTGTGAGGTGGTGTGTAGGGGAGGATAGTCACAGTTGTGTGAGGTGGTGTGTAGGGGAGGATAGTCACAGTTGTGTGAGGTGGTGTGTAGGAGAGGATAGTCACAGTTGTGAGAGGTGGTGTGTAGGAGAGGATAGTCACAGTTGTGAGAGGTGGTGTGTAGGGGAGGATAGTCACAGTTGTGAGAGGTGGTGTGTAGGGGAGGATAGTCACAGTTGTGAGAGGTGGTGTGTAGGGGAGGATAGTCACAGTTGTGAGGTGGTGTATAGGAGAGGATAGTCACAGTTGTGAGAGGTGGTGTGTAGGGGAGGATAGTCACAGTTGTGAGAGGTGGTGTGTAGGGGAGGATAGTCACAGTTGTGAGGTGGTGTGTAGGGTAGGATAGTCACAGTTGTGAGAGCTGGTGTGTAGGGGAGGATAGTCTCAGTTGTGAGAGCTGCAGTTGTGAGGTGGTGTGGTCTCCCTGTCTGTGCGTTTCAGAGGAAGGTTGATGAGTCGGCTCCTCGCTGCCCCCTGCTGGACCCCATAAGCGATTTAGTGCTGGTCTGCATGTTTTTCTTCTTCCTGTCTGGCTTCATGCTGTGTAGGGGGGTCTAATTCCACACAGGCCCTAGCATGCTTATTAGACTGGAAATATTTACTATTTTGCCTGAAAGCAGAATATGACCTCTACCCGCCTCACCCTCAACCCCCCCCCCCCCCCCCCCCCACCCCCCCCCCCCCCCCCCCCCGCAGCATGTCTCAAGACATCCCAGTCAGCTGTCGGCTGATCTCTGCTCACTGACGAGGTCGCCAGGCAAGAACTGGCCTCGCAGATCAGTTACAGCCAACCCAAAGACAGCCATTTTGTCCCCCCCCGACCCCCCCACACACACTTTCAATAACTAACCTTTGGCAATCCTTTCAGTTTTTTTTTGCTGAGGTTTTCATCTTCACTGTCTCTCTGTTTCCAAGGGATATGTTCTTTCAGCTACCAAGAACTCCTGTGAAAGCTCCAGTTCTCCTCTGAAAAGTGAAGGCTTTAGAATTTGATCTCGCAGTCGTCCCTAGTCAGTTCCTGGGACTATCCAAAGATCCTAATTTGGTGGCTGGACCCGTCATTTGCAAAAAAAAAGCCCCACAAAAACAGTTCATTCTGCTATGGCTCTCCCTCCTGTCTTGCTGGCTGCATCACATCCTTCAGTTACCCACGCGCTCACTAGCAGGTGTTTATAAAATAAACACACCCCCCCCCCAACCCCAGTTAACTAAAGGCCACAGGTTCAACGCTCCTGACAGGGCCCTGAATTTGCTCAGCGTTTGGTTTTGGCCTTTAGAGTGGTTATCAGATTTTACTTGCACCCCGAAGGTTGTGTGTTCCATACCCAGGCCCCTTTTTAGTGTACTTGAGAAGTGTACTCAACCTGAATCGCTTCTGTACACATCCAACTGCAATGTTTTAAATAAACGAAAATCAAAATGGCCGCGCCAGATGTCCTCTATGAGATCTTTCTGGCGAGCGAATCGGATTTTGTTAAAAGGCAGCTTCCGCTGGATCTGTTGCTCGTCGAGTACACGCGGTCGGGAAGCGCCGAAGCAGAACCCCTCGAGAGACGGGCGCGTCTCCTCCGCACGCAGCGACGCCGCCCCCCCGTCAATTTGCCGAGTCATTCCGGCCGAAGGCCCGACCGGGCTCGGAAGAGCGATCGTCGTTTTTTTTCATCCGCGTAATCAGAAAGGCGTTTTCGGCCGCGTGCAGATCTCCGCCGAACCTCTGCGGAAGTGCCCGGGGGAACGAGCGTTTAGCCTGGCGCCACGGGGGGCCGGGACGAGCGGGGACCGGGTGGCTTTCTGCGGGAGCGTTGGCGGCCCGCCCGAGGAGGAGAGGAGCCGACCAGCTCCGGTTCAGAAACGCGCTACACCCCAGCTCACTTCTTTGGCCGCAAACGCGTTTGTTACGCCTACTTTACAACGAAACGTTCTAATCCACGACGCTATTTCAACACTTCTGAAACGACGTCATTTGGCAAACAAACAAAATGGCGGAAAACGTCTTGGTGCTGCCCTCTGACATTCCACTCTGGCCCCGCCCCAATCGTGATGTCAGAGTGCGCCTTCGGAGGCGCTACTGTTACGACCACAAATTTCTTCGTTGACTTTTTTTTAAATGACGGAACAACGCTGACGGAACAACATTGGCTAGACTGGTTTCGGTGAGAAACATGGCAGCCTGTTCATAAACTTTCCCATATTTCGCCGAAACAGTCCACTAAAATATGTTGTTGAAGACATTTGAGGTTGGAAATCGACCATGTAATTGCTTTATCTTGGATCATATTCGATCTACGAAGTTTGATCCGAGTTTCACGAGCCAGTCGCAGCTACGCTGTACAAATTAATTTGCATATGGAATACTTTATGCAAATGAGATGGACACACCTACTCCACCTACCCCAGGAAGCGTTTTTTCTGAATAGTGTATTATGTGAATCCGGGCTGAAGCACTGAGTGCAGTTACTCTTTAAACGGTTAATTTATATGTCAACATGTGTGGTATGGCCTGAAGCTTTTCCTGCAGTTCCCGTTTTCACACGTTTGCTGGTAGCGATGTAGTACTCGGGGGTAGGTTAATCGCAGCATTGTCACGTCCCAAAGATCCTCCATTTCCTCTGCACTGTTTTCATTGCGGTTTTGAGCGCAGTCCATGACCTCGCAATGGCTTTCGAAACGGGCTGGTAACATGAGAATCAAAATATTAAGGAGTGCTCAAAATATGTTGTGTTGGCGCCCTCTACTGATGCAGTGGTGAATTGCAAAATGATGTGCATCACTCCTGTTGACTAGTGGACAAATTCTGTGAGCAATGCAAAGACAGTGATCACTGAGTTCATTGGTGCTTCAAAGTTTAAAAAGTCTGGTGAAGCTGAGAATGTGAGGTTTTACTATTATGCTTTTATGAAAGGTTACTGGAGGGAATACAGACTGCCATTCTTTAGTAAGTTTCCAGCCATTGTTTCCAATTGGCTTCTTCTGTTGAATGTTTGAGCTGGGTGCACATAGTGGCACACAAGCTGGGTTGTGGAGCTCATGCTGGCTTATGGAGCACATGCTGGGTTATGGGGCACATGCTGGGTTATGGAGCACATGCTGGGTTATGGAGCACATGCTGGGTTACCAGGCACATGCTGGGTTATGGAGCACGTTGGGTAATTGATCACATGCTGGGTTATGGAGCACATGCTATGTTGTGGAGCACATGCTGGGTTGTGGGACTATGCTGGGTTATGGAGTGCAAGCTCAGTTATAGAGCACATTCTGAGTCCTCGGGTATATGTTGGGTTGTGGAGTACCTGCTGGGTTGTGCAGAATATGTTTTTATTGCTGTGTCTCCACACAATTTGGTTTACTAGTCGGTCGGTAACTCAGGTTCATCTGGCCGAGATTCTACTAGACTCTTTTGTGTACATACTGTATATGTCATTTCTATTGCTCCTGGCTTGGATGAATAATAGAGTAGCTCATTTTGTTTTGATCATTGACAGTCATCTATAGTCAATGTACCTTCCTAGCAATAATTCTAAGGCAAAGTGAACAAGAACAAGATAAAAACACTATTGCATGTCAGTGTTAAATCAATTGTAATTGGGTGGTGTATAGCCATTGTCTGTTTTAGGGAGGCATTTGAGAACACTGAGAAGGTTTTCAGTACCACATCGGCCTTTCACAGAGCAAAACAAACTTAATTCATCCATTAAAAAAATATTAGCTCTGAATCAACGAGGTAGGCCAACCAAAAACAGTTAATAAATTATTCAAAATTTCAGTTGCAATGTCCAGGTAATTTACAAAACAGTCCCGTTTGCATGTGTTTCTCCGTGTTGATATTTCGTTAAATCCCGTTTCATTCAGTTCATTGCAATACGGTATTTCTTTTTTTTTTTCCAGAGTCAGTTCATTGCAGTCCACAATTCAACAACAAAATACATTTTCCCTTTTCAAACACACTTTAGCTGTTAGAAAGAAAAAAAAAGATAAAAACCAAAGGGCTTCAGAGTAGCCACACCGGCCGCTCGCTCAACAAACACCATTCAATTAGCGAAATAACCCGTAAAAATCAAAGAACCAACAAAGAAAAAATAATTAAATCAGCACTTATCGTCCCGTCCCGTCAGTCAGTCGTAGGCGTTTCAGTCCGAACCCAGGCTGTACCCTGTGCAGTTTGGGAGTTTTGGATTTTGCTTTTTTTTTTTTTTTGCTGAGTTTGTAGATAATGTCTTGTCGGCCAGGTGGGATTAATCCGTATTAGAGTCCGGCTCTTCCGTAGCGATCACGGTAGGATTAATTTTCTTGTACTTCGAAATGACTCTTTTCTTATCTGACTAATTACACACAGCTTTTCTCACTTTTAGTTTTCTCAGCTCCCGGGGTTTAACTTTCCGCTTGCAGATTCAAACTCTCTCGCAGCCGCCATTCAAAAAACTCTCCCACTGACGCCGTTGTCTCCGCAATTATTGACGTGGAAAAGGGGGCAGTGCTGTTGCACACCTCACGCACCCACGGACACCTGACCTGTCCTGTCAACACAGGGCCGTCACAACACACATACTCTCTCATACGCACCCACACACACACATAGGCACCCACACACTAACTTGATGATGATGGTGGTGGACAGCGCTGTCTAACAATTCGGTACATGTAATGTACTATGTAGTGACGAGTCAGATGTTACAGTATTAGGATTATAGTTCATAAGTGAAACACTCTCTCAACAAGGTTGCTGGGTACCGCTACACAGAAACTCATAGCACCATTCAGACAAATCAAATTGCAATTCAAAGTGTTTTACAAGTGATTGACAAAACATAAAATGTTAAAATGGATTTACAGACTAAAGGTGGGTAGTTAAGATAATAAAAAATACATAATAAAATACAATACAAACAATAAAAAATAACAAGAAATAAAATGACAAAATATTACACAAAGTAAATTTTATGAAAAAACAGTGAAATGTTAATAAAATTAAATAAAATTAAATGCATGATCAACAGTAAAGTGTTGATAAAACAAAATAGAATAAAATAAATGATGATGATAATAAATAAAATAAGTGTAAATACTAAGACCATAAAATTGGCCTTTCTCCTAGCAGGATTTGCATTTTTCTCTCTCATTTGTTTGGGAAAGGAAGTCCTTCATAATTAGAGAAAATTTGTTGAAGTAATGTGTCCTAATTTCAGAATATTTTTCACAAATATAGAAGAAAGCGCATCTCTGTTTCCACCTCTCCTGTCTTACAGTGATCACATATACGTTGTTATTTTGGTAACCATGTATTCCGGTGTCGGCCTTTTTCAATTGCAAGTGTGTGGTCGCTCAGCCTGTACTTGGTCAGGATCTGCCTCGGCTTTGTATCTCTGACAAAGAAGAGATACTCAGCAAATTTGTAGTCTCTTTTTAGGGTCCGACAGCAATCTGTTTTGTGTTTAGGTTACATTATCCCAATATACCAAAGAAGAGATTTTGATCTGTTTCATTACTTGGTTTATTTTGATTTGTTGGTAAGCAGTGCTGGTATGAAGCTGGTCTGTGATTTGTGTTAGTTGGGTTAATGGGTTAGACAGCTTCATTACCAGCTGACCGAGGGGACTCTTTTCATGACTGAGCTCTTGGGCTTTCATTGCCTTAAATTGCAATGTGTCTTGAGGACTTGAATTGAGGTGCATCCAGAATTTTAATGCTCTTTGTTGGATACTGTCTGTATTTGTTGGTAACGGCTCTGGTGTGGGTTACTTTAAATTTTTTAAAGCAATTAATACTTTGATGAGTTTATACGGGGAGATGGGGTTTGATGGGAGAAGGATCCGATTCGGACTGTCATAAGGTTGATAGAACTTATTTGAGTTATTAAATTTAATTTATTGTATTATTTCAAATTTAATTATTAGGGGGTCACCCTCAGCTACCCTATGGCACAGCATTCTGAATACTGAACCCAGACTAACTGGAGATCACCCTTTATCAACCACAACACTAAAAATTATTTCGAGGGAATCGACCTTTGGCACTTATGAATTCAAATGTCTCTATTTTACTTTGTTGGTGGATCATTCCATCAGCATGAGAGAGGAAACACAAACACACATATACAAAAATATAAGCTTCCATTTTAACATTTTGTTTTGTCAATCACTTGTAAAACACTTTGAATTGCAATTTGATTTGTCTGAATGGTGCTATGAGTTTCTGTGTAGTGGTACCCAGCAACCTTGTTGTGAGCGTTTCACTTATGAACCATAATACTAATACTGTAACATCTGACTCGTCACTACATAGTACATTATATGTACGGAATTGTTATTGGAAGTTAAGCAGTTTGGTTGTAATATGGGATAGGATATTGGCACAGTATAGCACAATACAATTCCGTACATATAATGTACTATGTAGTGACGAGTCAGATGTTACAGTATTAGTATTATGGTTCATAAGTGAAACGCTCTCAACAAGGTTGCTGGGTACCACTACACAGAAACTCACTATGAACTAATAACTAATAAACTAATTTTACGCACGTAGCCTATGATTAGTGTGAGACAGACAACAATCAGTTACACTCGACTCATTTATTTATTTATTTATTTAGGATCCCCATTAGTTATTACCTCAGTAACAACTATTCTTCCTGGGGTCCACACAAAAGACAAGACAAGATAAGACATTCAAACATCACATTATAGACAATCCACATTATCAACAAAACAAAATTAAATAAAAAATAAGAGAAAATAAGTAGTTCTCGCACATTCATAATGTCACCTCAACAATAAATGGTTAAAGCAAATAATACAGTTAGTAGGCTAGGTATATATAAGTACTGTATATATAACTGCCCAATACTACTAGTGCATAGTGAAGCCTTACCTCGGTTAACACCACAAATATAATCAACCTTCACATACAGAACATCATATGTAGCAGTACTGTACCAGCAGTACTGTACCCACCATTAACCGTCTGTCAATTTGTTTTAACCAATCATCTGTTCATTGTGTTAAAGCTGTACATGTAAGGAGTAACCCACCTTATATGCATATTGGAATTCAGAGTAGATACTGTTTTCTGAGAAATGATGCTGAATCTGTTTAAATACAATACCCTCCATAAGTTTGCTTAAAGCAGGCAAAATGCTAATAGGCCGACTACTTGGTCCAGTAAATGACTCCTTGCTATTTTTTGGTAGAGGAGTAACCTTTGCTATTTTCCACATTTGTGGATAAACACCTTCATTCAGACAAATTAAAAATATGACAGTGGCTTTGCCACAATCCTAGCTGACAGCTGTAGTAATTTACCATCCAGATTTTCATAGCCACAAGGTTTATCACACTGCAATGACAAGAGAAGCTTTTCCATTTCTTCTGTATTTATATTGGTAAAGTCAAATTCACATTTTTTGTCGTACATAATATGTTGTTTAATTAGTGACTAAGACAGCTTACCCATTCACTGGCAACATTTGATTTCTTATTGTGTCCACTTTACCTATAAAATAATTATTAAAATAATTAGCTATATCTTGAGGTTTGGTAATAAATCCACCACCAGATTCAATAAATGAGGGAGTTCTATTCATTTTATCTTTTATTGCTTTTTCTTTAGTTTATTCATTTTTGTGACTTTGTTTCCCAGTGAACGGTAAGCCTGCCAATCAGCTGAGCTACCAGATATGATAGCAGCTTTTTTCAGTTGGTCCCTCTCTGTCATACAGCTTCTAAACTCCAAATCAAGCCAATGGGCTTTAGTGGTTCTGACAGTTAGTTTTCTGATAGGGGCATGTTTGTCACAAGTAGATAAAAACAGTTGCATAAATAATTGTAAGGCAGCCTCTGTATGAGTTAATTTAACCACAGTATCCCACTGTATCTTATTCATGTCTTCAACAAATGCATTTTCACAAAAATTTTTATAAATTCTTTTGTATATCACTTTGGGTCCAGCTTTAGAAACCTTTGTTTTCCTTGCCACTGCAATGATGTTATGATCACTGAAGCCTACTGGTACAGATACAACCTTTGAACATATATCCACAGAATTAGTGAAAAAATGATCTATACAAGTTGAAGAGGACATTCCTGAACACCTGCTATTGACTCTTGTTGGTAAATTCACATACACTAGCTACATCACTTAACCTTTTTTTTCAGTGTACATGTATTGGAGAACCTGTTAAGGTTTCCAACAAAATATACTTCCCTGTCAGTATCAGTGACTGTCTGTAGCATTGTGCATTAGAGCCCGACCAATGCCAGATTTTTGGGTCCAATGCCGATCCCGAATTTGGAGAGTCTTTGCCCACCGATTACCGATGTTTTGACCAATATTTTGTCAAAGTGCAACATTTTCAAATCAATTTGAAAAACTTATTTTATTAAAGCTTCTATATTCAAGAACATTTAACTTATAAGCAAACAAATAAAAATAGAAATAAACACACAAAGAACGTTTTAGATAAAAAAAGTAAAAGATGATATTAAATTAAATATATATATTAACACCATCTTTAAGTGTGTGAAATCAAAATAACCCCACACTTTGCTTTTACTCCTTTCTTTTCCAGCCATCTATAAAAAATGAATTTAAAAAAGTCAGTTTTCCAGTTTCAAACATGTATTTTTATGAATATTATTATTGTTGTTGGTGTTATTGTTTTTATTTCTTAGTATCTATTCTCAGTAAATTAATTATAATTCATTTAACTTACTGAGAACATATAATAAGAAATAATGAGGCTGTGTCAATAGCTAATGCGTTATTGCGAGCGAGAGTGTCATCTAGTCACGCGTCAGAGCGCATTGTAGTTATTTTCACCACCGAATTCTTATGGACAGGGAAGCTCGCTAGATAAAGTCTTACTCTTTGAGATCATGTAGTAGGAATAAAATATAAAATTTCTATTTTATTTCTACTACATGATCTCAAAGAGCAAGACATTATCTAGCGGAGCCAAAGAGTGAATCAAGTGTAACGTTAGATTAAATTAAATTGACTGGATGAAATACGTTAAAAAAACTACAATGCGCTTTCGTGCAGGTTACGCGCGCTAACTGTTGGTTGATTCACTTCTCCAACAGCAATCCTTCTCTCATGTTATCACGACAAAGCTAGATAATATGGCTTAAAATGATCCACGTTAGAAGTGTTTTATCGGCGTTTTTACTGTCTGGTTAGCTTGCTACGATGACGCGTGACTAGATGACACACTCGCTTGCAATAACGTGTTGGCTATTGACACAGCATCATATAGTAGCTAATATCATTATCTCAGATAAAAAAACAAATGTGTGATGCATTCAATCACCATTTTATTTTGGCTGGTTATTTATTTGAGAATACAGCGATGTCCTCTGGAAATGCAACACCTAAATGCATTTCCAGAGGACATCGCTGTATTCTCAAATAAATAACCAGCCAAAATAAAATGGTTATTGAATGCATCACACATTTGTTTTTTTATCTGAGATAATGATATTAGCTACTATATGATGCTGTGTCAATAGGCAACTCGTTATCGATTATTGCTCTGGCTTCTCTCATCGCAGGCAAAAGTTCAGCTCTTTTCTTCCTCAGCCGTTCGGAAAAGTCCTCATTTATATACACCGAGGTTGTTTTTTAGGTGTGCTCTTGCCTTTTCCATAATGAGTTTCTTATCCTTAAAACGCAGAAGCTTCACTACGATGCCTCGGGGTCTTTCAGCATCTCGTCTGAATTTACCCCTTCTATAGGCTCGTTCGATCTGAATTGAGTTGGCCTCCATTTTCAGCTTGGTGGTTAACAGTTCACGCACCTTGCTCTCAGTCTCAGCCCACGATTCCTCTGCATGATCCGAAGTTATTCCATCAATTATAATGTTATTCCTTCGGCTTTGGTTCACCAAATAATCGAGACGCTCAAGGAGGATATTAGACTGAACCGGAGTGGAGTGAAGTTGCTTTACCAGTTTGTCTAAGTCCTTAAAAGCATTTTTACCCACAGCCTGCGTTGCTTTTATTTCGTCAATGTCCTTCTGAGAGTATTTTAGGCTGTTACTCAAGTCCTGTAACTCTCTCACAATTCCATCAATCCTTTTGTTGGTCGAATCCAGGATCATTTGTGTGAAGCACCTAAATGACGCCTCCTGCCTTTTTAATACCTCCTCATAGATAGTCTTTTGTTGATCCAACATTTCTTTGAGTGTGTCCATAGTTACGAACTCCGGTTCAGCTTCAGTTACGTTCCTTTGACTTTTGCGATTCGACATTGTCACAGGACACAGAGAGAGGGGGTTCAGGGCTCTCAGGAAACAGAACGCACGCTGCTCTGCAGCTGGAACCTTAGTGATCTTCTGTTCTGGCTGCACGGAAACGAACTAAATTTCGAAGGTTTTTTGTGTTTTTTATGAAGAACTTCCAGACTGCAAAGGCACTGCCAGCCAGAACCAGCACTCCCACCACTATCCCAGCCACTGCTCCAGCAGAGCGTCCTGCAGAGAACATGGAGACAGAGGGACTCATTTGGGAGAAATAGAGAAGAGCAGGTAATAACCAAGAAGGAAAGACCACAATAGTAATATTAATAACAACAATGATAATAACAACATCAATAATAATACATTTAGCAAACATCCAGAGGGACTTACAAAAAGTGCCTCCATAAAGGTTCATACAACAAGCAGAGCTGATGCCAAGATAGCAGTCTGACTAAGTGTAGTAGCACATTAGTAGTAGGCACTGAAGTAACGTTGTAAACCTACAACATAATAGGAAGTGCCAGCGTAGGTGGTAGGAGACTGTGGATGCTAAGGTAGTAGGACTCTGAGATGGAGCCCTGGGGAACTCCTGCACTGAGTGTTAAGACAGTGGGACTGTGCTGATAAGTTAGGAAAAGTACATCCCGTTGGAATTGCTGAGATACCGGTTTGAGGGCCAGAGTCACCATCAGGATCAACTCTATAAAACGCAGCAGAGAGGTCAAAACAAGACAAGATCAAGAAAGGGGACAGGGGGGCAGTTTTTGTATATTTGCATAATTCTGTTATGGGGTGGGGGGGGGGGGGCTATAGTGACATTCTTCTACTCTCAGGAAGCCACTGCCATTTCCTAGGACATGTTCTGTGCCTAAATCCTGTCTTATAGCAGCAAACCAGTTTAAAGGCACCAGAGCATTTTCTCCAGCTTTATTTTATACACAGAAACCCCAGTACA
The DNA here is from genome assembly GCF_013347855.1 of Anguilla anguilla. Lineage (NCBI taxonomy): Eukaryota > Metazoa > Chordata > Actinopteri > Anguilliformes > Anguillidae > Anguilla > Anguilla anguilla. Next base: position 5,556,806 of record NC_049219.1, on the reverse strand, counting down.
GTAATTTGTGGCCAGATAGAGGTGAAAAACTTCACTAAAGGCTGCAACAGGCCATTTTCATACTTTATGGAGTAAAGCAGTCCACAGGCCGATACATTTCAGTAAATTCAGTGGCGTTATGAAAATATACAAATTTTATGCAAATTCCATAAAAACTGTAGACTAATTAAAAGAGAACCAGTCTTATTTTCAATAAGTACACTGATAGTCTACAATCATTGTTTGATAAATGTTTTATTTAGCAAATTTGTGGAAAGACAAATTTCTTTCCACAAATAAAAATATTAATATTATTATTATTTCCATTATTTGCCCAAGGGATTGCAGCAGCCATAAGTCAGAGGAATAACAGAGTGGACCAGTAAGATACTGAGCCCTGCATCTGCACAAACACAAAGAGCTGAAGAGGAGGACCATACCTGAGACTTCCAGAGAGACAGAGCCGATGGTCTTCTTAGTCTCAGGATCGGTCACCTTGTAGACTCCGGCATCCTCCAGTGTCACACTCCTCAGCAAAAGGGTGTATTCCTGGGCCAGAAGCTCACATCTCTGAGCACAACAATCCCCATACCTGGCTGGGCCTTTATTTGCATCGAGCATCAGCACCTCATCTGAACCAAGGCCTGCACTGAATGTTACCCTCACTGGGCCTGCGGTATAGAGCGGTATGGAGAGCAAACCACCGGCCTTCACTGTGAGGGTCTGGGGTGGGTGGCCTGTGAGGGCAGGGCAATATGTTTACATATTTTACATTTACATGCGTATTTACAGGGGATATGAACACATTATCAACAGCAGTCAGCTTGATCATGTAAAAAGGTAAAAATGATACAGGGCAAATTATGGCATCCAAAAATTAGTGGTGTCACCTTTCATCAAATCTGCGGTATATCAAGCAATACTTCTGTAAATTATGAAAAATTTTTACACTTGCCCTGATTAAAATTACCACATGAAAAAATAAATAATACACACCAGACACACTTATACACCTGAGCTGCTCGGCTGCCCTACAGAACTGAAGATCTAAAGTGAATTTTACCTGTCACAACCAGACTGGCAGAATCTGGATTCCCCCTCTCTTTTGGACTGTTGTAGAAGCACTGGTAGTCGCCTTCATCTGAAAACCGTGTCTGTCTGATGGTGAAAGACATGTTTCCATAGAGGGCTTGTTCTGGGGAAACTGAAGCTCTGTTCTCGAACCTGGGCCCATATGTGGTGGTGTTCTTAAGGAGCTGGTAAACGTTCTCTCCACCTCTCTTCCAGAGGATATCCAGATCAACAGCACGCGCTTGTATATTAATTTTCCCAAAACAAGGAAGACTGGCAGACATTCCCATCGCTACGGAAACATTTGATGGTTCTGAGAGAGAGACAGAAAAAGAGAGAGGGAAAGAGAGAAACAGGCAGACAGAGATTTACAAAGTATTCCTGGCATACAGGAATTAACAGCTCAAATATGTTGCTTGGGGTAGATGAAGGCCCTGATGCAGCATATGCTGTCTACTGCATACCACCCAAGGCTTGTGGGTTTTGTACAGACTGGAATGATCCTGCCCCCCAAAAACAATCGTAAGAATAATAATAGTAATATCCTTTGTCAAAAAACAGCTTTTAGGGCTATCAAATCCACAAGCACTAAAAATATTCACTCAATCTGTTGGAAAAAAGGCAACATGTACTGACCTCTAATTTCTAGTTTCACATCTGAAAGAATGATCTCATCATTGTAGTACTGGCATTTGTAAATGCCGAGGTTACTGTACACCACAGGACTGAGGAGGAGGCTGTAGTTTCCCGGCTCTTTTAAGTAGAAGGATTCCACCTGTCCCTGGAAGCCGTTTCCAGAGAGAAAGGATCCGGTGTAGAGATCAGCCACATCCAGCCAGTCAGGATACCCATACTGCTGAAAGCGCCACTTCACATTCCTGCTGGGGGCTCCACGGCAGGGCAGAGTGACGGAATGGCCGATGTTCACAAACATGCACACAGAGTAGACTGGAGATGCTGCCAGCAGGGCTAGGGGAGGGAAGTTGGATGTTCAGTCAGCATAAAAGGGAGAAATATCACAGGGCTGGGCTTTTCATGCATAAGAGGGAAATCTCACAGGGCTGGACTTTTCATGCATAAGAGAGAAATCTCACAGGACTGGGCCATTCATGCATAAGAATGAATAATTCATAGTTTAAATCATTTAAATCTAAATTTTTGTCCACCAATATGGCAGTGAAGCATGAAGTTTGTATTTATTTTTATTTTTTTACACACACACACACACAAGCATACACAATGCTGTAAAAAAGTGTTTGCCCCCTTCCTGATTTCTTTTATTATTGAATATTTGTCACACTGAGTTACTAAATCAAGAATGTAACCAAATTTAATTGATAATTAGATTCAGCAGACTGAACACAGCCAGGCTTAATTGCACCCAGCCTTTTTGAATCTAAACCTCACTGATATAGAGCCTTACCATCAGAGTGAAGTTGTCACAAAGTTTCTACAAGCACATTATGCCATAATCAAAGGAAATCCCAAAAGAGATTAGAAAAAAGTTGTTGAAATACATCAGTCTGGTAAGCCACTATCACCAAATGGGGAACACTTGGAACAGTGGTGAATCTTCCCATGAGTGGCCGGTCTGCCAAAATTTCTCCAAGGAAAACTCATCCAGGAAGTCACAAAAGATCCCAGAAGAACATCCAAAGAACTCGCCTCAGCTTTGGTCAGTGTTCACGCCTCCACAACAAGAAAGAGACTCAGTAAAAATGGAATTCATGGGAAAGTAGCAAGGTGGAAACCACTGCTAACCAAGAGAAATATCAATGCTTATCTCATATTTGCAAAGAAAAGAACCTGCATGGACCCCAGGCCTTTTGGGATAATGTTCTATGGTCAGATGAGTCAAATTGGAACTTTTTGGATGATACGGGTCCCATTATATCTGGGGTAAAGCAAATCGGTTTTTTTTTTTTGAAGGTAGAGACTGAAGGTGAGACTCACTTTCCCCATCAAATTCACTCCCGCTCGGGACAATGACAGCACTTCGTATAACTAGTCAAGTTAGGCTACTCGGCTAAATGCTACCTGGGATGGGATGACATATTTTCTCGGGAGCATTAAGCAATGTGCGGACATCATTTTATCATGCGATTTATCCTCGCTCCAGAACCTTGCAGAGACCTTTCTCAAGTCAATTCGCACCTTGGCCATTTTCTAGAGCCGGTTTTGAAATTTCACTTATCTACTTAACCTTAAACGACCTTTACTTTAAACCATTTGAAACCAAACACTTTCGTTTTCATTAGTGCCAAATGCACGTGTGTAGCTTACTCACCCAACAGGACCCAAAAACTTGCACATCTCATTTCTGGCTGGGAATCGCTGCTGAGGCATCTGACTAAAAACTATTAGTAATAGTATGTGAAAATTCCTTGATTTAAACTCTCTCCAGTAAATCAGACGTCTTTTCTCCGCTGGCTAGCTTCGCATGTCTGGCTAAAGTTAACTTCGATAGGCAGTTCTTCATACTATTAGACTGCTGATGCCTATCCCTGCCCAATTTAACGAATAGGAATCATCTGCCCATCCGATGAAAACTCTGAAAAAAAATCACCGTTATAGCTTTTTTTTTTTTTTAGCATTCATAGTTTTCGGTAATTTTGTCATTGCTCATAAAAATGCACTGCTTTCCTATTCGCCATTTTGAAGGTGTGGTATTTCGGGGAAAAGGGTCTGCCTGTGTCAGGCCAATTCCCCCTCCCCCCCCTATTCACTTTCGGGGTTAAGTTTCCGATTACGTGTTACGTTTTGCCGTTACGTTGCGCCGCCTGTACTGATGTACAGTCTATGGTCTGATCTCTCTGTCAAAACGTGAATGTAACTTTTGTTTATATTTGCCATAGACTGTTACAAAAATATTTTATTAGCTAGGAAAAAATAACGTTCGCTAGCCATCGCCTCTCTCTCTCTCTCTCATCATCAGGAAGTTGACGCCCTCTCTTCAGAACAGTTTGTACAATCGACTGAGACGGAGAAGAATATCCGCTTTGAGGTCTCTGGGTGGAACACAGCAACAAATCTGTATGTAGCACAGACTGTGTACAGGCCCCATGCCACAGGATCTTTCTCGATGGCCACCTTCACAGCTGGCAGATTCCTTCACAGGTTTGAGATGTTTGCTTTTGTGAAAGCAATCTCATGTCCTTCACATCCTAATGAAAAACAGCAAGGCTATCAAGTGGCTCTTACAAGTCCTTTTCTTTAAATGGGTAGACTTAGTCACTTTGAGGCAGTCCACTGCAAGCGAAGTAGTAGCTGCATGGGGCATCGCTGCACGATTAGCACAGCTTACAAATGCAGATCTAGAGGTCTGCACATAGGGCACCTCGTCTGCAGCATCTCTGGAGGCCAGTGCCAGCCGGTGGGCAGCACAGACACTAGATAAGGCCATGTGTTGGGCAGCTGCTTGGCAACTCCATTCTGCCACCCTGTTCAAATACTTGAAATTATGGTGCCCCCTTAATGGTTTAAATAACATGTTACTTAGGATATCGGAGAAAAGTTATATTGTATTTAAAATAATTTAACTTAAAACACACTTTTTTTAAAACGAATGGGTTGAAGACTACCTGTCGTCACTGAAATGCCGTCAGTGCCCAAACCGAACACACGGTCACCTGCGTTACCTTCTTGTTTCCACCACTCCTCGCACAGCCTCAGCAATGGCGTCGGCCTTCCCGTCTTAAATAATAATAAATTATTAGTGTAGCCACTTTTATCAATAAACAATCACACTGGAAATAAATATTTATTTTTGATTCAAATATACCGTACTTTCAGATTAGAGAAATAACCACATCCCAGCAGCTTGCCAACAGAACAGAATATTTGGATCGATGGGCTACTTACTTATCTCCATTTGTGAAAAATATTGGCACATTATTAGCCAATTAATTTTGCAATGAATCGGTGGTATAATGCTCAGGAAAAATAATGAAGGTATTGCTGGCTAATTTAATTTAGCCTCTGACGGCTTTGTTCCACATTTTGACATTTTCAATAAATTTATCAGAAATGTCAGTTGAACATTTATCTTTTATTGACTTTCAGACAATACTAAATGAATTGTATTCAACAGTCCATCAGCTTATTAACAGCTTGTTGTAGGTAAAAGTGAATTGTAATTAATCATAAACAAGAATAATAACATCCCTCTATATTCAACCTTCTTCATCCAGTCTTCTTTTCATTGGTGTCACTAATTTTCTCACAGAGAAGTATGCAGCTTAACAGATGAACTTTCAAGTACTCAGTCAGTCAAAGGGGTCAGTGGTGCATAAGACAAGGCTCCATCATTCTGGTTTGACTGGACCCATCCAAATTCTGGGCAATGTGAGAGTCACACGTTTTGAGTCCAGCAGACCTTCTGACCAGACCGATTTTGCTAATATTTTTCATCTCTTTCTGGTCTTTCTCTAGATCAGCTTCTGCTGACTACATTCTCTGGAAAGGGCGCTGGATTATCCCAATCAGATCAATACGCAAACTTCAGTTAGTTCAAAATGCTGCAGCACGAATACTGATCCACACTAAAACATACGATCACATCTCTCCAATCCTGTACAAACTTCATTGGCTGCCAGTACAATTCCAAATACAATTCGAAACCCTCCTGCTAACCTACGGTGCACTTCATGGTTTAGCTCCGGCCTATCTCACTGATCTTCTCCTGGACCACCCCCCACTCGCTCGCTTCGCTCCTCCTCTGCAAGACTTCTAACTGTCCCCACATCTCGCCACTCCACTCTTGGTGATCGGGCTTTCTCCTGTGCAGCACCCAAATTCTGGAACACACTCCCTCCCCACATCCGTAATGCTGAGACTCACTTTTAAGAAGCATTTAAAAACTCACCTCTTCACACTAGCTTTGGCCTGAACAGGACATAGCTATCCACTCCCCCATGGCACTTTTATTTATTTTATTACTATTATTTTATTTTATTTTATTATTTATTTATTATCTTTTCAAACTGTTTTTAATATCATGTATGTATCTGTAGTCTCTTGTCATTCTTCTATCAATTTTAATACCATGTAAGGTGACCATGATTGTTCAGAAAGGCGCCTGATAAATAAAATGTATTATTATTATTATTATTATTATTATTATTATTATTAATAATAATAAAGGTGATCGCTGGCTTCCACGAATGGCGTCAAGAGATTACCTGCTCAAATGAATATAAGAAAAAAGGTGAAAAAACACAGGGCGGGCGCCAGGCGCGACAGTACAGAGTAAAATGTCCAGTGTTAATTCAGCTCTAACAAGTGATAATATTTGGTCCCCATTGGGGGACTTTAATAATCTTTAATAATTCAATTAACACTGGATATTTTACTATGTAGAGGACTGAATTGCATGTTTACAAACCATATCTACTTTTTGTACAGCAGTGTACAAAAAGTTATTGACCGTGTTACATTTATGATGCGTTACATTTTACAGACACTTTACAGCCCCCTACATATAAACACTCCACTTGATAGAGGAGACTTAACACTGTGCGGGATGCAGATCGTGCATGGCTCAATCCCGTCATGATTTGCGGGTCTCCATTTTGTTTGTGGTTGCCATGGACATGGAAAGCTTGTAGCCTAGTCCACAATACTGCTTCAGACAGAAAATGACTGGCAGAGGCTAAATCTGTCATGTCAGGAAATACGCTGAGTATTTTTCACAATGTAGGAGAAAGCGCATCTGTTTCCACCTTTCCTGTCTTACAGTGACCACATATACGTTGTTATTTTGGTAACCATGTATTCCAGTGTCTGCCTTTTTAAATTGCAAGTGTGTGGTCACTGAACCTGTACTTGGTCAGGATCTACCTCTGCTTTGTATCTCTGACAAAGAAGAGATACTCAGCGAATTTGTAGTCTCTTTTTAGGGTCCGACAGCAATCTAGTTTGTTTTGTGTTTTGGTTACATTATCCCAATATTCCAAAGAAGAGATTTTGATCTGTTTCATTACTTGGTTTACTTTGATTTGTTGGTAAGCAGTGCTAGTATGAAGCTGGTCTGTGATTTGTGACAAATTATTTGCTTTTACAGTTAGTAGGCTAGGTATATATAACTGCCCAATACGACTAGTGCATAGTGAAGCCTTACCTCGGTTAACACCACAGATATAATCAACCTTCACATACAGAACATCATATGTAGCAGTACCGTACCCACCATTAACTTTCTGTCAATTTGTTTTAACCAATCATCTGTTAATTGTGTTAAAGCTGTACATGTTGAGTAACCCACCTTATATGCATGTTGGAATTCAGAGTTGATACTGTTTTCTGAGAAATAATGCTGAATCTGTTTAAATACAATACCCTCCATAAGTTTGCTTAAAGCAGGGAAAATACTAATAGGCCGACTACTTGGTCCAGAAAATGACTCCTTGCTATTTTTTGGTAGAGGAGTAACCTTAGCTATTTTCCACATTTGTGGATAAACACCTTCATTCAGACATAAATTAAAAATATGACACAGTGGCTTTGCCACAATCCTAACTGACAGCTGTAGTAATTTACCATCCAGATTTTCATAGCCATAAGGTTTATCACACTGCAATGACGAGAAGCTTTTCCATTTCTTCTGTATTTATATTGGTAAAGTCAAATTCACATTTTTTGTCGTACATAATATGTTGTTTAATTAGTGACTCAGACAGCTTACCATTCACTGGCAACATTTGATTTCTTATTGCATCCACTTTACCTATAAAATTATTATTAAAATAATTAGCTATATCTTGAGGTCTGGTAATAAATCCACCACCAGATTCAATAAATGAGGGAGTTCTATTCATTTTATCTTAGATACTCAGCAAATTTGTAGTCTCTTTTTAGGGTCCGACAGCAATCTAGTTGGTTTTGTGTTTTGGTTACATTATCCCAATATTCCAAAGAAGAGATTTTGATCCGTTTCATTACTTGGTTTACTTTGATTTGTTGGTAAGCAGTGCTGGTATGAAGCTGGTCTGTGATTTGTGTTAGTTAGGTTAATGGGTTAGACAGCTTCATTACCAGCTGACTGAGGGGACTGCTTTTTGTAGAACTTCCAGGCTGCAAAGGCACTGCCAGCCAGAACCAGCAGCGACACCAGCACTCCCACCACAAAAACACACAAAGTTCACAAAACCAAAGCTCTCCACACAAATCACAAGCCCCAAAAGAAAATCTCCCCTGCCTCATACTACTGGGCTTATATTGGGCCACAGGCAGGTGGAAGCAATCAGGCAATTAGATAATTAAGCAACTACCTCCACCTGCACTACCCAGGCAAGCAGAGGCAGGGGACGTAACCAGCCAAAATAAAATGGTGATTGAATGCATCACACATTTGTTTTTTTTATCAGAGATAATGATATTAGCTACTATATGATGCTGCGTCAATAGGCAACTCGTTATCGATTATTGCTCTGGCTTCTCTCATCGCAGGCAAAAGTTCAGCTCTTTTCTTCCTCAGCCGTTCGGAAAAGTCCTCATTTATGTACACCGAGGTGTTTTTTAGGTGTGCTCTTGCCTTTTCCATAATGAGTTCCTTATCCTTAAAACGCAGAAGCTTCACTACGATGCCTCGGGGTCTTTCAGCGTCTCGTCTGAATTGATAGGGTAAATAGCTTCAGTTACGTTCGTTTGACTTTTGCGATTCAACATCGTTCATTGTTCACGTTGTTCACCACGTTGTTCACCACGTTGTTCACCACGTTGTTCACCACATTCTTCACCACATTCTTCACCACATTCTTCACCACATTCTTCACCACATTCTTCACCACATTCTTCACCACATTCTTCACCACATTCTTCACTTTGTTCACGTAGTTCACGTAGTTCATGTTGTTCACGTTGTCCACGTAGTTCACGTTGTCCACGTTGTTCTGTTCTGGCTGCACGGAAACAATCTAAATTTCGAGAGTTTTCTGTGTTTTTTATGAAGAACCACCAGACTGCAAAGGCACTGCCAGCCAGAACCAGCAGCGACACCAGCACTCCCACCACTATCCCAGCCACTGCTCCAGCAGAGCGTCCTGCAGAGAACATGGAGACAGAGGGACTCATTTGGGAGAAATAGAGAAGAGCAGGTAATAATCAAGAAGGAAAGACTACAATAATAATATGAATAACAACAACAATGATAATAACAACAACATCAATAATAATACATTTAGCAAACATCCAGAGGGACTTACAAAGAGTGCCTCCATAAAGGTTCATACAACAAGCAGAGCTGATGCCAAGTTAGCAGTCTGACTAACTGTAGTAGCACATTAGTAGTAGGCACTGAAGTAACGTTGTAAACCTACAACATAATAGGAAGTTCCAGCGTAGGTGGGAGGAGACTGTGGATGCTAAGGCAGTAGGACTCTGAGATGGAGCCCTGGAGAACTCCTGCACTCCTGCAAGTGTTAAGACAGTGGGACTGAGCTGATAAGTTTGGAAAAGTACATCCCATTGGAATTGCTGAGATACCGGTTTGAGGGCCAGAGTCACCATCAGGATCACCGGTATCAAGCGCAGCAGAAAGGTCAAGACAAGATCAAGAAGGGGGACAGGGGGGCAGTTTTTGCATATTTGCATAATTCTGTTATGGGGTGGGGGGGGGGGCTATAGTGACATTCTTCTACTCTCAGGTAAGCCACTGCCATTTCCTAGGACATTTTCTGTGCCTAAATCCTGTCTTATAGCAGCAAACCAGCTTAAAGGCATCAGAGAATTTTCTCCAGCTTTATTTTATAGACAGAAAACCCAGTACAGTAATTTGTGGCCAGATAGAGGTGAAAACCTGCACTAAAGGCTGCAACAGGCCATTTTCATACTTTCTGGAGTAAAGCAGTCCACAGGCCGATACATTTCAGTAAATTCAGTGGCGTTATGAAAATATACACATTTTATGCAAATTCCATAAAAACTGTAGACTAATTAAAAGAGAATCAGTCTTATTTTCAATTATTGTAAGGCCTCAGTACACTCATAGTCTACAATCATTGTTTGCTAAATGTTTTATTTAGCAAATTTGTGGAAAGACAGAAAAATTGACAAAGCTAGGCTACATCTTAGAAACCATAGCCTAAGATTGCAGAAGCCTAAAACCTATACTTTTGTGTCTCTTATGTGTATTGTGCTCAAGGTGACAATAAAACATGAGGCGTTGCAGCCATAAGTCAGAGGAATAACAGAGTGGACCAGTAAGATGCTGAGCCCTGCATCTGTACAAACACAAAGAGCTGAAGAGGAGGACCATACCTGAGACTTCCAGAGAGACAGAGCTGATGGTCTTGTTGGTCTCAGGATCGGTCACCTTGTAGACTCCGGCATCCTCCAGTGTCACACTCCTCAGCAAAAGGGTGTAGTCCTGGGCCAGAAGCTCACATCTCTGAGCACAACGCTCCCCATACCTGGCTGGGCCTTTATTTGCATCGAGCATCAGCACCTCATCTGAACCAAGGCCTGCACTGAATGTTACCCTCACTGGGTCTGCGGTATAGAGCGGTATGGAGAGCAAACCACCGGCCTTCACTGTGAGGGTCTGGGGTGGGTGGCCTGTGATGGCAGGGAATTCATTTACATATTTACATATTTTACATATACATGCATATTTACAGGGGATATGAACACATTATCATTGTAAAAAGGTAAAAATGATACAGGGCAAATTATGGCATCCAAAAATTTCTGGTGTCATCTTTCATCAAATCTGCGGTACATCAAGCAATACTTCTGTAAATTATGAAACATTGTTACACTTGCCCTGATTAAAATTACCACATGAAAAAATAAATAATACACACCAGACACACTTATACACCTGAGCTGCTCGGTTGCCCTACAGAACTGAAGATCTAAAGTGAATTTTACCTGTCACAACGAGACTGGCAGAATCTGGATTCCCCCTCTCTTTTGGACTGTTGTAGAAGCACTGGTAGTCGCCTTCATCTGAACATCGTGTCTGTCTGATGGTTAAAGACATGTTTCCATAGACGGCTTGTTCTGGGGAAACTGAAGCTCTGTTCTCGAACCTGGGCCCATATGTGGTGGTGTTCTTAAGGAGCTGGTAAACGTTCTCTCCACCTCTCTTCCAGAGGATATCCAGATCAACAGCACGCGCTTGTATATTAATTTTCCCAAAACAAGGAAGAGTGGCGGACATTCCCATCGCTACGGAAACATTTGATGGTTCTGAGAGAGAGACAGAAAAAGAGAGAGGGAAAGAGAGAGACAGGCAGACAGAGATTTACAAAGTATTCCTGGCATACAGGAATTAACAGCTCAACCATGTTGCTTGGGGTAGACGAAGGCCTTGATGCAGCATATGCCGTCTACTGCATACCACCCAAGGCTTGTGGGTTTTATATAGACTGGAATGATCCTGTCCCCCCAAAAAACAATCGTAAGAATAATAATAGTAATATCCTTTGTCAAAAAACAGCTTTTAGGGCTATCAAACCACAAGCACTAAAAACATTCACTCAATCTGTCGGAAAAAAGGCAACATGCACTGACCTCTAATTTCTAGTTTCACATCTGAAAGAACGATCTCAGTCTCATCCCTGTACTGGCATTTGTAAATGCCAAGGTCACTGTACACCACAGGACTGAGAAGGAGGCTGTAGTTTCCCGGATCTTTTAAGTAGAAGGATTCCACCCGTCCCTGGAAGCCGTTTCCAGAGGAAAAGGATCCGGTGTAGAGGTCAGCCACATCCAGCCAGTCAGGATACCCATACTGCTGAAAGCGCCACTCCACATCCCTGCTGGGGGCTCCATGGCAGGGGAGAGTGAGGGAACGGCCGAAGCTCACAAACATGCGGACAGAGTAGGCTGGAGATGCTGGCAGCAGGGCTAGGGGAGGGAAGCTGGATGTTCAGTCAGCATTAAAAGGGAGAAATATCACAGGGCTGGGCTTTTCATGCATAGGAGGGAAATCTCACAGGGCTGGGCTTTTCATGCATAGGAGGGAAATCTCACAGGACTGGGCTTTTCATGCATAGGAGGGAAATCTCACATGGCTGGGCTTTTCATGCATAGGAGGGAAATCTCACAGGACTGGGCTTTTCATGCATAAGAGGGAAATCTCACAGGGCTGGGCTTTTCATGCATAAGAGGGAAATCTCACAGGGGTGGGCTTTTCATGCATAAGAGGGAAATCTCACAGGGGTGGGCCATTCACGCATAAGAATGAATAATTTATAGTTTAAATCTAAATTGTTGTCCACCAATATGGCAGTGAAGCATGAAGTTTTTATTTATTTATTTTTTTAATTTTATTTTTTTATACACACACACACAAGCATATACAATGCTGTAAAAAAGTGTTTGCCCACTTCCTGATTTCTTTTATTATTGAATATTTGTCACACTGAATGGTTTCAGATTATTAGACAAAATGTAATATTAAACAAAGAAACTAAGGTTTACTCTAAGTTTCTTTGTTTAATATTACATTTTGTCTAATAATCTGAAACACATAATTATATATATTAATTTCATTCATTTAATAAAAAAAAGTTATCAAACACACATATCACCCATGTGAAACAGTAATTGCCCCCTAAGTTACTTTATCAAGAATTTTACCAAATTTAATTGATAATTAGATTCAGCGGACTGAACACAGCCAGGCTTAATTGCACCCAGAACTTTTGAATCTAAACCTCATTGATATAGAATCTTACCATCAGAGTGAAGTTGTCACAAAGTTTCTACAAGCACATTATGCCATAATCAAAGGAAATTCCAAAAGAGGTTAGAAAAAAGGTTGTTGAAATACATCAGTCTGGTAAGCCACTATCACCAAATGGGGAACACTTGGAACAGTGGTGAATCTTCCCATGAGTGGCCGGTCTGCCAAAAGTTCTCCAAGGAAAACTCATCCAGGAAGTCACAAAAGATCCCAAGGACATCCAAAGAACTCGCCTCAGCTTTGGTCAGTGTTCACGCCTCCACAACAAGAAAGAGACTCAGTAAAAATGGAATTCATGGGAAAGTAGCAAGGTGGAAACCACTGCTAACCAAGATAAATATCAATGCTTATCTCATATTTGCAAAGAAAAGAACCTGCATGGACCCCAGGCCTTTTGGGATAATGTTCTATGGTCAGATGAGACAAACTGGAACTTTCTGGATGACACGGGTCCCATTATATCTGGGGTAAAGCAAATAGTTTTTTTTTTTTTGAAGGTAGAGATTGAAGGTAAAAACTTACTTTCCCCATCAAATTCACTCCCGCTCGGCACAATGACAGCACTTCGTATAACTAGTCAAGTTAGGCTACTCGGCTAAATGCTACCTATTGCTAATAACATTAGGCCTTCTACAAAATGCGGTATGAATAAACAGACAAGCTGGGCAACTTATACGCTATTACTAACATTGTAAATAGATTTATGTGGGTGAGGGTGACAAATTCAGTGTTTTTTCTAGTGGTAGGCTATGTGCGTACATAAAATAAATGAATCACTTTATGCATAATACATGTGAGAGCACTCCAAAAAGCTGAAGTAGTTTTTATTTAAAAACTAAGCGGCAACATACAGTGCATGGGAACCAAAAGTCTGAAGACACCCACAGTTATGCTATTATTCATCATTATTCATATAGCCTTACTTTTCCGCAGTATGTTTTAGTTAACAGCCCAGATATTTGGATATTGAGCCATAGGAACACACTGAATGAAACACAGTGTGAAAACAAATAGAGAAACACTTAGCGTATGGTGGATGAACAAAATATCTACGCAGCTTCCCATTTCATACACAAGTGTCGGATATGTGTTAAAACAATGTATTCTTACATTACATTATTCCTTCATAAATAATGAACACAACCAGAACTTGGTTTTGTCCTCAGACTTTTGATCCCCACTGTCTCTTTGCTTTGATCTACTTGTGAAATTTAAGCAACCGTGCACTAAATCTGTAAATTGATTGGGTAGCCTACACAGCTGGTGTGATGAGGTGTGCAAGATTAGATGGGCTTTTTTTTCCCAAACTTCGGATGACACTGCATACGGTATTATAGATGTCATCGTGTGCATTGTGGAGATTATTTTTCAGAAAGTTGTATCGAGTGTTGTCAGTGACCACATTTAAATGTATTTGATTTTGGGGATTCATGTTACAGTAATGCTCTAGATCTTTCCGTGGCACAGCACCATGGCTGATTATAAGCAAAAATCCTGAAGCCTACATAATTATAGCCAAATGATAGCAAAACTAAAAGGCACTAATCCTGTTACTCTGAGAAAACTAAGAGCATTACCCACCACCTCTTTCCCCTTTCCTCCCCCTAATATCCCACATATACCCCATCCCCGCCCAGTTTCTCTGACCCTCTCAAACAACCTCTACCCATCTAGATTATATAATTTACAAAACATCAGCACATGCTCGACCATTTTGTCCACTAAGCACTCATCACGTAACCCTGTTTCATGTCTACCAATCAATTTCAGTGATGAATTTAGTCCTGTATGCCCAAACCATAACCTACTCCACATAACCTCTCTCCTACAGTTCCAGCAGTAATAGAGGAAATCAGGAATGGGCGGGGGGGCGACGGCTGGGATGACATATTTTCTCGGGACACTGAAGTTGGCTCTCGATTCGAAATTTCCGGTCCACCTTAAATCAGTTGCGTTATATGATTGGACGATAAATTCTTATCCAAATTTATATTTTTCAATTGGCGTCTATTGGATTACATAGAACGTTTAAAGTGGGATTATTAAAAAATGCTAGAGTAAAATTTCACAGAAATGGGGTAGGATGTAGATCAGGACCCCTTCTGCCAGGAACAAGTGTCAGAATTTTGTGAACTTTTACAATTGTGTAGAAATTCTTATCCAAACTTTCATATTTTTTAATTGGCGTCTATTGGATTACATGGAAAGTTTGAGGTGGGATTATTAAAAAATGCAATAGTAAAATTTCACAGAAATGGGGTAGGATGTAGACCACTTCAGGAGCCCTTCTGTCATAATAAAATGTCAAATTTTCAGACTTTTAAATTTTGATGAGAAATGGCCATCTAATATGTCAATTTTTCAATAGGATTTTATTCGTATATTTTAATATAGACCATTTGGAGTTTTATTTGAATATGGTGCAGTGATTTTTCGTCCACAACATTTCAGATGTGCATTATTTCCTGTTCTCTCATACACACCTGATGCAATGGTGAGACTATTAGATTTTGAGGAGAAAACAAAATGCGTGACACTGATCTGTCCATAGTACAGACTTAAAAGACATGTGAAGTGAACGTAACATAATTTAAAATAGTTTTTTTAAATTCTCATTATCACCTTTGTTCAATTTCTCTCTTGATCCCTATCTCTCTTTTACAAACAAATTATAACCTTTGCAAATACGTAAGGAAGACCGCGAATCATATAACGCAATCGATTTAAAGTGGACCTGAAATTTCGAATCGGAAGCTGCGAATCGGGAGCCAACTTTATTTTCTCGGAAGCATTAGTTTTTCTCAAATTTTTACGCACTAAAACTGGAACTATGCACACGATGGAGAAAACTTTAAGCTCATGTGTCAACAACAAAGACTATTTCTGCAAAACTCTAAGCACAATTCCTCTGTTTTCACTCAAATAGCAATTCTAAATCACATTTTTGCACAACTGTGCACACAAAATCTCATCATTTAGCACAATTTTCATAATCAAGCCTTGTTTGTTCACAGGGAAAACACTGACCTTCAAATGCCAAACTCTAAGTACCAATTGGTCTCACTCACGCCACACCTGCTCAAACTCAATTGGCTAAACTTTTCAATTATCTGTCAGAGCATAAAAGAGACCTCAGGTGACCTCTATTGTGTTGGAAAACAATGGAGCAACACGCAGCACAGAGAGGTAGAGGTAGAGGTAGAGGTAGACATGCACGAGGTGGACGAAGAAGAGGGAGATGAGCTAATATTTCAAATGAAATACGGTCAACTTTGGTTGATCACATATTTGTTTTTTGTTTTTTACAGCAGGCCTACAAACTACAATTTTTATTTTTGCAGTCTGCTGAACATTACATTACATTATAGGCATTTAGCAGACGCTCTTATCCAGAGCGACTTACACAACTTTTTACATAGCACTTTACATTGTATCCATTTATACAGCTGGATATATACTGAAGCAACGCAGGTTAAGTACCTTGCTCAAGGGTACAACGGCAGTGTCCTTACCCGGGATTCGAACCTACGACCTTTCGGTTACGAGCGCAGTTCCTTACCCACTGTGCCACACTCCGTCCCTCAATCTGTAAAATAAATCTAAACAAAGATTTATTTTACAGTAACAAATAAAGATTTGCTTGATACCTTTCTGAATTTGTTCATTGATTTCATATATGATAACAGATCATTACATCCATTGTCTAGACTGACGCAGTCTAAGCATGTTCTAGTCTTGAGAAGACACAAATGTTATCTATTTTGGCAAAACTCATAATTGCACTGATAAGGAAAATGAAAAAACACTTCTAACAATGTTCAGTATGACTCATGATGGAACCTGGGTTGTGAGTGCAGCCCAACTGGACCTCATTGGCAGGACAATACAGTAAATGTGCATTGTATCATACACAATAACAACAAAACTCATGGTGATAACAGTTCACACACTTCGCTGTACTGTACTGAATTAGAATTAGGTTTACCTAGCAAATGCACTATTTTATATGATGATATATTTACTGTATTGTATCATGGCAACAGTCTTTATATTTACTGTAAAATTGCAGCCTATTTTGGGACCCCTCGCAAAGAAAACTAAAACTTCAAAAAAGGAGAAAAAATAAGAAATTTTTACACAATTTTATAACTTGAATATGTAACATGACCTCATGAGGCCAAAACATATATACAGTATTTTGATGGTTGTGTTTTTAAATTTATCGCACCAGTGTGAAATCAGTGCTCAATAAGACCTATTCATATGAGACCTGTGTGAATCATTTTGATGGAAAAAGTCAGTTTTGAGAAGAGAGAACATGGTTTTGAATGCATGAATGCATTGTGCAAGAGATTTGTGTAGTTTTGGCAAAAGGTTAACTGTTGCTGTGCTTTGTGTGTAGAGTTTTGAGAAATTGAGCTATAGTTTCAGAAAAC
This sequence comes from Anguilla anguilla, assembly GCF_013347855.1. Taxonomy (NCBI): domain Eukaryota; kingdom Metazoa; phylum Chordata; class Actinopteri; order Anguilliformes; family Anguillidae; genus Anguilla; species Anguilla anguilla. Next base: position 5,539,631 of record NC_049219.1, on the reverse strand, counting down.
GTGTTTAAACAATTGAGAAAAACTGTAACCTTAAACGACCTTTACTTTAAACCTTTTGAAACCAAACACTTTCATTAGTGCCAAATGCACGCGTGTAATTTACTCACCCAACAGGACGCAAAAACTTGCACATCTCATTTCTGGCTGGGAATCGCTACTGAGACATCTGATTAAAAATTCCTTAATTTAAACTCTCTCCAGTAAATCAGACGTCTTTTCTCCGCTGGCTAGCTTCGCATGCCTGGCTTTAAGCCCACTGCAGACTGCGAGAGCTACTAGGAATATATAGCTTTTACGCAAGCCTTTGCGCGACACAAACGGAACCAGTGGAGACACCCTACGCGTCGCGCCGTGCTGCTTCGCCCTGCTGTTTACGCGACGCATACGCGACGCGTGCGGTGGGTGCCCGGCGTAACAGTACTTCAACTACGCTTCAGTTACGGGCGTAATACGCGCGTAGTGCGCTCGCGGTCGATACGCGTGCGGTGGGTGCCCGGCGCCGGGCACCCACCGCACGCGTCGCGTAAGCGTCGCGTAGACTATGAAAACATAACCTCTTGAGACTTCTTAAAGGTTTTTTTTAAATATCTAAATCAACGTTTCCGCTGGTAAGGTTTTGCCGTGGCGTGGCGCCACGGCAAAATCCTTGCCGCCACACCATAATAATAAAAATAATAATTAAAATAAAATAAAAAATTATAAACTAAAAAATATATATACTGTATATAGCCTATATATTAAATTCATAAATTAAAAATGTTAAACTGTCTAAATATTTCTGCCTAAATGGGCTTTCAAAACCATATTGTCGCGTTCACATATTTATTTTCAAAAAGAGCCTCGGCCGCGTGCTCAGTGCTTGCTCCTTTCTGAGGTGGTCGGAAGATTTGCAGCGCGCGAAGGTCACACTGTCTGTCAAAGCGTTACTTTTTTTCTTCAGCGACCAAAGGACAACGAAAAGGTAGGTAGCGACGCTTCAAATATTACAAAAATACCATAGTGTTAACCATTGTTTGAATTGGACCAAAATACGTGCCTGTACCTACTCCTCAAAATACATACTGTTTAAAATAAATTAATGTTGGTAATTAAAAGAAGAGTCGGTACTCATATACAAGTCCCGACAGCTCCTGCCCATCTCAAGCATTGGCGCTAACTATCATTCGGTGATGACAACTGGCGGATCCTAACTCTCTTCGGGCAAGTGGAATGCCTCATGCAGTTGTCTGATCGGACAAGTAAAAAATAAATGTGATAAATATGTAACGTTATCTGAAAATGAACTGTGTTTGTTTGAGCCGAAGCGGAACCTGTTCCAGTTGAGCTACGTACTGCCTTTTTTTAGATCTAGAGCTGCTGTTATAATGGTACAATACATCTGATTAAAAATAGATCAGTGTTTCCTGTGGAATTGAACTCTTGGTGTGGTGGTGGCTGTCTGAAGGGTGTGTAGCAAAGGCGAAAAAGTTTATGACTATGAAAACATAACCTCTTGAGACTTCTTAAAGGTTTTTTTTAAAATATCTAAATCTATCTTTTAGCTCTGACGAGCTCTTGATACAATGAATAGCAGTTTGCAAGAGCCAAAAAGTAGTTTTAGATGTACTTTAAAATCATAAAAGGTTTGTTAACCCTTGTATTTGTTTGTAAATATTGAAGCAAAACAGGCCTGTATTTTGAGTTATGGTGGGGTGAGAACAATTAAAATAGCACATTGTCCATCTAGAAGTTCTATCTTCAAGAATAGAGGACTATATAATCAAAATTGATACTCAAGAAAAGTTACATATTGCACTTTTAAAGGGACATTCTTCTGATAAATTAACTCAATTACCATGACAAAACAGTACTTAGTTAGAATGTTTCATTTTTTTATTTACAGTTTTTTTTATTGCTAAGACACATTTAATGAAACAATTCCCCTTTTTCTCAGAACTATTAACACAATCCCAAAACTACACATCAATCAGCACAACCTCAAACATCCATGCCAAACTCAAATTATCTTCTCAAAAACATATACTCTTCCATCAAAATTAAACTTTGCCTTCAAATGGCACACATAAGCCACCGAAAACACAGACAATGTAGATTACCCATAACACACCAGTGAGATAAATTCAAAGCACTTCTGCAAAAACCTTTTATAGCAGTGCGTCAGGAGTTATTTTCTCCTGGTTATTCTACTTATTTTATGGTTTTCAGATTTTGATCTTTGCAATGTTACACTACTAACAAATGAGGGAGTGTGCAAATTTCCAAATATGTTATTTGTAGTACTGAAAAGTGATGCTGAGTGAAAAGTACTGTACAGTAACCACAACACAGTTGAAGGAACAAAAAAATTTAGTATTTTCCAAGGAGAGTAGCATTCATAAAAGGAACTCAGTATATGCAGCACTATAAACAAAAACAGCAATTAAATCTAAAGAACATATAGTCTGTAAATACACTTCAACATTACATAGACAGCATATCCTCTCACAGTACAGCAGATACAATATGTAACATTACAGTAAATTATAGTACCTGTTTTCTTGTCTGAAAGTATGGACAATGGATGCCACTGTGAAACGATTCAAGTTTGGCTGAACTCTCTGTCCAGCTCCCCTCATCATCATACCATGCACTAGCACATGGTCAATCAAGGTGGCACATATTTCGTCTGGGACAAATTGTCTCCTGCCTCTTTGTCTCCTTTGTCTTCCTGATCTTTGGACAGCTTGTCCATTTTGAGGATCCATTGTTCAAAAGCACACAAGACGCAAACTGTGGCCCTATTTATTGATCCAGAGGTTGTGACCGGTGTGTAAACAATTTTGCTGCCAAGTGTTTGCACCTAGAGAAAGGTGTGTTACCTGAGTTTAGGTTGTGATGACTTGAGTTAACTGTTTTGACTACTAGTGTTTGTTGCATGAGCACAGTGTGTAACCAGTGATTCATGAGAGCATTTGTTTGTAGAGATTTGCAGAAAAAGTTTAACAATTTGCAGCATGTGTTAAAACAAGTGAAAAGTATTTATAGTTTTGAGAGATGTGTTGGTCCTCTGAGAACTGAAGTAATAATTTGAGAGTTTTTGCTAAAAGAACCAGTTTTAGTGTGTTAGCAATCGAGAAAAACTGTAACAATACAATTTGAGCTGGGTCCACATTCAAAGCCCTCTCTCTCTGTCTCTCTCACACTCAATGACAGAGTTTACATGCATTGTCCATGCAAAAAAAGTAAAAAGTGAGAAAAATGGCTTTAAAGATTCTGTTCTGTTACATTCTAATTCTACTGAGAAGCAAGATACAAAAATTTCCAAACTAACTTAGATGCTTGATGAATGTATTTTTTATTAGCTAGTGTTATCTGTATTCATTTCTGGACATTGCAGCAACTTGTGAGACTGCTCCTCTCGTTATAATCATAATCGTCATTAGAATACAACCCTCTTTGTCAGCTGTAGCAACAGCCTAACTCAGTTTTGCTAGATCACTACATTCACAAAACCTTAAAAATAAACACTTTCCCTTTCGTTTTCCTGGAAGAAAATCCCCATGTTAAAGTATGGAAATGGAAGTAGTTGAATCACATTTTAAATGCCCTAAAAAAATGTTTTAAAAATTCGCGCTGTTTTGGCGATTTGTCAACTATTTGCGGCCGCGACATCCGACGGGTTTCTCCAGGTCACCATTTTAATCAAATGTATTGTACCATTATAACAGCAGCTCTAGATATAAAAAAAATGGGGGCAGTATCCTACCTAGCTCAACTGGAACAGGATCCGCTTCGGCTCAAACAAACACTGTTTATTTTCAAATAACGTTACATATTTATCACATTTATTTTTTACTTGTCCGATCAGACAACTGCATGAGGCATTCCACTTGCCCGAACAGAGTTAGGATCCGCCAGTTGTCATCACCGAATGATAGTTAGCGCCAGTGCTTGAGATGGGCAGGAGCTGTCGGGACTTGTATATGAGTACCGACTCTTCTTTTGATTACCAACATTAATTTATTTTAAACAGTAGGCCTATGTATTTTGAGGAGTAGGTACAGGCACGTATTTTGGTCCAATTCAAACAATGGTTAACACTATGGTATTTTTGTAATATTTGAAGCGTCGCTACCTACCTTTTCGTTGTCCTTTGGTCGCTGAAGAAAAAAAGTAACGCTTTGACAGACAGTGTGACCTTCGCGCGCTGCAAATCTTCCGACCACCTCAGAAAGGAGCAAGCACTGAGCACGCGGCCGAGGCTCTTTTTGAAAATAAATATGTGAACGCGACAATATGGTTTTGAAAGCCCATTTAGGCAGAAATATTTAGACAGTTTAACATTTTTAATTTATGAATTTAATATATAGGCTATATACAGTATATATATATATTTTTTTCTTTTATAATTTTTTAAATTTTATTTTAATTATTATTATTTTTATTATGGTGTGGCGGCAAGGATTTTGCCATGGCGCCACGCCACGGCAAAACCTTACCAGCGGAAACGTTGGGAAGCACGTTTTGTAGAAACAAGGATGAAACCTTAATTCATCTTTTTTGGGAATGTGCATATAGCAGTATGTTCTGAACTGATATAAATAACTTAATACACAGGAAAATCACTAATTTCAATGTGAAAAAAGAGCATGTATTTTTTGGAGTTACTACAAATGACCTTTAATGATGTCTATTCTTTGCACGTTATCAATCTAATGTTATTATTCGGTAAATATCATATACACACCAGCAAATTCTCTGCCCAAAGACCCAACTTCTTTGTATTCAGAGCCACTTTTAACCAATATATAGAAACTCTTAAATTGAGTAGCCTAAACATTGGAAAGCCATTAAAACTCTAAAGATGTATGAACATTTATTTTTGTCTTCCTGACCATACTATGCTAAGCACCCGAGTTGTGTACTTTGCTTCGCTTGTATCCTGTATAATTGTATCATATTATATAAATGTAGTTGCAATTGCAATGTTCTGATCTTTGATCAATTAAAAAAAAAAAAAAGTTCGCTGGAGTCGAGTTATTTCAGTTCTACGACGTGAAGAGAACGGAGTAAACAACCGAACTTTTTAAAGCGAAATTGATGGAGGTAGGTTTCTTGAACATACGAAGCTAAAGCCGAGATATATTAGTGTTTTATTACTTTCAATAATTAAAATATAACATATTAACAAGGAAGCTATTGTAATGGTTTGGTGAAGGGATACTGTCTGTAGAAACTTACGCAAATGTTTGCTACGTGTGTTAGCCTTGGTCATTGCTACTCGGTGTCGCTTGCGCAAATTATTGTTGAATGCGGGCGAATATATGACATGTTGAAGACTATCATAAGGTTAGCTAGGTGTTCTGCACATGCATTTTACAGCCTCGCCCCCGAAAACCTTTAATGCCCTTATAAGTGGTCATCCATTTATGATGCCAAAATGATGTTTCCTTAAACCGTTTTCTTTGTTTACATTGTACGGTGGCCGACAAGGGCAAAACTAGTGTTTTATGTGTTCTGCTCTCCTTTTCACCTCTCTTCACTTCCAGTTGTCCTCTCTCCACCTTCCTCTTATGCAATGTCCCCTCGCTGATCAATTAAGTATCCTATCACATGTTGAGACGATGTAGAGGAGAGAAAACTAAATACAATCAAAACACTCGGGTTTCCCGGAAAGTAGTTAGCTACCACTACGGACAACGTTAGCTAGAGTTAAATGCAAGACTTGGCACACAATGTTGTCGCTAGCAACCTCTTGTAGAAGTCAAAGTCTGTATCATGCCAATGATAGCTACGTAAATCTGTTGCTCTTTCATAATATTGTAAAAGACTAAGGCCAAATGTAAAAAAAAAAAGAATACGTAGGCTACCTTTTTATGTAGCCTCTTTATTGTTTAATCTCTTTTTGTTCTCTTCTGGAGAACTTCGCTTGTGTTGACTGGATATGCAGCGTTTTTCTGTTGCATTTGTTGTCAGAGTTCGTGTGTTTTTGATTTTGCATCGTTTCTGTATTTGCAGCGTGTCTGCTGTTAATGTATTTGTTTTGTCTTTCTGCAGCACGTTTTTTCATTTGGAGCACGTTTCCGTTGTTGTATTTGTATTGGATTTTCGTATGTGTTTTTGAATTGGCATCGTTTCTCAAGCTGCAACACGTTTCTCCTAATGGAAATGTTTTGGGCCGTTGTAGCGCGTTTGCCCTTGTCCGCCACCGTAACATTGGCTATTTGTTTGTTGCACCACAGTGCCATTGTTTGGCGATACACTAGTTGGAAGCAATATCCTGACATTTATTCTGCAGTAGTTTCCCCAATATCTTTGATTATCATATGTAGTCGTTGAATTAGTGGTTTTAATCCAAACTTAAAAGCTAGCAAGTGTATTTTTTACTATCTAAACAAATTATTAACCCTTTGCTGTGAAGTGAAATCAAGACCACTGTCCTTTTAATTGCAATTTGGAACACAAATGTTACTTGAAATAAAATTTTAATCTGTATCTGTTTTAGATGCATATATCCATCTGGAATGCTGGCTCTCCATCAATGAAGGAATGCAACACGTGCTGCCAACGCTTATTCCACTGCCCGCTGAGCCCAAACTTCGAACCATCAAAGGTGACAAATATTCAGAGGCATGTGAAATCACATGCAAAAAATGCTGTGCATTTCAAAGATATGCTGACATTAAACCCATATTCCTGTCTGTTTGAAATGACACCAATTCTGCCTAGTCTGTTCAAACTGGTGCCCGTTCTACTGTACATCTCCTTTGTAAGCTAAGCAGTTCCTTTCAGCTGACTACATCAGAATATGTACTATTGGCATTTTATGAGAGCTGAAAATGTACAACATTGTTAACCAGAAATTATATCTGGGTGGGTAAATTGATGGATATGCTGTAGAACATAGTTTGTCATTGATTTATAAGTATAACCATATATCCTGGGCTTTCACTGATGGTTTCATTGTGGTACATATGGCACTGGCCTGATATGCATTCTGTGTTTGCAGTTTGCTTCTACCTGACCGCTTCCTGCATGTTAGCTGAGACAATCCTCTTGTCAGGGCAGATACCTACCTCCACCACTTTAAGAGCAAATCACCAAAAACTCTGTGTAGTCAGGTAAATTAATCCAACGTTTGTTTTACTCTGTTCTTGCAAAGCTTGACAATCCTCTTTAATATTATCTAAATGTAAAGCACTTGTGACCAGGGTTTTGAAAAGTGCAATACAAAATAAGTTGTCTTATTTGAATTTGAGAGAGGGAGAGAGGGAGAGAAGGAGAGAGAGAGAGAGAGAGAGAGAGAGAGAGAGAGGGAGAAAGAGACAGAGAGAGAAAGAGAGAAGGAGAGTGAGAGAGAGAGAGAGAGAAAGAGGAAGAGAGAGAGAGTTAATGAAATTAACATTACACTGACTTTCTCCACAATTCATAAACGTGGAGACAAAGTAGACCCCAATAATTACAGAGGCATGTGTGTAAGCAGTAATCTGGGGAAACAGAGATGCACTTTCTCCTACATTAAAAAAAAGTAAAAATATTCAGAAACTAGGATAAATTATTTCAACAAGTTATCTCTGATTTAAAAAAACTTCAATTCACAAACCAAATGCGAATTTATAAATCCTGCAAGGAGAAGGGCCAACAGCTCCATTAGCAGCAAAGTACATCTCTGCCTGCAATAATTTGAGGGACAATTGTTGACCACCAAATTTATTAATTTAATTTATGAATTTATTATTATTATTCATTTAATGTTTTTGGCATTTTTATTATTATTATTATTGTTATTATTCCTATAGTGTTAGATGTAACAATTGTTGATGTTCAAGCTGTAGTGTCATTTGTATTTATACATGTACGCTTTGGCAATATTTACTAATGTATTTCATGCCAATAAAGCATTTACAATTTGAATTTGAATGACTGTGTGTGTGTGTGTGTGTGTGAGAGAGAGACCCCAAGGAATGGAAATAACAAGTAAATACACACAGACAAACTAAGTTCATAAAATAGATATTTTTTAACAATCCACAAGTCTCTATATCTATAAATGGCATAATTCACATCCATTCAATCTACAGGGTTGTCCATTGTCACCACTACTACTTAACCTAGCAGTAGAACCACAAGCCTGCAAAATCATAATGTCAGATTCCATCACTGGTTTATAAAATCAGCAATCAAGAACACAAACTATTCATGTATACAGATGACATAATATTGTATAAATCCAAGGTTTCAGAATCCAAACCTTCTCTATGTGCTTAGGAATCACAAACAATATAACAACTGCAAGGGGGATCATCCTAATGGGGATAATGCAACAGACAGGCCTAATAGCAAAATGGCAACTCTAATCATGCCTCCGTCTTTCTGCTGCAGCGGAATATATACGCAGAAGATCCGCTGGCTAGCTTCGCATGCCTGGCTTAAGTTAACTTCGATACGCAGTTCTTCATACTATTAGACTGCTGATGCCTATCCCTGCCCAATCTAACTAAAAGGAATCACCTTGCCATCAACGGTTCGCCAGTTTGAAAGTGTGGTATTTGCGGTATCCTGCCTGCAGCAAGCTGGGAGAGAAGACCAGAAGCACCAGTGTTTCCTGCGGAATTGATCTCTTGGTGTGGAGGGGGGTGTAGCAAAGCCAAAAAAGTTTAAGACTATGAAAACATAACCTCTTGAGACTTCTTAAAGGTTTTTTTTAAATATCTAAATCAACGTTTCCGCTGGTACGGTTTTGCCGTGGCGTGGCGCCATGGCAAAATCCTTGCCGCCACACCATAATAATAAAAAAAATAATTAAAATAAAATAAAAAATTATAAAATAAATATATATATATATATATATATATATATATATATATATATATACTGTATATAGCCCATATATTAAATTCATAAATTAAAAATGTTAAACTGTCTAAATATTTCTGCCTAAATGGGCTTTCAAAACCATATTGTCGCGTCCACATATTTATTTTCAAAAAGAGCCTCGGCCGCGTGCTCAGTGCTTGCTCCTTTCTGAGGTGGTCGGAAGATTTGCAGCGCGCGAAGGTCACACTGTCTGTCAAAGCGTTACTTTTTTTCTTCAGCGACCAAAGGACAACGAAAAGGTAGGTAGCGACGCTTCAAATATTACAAAAATACCATAGTGTTAACCATTGTTTGAATTGGACCAAAATACGTGCCTGTACCTACTCCTCAAAATACATACTGTTTAAAATAAATTAATGTTGGTAATTAAAAGAAGAGTCGGTACTCATATACAAGTCCCGACAGCTCCTGCCCATCTCAAGCACTGGCGCTAACTATCATTCGGTGATGACAACTGGCGGATCCTAACTCTGTTCGGGCAAGTGGAATGCCTCATGCAGTTGTCTGATCGGCTGTTCTTGCAAAGCTTGACAATCCTCTTTAATATTATCTAAATGTAAAGCACTTGTGACCAGGGTTTTGAAAAGTGCAATACAAAATAAGTTGTCAGATTGTTTAAATATGTAAATGTATTAAATCTTTAGACTGTCAAGCTCATGAAGCTGATAGCATCTGTTGTAACAAGTGGTTTTTGTCTCATTTTATTAAGCCTATTCAAATTTTGACATGTCTCATTGCTGCATATTTTCCTGAGGAATTATGATTCTTTGGTGTACAACTACATCTGAGATTTAAGTGTCCACAGTTATGACTCGATGTTTGAATGTGGTGAATCGTCATCCCCTTTTCGGCGACATGAAAGTGTATATTTAAATAGCGTTGGTGCATCTAATCCAGGAGTGAGATATATACTCGGGAGACTTCGGTAAGATTAAAATGAGTTTAATCAAAAATATTCTCATTAGACATGAATAATTAAATTGTCATGAACTGATTAATCATTAGAAGTTATCAGTTGTATTCCCTGAGAAACACCAGACTCGTAAATGCACAAACAGGTGTGTCTCCAGAGAAGAGATGACAACTCCCTTTTAAGGTAAACATGGTATCGTAGATGCGAGGGTATCATAGTCACAGCATACCGAGACTTCTAAAATTAATTATAGGCCTACTGTAAGGCTACAGTGAATACATGTACATTTAAATAAACAGTAATTAAAATATGCATTATATATAATTTATACATGAAGCCAGCATTACGCCCGGCTTGTTATTAGCCTAGTACGGAGCACTAAGGGTGTTATCTTAACGTAGCTAAGTGCTGCGTTGTAACCAGACTTATCGACCGTTAATTAAAACGACTTGATATACAAGTGGTAACATCTTAAAAACCAACTCGTTTCCTAAATAAAGGAGGTCAGGTGACTTGAATTCGTGGTGTGCAGGTTACGCAATTTCCGTGTCCTTCCACTTTTTTCATTGGGTCCTTCACATGGAGGTCACGTGCTTCCTGTCCTCTCCGTGGAGATCGATAGTGGAGATGCTCCTGGTAGATTTGGGGTGTGGAGGTTACGCAATTTCCAGTCCTTCTGCTTTTTCATTGGGTCCTCTACATGGAGGTCACGTGCTTCCGGTCCTCTCCGGGGAGATTCTCCTGGTGGAGATTCCCCAGCTTGCTGCAGGCAGGTTCTACTGCTTTATCATTGGATCCTCTACATGGAGGTCATGTGCTTCCGGTCCTCTCCATGGAGATTGATGGTGGAGATGCTCCTGGTAGATTTGGGGTGTGGAGGTTACGCAATTTCCAGTCCTTCTGCTTTTTCATTGGGTCCTCTACATGGAGGTCACGTGCTTCCGGTCCTCTCCATGGAGATTCTCCTGGTGGAGATTCCCCAGCTTGATGCAGGCAGGTTCTTTTAACATACGCTGCGTGGTGGAAGCAGGCAACTTCCTGGACCCTACTCAAATGAATGAGACTAACACTAAAAAGCCTGGTCTACGGGTAATGTCAAATAGCCTACAATTAAATCGCAATTGCTCAAACATGTAATCGTTATAATTGAGAGCTGTAACGTTACAATTCATCAGCATGGAAACGACAGTTGTCTAAGTCATCAGTGTAGAATTATAACATTATGCTATGTCAATGTATTTAATATGCTGTATCAATATTTGTGTGTTCTTGTGAAAGCATGGACGCAATACATCCAGCCCCCAGAGGGGACTCTTTAGGAAGGTTCACTTACTGCTCAGCTCTCAGGACAAGTGCTGTTGACTACGCCGTCACTGACATGGACCCCTCTCCTCCACCAGCGCATTCACTGTCAGGCAACAAACCCCCATTTCAGGCCATAACAAATTCAGGATATTTCTGAAAAGAACTGGAGACTGCAGAAATTAATACACACAGCCCTGTAAGCTGTATAATCTTAACCAATCATACAGATGGGCTGAAACAAGTGCAGATAAATTCACCAAAGCAATGAGATCAACTGAGTTAATTGACTCTGTTAACATGTTCCTCAATACTCATTACCAAAATAACACTGCAGGCTTAAATCGGGCTGTTACAAATATCAATTATTATCCTGACATCTGGAACCCGGGACTTTCTCCCCAATTTATAAACGTGGAGACAAAGTAGACCCCAATAATTACAGAAGCATGTGTGTAAGCAGTAATCTGGGGAAACAGAGATGCACTTTCTCCTACATTGTAAAAATATTCAGAAACTAGGATAAATTATTTCAACAAGTTATCTCTGATTTTAAAAAACTTCAATTCACAAACCAAATGCGAATTTATAAATCCTGCAAGGAGAAGGGCCAACAGCTCCATTAGCAGCAAAGTACATCTCTGCCTGCAATAATTTGAGGGACAATTGTTGACCACCAAATTTATTAATTTAATTTATGAATTTATTATTATTCATTTAATGTTTTTGGCATTTTTATTATTATTATTGTTATTATTCCTATAGTGTCTGTTGTTGTTAAACAGTTAGATGTAACAATTGTTTATGTTCAAGCTGTAGTGTCATTTGTATTTATACATGTACGCTTTGGCAATATTTACTAATGTATTTCATGCCAATAAAGCATTTACAATTTGAATTTGAATGACTGTGTGTGTGTGTGAGAGAGAGAGACCCCAAGGAATGGAAATAACAAGTAAATACACACAGACAAACTAAGTTCATAAAATAGATATTTTTTAACAATCTCTATATCTATAAATGGCATAATTCACATCCATTCAATCTACAGGGTTGTCCATTGTCACCACTACTACTTAACCTAGCAGTAGAACCACAAGCCTGCAAAATCATAATGTCAGATTCCATCACTGGTTTATAAAATCAGCAATCAAGAACACAAACTATCCATGTATACAGATGACATAATATTGTATAAATCCAAGGTTTCAGAATCCAAACCTTCTCTATGTGCTTAGGAATCACAAACAATATAACAACTGCAAGGGGTATCAGGCTAATGGGGATAATGCAACAGACAGGCCTAATAGCAAAATGGCAACTCTAATCATGCCTCCGTCTTTCTGCTGCAGCGGAATATATACGCAGAAGATCGAAAACACGAAAGCAACAGTGAGCTCTCTGCAGCGCTGCTCAGAGGACGCGACCCCGGGACCCTGCCGGGTATTGTGATGTCACAATAGACTTAATTAGCGTTTGGATCGATACATGTGTGCAAAGCAGAAGAGTTGAACACAGCCCGACCAAAAGCCTTCAATAGAAACGTGAAAGATAAACTTCAACTGCGCGTTCAACTGCTTTCAAACCAGCCTACGGTTCCTTGTACAAAAACCCTGAACTTGAGAAAAGTATCAGGGCTGCCAAGCAACAGTACTAACAGAAACTAGAATGCCAGTTAAGTGCACAGGACCCTAGGCGACCGAGGAAAGGCTTATGAAACAACTGTTCTGTTCTCCCCACCGTCAAGGACATTTACCACTCCAGAGCGCGCTCACGTGCGCGCTTGGGATCGTGAACGACTCCAGCCATCCAGCCTCTGAGCTGTTTGCCCCCTTGCGGACAGGGAAACGATACCAGTCTATTAAGGCTACCACCAGCCGCATGCGCAATGGCTTCTTTCCACCATAAATAATTACCACAGAAGACTTGTACCTGAAAAATACTAAAATATAAACTAAAGCATTAGCTAACATATTAACGGGGGGGGGGGGGGGGTTCAGCATTTGCGTCTACTTATTGACTACATAATCCAGAAGCACTTTCAAAAACACAGAAAACGTCACGATTAGTCATCCCCAGAACCGTAATTAGTCCAAATTTACTGCGAACGTAAAACAAGGTATTGTCCCTTGTATTTTAATCATTACGGTTTGACCAACCGTGACGCAATATCTGTATTTTTGAAAGTGCTTCTGGGATATGTAGTCAATAAGTAAATGTGATTGCTGAAGGGGATCAGACGTTGGACTTCATTTCCCGATTAGCCAATGTCGAAACGCCATGTTGTGTTCGACGGAAACTTGTAAATATTGTCACACAACGACAGTGCTCGATCGAAAGGTAAATACATTTTTGCTGCAGATCAATGTTAACTGTGCAAAGATTACCAGCCAACCTGAACTTTATTTTGAAAACAGCACTTAGCTTTTATGTCTGATGATGTCCATACGTTGTCCAAACTTGCGAGAAACAGTTTGCGTCAATAATGAGCTTTGCAGATAACATTAACGAGATAGCAAACAAGCTAAGAAGCTAGCTAACGTTAGCAAATTAGTTTATTGTAAGCAGCCGTGTGACTCTCCTCCTGTTAATGTAGCTGATGTCTAGTGGTTCTTGTCACGTCTTGTCAAGTTTCTATGACGAAGTACCGTTATACTCCATCATAAATGTGTCTTACTTCCAGCGAACAGTTATATTATTTAAACATAGTCAACAGATGTTGAAATAATAGAACTGGTGGCAGTGTGCCACTTTATTCTCCTAGATGAACTTGGACAGGTGTTGATGAAGGGTGTCAAACCATTTTTTGTTATTATTACTGGGAGCATGTTCAAAGTAAAATTTACTTAGGGTAGTACACTACATGGCCAAAAGTATGTGGACCCCTGACATCCAACATCTCAGCCAAAATTACAGGCATTAATATGGAGTTGGTCCACCCTTTACTGCTAGAACAGCCTCCACTCTTCTGGGAAGGCTTTATGGTAGATGTTGGAGCATTGCTGCAGGGATTTGCTTCCATTCAGCCAGAAGAGCATTAGTGAGGTTCGGCACTGATTGGGCGATTAGGGTCCAACAATCAATATTTGGTGGAGTAACCCCGATTCTTCTTCAAAGTGATCTTACTGATTTTACTTACTGATGTAACTTTTTTCAGAGTTGTATTTGCTATTAGGCCTGTCTGTTGCATTATCCCCATTAGGTTCATACCTCTTTTAGTTGTATTGTGTATTGTTTGTGATTCCTAAGCCCAAAGAGATGGTTTGGATTATGAAATTTTGGATTTATACAATATTTTATAATATGTGTACATGGATAGTTTGTGTTCTTGATTGCTGATTTTAATGCTGGTGATGGAATCTCACATTATGATTTTGCAGGCTAGTGGTTCTACTCCTAGGTTAAGTAGTACTGGTGACAACGGACAGCACTGTTTTGTGCCTGGATGTAGATTGAATGAATGTGACATTATGCTGTTTGTAGATATAGAGACTTGTGGATTGTTATATAAAATATTTATCTATTTTATGAACTTAGTCTGATTGTGAGTATATATTTGTTGTTATTTCTGTTCTATGGGGTCAAATGCTTTTTTAATGTCCAGGCCTCATACTGCTGCAGAAAGGTTACTGTTTTGTTTGCTGAATATGGTAGCACGAACACAAACACACACACACTCTCTCTCCTCTCTCACACACGCAGTCTCTCCCCTCTCTCTCTCTCTCTCTCTCTCACACACACACACATATATGTACATGCACACACACACAAGACTCTCTCTCTCTCACACACACACACACACCCATATATAGGCATTGCACACACACACGCATACATGCACGTAGTCGCGTACACACACACACACACACACACAGTCTCTCCTCTCTCTTTCTTAATACACACACAGTCTCCTCTCTCACACACATAGTCTCTCTCTCACACACACACACACTCACACAAATATGTACACCCACACACAGACACAGTCTCTTCTCTCTTTCAATTCAATTCAATTCAATTCGCTTTATTGGCATGACAAATTTGTACATTTGTATTGCTAAAGCTTGTAAGGTACAGCAATGTATATATATATAATAAATGAAATAATAATAATAATAATAAAATAAAAACAATAGAAGTAACAATAAACAGTAACAATAACTAACAGTAAAAAGTTGCAATAATAAATAAAAATAATCAGCATAACATAAGAATAGTAACACAGTAACAGATGTATTTCTGTGTGTGTACGGATGTATGTGTGTGTGTGTGTGTGTGTGTGCGTGTGTGCGTGTGTAAATGTTTGTGTATAGGTAAATAGGTGTGGTGTTATGGTTGTGTTTCATCACTCACTGTCCCTCAGACTGTGGCAGGCAGCAAGAAACTGTGCTGCAAGTGTAGAGCACTCTGCTTTCCCCCCCAGGAGTAGTTTTAGTTTTGTTTGGTCAGGAAGGTTGTTGAAAAATGGGCAGAACCAGTTAAATTTAGGGAAGTAGATTTTTCTGATTTCTTTATATTTTTGTAATTTTGCTTTTGATAGGTTATAATTTGGTTGACTCTAATTGATTTTGTATCAATGTGCTGGTCCTGAGGCTGTGGGTTGTTAGTACTGGTGAGTGAACTAAGCGTCAGGACCAGCTGATAGAGGGGACTCTTTTCTTTGCTCAACTCTTGGCATTTCAGGGCTTTGTAATGGTATGAGTGGGGGTCACTATTTTTTAAATGTTTCCAAAATTCCAAATTTTTTCTTTTGAATTCTGATTAATAATGGATATTGGCCTAATTCTGCCCTGCATGCATTGTTTGTTGTTTTTCTTTGTATATGCGAGATGTTCTTGCAGAACTCTGCATGCAGGGTTTCAATAGGGTGTTTGTCCCATTTTGCAAAGTTTTGATTTGAAAGTGGACCCCACACTTCACTGCCACACTTCACTCTCTCTCTCTCTCTCTCTCTCTCTCTCTCACACACACACACACACACACACACACACAGTCTCCTATCTAACACATAAAGTCTCTCCTCTCACACACACACACACACACACACACACACACACACACGTACACACACACACAGTCTCTCCTCTTTCTCTCTCTCTCTCTCTCTCTCTTTATCTCTCACACACACACACACACACACACACATAGTCTCTCCTCTCTCTCACACACACACACACACACACAGAAACAAACACCCACAGAACAACAGTTCACCAGGGCAGCTCTAGCAGGGCAGAAATTCGACAAACTGACTTGTTGGAAAGGTGGCATCCTATGACAGTGCCACGTTGAACGTCACCGGGCTCTTCAGTTCAACCCGTTCTACTGCCAGTGTGTGCCTATGGAGATTGCATGGCTGTATGCTTGATTTCATGCATTTGTTAGCAATGGGTGTGGCTGAAGCAGTCGAACCCACTCATTATAAGGGGTGTCCACATACTTTTGGATTCTGGATTTGATTTATTAATATGACAGAAGGGCCACCACCTTCGATCCGTGCTGGAGGACGTGCACAGAGACAATAGGTACAGTCGTAAGGGTGTTGTAGTTTGTACAAAGTCCCAGATTCACTGTCACCAGTTCTGCTAGCTCTCCTGTGCCTGGGGAGAGGGACGGGGCAATGCCACTCCCCTGTCCCTTGGGGGGGAGGGGGGGTGATTGGTGGTGATGGGGGCTTCAGTGCTTCTCTGGCCATTTGGACAATTAGAACGTAGCGTGAAATGTGAGCTTTTCTCAGGAAGGCGATTGGGGAAACCCCAGAGAAACATTTGGGGAGAGCTGCTTAATAGAGTCCTGGAAGCCATAGAAGTCATTTCCCTGTGTAAAAATCTGCACATGTTCTTTATCAGAACAGATACTGATGCCGAGCCAGTGTGTCTGTTTTATGTTGTGTTCAGCCATAGCCAGTAGAACTGAGATTATCCCTGAGGGCAAATTGTGGGTAATAGGAATATGTAACAAATTTTAGTGATTTTAAGCATCCCCCCCTTTTTTCTCTCCAGCTTGTCTGCAGCCCAACAAGCTGATCAGGGTAGCACTGTGGCTGTCTAACAGATGGGCTGACCATGCAGGAAGTCCCCAGATGGAGGCGCTGTGTAAGCATGAGTTTGGTTTTGTTTGTTTTTGTTTCTATGCACCAGATTTGGTGTATATTAGTGCATTACTACTGCCAGTCTTACATACTGCTACCTTTCTGCAATCAAATGAGTTCATTTGATTGCGTAGCAGTATGGGGGACTGTCAGTAGTAATGCACTAATGGAGAGTGGGGCCCAGTCAAATTTTTTTTTTTTTTTTAACCTTCAGAAAATTTTGAAATTTGCAAAAAAATATTATAACCCCCCCATGTTGTATTCTTGGAATTTTCAGGGGGCCAGATTGCCTACCCCTCCACTCACACCACACACACACCTCCCCCACCCTTGGGGACCACCGACGTTGCTCAGGTGCGGTCTCGGGGAATCGAACCATCAACCTCTACCTCCTGAGGATCGGTCCAGCCCCCTACGCCACGGAATCCTTCGCATTTATCGCTCATTTTTTTGTGCACTTACACAGCACAACGGACAAAAGCTGCGCAAACTGAAAAGGGGAAAGCAGGGCTTGAACCCCTGATCTTGGTAGTGGAAAACGAGAACCATTCCTCTACACCACTGTAACTTTGACATTTTTTCTGTTTTTCCTGCAGTGACATGAAGACAGTCAGACCTCAGAAGTAGAAACTGAAGGGACGGACCGGGATTCGAACCCGGAAGCTCAGCGTTCCGAGCATCGGACAATACCTTTACGCCACCGTCATGTTAGCGGTTGCGCGGCTGCAGAAGTGGCCTGATGATGAGACAACCCACGTATAAGCGAAACAAAGACAAAGGGGGGTTCGAACCCCCAACCTCTGCGTCCGTAGGCAAAGACAATACCGTTGCGCCACCTTCTCTTCTGTGAATCGGCCGGCTCTTCTATGGGTAGAAGAAGATGACGCAACAGAACTATTTCCCAAAAAAAAAAGAAAAAAGCTGGAACCCCCCCGGCCGTGGCTGGCTCAAATCTGCTGGGCGTGATGCAGTGACTGGAAGCTGATGGGAAACGCCACTGTTAAAAAAATTACGTGAGGCTTGAACCCTGAAGCTTCTGGTCTTGAGACCAGGTCCCTAACCACTACACTACAGTGGTTTTGTTGTGTTGAAGGCTGATTCAGTGGATATAAGACTTTGATATCACAGAAACTTTGCCTTCATCTACTAACTTCGGACCTGAAGGCGATGAACCTTGTTACCTATGTCTTACAGCCGGTTCTTAGAGCCACAGCAGAGCGGTGAGTTAGGGGAAGCACCAGACAGACAGAACAGAACAGAAGGGGGATTGAACTTGCTACCTTGGGCTTTGTGGAACAGGGTACTCTGTCTTGCGCCACGAAGCCCTTCAAGAGTTCCTGGGTGCTCATTAGTGAACTTATTCTCAGACCCATCAGAAATAAACAGGAAGAGCTCAGCTTTGAATCACACAGATCCAGATTAGGTGCCCTCCTAAAATGAACTCTAAGAAACTGCGGCAAAATATAAACTGACACTCTAACATATTTTGGCTTCTTTAAATAAAGCTTTTGATTCATTGAAGGAATTCCTTTGCATTTGTGATTTATAATTAGAACAACAGGTGACTGACAAGTCCTGTTCAAACAGATGACCTAATTAAAGGTGTAATGTTGTTGCATCTTATAGGTGTGCCTGAAAGTAATTAGTTGGTTACATTTTTTATACCTTTGAATGTTTTCTTTCACAAAGATGAAAAATGAGATTTAATTTAAACACTCATATTCTGTTTTTATAAACTGCAGTGGATATGTATTGGGGACAGCGCTTGTAAATGCATTTTATTTTCTTTTAAATAATGAAATAAAATTAATTGTGTTTTGGAATTTTATTCTGCAATTCCATTTCAGTCTTGAAAGTTGTGCTGCCATTGCTGAATAAAAATAATGCACAATAAGAACAGTGAGTTTTGGTTTCAGTAGATCTTTATTATCCCCAGAGGGCAACTTGTGTGCAGCATTAAAATCCACATACATTTAATAACCATACAAAAAATCGACTTGTACATTGCAACATTTTTTAAATCGGATTTCCTCTGCTGTAATACCATTTTCTGTCCAGCAGAGGGAGGCAAACTCCTGACATTACATTGCATTATTCGGCAGACGTTTTTATCCAAAGTGACGTACAATAAGTGCATAAAGAAGGTCATTGGAACAACTACAAAACACAGATCCAATAAGGCACAATACTCATTTTGTAACAGTTATTCATAGCCATGAACACATTAAGTCCAGTTCACACATTAAACATTACTCTGACCTAACCTCTGCTAAGTAAAACTAGGAGGCATGACAAGCTACAACATCAAGATAATGATACAAAGTACAGTATAAGTGCTGGATGGCGGTACAGGTAACATGAAATTGGCACAGGAGGTACATGTGTAGCATAAAAGAGGGGAATTTAAGTGAAAAAATTATCCCAGATTCATCCGAATGGCAGGGGTGCAAGTGGCGCTGTTTCCACAGAGCGGAGTGGTCGAGCTGGCGTGTAGGATTGAATCATGTCCTGTAAGTAGCCGGGGGCCGTCCTGTTGGCTGCAGGGTAGGCGAGGATCTGGACTTTGAACCTGGTCCTGGCAGCGACCGGTAGCCAGTGGAGTGAACTCAGCAGAGGAGTGACTTGGGATAACTTGGGAAGGTTGAAGGCGAGTCGGGGAGCAGCATTCTGAATCGGGACATGTGAAGCCCAGCACCGATGCCTCCGAAGCACTCCCCTCAGCTCCTTTAAAAAAAGAAGGGACCAGTTAAAACCATTTAAATTGATAATCAAACCAATATATGTAAAGCGAGATGCATGTATACTGTATTTTGGTACAATCTATGTATTAGGCTATGTATAGTTTTGTTTTTAGTCACACACTAAACAGAGGTAAACCAGTAGAATGTGTGTGTTTTTACTACCATGGAGAAGTGAAGACCGTAAACTTAATCCTTAACATGCATGTGATTTACAGCAATGTGCATGCAAACACCACGAAAATTGGAAGCAATCAGTTTTTAGCAATAATCCGATTAAGTATCTGCATGGTTCACAACAACACGATTTCTCTAATACCTGGGTTTTACATGGATTCTTTTAATAATTAGTTGTGTCCAAAAATAATTACTTCACATCGCTCTGCGTTTTGCTTCCGCCTCTTCGCTTGGTTTGATACTGGTTTGTTAAACTTCCACACGCGTTACTGCCCCTCTGCTGGTCGTTAAAAAAAATCCACAACTGATCCTCAGATGCATCCGTGCAAGTCTGGTTGCATACAAACAAATCCAAAGCTTTCCTTTCAAATAGTTACCGCTTATTCTTATCTGAACCAAGAAACGTTTCAAAAGAAACTCCTAATTCTGAAATAAAGTTGAATACCATCTTACTTTCCTGTATTTTACATTATAATAACATGTTGAATCGTCGCAGGCATGCCACACGCTCATACCCACCTGAGTGTTTCCCTACCATGCAGTCCATTTACCTACCATCTTTAAACATCGATTAAAACCACAGTACCTCAGACTTAATCATGCTGGTTTAACTGTACTTGATCCTTACCCCCCGCATAAAGATATAAAAACAACATCCAGGTCACTGCGTCTGGTGAACTTCCGCATATGCAGTTTTAAAATGTCAAAATTTAAAGCCGACTTTCCTACGTTCATGTGCACACACAAATCGAAAATTTACGCAAACATATCGGAGTTAATGTAATGTTTTCTCAGATTCTTACCATATCCGATTAAGGTAACAAACAGGCGTTTACATCAAACCTTCCATAGCCGGATTATTGCCTCAATCGTATTAAAACCGAATTGTGCCTAAACGTAGCCGAGAGCTGTGTTTTCCTGTGCTTTAATGGTGATTGATGACAGGTGCGCGGACAGCCGCCTGTTGCAGGTGCGTTTTATGTCCACAAGAGGGAGCCATCTTACCTATTCGTATATACAGTTGAAGCCAGCCATCGTTAATAAAATAATTAATGAAATGTCATACAACACTGTACTTAATAATAATTAATAAATAATTATTTCAATTAGCGCACCAGCTGATCACACAAAACTGCAAGAATCTCTCATACAAATAAGATGCGCTGCATATGAACAAATGAGATGGCAATAGGCAAGGGTTTTAATATTACATGATTAATCACTGCTTCCTGTGGTGGACAGGGCTGAGATTTCTGATGACTCATCCCGATTAATCTGGACATACCGATTGGCTCAAGGGCTGCGATTATTTGGCTTTACTGAACAACGCCCAGCCGGACCAGTACCATCCACAGGGCATTTTTGCCTTGTCGTGGTCCTGTGTTCACAGTCAAAGAAGTTTGCTACGTTCAGCAAAAATCTTAAATGTTTGCTGCCATTTAGGTTGGAATTCCAGGGGTGTCAATGTCCAGGGATGCCAGGAATCAGCCAATGATGCATTTACACGTTCATTAAGCATGTAAAGAATCACCATGGTAACAGCTTGCAGGGGGACTGAACCAAGATCTTTGTTGAGGATGAAACCCTTGTACACTGTGTGATGTGCCTTCGCTAAGTACCTCTATTAAGATAATTACCCTTTCAACAGAGATACCTGGGTTCATAACGTTGCTGTACTGGAGTGTTTTTCCTCGTTGACATTTAAGACTGTAGACTTAACTTAGAAGTCTGGATCACTGGTCTTAGGTGCCAAATGCCACAGCTGGTTAAAAAGAGTCTTGTATAATAATAATCACAGCTTAGTGATGACAAAGAATTTGCATACTGATTAACAGTATCGGTGGGTGGAGGACCAAAATGTGCCTAGGTGCTTGAAAACATTTCCGATTGCTTTCATGAGGAAAATGTTTATCTTTGACAAACAGGTCATTGAGCATAGAGTTCTGGAGCACCTCAGAGAGTACATGCACTAGCATTCCCCCCAATCCACTAACCGTGGATACCATTGGTGCTCAAGTTGGGTGATTAGTGCCTGTCTCTCACTCAATCCAGCTCGGCCATCAGTACATTTGAGAGACAGAGATTAATCACACTCCTTGAGTGGGAATTGAACCCACATTTTCAGGCTGGGAAATACCAGCGCATTTACCCTCTGAGCCACCCCAGAACTCTGAAAGCACTCTCTCATGCATCATAGTTAAGTCTACAATCAGTAATGTCAAAGTGAAACAACAGTGTAAGGCCTGCAGGGGGACTGAACCAAGATCTTTGTTGAGGATGAAACCCTTGTACACTGTGTGATGTGCCTTCGCTAAGTACCTCTATTAAGATAATTACCCTTTCAACAGAGATACCTGGGTTCATAACGTTGCTGTACTGGAGTGTTTTTCCTCGTTGACATTTAAGACTGTAGACTTAACTTAGAAGTCTGGATCACTGGTCTTAGGTGCCAAATGCCACAGCTGGTTAAAAAAAGTCTTGTATAATAATAATCACAGCTTAGTGATGACAAAGAATTTGCATACTGATTAACAGTATCGGTGGGTGGAGGACCAAAATGTGCCTAGGTGCTTGAAAACATTTCCGATTGCTTTCATGAGGAAAATGTTCATCCATGACAATCAGGTCATTGAGCGTAGAGTTCTGGAGCACCTCAGAGAGTACATGCACTAGCATTCCCCCCAATCCACTAATCATGGATACCATTGGTGCTCAAGTTGGGTGATTATTGCCTGTCTCTCACTCAATCCAGCTCGGCCATCAGTACATTTGAGAGACAGAGATTAATCACACTCCTTGAGTGGGAATTGAACCCACATTTTCAGGCTGGGAAATACCAGCGCATTTATCCTCTGAGCCACCCCAGAACTCTGAAAGCACTCTCTCATGCATCATAGACAAGTCTACAATCAGAAAAGTCAAAGAGGAAAAACATGTAAGGCCAGCAGGGGGACTGAACCAAAATCTTCACCTTAACAGACGTAGTGGAGACACATCACATAGTGTGCAAGGGTTTCTTCCTCAACAAAGATCTTGGTTCAGTCAATGATCTGAAATGGCAGAAGGAATTAAACAGTATTAGCTTGATACATCACCAGCGAGTCATAAACTGGGGTAGGTACCCCAGCACAGGGCCAACTTGTCCCCATGTGAAGACACTCACTTGTCCATAATAAATATTCAGATATGTGCGTGTTATCCTTAATTTCTTACACTCTAAATATCTTTGTTTAACACATCATAACTGTGTCCTTTCCAGATCCAGGAACTCCACTGCAGTTTATTAATATTCCACATTAAACATTTGTGAACAAATTATTATTCATAAATATTTATGTTCTGGGTTTTGCACAGAAATGCATCAACAATCCATTTGAAAAAAAAATGCAAAAAAGGAACGAACCTTCTTTTTCAACATTTAACTCTGATATTTCTATGAACTTCTATTTTTAGACCACAAGATGGCAGTATAAGACCACAAATGACCAAAAAACAAAAAAACAAAGACTCTTCCTAGGAAACTCTGTGTATGCTAGGTCCTAGGAAACTGTATGCTGGGTTTTTTTTTCCAGCCACAATTGCAATCCCAGAATTAACGAGATGTTCACTTTTATTAATTAGACACTTTTCATGTTTTGAAGGATTATTTACCCTTTTTAACCACTTTATGTTAGAAATAGCTATGCATGCCATGAAGAATAGCAGTACCACATTCACATTGTGCTATATTGCAAATGGTTTATTTATTATTAATTATTTATTTAGACAATGCGGGTCACCATAGATGTCGTGTTACCATTATGTGCAAACCTGAATCCCTAATTCAGCAAATAATTGAACTAATTATATAATCAAGAGCTGAGGCTGGAATAAAAACCAGCATACACACGGCCCTCCATGGCACTAAGTTTGAGACCACTGTGCTACGATATCTATCTAATTTTTAGACCAATGGCCTTTAATTTTATCATTGTTTATCCTCCTTCTACAATGTCAGATCATTGAGTTCAATGTGATTTTCCAGCCTTGGGTGAGCTAGTCTATGATGCATTCTACCTGGTTGTAAGCCTTAGTTGTAAGCTCTTGCCCTTCCAACAATGGGACCAGTACAAGGGTTTCATCCTCAGCAAAGATCTTGGTTCAGTCCCCCTGCAGGCCTTACACTGTTGTCTCACTTTGACATTACTGATTGTAGACTTAACTATGATGCATGAGACAGTGCTTTCAGAGTTCTGGGGTGGCTCAGAGGGTAAATTCGCTGGTATTTCCCAGCCTGAAAGTGTGGGTTCAATTCCCACTCAAGGAGTGTGATTAATCTCTGTCTCTCAAACATACTGATGGCCGGGCTGGATTGAGTGAGAGACAGGCAATAATCACCCAACTTGAGCACCAATGACATCCACGGTTAGTGGATTGGGGGAATGCTAGTGCATGTACTCACTGAGGTGCTCCAGAACTCTGTGCTCAATGACCTGTCTGTCATGGATAAACTTTTGTCTCATTTTGACTTCTGTGATTGTAGGCTTAACTATGATGTTGGGCTGAGAGAGTTCATTTATGGTGACTGAAACGAAAAACAAACGAGAACGCGCAATAATTATTAAATAAAACAGTTGATTGCGCACCTTTTTTATTATCTTAAATTTTAAATCGTCCTTATAATTATGCGACGTGCGCTATATAACGCCAGTGAGTAAAAGGAGGAAAAAATTAACGCCCTCCCCCTTTACTTCAGTACATACGGTTTGACCAACCGTGACGCAATGTTTGTGTTTTTTAAAGTTTTGTGGGATATGTAGTCAATAACGCGTCGCGATTGCTGAAGCCGGCGAGACGGTGGACTTCATTTCCCGAGTAAACCATCGTCGAAAGACATGCGGTGGCCATCTGCAACTCGTAAATATACTTCCGCCTGCAGGGCTGCAGAAAGGTAATTACATATTTTGCTACAAGCCAATGCTTACTATGCAATGTCTGAATGCTCACTTTAACTATGTTTTGAAAATATTACTTCGTGTGCTTCCTGTGTGATACGCGATAATATCCGTACATTTAACCAACCTTGCAAAATACGGTTTGCATCGATAAACAAACAACCGAACTAGCTAGCTGCCTAGCTAATGTCGCTAGCTAGCTATGTAGATAACACTAGCTGGACAGCCATCAAAGAATCAACAAACCAGTTAACGTTAGCGAGTTTTGTTAGCTGCATTTGATGAATTGGTTGGTTTGACATTTCTATAGTTTTCTGTTTGCTGGTCATATCAAGCCTTCCTGCAGCCTGTTGAGCGAATTCATAACTGTCATTACAACTACATGTGGTCATGCTGTTTGTAAATACTACCGGTGTTTACAGAAACTGTACGCAGAACCTTTCTTGCATTACAGCCTTAAATGAAACTACATTAAACATGATTTATCCCACCTTCATTTGCACATGGTATTCAGTAATATCCCACATTTCTGAGAATTTATTAAAAATGAAATTCTATAATAACTGAGTTGTGTAAGTGTGGACATTTTTCTCCATCCATTTTCCCCTCTGTCCCGACGAGAGCCCTAGTGCGTTCTCAATGAGAAACGCCCCCATAACAGGATGCTTCGCTGTAGGGCTGGTGTTCTGTGTTGATGTGCTGATGTGTGTTTTGGACAGAATTTCTATTTTGGTTTCATTAGATCGCAAAACATTTCATGACATTGCTTCAGAGTTCAGTGTGTTTTTGCATATGTCAAAGGAGACATATGCAAAAGGCTTTTTTTAGGAAGGGCCTTTCTTCTTGCCACCCTGTCATATAGGCCAGTATTGTGGAGAGCTTGGGATATTGTTGTCACATGCACACATTGACCAGTCTTTGCCATAACGGACTGCAGCTGCAGCTCATTAAAAGATGCCATTGGCCTCTTGGTGACCTCTCTGATTAGTCTCCTCTGTGCTCGTTCATCCTGTTTGCAGGGACGGCCTGATCTATGCAAGATCTCAGTGGTGATTCACTGTGTTATTTGAGTCTTTTGATATCTCGTTATGCTCATCTCCTGATTTGTGTCTGTCTGCAGTTTTACCTCTGAGTCCATTAGAATGCTCTTTGTTGTTCATGGTTTGTTCTTTGCTGTGTAATGCACTACCCTGCAGAGGAAGCCTACAGAAACAGATTGTTTCATTGTGTGCTAATCAGAATTACTATAACTGGACACAGGTAGGGGCCAGTCAGCTTGGTGTGTGATGTAGGAGTTTGGTTATGCGTGAGCTAATGCACCATTACAATCATTAGGGTGTGTCTGTTTTATGCAACCCAGCTGTCATAGATTTTTAAAAATGAGTTCTCAGGTATTTTGAGAATTGTTTTCACTTGGATATTGTGGAATACCATGTGTCAATACATGTAAAAAATCAGATTTGATGTGCTTTTTATTTAAGGCTGTAATGCAGTAAGAGGGAACACTGTGGAAGGGTTGTATACACGTTCTATAGCCAGGTGACTGCAGGTGAAAGAGTATGACGTGTGCATGTTGCGGAAGATGAGGACAGGGCCTTTATGTATGTTGGTATCTGGATGTGAGTTATTTAACTCAGTTGGAAGGCTCACCACCTTAGATGTGCGGAGGAGAATATGTACATGTGAGATATTTGAAGAAACTGACACACCCGCATGGCTGTATCTGTTATCTGTTCTCCTGCGCAGGTCTAAGGTGATGGGCCTGCTAACTGTCATTTTAGTAATTCACACCCAGATTCCAACATACATAAATTACCTGTCCTCATCTTTAACTACATGCACATTTCATACACTTTCCCATGTATTCACCACATACAGTGGCTATAGTTAATGTCTCTGCCAGTCTTATATACTTCTGCCTTTATACAGTAAACTGAGTTTAGCTTCAATTGTGGGTAATGGGAAAAATCTGCATGTATTCGTCAGCCTTTCAAAAATAGACTTTAGTGTTATACTTCCTCTGCTGTAATTCAATTCAACATATTCTTCGCCTGTAGCACCCTGTACTAATGCAGTCCTGTCAACCCTCTTTTAACAAAGATTGTTAATGCCTCTGTTTTCATTTGCATAATGTATGTTCATAGGTAACATATTTTGATTATATTTTGTTTATTTTAAACATTCCCCCCTCTTTTTTTCTCTCCAGCTTGTCTGCAGAAGCAGGAAGTCCCCAGATGGAGGCGCTGTGTATGTATGAGTTTGGTTTTGTTTGTTTTTGTTTCTATGCACCACTTTTGGTGTATATTAGTGCATTACTACTGCCAGTCTTACATACTGCTACCTTTCTGCAATCAAATGAGTTCATTTGATTGCGTAGTAGTATGGGGGACTGTCAGTAGTAATGCACTAACGGAGAGTGGGGCCCCTGTCAAAAATTTTTTTTTTTTTTACCTTCCGAAAATTTTGAATTTGCAAAAAAATATTATAACCCCCATGTTGTATTCTGGGAAATTCCGGGGGGCCAGATTGCCTGCCCGTCCACTCACACCACACACACACCTCCCCCACCCTTGGGGACCACCGACGTTGCTCAGGTGCGGTCTCAGGGACTCGAACCATCAACCTCTACCTCCTGAGGATCGGTTCAGCCCCCTACGCCACATACTCCTTCGCATTTATCACTCATTTTTTTGTGCACTTACACAGCACAACGGACAAAAGCTGCGTAAACTGAAAAGGGGAAAGCAGGGCTTGAACCTCTGACCTTGCTAGTGGAAAACGAGAACCATTCCTCTGCACCACTGTAACTTTGACATTGTTTCTGTTTTTCCTGCAGTGACATGAAGACAGTCAGACCTCAGAAGTAGAAACTGAAGGGACGGACCGGGATTCGAACCCGGAAGCTCCGTGTTCCGAGCTTCGGACAATACCTTTACGCCACCGTCGTGTTAGCGGTTGCGCGGCTGCAGAAGTGGCCTGATGATGAGACAACCCACGTATAAGCGAAACAAAGACAAAGGGGGGTTCGAACCCCCAACCTCTGCGTCCGTAGGCAAAGACAATACCGTTGCGCCACCTTCTCTTCTGTGAATCGGCCGGCTCTTCTATGGGTAGAAGAAGATGACGCAACAGAACTATTTCCCAAAAAAAAAAAGAAAAAAGCTGGAACCCCCCCGGCCGTGGCTGGCTCAAATCTGCTGGGCGTGATGCAGTGACTGGAAGCTGATGGGAAACGCCACTGTTAAAAAAATTACGTGAGGCTTGAACCCTGAAGCTTCTGGTCTTGAGACCAGGTCCCTAACCACTACACTACAGTGGTTTTGTTGTGTTGAAGGCTGATTCAGTGGATATAAGACTTTGATATCACAGAAACTTTGCCTTCATCTACTAACTTCAGACCTGAAGGCGATAAACCTTGTTACCTATGTCTTACAGCCGGTTCTTAGAGCCACAGCAGAGCGGTGAGTTAGGGGAAGCACCAGACAGACAGAACAGAAGGGGGATTGAACTTGCTACCTTGGGCTTTGTGGAACAGGGTACTCTGTCTTGCGCCACGAAGCCCTTCAAGAGTTCCTGGGTGCTCATTAGTGAACTTATTCTCAGACCCATCAGAAATAAACAGGAAGAGCACAGCTTTGAATCACACAGATCCAGATTAGGTGCCCTCCTAAAATGAACTCTAAGAAACTGCGGCAAAATATAAACTGACACTCTAACATATTTTGGCTTCTTTAAATAAAGCTTTTGATTCATTGAAGGAATTCCTTTGCATTTGTGATTTATAATTAGAACAACAGGTGACTGACAAGTCCTGTTCAAACAGATGACCTAATTAAAGGTGTAATGTTGTTGCATCTTATAGGTGTGCCTGAAAGTAATTAGTTGGTTACATTTTTTATACCTTTGAATGTTTTCTTTCACAAAGATGAAAAATGAGATTTAATTTAAACACTCATATTCTGTTTTTATAAACTGCAGTGGATATGTATTGGGGACAGCGCTTGTAAATGCATTTTATTTTCTTTTAAATAATGAAATAAAATTAATTGTGTTTTGGAATTTTATTCTGCAATTCCATTTCAGTCTTGAAAGTTGTGCTGCCATTGCTGAATAAAAATAATGCACAATAAGAACAGTGAGTTTTGGTTTCAGTAGATCTTTATTATCCCCAGAGGGCAACTTGTGTGCAGCATTAAAATCCACATACATTTAATAACCATACAAAAAATCGACTTGTACATTGCAACATTTTTTAAATCGGATTTCCTCTGCTGTAATACCATTTTCTGTCCAGCAGAGGGAGGCAAACTCCTGACATTACATTGCATTATTCGGCAGACGTTTTTATCCAAAGTGACGTACAATAAGTGCATAAAGAAGGTCATTGGAACAACTACAAAACACAGATCCAATAAGGCACAATACTCATTTTGTAACAGTTATTCATAGCCATGAACACATTAAGTCCAGTTCACACATTAAACATTACTCTGACCTAACCTCTGCTAAGTAAAACTAGGAGGCATGACAAGCTACAACATCAAGATAATGATACAAAGTACAGTATAAGTGCTGGATGGCGGTACAGGTAACATGAAATTGGCACAGGAGGTACATGTGTAGCATAAAAGAGGGGAATTTAAGTGAAAAAATTATCCCAGATTCATCCGAATGGCAGGGGTGCAAGTGGCGCTGTTTCCACAGAGCGGAGTGGTCGAGCTGGCGTGTAGGATTGAATCATGTCCTGTAAGTAGCCGGGGGCCGTCCTGTTGGCTGCAGGGTAGGCGAGGATCTGGACTTTGAACCTGGTCCTGGCAGCGACCGGTAGCCAGTGGAGTGAACTCAGCAGAGGAGTGACTTGGGATAACTTGGGAAGGTTGAAGGCGAGTCGGGGAGCAGCATTCTGAATCGGGACATGTGAAGCCCAGCCTCCGAAGCACTCCCCTCAGCTCCTTTAAAAAAAGAAGGGACCAGTTAAAACCATTTAAATTGATAATCAAACCAATATATGTAAAGCGAGATGCATGTATACTGTATTTTGGTACAATCTACATATCAGGCTGTGTAATTTAGTTTTTAGTCACACACTAAACAGAGGTAAATCAGTGGAGTACACCAATGTGTGTGTGAATCTACTACCCTGGAGAAGTGAAGACTAATCTTAATCCTTAACATGCAGGTGATTTACAGCAACGTGCACACAAACACCCCGGAAATCAGTTTTCAACAATATTCCGATTAAGCATCTGCATGTTTCAGAAAAACACAATTTCTCTAATACCTGGGTTTTACGTGGATTCTTTTAATAATCATATAAGGCCAATTAGTTGTGTCCAAAAATAATTACTTCACACCGCTCTGCGTGATGCTTCTGCTTCTTCTTCTCTTTGTATGATTCTGGCAGGTTAAACACTTCCACACGCATTACTGCCCTCTGCTGATCGTTAAAAAACCTCACCTGATCCTCAGATGCATCTGTGCATATAGTCCAGTTGCATACAAACAAATCCAACTTTCCTTTCAAATAGTTACTGCTTCTTCTTGTCTGAAAAAAGAAAAAGGAAAGTCCTAATTCTAAAATAACATTGAATACCATCTTACTTTCCTGTATTTTACATTATAATAACATGTTCAATTGTTGCAGGCATGCCACACTGTCATACCCACCTGGGTGTTTCCCTACTATCCTTATCGCTTAAAACCACAAGTGCCTCAGAATTAATGTTGCTGGTTTAACTGTACTGATCCTCCCCCCCCCCTGCATAAAGATATACATTGCACTAGGTAATAATGCTCAAAGCATAGGCTCTGCATCTTGTGGCCATTGTTTGTCAACAATTTAGAAGTGGTTTGATGGTCCTAGGCCCTATTATCTAGGAGCTATTGAACTTGAAAGCATTTGTCATCTGTATTTTTTTCAATAATCAATTGAAATACCTAATTGGAAATATTTGTGTAAAATTGCACTAGGTAATAATGCTCAAAGCATAGGCTCTGCATCTTGTGGCCATTGTTTGTCAACAATTTAGAAGTGGTTTGATGGTCCTAGGCCCTATTATCTAGGAGCTTGTATGTCAGACCTGCATGTATCATTATGTCCAAATCCCCCTCCACTAAAAAAAGACTTAATGAAGGAGGAGACATTTTGTCACAATTCTGAAAAATAAATGTATTTGCATATTTATAGATTCAGGATTTTTTTATTGAAGAAGTGTCTGTCTGAACTAGACACTTTCTCTGTGAATCCCTTTGAGACAAGTGTGATATAGGGCTATATAAATAAACACAATTCCACTTGAGAAGGCATCAGAAGGAATTTCGAGATTTAAAAAAAAATGTGGAAAAACCAGACAAATTATATTTAGATATATACATCTTCAAACATATCCTTGGGGGATATTTAAAATATAACCTCACAAAGTGTGTCTTTACGTCTCTCCTCATGTCTTGTTGAGCTAGGTTGAGCTGCCCTCCCCAGAGAACAAGAGTGTCAGGGAGAGAGAGGAGAGCGAGGAACAGGAAAGAGAGAGCCAGGAACAGGAAAGAGAGCCAGGAACAGGAAAGAGAGAGCCAGGAACAGGAAAGAGAGGGCCAGGAGCAGGACTTCCATTACTTTGCCCGCCCTGAGCTTTCCATGTTCGATACTTTTTTAGATTTCCACCCTCAGCAGAGAACCAACAATCAGGTTGTGCAAAAGGTATTCACCTGCAAAGATGGCACCAGCAGGAAGTGGCTCACATATTGCGAGGAACAGCATACATTGTTTTGTTTTATATGTATGGCATTTGGAAAGAGCACTGACACCAGCAAGTTCATTACTGGACTCTCAGGATGGAGACGTGTACACCAGCGTACAGAGGAGCACGAAAAGAGCGATACACACCGAAAGTGTGCGGAAGCTTATTTCCTAAGGTACAAAAAGGGAGATATCCAGAGCAAGTTTGCCGGCAGTCAGATGTCTGCTCATAGGCAGCAAGTCAGAAAGAAACGCCAGGTTTTGGAGCGTGTAGTGGATGTGGTTAAAGTGTTTGGAAAGAGGGGCCTGAGCTACCAGCATATGAAGAATGAGGCAGCATACAACTGGGATGACAATACCCTAGACCATGGAAACTTTTTGGAGCTCATCCTTTTATTAGGAAAGTATGATGTCAGTCTCAAAGAGCATCTTGATGATTGCATAAAGAAGAGCAAGGAATTGCATGAATCAAGTGGAACAAAAGGTAGAGGATCACTTATCACCCTACTGTCCAAAACCACTGTGAACTCCGTGATCGATAGCATTGGCCATCTAATTCAGGAGAGCATTGCCAGTGACGTCCAGAAAGCTGGCATGTTCACTGTTCAGCTGGACACTACACAAGATATAACCAGCCAGGATCAGTGTGCAGTCGTCTTGCGTTATGTTACTGAGGCTGTGCAGGAGAGGCTTGTTGGTAAATGGTAAATGGACTGCATTTATATAGCGCTTTTATCCAAAGCGCTTTACAATTGATGCCTCTCATTCGCCAGAGCAGTTAGAGGTTAGGGGTTAGGTGTCTTGCTCAAGGACACTTCAACATGCCCAGGGCGGGGTTTGAACCGGCAACCCTCCGACTGCCAGACAATCGGTCTTACCTCCTGAGCTATGTCGCCCCGTTGCTGTAGTGAAGTGCCATGCATCCACTGGGCAATACTTCGTGGACTTGCTCTCAGAAGTCTTAGATCGCCTGAAACTGGACAAGGCCATGTGTATCGGAAATTCAACAGATGGGGCATCAAATATGCAGGGCCAGTACAGAGGGTTTTCAGCATTGATGACGTCCGAGTCTCCCACTCACGTGCATGTATGGTGCTACGCTCATGTACTAAATCTAGTGCTGGGTGACACTACTGGAAGTGTTATCGAAAGTGGATCCCTCTTCAGTCTACTGAATGACATAGCTGTGTTCATCAAGGACTCCTACCAGAGGGTCATTCTGTGGGACAACCAAGCCCAAGACAAAAGCCACAGACGCCTATCTCCAATTGGAGAAACAAGGTGGGGCTCCAAGCACGAAGCTGTCAAAAAAGTGTTTGGACACTTTGGTAAACCAGCCAGCAGCCTCTTCATCGATACAGTGCTCTCACTGGCAGCCATAGAGCAGCAGGCAAAAGAGAAGCCAACCGTCCGTGCTAAAGCACGAGGATTCAAAGAGGGCCTCCTGAAATTCGAAACGGTGTTAACAGCACAGATATTCCTGCGAGTATTTGAGCAAACCACTCCACTATCAAAGTACCTCCAGACAAAAGGGATGGAAATCCTCTCTGCCCATCGTATGGTGATCGCCACACAAGACAGCCTCAAAAACATCAGCAGGGATTTCACAACTGTGAAGGCAGCTGCAGACACATTTGTCAAATGGGCAAATGAGAACCTTGAAGTGAGAGAGGGAGGAACAGACATCGAAGTGGAGGATTCACTGCCTCAGAAAAGACAAAAGAAAAAAAAAAACGGGGCTGGAGAGATGGCTCAACATGAGGCACTTAGCGATGCTATGAGATCGTATGAGGTGAATGTCCACCACGCAATTCTGGACACGGCTAGCGAGGCCCTCCACAGAAGATTCATGACACATGGCACTCTCTTTGCTGATTTAGCATGCCTGGACCCCAGGAACTTCGACCAGATCAAGACCACGGCCCTTCCCAACAATGCTCTCCAAGACCTCAGCAAATGTCTCATCAAATTTGACAGGGGTTACAGTGGACAATCTTCAGTCAGAACTGAAAAGTTTTGCTGGACAGTGGGACAGGCTTAAAGCATCCCATGTAGATGAGTACCATCCCAGAACGGTAGAAGATGGATCTGCAGGAGAGGAAGAGGAGCCTGATATCGTGAACAAAACCTGCGCCTCCTGCAGAAATCGCCCACTCTGCTGCTTTAAAGTACTTCGGCAGCAACATGCTGTCAGATGCCTATCATCTCCTTGGGCTTGCCTACAAGTACCTGCTGACGCTTCCCCTGACTCAGGTGGCCTGCGAGAGAACATTTTCCACACTGAAATTCATCAAGAGCAGACTGAGGAGCACCCTGTCAGCAGACAAGCTGGAGACATTCTTGTTGATGGCCACCGAAAAAGACGTCCTGATGGGGTTGGACTCCGACATGATCATTGACAGGGTAGCTGAGAAGAGTGCGCTCGTGAGAAAGCTGCTCCTGCAGCCTAACAAGGTGAGATGAAAAACAATTCAAATGATTAAGAAAATATTCATTGTCATTTAGCAGCTCTGTTTACTTCAAGACTGACCCCCACCACCTCTCTCTCTCTCTTACAGGATGCCCTCCTAAAGCCTTTCCCAGATTCCCCATATGTGTACAATTCTCTAGATTTTTCTAAATTAGTAGTAGTCGTACTTTAAAGATACTGTGATCATTTAACTCACTCAATCATTTCCATCTTCCTCTCTCTGCCTGCTTCTCTTTCTTTTAAAGGTTGTCTTGTTTGAGGAGGATATATTTTACGTCTGTTTTGACTTGGTGAGTATAGTTATGCAATTCTGTCTTTTGTTTCCCAGAATATTCTGATCTGAATCTGTCATGTACTGTAATCAATTATGTTATTATTGATCACGTCTCTCTCCCCCCCTCTCTCTCTCTCTCCCTCTCTCTCTCTTTCTCCCTCCCTCTCTCCCGTTCTCTTTCTCCCTCCCTCTCTCCCTCTCTCTGTCTGTCTGTCTGTCTCTCTCCATCTCTCCCTCTCTCTCACTCTTTCTCCCTCCCTCTCTCTCTGTCTGCTTGTCTCTCTCCCTCTCTCTCACTCTTTCTCTGTCTCTCTCTATCTCTCTCTCCCTCCGTCCCTCTCTCTGTTTCGGTTTCTCTCCTCTCTCTTTCTCTCTCTCTCTCTCTCTCACTCCAGCTTTAAGGATGCCATCACTTCTGTTCTGTGTGATCCACGATTGTCCAGGAGATTGACAGGGCTAGGGATCCTTTCTTGTTGGTGAGTATACAATCTATACAACTATATAACTTTTACTAGTGATGCTGCATCATGTCTCACATTCACAGGATGCCTTTGTTTGTTTGCAAAGATTTTACACAGAGTTAAGAGTTCACACAGATCTTTTTTAATTGGTGAGTTTACAATCAATCTATACAGCACTACTTTGTCTCTAAATACACTGATCATCTGATCAATCATTTATCATGTTTACTTTCTCTCCACCATATGTACAGGATGCCCTCGCTTCTGTTTTTTAAATGCCTGCAGCCTTTTCCAGATTCCCACTCTAGTATGTATACAATTACCTCTACATTTTTCTAAATTAAAGATACTGTGATAATTAAACTCACTCAATTATTTCCATCTTCCTCTCTCTGTCTGCCTCTCTTTATTTTAAAGGTTGTCTTGTTTGAGGAGATCTTTTCTATCTGTTTGTGTGTTCACAAGCAACATTTACTTGGTGAGTGAGTATAGTTATGCAATTCTGTTTTTTGTTTCCCAGAACATTCTGATCTGTACTGTAATCAATTATGTTATTATTGATCATGTCTCTCCCCCCCCCTCTCTCTCCCTCTCTTTCTCTCTCTGTCTCTCTTTCTGTCTCTCCAGCTTTAAGGATGCCCTCAGTTCTGTGATCCATGATTGTCCAGGAGATTATTTATTTAAGACCTTTATTCTTTGCCTTTGAATGGCAATCAATGTACAGTGAATGTGTTTATTTTTTACATAAATCATTTGAATTATTCATACAACATCTAGCAGAGTTTTTCTTTAACAATTATTTATTGAGTATGGGTATTGTTTACTCCACAGCCACCTCTGATCACCAGGATCAAGAGTGAGTACGTACACTGCTCCACTTGCATTGGTATACTTGACTTGTCCATAACACTCCGCTCTGTAGGGGGGTTGGCAAATGGTTAGATATGCATCATATACATATTGAACGGTCTGCGAGGATGTTGTTCTGATGGGCGGTGTCCGACCGATTGCGTGGCCTATTTTTTGTCCCAGTCCAGCCCTGATTCAGTACAATCTTTAATAAGAAGAAATGTAAAAACATTAAAAGAATGAAGAAAACATACTTCCACAACTACTACAACCACTACACAAATTTGAATGTAGTTGAACTACCGGCAAACTGCAGCAAAATATCATGAAACTACAAATTTAACAGCATGTATTTAAACTACCTCCCAGACACTGTATATCAGAAGAATTATACCTTTTGGCATTGACCTTCCCCCTCCTTATAAGTCATAACACTATTGCATTTCAGTGTTAAATCAATTGTAATTGGGTGGTTTATAGCCATTGTCTGTTTTAGGGAGACATTTGAGAACACTGAGAAGGTTTTCAGTACCACATCGGCCTTTCACAGAGCAAAACAAACTTAATTCATCCAAAAACAGTTAATAAATGATTCTAAATTTCAGTTGCAATGTCCATGTAATTTACAAAACAGTCCCGTTTGCATGTGTTTCTCCGTGTTTGATATTTCGTTAAATCCCGTTTCATTCAGTTCATATTTGCAATACGGTATTTCTTTTTTTCCCCAGAGTCAGTTCATTTCGGCCGCTCGCTCAACAAACACCACTCAATTAGCGAAATAACCCGTAAAAATCAAAGAAACCAACAAAGAAAAAATAATTAAATCAGCACTTATCGTCCCGTCCCGTCAGTCAGTCGTAGGCGTTTCAGTCCGAACCCAAGCTGTACCCTGCGCAGTTTGGGAGTTTTGGCTTTTGCTTGTAGAGTTTGTAGATAATGTCTTGTCAGCCAGGTGGGATTAATCCGTATTAGAGTCCGGTTCTTCCGTAGCGATCACGGTATGATTAATTTTCTTGTACTTCGAAATGACTCTTTTCTTATCCGACTAATTATACACAGCTTTTCTCGCTTCGATTTTTCTCAGCTCCCGGGGTTTAACTTTCCGCTTGCAGATTCAAACTCTCTCGCAGCCGCCATTCAAAAAACTCTCCCACTGACGCCGTTGTCTCCGCAATTATTGACGTGGAAAAGGGGGCAGGGCTGTTGCACACCTCACGCACCCACGGACACCTGACCTGTCCTGTCAACACAGGGCCGTCACAACACACATACTCTCTCATACGCACCCACACACACACATAGGCACCTACACACTAACTTGATGATGGTGGTGGACAGCGCTGTCTAACAATTCGGTACATATAATGTACTATGTAGTGACGAGTCAGATGTTACAGTATTAAGATTATAGTTCATAAGTGAAACACTCTCTCAGCAAGGTTGCTGGGTACCGCTACACAGAAACTCATAGCACCATTCAGACAAATCAAATTGCAATTCAAAGTGTTTTACAAGCGATTGACAAAACATAAAATGTTAAAATGGATTTACAGACTAAAGGTGGGTAGTTAAGATAATAAAAAATACATAATAAAATACAATACAAACAATAAAAATAACAAGAAATAAAATGACAAAATATTACACAAAGTAAATTTTATGAAAAAACAGTGAAATGTTAATACAATTAAATAAAATTAAATGCATGATCAACAGTAAAGTGTTGATAAAACAAAATAGAATGAAATAAATGATGATGATGATAAATAAAATAAGTGTAAATACTAAGACCATAAAATTGGCCTTTCTCCTGGCAGGATTTGCATTTTTTTCTCTCATTTGTTTGGGAAAGGAAGTCCTTTATAATTAGAGAAAATTTGTTGAAGTAATGTGTCCTAATTTCTTAATATTTTTCACAATGTAGGAGAAAGTACATCTCTGTTTCCACCTCTCCCGTCTTACAGTGATCACATATACGTTGTTATTTTGGTAACCATGTATTCCGGTGTCGGCCTTTTTCAATTGCAAGTGTGTGGTCGCTGAGTCTGTACTTGGTCAGGATCTGCTTCTGCTTTGTATCTCTGACAGAGAAGAGAAATTTGTAGTCTCTTTTTAGGGTCCGATAGCAATCTAGTTGGTTTTGTGTTTTGGTTACATTATCCCAATATTCCAAAGAAGAAATTTTGATCTGTTTCATTACTTGGTTTACTTTGATTTGTTGGTAAGCAGTGCTGGTATGGAGCTGGTCTGTGATTTGTGACAAATTATTTGCTTTTACAGTTAGTAGGCTAGGTATATAGAAGTACTGTATATATAACTGCCCAATACTACTAGTGCATAGCGAAGCCTTACCTCGGTTAACACCACAGATATAATCAACCTTCACATACAGAACATCATATGTAGCAGTGCCGTACCCACCATTAACTTTCTGTCAATTTGTTTTAACCAATCATCTGTTCATTGTGTTAAAGCTGTACATGTTGAGTAACCCACCTTACATGCATGTTGGAATTCAGAGTTGATACTGTTTTCTGAGAAACAATGCTGAATCTGTTTAAATACAATACCCTCCATAAGTTTGCTTAAAGCAGGCAAAATACTAATAGGCCGACTACTTGGTCCAGTAAATGACTCCTTGCTATTTTTTGGTAGAGGAGTAACCTTTGCTATTTTCCACATTTGTGGATAAACACCTTCATTCAGACAAATTAAAAATATGACACAGTGGCTTCGCCACAATCCTAGCTGACAGCTGTAGTAATTTACCATCCAGATTTTCATAGCCACAAGGTTTATCACACTGCAATGACAAGAGAAGCTTTTCCATTTCTTCTGTATTTATATTGGTAAAGTCAAATT
The DNA here is from genome assembly GCF_013347855.1 of Anguilla anguilla. Taxonomy (NCBI): domain Eukaryota; kingdom Metazoa; phylum Chordata; class Actinopteri; order Anguilliformes; family Anguillidae; genus Anguilla; species Anguilla anguilla. The sequence continues at coordinate 5,500,968 of NC_049219.1, read as the reverse complement.
CACATTTTTTGTTGTACATAATATGTTGTTTAATTAGTGACTCAGACAGCTTACCATTCACTGGCAACATTTGATTTCTTATTGTGTCCACTTTACCTATAAAATTATTATTAAAATAATGAGCTATATCTTGAGGTTTGGCAATAAATCCACCACCAGATTCAATAAATGAGGGAGTTCTATTCATTTTATCTTTACCCATTACTTCATTAAGGGTTCTCCATAAATTTTGCGGTCACCCTTAATCTCCTCAATCTTGGATTGATAATATTGCTTTTTCTTTAGTTTATTCATTTTTGTGACTTTGTTTCTCAGTGAACGGTAAGCCTGCCAATCAGCTGAGCTACCAGATATGATAGCAGCTTTTTTCAGTTGGTCCCTCTCTGTCATACAGCTTCTCAACTCCAAATCAAGCCAATGGGCTTTAGTGGTTCTGACAGTTAGTTTTCTGATAGGAGCATGTTTGTCACAAGTAGATAAAAACAGTTGCATAAATAATTGTAAGGCAGCCTCTGTATTAGTTAATTTAACCACAGTATCCCACTGTATCTTATTCATTTCTTCAACAAATGCATTTTCACAAAATTTTTTATAAATTCTTTTGTATATCACTTTGGGCCCAGCTTTAGGAACCTTTGTTTTCCTTGCCACTGCAATGATGTTATGATCACTGAAGCCTACTGGTACAGATACAAGCTTTGAACATATATCCACAGAATTAGTAAAAAAAATGATCTATACAAGTTGAAGAGGACATTCCTGAACACCTGCTATTGACTCTTCTTGGTAAATTCACATACACTAGCTACATCACTTAACCTTTTTTTCCAGTGTACATGTATTCATGGGTGCTGGTGATACAATTTTTTTTGGCTGAACTTATTTTTTTTCTGGTGTCCAGGTTGCGCGGCGAAGCTTGTTTGCATCCCACATGTGCAATACAAAGTGTAGGCCTAAACTAGCATTTGGCTATTATTGAGTTTCTAATTAGCAGTCTTAAAAATATATGAATTATTTAAAATCATCATTTGGCACAAATAGTCTATTTAGTATTACTTCGTGGGCCTCCTTAATAGAATAGAATAATTATAAAGTCAGCGTACAATCCCAATCAGTTCCTTTAATCGCTTAATCAGAGTACTGCAAAAAAAAATACTTTTGCTACATACGTTTCTTTTCTAAAAGGGGCTGAGAGGTGTAGACATTACTTAAAATAACTTTAATGGTTAAATGAACGTTGGATTGCATTCACCTTTTATCATCTTAACAGGTCAAACACAAAACTGTTGGAAACTGAATGACAGAACATAATTCTCTCAGGTTCAGCCTTGTAAACATTAAAAAAAACTGCCAATTGGGATGAAATAACTCCATCTGTTCACAATCCAGTTTCTCAATTAAAAAAAAAAAAAATTATTATTGGTGCAGTTTCGTGCATTCTGGGCCAGTGGCTGCTGGTGATAAACATTTGGGGGCAGTTTTGAAGCAGCACTTCATACCTGTTACAACCCGGCTCAGAGGTTGGAACAAAAAAGGGAGACACTGGAAACGAATATTAATAAAGTGAACGATGGCCAACCTGTTACTTTGCAGATGTGCATTCATAATATTAATGGACACAATAATGGGAGAGGGACGGACGGGGAAATGCCAGTGCCCGGTTGCATAAACTACCTTAAGTTTCAAACTTAAGTTTGTCCCTTATGCAAAATATTTCCCTACGCTAAGGGGTTCATTTAGCAGCGTTGCATAAAGCCACTTAGGTTGTCTCCTTGCCTAAGTGACTAAGGCTGGCTTTACACGGTGCAACTTCACAGGCTGGCTTTACACAGAGCAACTTCACAGGCTGGCTTTACACGGTGCAACTTCACAGGCTGGCTTTACACGGTGCAACTTCACAGGCTGGCTTTACACGGTGCAACTTCACAGGCTGGCTTTACACGGTGCAACTTCACAGGCTGGCTTTACACGGTGCAACTTCACAGGCTGGCTTTACACGGTGCAACTTCACAGGCTGGCTTTACACGGTGCAACTTCACAGGCTGGCTTTACACGGTGCAACTTCACAGGCTGGCTTTACACGGTGCAACTGTCGTGTGTAGGACCCGACAGACTTCCACGCCAATCGCCAATCTGTAGAAAACAGTTTCACGAGGGAAAAGACACAACAGCAGCAAGCTCTTCAGAAAGTTTAGACTTTATTGCACAGGTGCACAAAGCCGGATCAATTCAGGGCAATTGAACCTCGATTGTCAGTTTTGCATACATTTTATACACAAATTGTGTCCCACAACCCCCCTTAACACATTTCTAAACATACCAGCCATCTGGTATTTTTTGGCATAGTAAGGATCTTTTTTTGGCCGTGTAAGGATTTTCAGTTTCCTGCTCGTGGGTCAACCTGACTTTCTTGGCACCACAATGATTTTCGGTTCTATGATGATCTTATCGTAATCTTATCGTAGTGGACAGTTACCCCAATTTTCCCTTACTCTGTACTTTTCCACTATGCATACATACACATTCACAGACTGGCTTTACACTGTGCAACTTCACAGGCTGGCTTTACACTGTGCAACTTCACAGGCTGGCTTTACACAGTGCAACTTCACGCAACTAGTTGCAGGTTGCAAGTTGCCTGCAACATAATTTCCATGCAACTTGACAGTTACACGAAGCAATTAAAAAATAATCAAGTTTCATGCAACACCGTAGTGTATTTCACTAAAACTAGCTAGCTAGATTGGTAAATTTCCATCTGCGTCGTATTGTTTTCTTGTTTTTTGTTAGCTAACGTTCATTTTCTGAAATTTGCTGCCGTTCCTCTCAGGACACCCGCAAGCTGCAATGAACTACGTATCTGGGAAGCTGCTGTGTATTTCTTTGCACGTGAACAGCGTGTGCAGTAATTTTGCTTAAATTAACTTCTGGCCAATGGCTGCAGCTTGAGGCGTAGCTACACGCATAATGGCTACGAGGATCTATTAGTGGTAAATAAATAAATAAATAAATAAATAAATAAATAAATAAATAAATAAATAAACGGAAAACGTAATTAAAATAATTAATTTGATGGAACAAATATATCATTTGACGGAAATCAGTCTGTAGACGGAACTCTGCCACCCCTGCAACGGGTTTCCAACAATGACTATATATGGTTACTTTAGTAATTTTTTTATCGACTTAATCACCTGAAATTTAAATATTCTTCCCCGGCCGTTTGGGCATATTTTACCGTTGTCAAGCAAATCTCTCGTTGGTAGTTCGACTTGGACCGTTGTTATGCAAGAAATAGGATATAACAGGCCAATAGTCCGATTGTAACTGTTTTATATATCCTCTCAAACACATTCACTATGTTTTTATGCGAACATTCACTTTCATGTCTTGACATCCGAGGCAACAGAATGCATTTTCATTCCACAAATAACAACAGCAGAAAACATGCACACGTCGTAAACAATTTGCTGGTGAATTGATTACTTAGACTCTCATCGTCAATTCCATATAGGCTAATCGCAAAATGACAAGAATAAATAGAATGAAAACTCGGACTTGCGTGAAAATTTAAATTAATATTGCAGTGGTACAGCCACCGTTTTCTTTCCTTCAAAGTTACTGCTCACGGAGCAGCGAAGTGTGCCCTCCAGATGCGAACCATGCACCATAAATTAGTCCATAGTCTTCCTGGTCTTTTTGTGGAATTGAAGAATCACAGAGTAAAATTATGGCAGTCTGAAAAAGCAAAAGGGACGATTACTAGAATTACCCTGTTATTTCACCCTGACAAAAAGTGCGGAAGGTGATTTCCAGTTTGTTTTTACTGTATCACCAATGTAAATAACGCAGAACTACCGCATACCTCACATAACTGTATCAAACGTTTTGAGTCAATTATAACGGGCTAACAAAGAAAATCCGGAAGAAAATATTCAGCAACCGAATTAAACCGTTTGAATGTTTTGGTAGGTAATATGCTGTCCCAGCACGAATGCTTAACATTTTATAAAACAAATACTAAAGCAAGAAAAGAACAGAAGAGCACACGTTATAATCCTCAATCTTAATTTCTCATCTGTTCCAAGACATTGGCTGGCTATAACCAAAAGTAGGCTACTGCGCCGCATAACATAGAAGTTTGAATTCAAGTTATTATTATGAAAATAAACCGGTTTGCGGCTGCAGACTTTTAAAAATGGCGGTTGAAATAAAATACTGCGAGTAGTCGACCAATCAGAAATATTCAGCGCTTGCGCCCCACCCCAAAAGTTCTGGTACTTTTGGAAAGTACTACCCCCCGAACAGGGACTTTTTTTGGAGCAAATTAAAGTCCCCGGAACCTAGACCCTGGTCCCTGCGGTGGAAACGCACTGAGTTCCTCAAAAGGTTCCTAGTTCCTGGGGAAAGTTCCTGCGGTGGAAACGCGGCTTTGGATAATTATTTAGCAATGCAAGATAGGTGGATATACTTTGTACCCCGACCTTGTACCCCACCCGTTGTGAGTGTTAAAATATACCCATACCAAACATGATTACTTTTGGTTCAGGTTACAAGATGAAGAATTTTTTCATTTTTATGACCAGGTGCAGGTGCAGACCAGGGAACTCTAATACTGTAATATTCTAATAGCCTGCACTCACTTTGAGTTTTTCAGACCTGTTGGATATTGTAATTGTATTTGCTAATTATTCAATTAGACTTTCCTCCATTCGCTGGTGTGAATGGAGTGGCCTTGAAATACTGAGGGTGCCCGCTAGTCGCCGGTGGTGCTCTATAGGGATACGCAGCAGTTATCTAGGCACCGAGTTGGCACAGCCCAAAGCTATCACACCATGGGGGTTCACACCGCGAGCGTGGTTAACAGCGAATGAACATTCGTTACTATGCCTCCTCTGCGTGCAAGGAGGTTGTTAATCCCCCCCAGTGTCATGTACAGCTCTGATCTTAGAATTATGAGTATCTGGCATGAGGGGTCTGGCGATCCTGAAGGGAAGTGGAAGATAGTGTTGGAATGTTGAAAGTAACAGACAGACTCATTTGGGAGCTTATGCAGAAATAAAGAATGTGAGCCCTCAGAGAGAGGACTGCAGAGAAACAACTTTCAACTGCCCTACAGGACACAGAGAGAGGGGGTTCAGGGCTGTCAGGAAACAGAACGCATGCTGCTCTGCAGCTGGAACCTTAAGCCGCGTTTCCACTGCAGGAACTTTACCCCGGAACTAGGAACCTTTTGAGGAACTCAGTGCGTTTCCACCGCAGGAACTAGGGTCTACATTTAGTTCCTGGGGCTTTATTTTACCCCCCAAAAGGTTCCTGCTCGGGGGGTAGTACTTTCCGAAAGTACAGGAACCTTTTGGGTGGAGCTTGCAGCGCTGAACATTTCTGATTGGTCGAGTACTCGCAGCAATTTTTCTGTATTTATTTTCCGCCATTACCCGCCATGTTTGAAAATATGCAGCCGCAAACCAATTTATTTTCATAATAACTTCAAATCAAACTTGTATGTTATGCGGCGCAGTAGCCTAGTTTTGGTTATAGCCTGCCAACGTCTTGGAATTATAACGTGTGCTCTTCTGTTCTTTTCTTGCTTTAGTATTCGTTTTATAAAATGCTAAGCATTCGTGCTGGGACAGCATATTACGTAGGCTAGGCTACCAAAACATTCAAACGGATTAATTCGGTTGCTGAATATTTTCTTCCGGATTTTCTTTGTTAGCCCGTTGTAATTGACTCAAAACGTTTGGTACAGTTATGTGAGGTATGCGGTAGTTCTGCTTAATTAACATTGGTGATACAGTACAAGCAAACTGGAAATCACCTTCTGCACTTTTTGTCAGGGTAAAATAACAGGTTAATTCTAGTAATCGTCCCTTTGGCTTTTTCAGACTGCCATAATTTTACTCAATTTTACTGCCATTTTTCAATTCCACGAAAAGACCAGGAAGACTATGGAGTAATTTATGGTGCATGGTTCGCATCTGGAGGGCACACTTCGCTGCTCGGCTAGCAGTAACTTCGAAGGAAAGCAAACGGTGGCTGTACCACTACTAATTTAAATTTTCACGCAAGTCCGAGTTTTCGTTCTATTCTTGTCATTTTGCGATTAGCCTATATGGAATTGACGACGAGAAAGTAATCAAACAGCAAATTGTTTACAACGTGTGCATGTTTTCTGCTGTTGTTGCCAGTTATATATATAAATGTGAATGCATTCTGTCGCTTCGGATGTCAAGACATGAAAGCGAATGTTCGCATAAAAACATAATGAATATGTTTGAGAGGATATATGAAAATCAATAAATACAAAAGTAACCATATATAGTCATTGTTGGTAACCCGTTGTATATAAGTGGAATAAACCCCTCCGGGCTGTCCCGGTTATTAGAAAATAATGTAGGCTACTTCAGTGGTAGTATGGGGTTACAGAAGAAATCATATGACAGATGGACCGACGACAACGTCGCTTTTTCATACGTCAGTGGGCTAATTTGCCTAATCTTCGCGGTACTTTAGACCCTGGTGGAAACGCAGACAACCATTGGCTGAAGGAACCTTTTAGTTCCTGGTAAAGTAGCTCCTGGGACTGAAAGTTCCGGGTAATTTTGGTGGAAACGCGGCTTTAGTGATCTTCTGTTCTGGCTGTACGGAAACGAACTACATTTCGAAAGTTTCCTGTCTTTATGAAGAACTTCCAGACTGCAAAGGCACTGCCAGCCAGAACCAGCAGCAACACCATCACTCCCACCACTATCCCAGCCACTGCTCCAGCAGAGCGTCCTGCAGAGAACATGGAGACAGAGGGACTCATTTGGGAGAAATAGAGAAGAGCAGGTAATAATCAAGAAGGAAAGACTACAATAATAATATTAATAACAACAACAATGATAAATATAGCTGCAAGCAGCAATGAAGGGGCCAAGCACGAATGGGGCACCAGGCCGACAAGCAACCAGAACAACCCCTGAACAAGACACCAGTCCATCGCAGGGTGAACGGCACAACCCTCTACCATTCTGCAAAGTTTTGTAAAAACCGACCAGTCGGTTATAGGGGCCGCCATGGACTTCCATGGCAGAAAGCATTTGAAGCATTTGTTAAAAAAGTTTGATTTGTGGAAGATCACAACTCTAGGACAGAAAATGTCTAATTTGCGGAAGATCCAATGGGCGGGGCTTATGGGTCCTTATTGGAAACTTGTTACCCTTGACGAGTTGCACATATGTGCAAAATTTCATGACTGTAGCTCAAATGGGGCCGGAGATATGCTTGTTCAAAATTATCTAAGAAAAACACCTTTTTGCTCATGACAGTGCCACCTTTTTGCCAATTGGCTTCATTTTTCTTCCCTGTCCATACAGAGTGCCCCCATACATGTGTGCCGAGTTTCGAAAACATCGGCATAGCGGTTATGCCAAAACAGAAAATGAGCTCTCTAGCGCCACCACTTTGCTTGATTGGGCCAAAAATGGAAGGTTAGCCTCCACTTATGTCTGCTGATGGGCCTACAAAATTTCATGGTGTTAGGAGAAACCGTTCAGAACTTACACACCTGCATGTTACAAGCCACGCCCATCTCAATATTCATTGGCTCATTTTGGCCATATAAATAGCTTTAGCAAAATTCTGTGAATAAATTTTGGTCAGCACTATCAGTAGATCATATGTACCAAATTTGGTGGTGATCGGATCAACGCCCTAGGACTAGTTCGCAAAAGTACGTTTTTTGAATAATTCAAAATGGCGGAAAATCAATTATGATTATGTTTTAATCGGCATGACCCAAGGATTCTGAGGAAACAATCCCCACAACTCTAGGACAAACGGTTCAAAGGTTATAAGCAAAAATGTACCTTGAAGTTTGGCCTGTTGGTTGCGCTACAGAGTTGGATGGACTGACCCGAAATTCGATGCCTGGATTCATTGGACTGTCCTTTATCAATGTGCCAAATTTCATGAAAAACCACCAATGGGTTCTATGGGCTGCCATAGACTTGCATTGCAGAAATAATAATAATACTAACGATTACAATAGGTGCCCTGCACCTTCGGTGCTTGGCCCCTAATAACAACATCAATAATAATACATTTAGCAAACATCCAGAGGGACTTACAAAAAATGCCTCCATAAAGGTTCATACAACAAGCAGAGCTGATGCCAAGTTAGCAGTCTGACTAAGTGTGGTAGCACATTAGTAGTAGGCACTGAAGTAACGTTGTAAACCAACAACATAATAGGAAGTGCCAGCGTAGGTGGGAGGAGACTATGGATGCTAAGGCAGTAGGGCACTGAGATGGAGCCCTGGGGAACTCTTGCACTAAGTGTTAAGACAGTGGGACTGTGCTGATAACTTAGGAACAGTACATCCCGTTGGAATTGCGGAAATACCGGTTTGAGGGCCAGAGTCACCATCAGGATCACCGGTATCAAGCGCAGCAGAGAGGTCAAGACAAGATCAAGAAAGGGACAGGGGGGCAGTTTTTGCAGATTTGCATAATTCTGTTATGGGGTGGTGGTGGTTGGGGGGGGGGGGGGGGGGGCTAGTGGAAAAACAGAAAAATTGACAAAGCTAGGCTACATCTTAGAAACCATAGCCTAAGATTGCAAAAGCCTAAAACCTATACTTTTGTGTCTCTTATGTGTATTGTGCTCAAGGGGACAATAAAACATTAGGCATTGTGAAAAAATCATTTTTATTTTATATTAATATTATTATTATTTCCATTATTTTCCCAATGGAATGCATCTGCACAAACACAAAGAGCTGAAGAGGAGGACCATACCTGAGACTTCCAGAGAGACTGAGCTGATGGTCTTGTTGGTCTCAGGATCGGTCACCTTGTAGACTCCGGCATCCTCCCGTGTCACACTCCTCAGCAAAAGGGTGTAGTTCTGGGCCAGAAGCTCACATCTCTGAGCACAACGCTCCCCATACCTGGCTGGGCCTTTATTTGCATCGAGCATCAGCACCTCATCTGAACCAAGGCCTGCACTGAATGTTACCCTCACTGGGTCTGTGGTATAGAGCGGTATGGAGAGCAAACCACCGGCCTTCACTGTGAGGTTCTGGGGTGGGTGGCCTGTGAGGGCAGGGAATTCATTTACATATTTTACATTTACATGCATTGTTACGGCCGAAACACACAAAGTTCACAGAACCAAAGATCTCCACACAAACTACAAGCCCCAATAGAAAAACTCCCCTGCCTCATACTACTGGGCTTATATTGGGCCCCAGGCAGGTGGAGGCAATCAGGCAATTAGGTAATTAAGCAACTACCTCCACCTGCACTACCCAGGCAAGCAGAGGCAGGGGACGTAACATGCATATTTACAGGGGAAATGAACACATTATCAACAGCAGTCAGCTTGATCATGTAAAAAGGTAAAAATGATACAGGGCAAATTATGGCATCCAAAAATTACTGGTGTCATCTTTCATCAAATCTGCGGTACATCACGCAATACTTCTGTAAATTATGAAACATTGTTACACTTGCCCTGATTAAAATTACCACATGAAAAAATAAATAATACACACCAGACACACTTATACACCTGAGCTGCTCGTCTGCCCTACAGAACTGAAGATCTAAAGTGAATTTTACCTGTCACAACCAGACTGGCAGAATCTGGATTCCCCCTCTGTTTCGGACTGTTGTAGAAGCACTGGTAGTCGCCTTCATCTGAAAACCGTGTCTGTCTGATGGTTAAAGACATGTTTCCATAGACGGCTTGTTCTGGGGAAACTGAAGCTCTGTTCTCGAACCCGGGCCCATATGTGGTGGTGTTCTTAAGGAGCTGGTAAACGTTCTCTCCACCTCTCTTCCAGAGGATATCCAGATCATCAGCACGTGCTTGCATATTAATTTTCCCAAAACAAGAAAGACTGGCGGACATTCCCATCGCTACGGAAACATTTGATGGTTCTGAGAGAGAGACAGAAAAAGAGAGAGGGAAAGAGAGAAACAGGCAGACAGAGATTTACAAAGTATTCCTGGCATACAGGAATTAACAGATCAAACATGTTGCTTGGGGTAGATGAAGGCCCTGATGCAGCATATGCTGTCTACTGCATACCACCCAAGGCTTGTGGGTTTTATACAGACTGGAATGATCCTGTCCCCCCAAAAACAATCGTAAGAATAATAACAGTAATATCCTTTGTCAAAAAACAGCTTTTAGGGCTATCAAATCCACAAGCACTAAAAACATTCACTCAATCTGTCGGGAAAAAGGCAACATGCACTGACCTCGAATTTCTAGTTTCACATCTGAAAGAATGATCCCGATCCCATCTATGTACTGGCATTTGTAAATGCCGAGGTCACTGTACACCACAGGACTGAGGAGGAGGCTGTAGTTTCCCGGCTCTTTTAAGTGGAAGGATTCCACCCGTCCCTGGAAGCCGTTTCCAGAGGAAAAGGATCCGGTGTACAGATCAGCCACACCCAGCCAGTCAGGATACTCATACTCCTGAAAGCGCCACTTCACATGCCTGCTGGGGTCTCCATGGCAGGGGAGAGTGAGGGAACGGCCAATGTTCACAAACATGCGGACAGAGTAGACTGGAGATGCTGCCAGCAGGGCTAGGGGAGGGAAGTTGGATGTTCAGTCAGCATAAAAGGGAGAAATATCACAGGGCTGGGCCATTCACTTAAGTCACTTAAGTTTAAATTTATTTATTTATTTTTTATACACACACACACACAAGCATATGCAATGCTGTAAAAAAAAAAAAAGTAGTAACCAGTGTCAGAATTTTGTGAACTTTTACATTTGGAGAGAAATTCTTATCCAAAAAATCACTTTTTTCAGTTGGCGTCTATTGGATTACATGGAAAGTTTGAAGTGGGATTATAAAAAAATGCTACTGTAAAATTTCACAGAAATGGGGTAGATCGTAGACCAGGACCCCTTTTGCTAGGAACAAGTGTCAGAATTTTGCGAACTTTCACATTTGAAGAGAAATTATTGTCCAAACTTATATTCATATTTTTCAATAGGCGTCTATTGGATTACATGGAATGTAGACCAATTCAGGAGCCCTTCTGTCGTAATTAAATGGCAAATTTTCAGACCTTTACTTTAAACCTTTAGAAACCAAACACTTTCATCTTCTTTAGTGCCAGATGCACCGTGTGTAGCTTACTCACCCAACAGGACGCAAAAACTTGCACATCTCATTTCCGGCTGGGAACCGCTGCTGAGACATCTAACTAAAAACTATTACCAATAGTATTGCGTGAAAATTCCTTAATTTAAATTCTATCCAGTAAGTCCGACGTCTTTTCTCCGCTGGCTAGCTTCGCACGTCTGACTAAAGTTAACTTCGATACGCAGTTCTTCATACTATTAGACTGCTGGTGCCTATCCCTGCCCAATATAACTAAAAGGAATCATCTGCCCATCCAATGAAAACTCTAAAAAAAGATCACCGTTATCGCTTATTTTTTTAGCGTTCATAGTTTTCGGTAATTTTGTCATTGCACATCAATAAATGCACTGCTTTCCTAATCGCCATTTTGAAGGTGTGGTATTCCCGGGAGAAGTGTCTTCTTCCTCTTCTTCCGTGTTGTTGACAGGCAGCTTGCATCCTAGAAAGTTGCATTACTGCCATCTTTCGGAGTAAGTTAACTCCTACAGCTTATTGACTGTCACACTTTCATTAACAGTCCCCTTCCCCGAAGGTAGTTAAAAAAAAAACATCTCCTCCCCTGCCCACTAGCACCACACTCCAGTACATTCCTCAATCCTGCTCCTGTTATCCCCAATCCTCCCATCTCCTCCATCATATCCTTCCTTTCCGACCTATATTTATTGCAGTTAATGATAACGTGTTCTACGGTTTCTGGTACCTGACAGATTTCAAAGACCGGTTAGATGTTTACCTATAAGATGAAGCGTGCTGCGTAAATTGCTGTGTCCTATTCTTAATCTTGATATTACAACCTCCTCTCTTCTGTTTCCTCCCCTCTTTCTTACACTGCCTACTCTATTTTGTATCTGATGTAAATGTCTCCCCCTTCTCTCCTGATCCCAGTGCTGCTGCCATTCTTTATTAATATTTCCCCACACAATGCCCTTTCCCTCTGATTTAGATAACTTGATATTGATTTCAACACTTCCCTTTTTGACTGCTTCTTTTGCCAACGTCTCTGCTCTCTCGTTTCCCGGGATATCTGAATGTGCTGGGACCCACATGAATGTAACACTTTTCCTTTGCCTAACCACTCTTGAATTGGCAAACAAGCAGATCATACAGCAGATCCTAGTGATTTCTGGCTGTACCTGCCTTAACACTTGCAATGGCCGACACAGAATCACTACATATTACTATTTTGTTAACCCTACTCCGTTCAGCCCATTCTAATGCCATCAATATGGCAAACAATTCAACCGCATACACACTTAAACAATCCGATGTTCTCTTGCTAATTCCCACTTGGTAACTAGGCACAGCAACTGCGGCCCCTGTCGCATCTGTCTGCGGATCCTTTGATCCATCTGTAAAAATCTGAACACTGCCTTTATACTTACAGTCCCTATAGTTATAATATTCACTAACTAAGTCAGCATTCTTATTACTATGCTTAATCTTAAGTAATTCCAGATCTACCCCCACACTTTCTAACTCCCAGACAGGTCTAACAGGCCACACCACAGTTTCGCCAAACTCTTTATCATATACTCCCATATCTCTTGCCACTCGATCTCCAAAAGGGTCTGCCTGCAGGAAGGGGAGTTGTCAGGCCAAATTTCTTCCCCCCTATTCACTTCCGGGGTTACGTTTCCGGTCACGTTTACGTTTTGCCGTTGCGTTGCGCCGCTGGTACTGATCTACAGTCTATGGTCTGATCTCTCTGTCTAAACGTGAATGGTAACTTTTGTTTGTATTTGCCATAGACTGTTACAAAAATATTTTATTAGCTAGCAAAAAATAACGTTCGCTACCTAGCCATCGCCTGTCTCTCTCTCAAATTCAAATTCAAATGCTTTATTGGCATGACATATTTAAAAATACATATTGCCAAAGCGTAGTGATAGCAATAATCAAACACAATAAGAATATATAATTAAAAAGAAAAAAGAAAACAAGCAGCAACAACAAGAGCATAAATGACAGGAACATAATACTTATTATCTATTAAGTTAACTAAATTAAATTGGTTAAAAAAAAAGTATTTTCTCAATAAGAGTATTATATATATACTCATACATATGCATACACACAGACATATATATATATATATATATATATATATATACCTGTACACATACACACACACACATAAACGTATATATATATATATACATACACACATATATATATACACATATGTACATACATACATACACACACACACACATATATACATACACACACATATACACATACATATACATACACACATGCATAAATACACACACACATACATATGTTTGCTGGATGCTCACCCACTGTCCCTCAGGCTGTGACAGGCAAAAACGTATTTAGCTGCGAGTGAGGCTGTCGGTCCTTCTTCTAATAGGACTCGCAGCTTTTGATCATTTGTTAGGGAGGGAAATTTGTTTAAGAATGTTGAATTTGTATCTTATTAAAATATGTTTTCCTTATCTATGAATATTTTTCACAATATAACAGGAAGTGCATCTCTGTTTCTACCTCTCCTGTCTTGCAGTGACCACATATACGTTGTTATTTTGGTAACCATGTATTCCGGTGTCGGCCTTTTTCAATTGCAAGTGTGTGGTCGCTCAGCCTGTACTTGGTCAGGATCTGCCTCTGCTTTGTATCTCTGACAGAGAAGAGATACTCAACCAATTTGTTGTCTCTTTTTAGGGTCCGACAGCAATCTGTTTTGTGTTTTGGTTACATTATCCCAATATTCCAAAGAAGAGATTTTGATCTGTGAAACGCTCTCTCACCAAGGTTGCTGGGCACCGCTACACAGAAACTCACTATCTGTTTCATTACTTGGTTTACTTTGATTTGTTGGTAAGCAGTGCTGGTATGAAGCTGGTCTGTGATTGTGTTAGTTGGGTTAATGGGTTAGACAGCTTCATTACCAGCTGACTGAGGGGACTCTTTTCAGGACTGAGCTCTTGGGCTTTCATTGCCTTAAATTGCAATGTGTCTTGAGGACTTGAATTGAGGTGCATCCAGAATTTTAATGCTCTTTTTTGGATACTGTCTGTATTTGTTGGTAATGGCTCGGGTCTGGGTTACTTTTAAATTTTTAAAGCAATTAATACTTAGATGAGTTTATACGGGGAGATGGGGTTCGATGGGAGAAGGATCCAATTCGGACTGTCATAAGGTTGATAGAACTTAGTTGAGTTATTAAATTTAAATTAATTTATTATATTATTTCAAATTTAATTAGGGGGTCACCCTCAGCTACCCTGTTAATGGCACAGCATTCTGAATACTGAACCCAGACTAACTGGAGATCACCCTTTATCAACCTCAACACTTAAAATTATTTCGAGGGAATTGACCCTTGGCACTTATGAATTCAAATGTCTCTATTTGACTTTGTTGGTGGATCATTCCATCAGCATGAGAGAGGAAACACAAACACACACATACAAAAATATAAGCTTTAATGACTAATAATTGTTTTTGGAAGTTAAGCAGTTTGGTTGTAATATGGGATTGGATATTGGCACAGTATAGCACAATCTCAAACACGTTTTCAACATACAAAAATGCCAAGTTACTCACACGTACAAGACATACACTGTCTATAACTCATTCATTCAGACTGCCAAAATCCAGGCCTGCCATTAAAAGTATTGATCAAAATGACGCCAAGTTACGGTACTACAAACAATATAGGCTATCTTGCCTCACCGAAATTGAATAACATGTATTCCAAAGCAATGTTACCCAATATTTCCTTTCAAGTCACTTGGCTCTGTGTTTTGTAATCTTACCATTTTACAAATTTTTGCCCAAAGCTATCACACCATGGGGGTTCACACCGCGAGCGTGGTTAACAGCGAATGAACATTCCTTACTATGCCTCCTCTACCTGCAAGGAGGTTGTTAATCCCCCCCAGTGTCATCTATAGCTTTGATCTTAGAACTATGAGTATCTGGCATGAGGGGTCCGGCTATCCTGAAGGGAAGTGGAAGATGGTGTTGGAATGTTGAAAGTAACAGACAGACTCATTTGGGAGCTTATGCAGAAATAAAGAATGTGAGCCCTCAGAGAGAGGACTGCAGAGAACCAACTTACAACTGCCCTACAGGACACAGAGAGAGGGGGTTCAGGGCTGTCAGGAAACAGAACACATACTGCTCTGCAGCTGGAATCTTAGTGATCTTCTGCTCTGGCTGCACGGAAATGAACTGAATTTTGAAGGTTTCTGAAGAACTTCCAGACTGCAAAAGCACTGCCAGCCAGAACCAGCAGCAACACCATCACTCCCACCACTATCCCAGCCACTTCTGCAACAGAGCGTCCTGCAGAGAACATGGAGAAAGAGGGACTCATTTGGGAGGAATAGAGAAGAGCAGGTAATAATCAAGAAGGAAAGACTACAATAATATTAATAACAACAATGATAATAACAACAACATCAATAATAATGGATGGATAGTGGAAAGACAGAAAAATTGACAAAGCTAGGCTACATCTTAGCTTAACCATAGCTTAAGATTGCAAAAGCCTAAAACCTATACTTTTGTGTCTCGTATGTGTATTGTGCTCAAGGGGACAATAAAACATGAGGCATTGTGAAAAAATCATTTTTATTTTATATTATTATAATTATTATTTCCATTATTTTCCCAATGGATTGCAGCAGCCATAAGTCAGAGGAATAACAGAGTGGACCAGTAAGATGCTGAGCCCTGCATCTGCACAAACACAAAGAGCTGAAGAGGAGGACCATACCTGAGACTTCCAGAGAGACAGAGCCGATGGTCTTGTTGGTCTCAGGATCGGTCACCTTGTAGACTCCGGCATGCTCCAGTGTCACACTCCTCAGCAAAAGGGTGTATTCCTGGGCCAGAAGCTCACATCTCTGAGCACAACGCTCCCCATACCTGGCTGGACCTTTATTTGCATCGAGCATCAGCACCTCATCTGAACCAAGGCCTGCACTGAATGTTACCCTCACTGGGTCTGCGGTATAGAGCGGTATGGAGAGCAAACCACCGGCCTTCACTGTGAGGTTCTGGGGTGGGTGGCCTGTGAGGGCAGGGAATTCATTTACATATTTACATATTTTACATTTACATGCATATTTACAGGGGATATGAACACATTATCAACAGCAGTCAGCTTGATCATGTAAAAAGGTAAAAATGATACAGGGCAAATTATAGCATCCAAAAATTACTGGTGTCATCTTTCATCAAATCTGCGGTACATCAAGCAATACTTCTGTAAATTATGAAACATTGTTACACTTGCCCTGATTAAAATGACCACATGAAAAAATAAATAATACACACCAGACACACTTATACACCTGAGCTGCTCGGCTGCCCTACAGAACTGAAGATCTAAAGTGAATTTTACCTGTCACAACCAGACTGGCAGAATCTGGATTCCCCCTCTCTTTCGGACTGTTGTAGAAGCACTGGTAGTCGCCTTCATCTGAAAACCGTGTCTGTCTGATGGTTAAAGACATGTTTCCATAGACGGCTTGTTCTGGGGAAACTGAAGCTCTGTTCTCGAACCTGGGCCCATATGTGATGGTGTTCTTAAGGAGCTGGTAAACGTTCTCTCCACCTCTCTTCCAGAGGATATCCAGATCATCAGCACGCGCTCGTGTATTAATTTTCCCAAAACAAGGAAGACTGGCGGACATTCCCATTGCTACGGAAACATTTGATGGTTCTGAGAGAGAGCCAGAAAAAGAGAGCGGGAAAGAGAGAGACAGGCAGACAGAGATTTACAAAGTATTCCTGGCATATAGGAATTAACAGCTCAACCATGTTGCTTGGGGTAGATGAAGGCCCTGAGGCAGCATATGCCGTCTACTGCATACCACCCAAGGCTTGTGGGTTTTACACAGACAGGAATGATCCTGTCCCCCCAAAAACAATCGTAAGAATAATATCCTTTGTCAAAAAACAGCTTTTAGGGCTATCAAATCCACAAGAACTAAAAATATTCACTCAATCTGTCGGAAAAAAGGCAACATGCACTGACCTCTAATTTCTAGTTTCACATCTGAAAGAATGGTCTTATTCTTGTACTGGCATTTGTAATTGCCGAGGTCACTGTACACCACAGGACTGAGGATGAGGCTGTAGTTTCCCGGATCTGTTGAGTGGAAGGATTCCACCCGTCCCTGGAAGCCGTTTCCAAAGGAAAAGGATCCGGTGACGAGTACAGCCAAGTCCAGCCAGTCACGATACGCATGCTGCTTAAAGCGCCACATCACATCCCTGCTGGGGTCTCCATGGCAGGGGAGAGTGAGGGAATGGCCGAAGCTCACAAACATGCAGAGAGAGTAGACTGGAGTTGCTACCAGCTGGGCTAGGGGAGGGAAGTTGGATGTTCAGTCAGCATTAAAAGGGAGAAATATCACAGGGCTGGGCTTCTCATGCATAAGAGGGAAATCTCACAGGGGTGGGCTTTTCATGCATAAGAGGGAAATCTCACAGGGCTGGGCTTTTCATGCATAAGAGGGAAATCTCACAGGACTGGGCCATTCATGCACAAGAATGAATAATTTATAGTTTAAATCATTTAAATCTACATTTTTGTCCACCACTATGGCAGTGAAGCATGAAGTTTTTATTTATTTTAATTTTTTTTATACACACACACACACAAGCATATACAATGCTGTAAAAAAGTGTTTGCTCCCTTCCTGATTTCTTTTATTAGTTAAAAAGTGATCTTTTGGATTGCAATATCGTCTGAAAATTTTAATGCCTCAAAATGTTGACATTTGATTATCACCAATGATGTCCTGCTATATGTCTGCCCCTAACTGTGAAACTATTTCTGTGCTGTTTTCAAATAAACCCACTCCAAAAGATCACTTTTTTCAATATGGCTGTATTGACATGCACACAAAGTCTGTAGTGGGATTATTTGAAAATGCTATAGTAAAACTGCATGCAATGAGGCTAGGATGTAGTACAGGACCCCTTCTATCATGAACAAGTATCAACAGTTTGAGACCTTTTTAATTTGGGGAGAAATTCCAATTCCAATCCAAATTTTTACTCTTTTATATTAGCCTGCATTGGATTACATTGAATGTTTGAAGTGGGATTATTAAAAAATGCTATAGTAAAATTTCACAGAAATGGGGTAGTATGTAGGCCATGAACCCATCTGCCAGGAACAAGTGTCAGAATTTCCCGAAGTTTCAATAGGCGTCTATTGGATTACATGGAAAGTTTGAGGTGGGTGTGGAGTTTTGCAGAGAAAAACGACTGGCTTGGGTTTCAAGTATGCAAAAATAACTTTATTCGAGCAGATCGCTCTGGAAAACATGCAATCAGACTGCCACGTCAGGAAGCTCTGCTCTCCCTCGCTATCGCTGACGCGTCACCTGTCAGGTGAGTCTGGGAACTTGGGCGTGTTGCCACAGGAGATTCTGCCTCTCTCCCCCCAGTGCTCACTACATGGGATTATTAAAAAATGCAATAGTAAAATTTCACAGAAATGGGGTAGGATGTAGACCACTTCAGGAGCCCTTCTGTCGTAATTAAATGTCAAATTTTCAGACCTTTACTTTAAACCTTTAGAAACCAAACACTTTCATTTTCATTAGTGCCACCGTGAGTAGCTTACTCACCCAACAGGACGCAAAAACTTGCACATCTCATTTCCGGCTCGGAATCGCTGCTGAGACATCTGACTAAAAACTATTACTAATAGTATTGCGTGAAAATTCCTTAATTTAAATTCTCTCCAGTAAGTCCGACGTCTTTATCATATCCCATATCTCTTGCCACTTGATCTCCAAAAGGGTCTGCCTGCAGGAAGGGGAGTTGTCAGGCCAAATTTCTTCCCCCCTATTCACTTCCGGGTTACGCTTCCGGTTACGTCTTACGTTTTTCCGTTACGTGGCGCTGCTGGTACTGATCTACAGTCTATGGTCTGATCTCTCCGTCTAAACGTGAATGGTAACTTTTGTTTGTATTTGCCATAGACTGTTACAAAAATATTTTATTAGCTAGCAAAAAATAACGTTCGCTACCTAGCCATCGCCTGTCTCTCTCTCAAATTCAAATTCAAATTCAAATGCTTTATTGGCATGACATATTTAAAAATACATATTGCCAAAGCGTAGTGATAGCAATAATCAACCACAATAAGAATACATAATTAAAAAGAAAAAAAGAAAACCAGCAGCAACAACAACAGCATAAATGACAGGAACATAATACTTATTAAATTAAATTGGTTAAAAAAAGTATTTTCTCAATAAGAGTATTATATATATACTCATACATATGCATACACACAGACATATATATATATATACCTGCACACACACACACACACACATATATATATATATACACATACACACACATATACACATACATATACATACACACATGCATATATACACACACATACATATGTTTGTTAGATGCTCACCCACTGTCGCTGTGACAAGCAAAAACGTATTTAGCTGCGAGTGAGGCTGTCGGTCCTTCTTCTAATAGGACTCGCAGCTTTTGATCATTTGTTAGGGAGGGAAATTTGTTTAGGAATGTTGAATGTTTGTATCTTATTAAAATATGTTTCCCTTATCTGTGAATATTTTTCACAATATAACAGGAAGTGCATCTCTGTCTCTACCTCTCCTGTCTTGCAGTGACCACATATTCGTTCTTCTTTGGGTAGCCATGTTTTTTTGTGCCTTCCTTTTTAAATTGCTAAGGTGTGGTCACTGAGCCTGCACTTGGTCAGGATTTGTCTCTGCTTTGTATCTCTGATAGAGATACTCTGCCAAATTGTATTCTCTGTTTAGGGCAAAGTAGCAAGTAAGTTTATTTTGTGTTTTGGTTTCATTAATCCAGTGTTCCAGATAGGCATCTTTTATTTGTTTAATTATTTGGTTTACTCTAATTTCTGGTTTTAAATCAGCGCTGTCTGGGTTTGGTCAGTGTTTGGTTTTAGTTGGTTAGAGAGTCTCATGACCAGCTGACTGAGAGGACTCTTTTTGGGTTTCAGATCTTGGGTTTTCAGTGCTTGAAATTGCATTGTGTCTTGGGGACTTGATTTGAAGTGCATCCAAAATTTAAGTGCTTTTTTTAAATGTTAATTATCAATGGTATCTGCCTAATTCTGCCCTGCATGCATTGGTGGGTGTTTTCCTTTGGATGTTTAGTATTGTTCTGCAAAATTCTGCATGCAAGGCCTTTATAGGATGCTTGTCCCACCTAGTGTAGTTGTGATAACTGAGTGGACCCCATACTTCACTTCCATATAAGGCAATTGGTTGGATTACACTATCAAAGATTTTAAGCCAAATTCTAATTGGTTTGTCTATTTTGTGAAATTTTCTTCTAATTGCATGAAATGCTCTGCAGGCTTTTTATTTTAATGTATTCACTGCCAGACCAAAGTTTCCTGAGGCACTTATTTTGAGCGCCAGGTAATCATAGAACAGGGAGTGTTCTAGTGCGGGGTTTCCTAGAGTGAACACAAGTCTGGTTTCCTGAGATCTGGGTTTCTTTTGGAACATCATTATTTTAGATTTTTTAAAGTTTACTGTCAGTGCCAAGTTCTGACAGTATTGCACCAGTAAATCCAAATGTTGCTGTAGCCCTTGTTCTGTCGGCGACAGCAACACCAGGTCATCCGCATAGGGCAAGAATTTAACCTCCTTGTTGTTTAGGGTTAAGCCAGGGGTAGCAGATTGTTCCCACAGCACCGCTAACTCATTAATATAGATATTAAAGAGCGTTGGTGACAAGTTGCATCCCTGAAAAACTCCTCATCCTTGAGTGAAGAAATCTGTTCTTTTATTCCCAATTTTTACTCCGCATTTATTATTGACATATAATAAAATCTATTTGTCATAAACTTTACCCCCTACACCACTTTGGAGAATTTTATAATATAGTCCTTCTTTCCAAATAGAATCAAAAGCCTTTTTAAAATCTATAAAGCATGCAACAATTTGACCTTTGCTTTTTTGGTGTACATGTTGATTAATTAGGGTGTGTAGGGTGTAAACATGATCAGTTGTGTGATGTTTTGGTAGAAAACCAATTTGTCCTTTGCTCAAGACGTTGTGTTTCATAAGGAAGGCTAGCATTGTGGCATTGATAATGCTGCAGAAAATCTTCCCCAGATTGCTGCTCACACAGATGCCTCGGTAGTTATTAGGGTCAAATGTGTCTCCACTCTTGTAAATTGGGGAAATAAGCCCCTGATTCCAGATATCAGGAAAGCAGCCAGCTTGGAAAACGAGATTGAACAATTTGAGCAGGGCCTTAAGCATCTCTGTCATGATGCTGTTCTATAATTCTTTTTAGATATACATTTATCTGACAGTGATCTGTTAGTGGTGTTTGTGGTCGGACAGTGAATGCACTAATATAGGAGGGGTCCATGTCAGTAATGGCATAGTCAACTACACTAGTCCCAAGAGCTGAACAATATGTGAACCTCCCTAAAGTGTCCCCTTTGATCCTGCCATTAAGCATGTACAGACCTAGGGAGCGACAGAGATGCACTAACTCTTTCCCATTTTTGTTACAAACATGGTCAGGATTATTTCTGGGAATAACGGTAGGAGTGAAGTATAGAGAGGACTGTCTGAAGATATGGCTATTGCCAGTAGAATCTACTATGTCAGGCTCAGATCCTGTTCTGGCATTCAAATCTCCGATCAATAGAACATTACCCTGGGCCTGGTAATGTGTGATCTCTCTATGAAGATTTTCAAAAAAGTTTTCATTGTAGTACGGTGACTCCAAAGGGGGAATGTAGGCCGCACATATATAAAAGTCATTATCACATTTGATAATATTTTTATTTAATTTTAGCCAGATGTGTGTTCTTGCCTTTTTAATTAGTTCTAATTGGGTTGACAAATCATCTCTATACCATATGATAATCCCACCTGAATCCCTGCCGTGCCTTGTTTTTTTGTTTGAGGGATGACAGTAAAATTTCTTCATAGCCTGGGGGACAGTGAGTATCAGCATCATCTTGACACCATGTCTCCAACAATATTATAATATCATGTCCTGAAATGCATGAGATGAATTCTGGGTTTGTGCTCTCCCGTCCAAAAACCGAAGAATACAAACCCTGAATATTCCAAGAACTTATTGAGAGATTTCATTAACAATTGATTACGTAGATTTCTGTACAGTGACAAGTAGAACAATTTGATCAAATTTACAATGTGTTTTCAAGCAACTTAATTAGTAAAGCAAATTTTATTTATTTATTTATTTTCAACCAAGAATCCAACAGACGAGCTGTAGCAACTGTTTCACCTCTCCAATGTCTGAGTGGTTTGATACTACCTGAGCATAGGTAGGCTGGCACTCAGGGGGTAGCTGGGTTCTGCTGGGCTGGGCTCTGCTGGGCTGGGTTCTGCTGAGCTGGGTTCTGCTGGGCTGGGCTCCGCTGGGCTGCGTTCCGTTGGGCTGGGTTCTGCTGGGCTGTGTTCCGCTGGGTTGGGTTCTGCAGGGCTGGGATTCACTGGGTTGGGCTCTTCCTGGCGGGATTCTTCTCTCCTTTGATGGGTGTGGCATGTGCTGTCGTCTCTGGTGGGGCTGTGCTGTCCCTCTAGTGAGATGTGGAGCTGAAGGACTTGCGTCGGTTGCTGCCTCTCTCAGGTCTTCTGCGAAGATCCATACACTGTCACGGCCGAGGTGGACATGGTCGTATAAGGGGGGGAGGGAGGGGAGGGCAGGGGGAGCGGTCTCTCTTCCAGATTTGAAGCGGAGATCCGTGCCAAGGCCTCGCGGCGCCCGCATCTCCCGAATCCGGCCCGCAGCTCAGGGTCTGTTCATCGCGGTTAAAGGAGAGGGGAGATATTGGCAGCTGCTTCGGAGCAGGAATAACGAAATCTCACGTCTGTGCATTTCAGAGGAAGGTTGATGAGTTGGCTCCTTGCTGCCCCCTGCTGGACCCCATAAGCGATTTAGTGCTGGTCTGCATGTTTTTCTTCTTCCTGTCTGGGTTCATGCTGGGTAGGGGGATGTGATTCCACACAGGCCCTAGAATGCTTATTAGACTGGAAATATTTACTATTTTGCCTGAAAGCAGAATATGACCTCTACCCGCCTCACTCTCACCCCCCCCTCCCCCCCGCAGCACGTCTCAAGACATCCCAGTCAGCTGTCGGCTGATCTCTGCTCACTGACAAGGTTGCCAGGCAAGAACTGGCCTCGCAGATCAGTTACAGCCAACCCAAAGACAGCCATTTTGTCCCCCCTTATGGAGCACATGCTGGGTTATGGAGCACGTTGGGTAATTGATCACATGCTGGGTTATGGAGCACATGCTGAGTTGTGGAGCACATGCTGGGTTGTGGGACTATGCTGGGTTATGGAGTGCAAGCTAAGTTATAGAGCACATTCTGAGTCCTCGAGTATATGCTGGGTTGTGGAGTACCTGCTGGGTTGTGCAGAATATGTTTTGATTGCGGTGTCTCCACACAATTTGGTTTACTAGTCGGTCGGTAACTCAGGTTTATCTGTCCGAGATTCTACTTGACGTATACAGTATGTACACAAAAGAGTCATTTCTATTGCTCCTGGCTTGGATGAATAATAGAGTAGCTCATTTTGTTTTGATCATTGACAGACATCTATAGTCAATGTACCTTCCTAGCAATAATTCTAAGGCAAAGTGAACAAGAACAAGATAAAAAAATTCACCAATGCATGCATTATCTTCAAAAAATGAAATTCTCTGGAACATAGTTACAAACTATCAATTACTTCACACTGAATGCATTTGAACTACAGCACAGCTACCCTAAAGAGATGTATGAACTACATCTTGAGCAATTGTAGTGTGCGATACTACGATTACTCAAATGTAGTATAAAAACTTTGTAAATGTGGCAGTTGACAATTATAGTGGAGTGGAGTGTGGATTAGAGGGAAAGGAGAAAGAGGAGGCGGTATTTGGTCAAAGGAGTTCGGAAGAAAATATTTTAGGGCCAAAAGCAGTAGTAGTGTAGTTCCTGTAGTTGACTACACCTCAAAATGACAAAAAAATTACTACTACAACCACTACACAAATTTGAATGTAGTTGAACTACCGACAAACTGCTGCAAAATGTCATGAAACTACGAGTTTAACAGCATGTATTTAAACTACCTCCCAGACACTGCATATCAGAAGAATTATACCTTTTGGCATTGACCTTCCCCCTCCTTATAATTCATAACACTATTGCATTTCAGTGTTAAATCAATTGTAATTGGGTGGTGTATAGCCGTTGTCTGTTTTAGGGAGACATTTGAGTTAAACACTGAGAAGGTTTTCAGTACCACATCGGCCTTTCACAGAGCAAAACAAACTTAATTCATCCTTAAAAAAATGTTAGCTCTGAATCAGCGAGGTAGGCCAACCAAAAACAGTTAATAAATTATTCAAAATTTCAGTTGCAATGTCCATGTAATTTACAAAACAGTCCAGTTTGCATGTGTTTCTCCGTGTTTGATATTTCGTTTCATTCAGTTCATAATTGCAATACGGTATTTCTTTTTTTCCCAGAGTCAGTTCATTGCAGTCCACAATTCAACAACAAAATACATTTTCCCTTTTCAAACACACTTTAGCTGTTAGAAAAAAAAAGATCAAAAACCAAAGTAACAGGGCTTCAGAGCGGAGCGTTCCACACCGGCCGCTCGCTCAACAAACACCACTCAATTAGCGAAATAACCCGTAAAAATCAAAGAACCAACAAAGAAAAAATAATTAAATCAGCACTTATCGTTCCGTCCCGTCAGTCCGTCGTAGGCATTTCAGTCCGAACCCAGGCTGTACCCTGCGCAGTTTGGGAGTTTTGGATTTTGCTTGTAGAGTTTGTAGATAATGTCTTGTCGGCCAAGTGGGATTAATCCCTATCCGTAGAGTCCGGCTCTTAATTAATCACGGTAGGATTCATTTTCTTGTACTTCGAAATGACTCTTTTCTTATCCGACTAATTACACACAGCTTTTCTCGCTTTTATTTTTCTCAGCTCCCGGGGTTTAACTTTCCGCTTGCAGATTCAAACTCTCTCGCAGCCGCCATTGAAAAAAACTCTCCCACTGACGCCGTTGTCTCCGCAATTATTGGCGTGGAAAAGGGGGCAGTGCTGTTGCACACCTGACCTGTCCTGTCAACACAGGGCCATCACAACACACATACTCTCTCATACGCACCCACACACTAACTTGCACACACACTCACTCACACACACACACACACACACACATTCATAAACACATGCACACACTGCCACACCCCCACATGCACACGCACGCACACATTTGCAACCACGTGCACACACACACACACACACACACACATTTACTCTCACACGCATGCACTCATCTCACACATGCTTGGACACACACACACAGAAACACACACACACACACAGCTAAACCCATCCTCCTTGACCTCTTTTCCCATAACCCCCTGCCTTTAAAACCTATTTTAGCCATTACCATTTTAATATCGCTTTGGGAGAGATATCCACGTGAAACGAATAGGTCTAACAAGTCTGTGGGAGAGCAAGAACAAATCAACAAATGCATCCAAAGAAGCGATTTTTTAAACGGAGGGCTGTTTAGTCAAGTCGTTTCAGAACAGCAGGCATACGCTCATACACATTCACACCTGGGAGCTGCCCAGTACAACCACAATCCTCTATGGTTGGCCACTGAGCAGCTCCACTAAATTTAAATTAATTTATTGTATTATTTCAAATTTAATTATTAGGGGGTCACCCTCAGCTACCCTGTTAATGGCACAGCATTCTGAATACTGAACCCAGAATAACTTTATCAGCCTCAACACTTAAAATTATTTAGAGGGAATTGACCCTTGGCACTTATGAATTCAAATGTCTCTGTTTGACTTCGTTGGTGGATCATTCCACCAGCATGAGAGAGGAAACACAAACACACATATACACACAGACGCGGCCTCGGTGGTCATTGACTTAAAAACCTGGTCAGGATAGAGCGGTCTGAGCTGTCATTGGCTGTTTGGAGGGCACATCTTCCTATCACGTCCGCTGCAGAGAAACAACTTACAAACTGCCCTACAGGACACAGAGAGAGGGGGTTCAGAGCTGTCAGGAAACAGAACGCATGCTGCTCTGCAGCTGGAACCTTAGTGATCTTCTGCTCTGGCTGCATGGAAATGAACTACATTTGGAAAGTTTCCTGGCTTTATGAAGAACTTCCAGACTGGAAAGGCACTGCCAACCAGAACCAGCAGCGACACCAGCACTCCCACCACTATCCCAGCCACTTCTCCAGCAGAGAGTCCTGCAGAGAACATGGAGAAAGAGGGACTCATTTGGGAGAAATAGAGAAGAGCAGGTAATCAAGAAGGAAAGACTACAACAATATGAATAACAACAACAATGAGAATAACAACAACATCAATAATAATACATTTAGCAAACATCCAGAGGGACTTACAAAAAGTGCCTCCATAAAGGTTCATACAACAAGCAGAGCTGATGCCAAGTTAGCAGTCTGACTAAGTGTAGTAGCACATTAGTAGTAGGCACTGAATTAACGTTGTAAACCTACAACATAATAGGAAGTGCCAGCGTAGGTGGGAGGAGACTGTGGATGCTAAGGCAGTAGGACTCTGAGATGGAGCCCTGGGGAACTCCTGCACTAAGTGTTAAGACAGTGGGACTGTGCTGATAAGTTAGGAAAAGTACATCCCGTTGGAATTGCTGAGATGCCAGTTTGAGGGCCAGAGTCACCATCAGGATCAACTGTATCAAACGCAGCAGAGAGGTCAAGACAAGATCAAGATTTTTTTGCATGATTCTGTTATGGGGGGGGGGGGGGCTATAGTGACATTCTTCTACTCTCAGGTAAGCCACTGCCATTTCCTAGGACATTTCTTGAGCCTAAATCCTGTCTTATAGCAGCAAACCAGCTTAAAGGCATCAGAGCATTTTCTCCAGCATTATTTTATAGACAGAAAACCCAGCACAGTAATTTGTGGCCAGATAGAGGTGAAAACCTGCACTAAAGGCTGCAACAGGCCATTTTCATATTTTCTGGAGTAAAGCAGCCCACAGGCCGATACATTTCAGTAAATTCCGTGGCGTTATGAAAATATACAAATTTTATGCAAATTCCATAAAAACTGTAGACTAATTAAAAGAGAATCAGTCTTATTTTCAATAATTGTCAGGCCTTAGTACACTGATAGTCTACAATCATTGTTTGATAAATGTTTTAATTAGCAAATTTGTGGAAAGACAGAAAAATTGACAAAGCTAGGCTGTCTTAGAAACCATAGCCTAAGATTTCAAAAGCCTAAAACCTATACTTTTGTGTCTCTTATGTGTATTGTGCTCAAGGGGACAATAAAACATGAGGCATTGTGAAAAAATAATTTTTATTTTATATTAATATTATTATTTCCATTATTTTCCCAATGGATTGCAGCAGCCATAACTCAGAAGAATAACAGAGTGGACCAGTAAGATGCTGAGCCCTGCATCTGCACAAACACAAAGAGCTGAAGAGGAGGACCATACCTGAGACTTCCAGAGAGACAGAGCCGATGGTCCTGTTGATCTCAGGATCGGTCACCTTGTAGACTCCGGCATCCTCCAGTGTCACACTCCTCAGCAAAAGGGTGTAGTTCTGGGCCAGAAGCTCACATCTCTGAGCACAACGCTCCCCATACCTGGCTGGGCCTTTATTTGCATCGAGCATCAGCACCTCATCTGAACCAAGGCCTGCACTGAATGTTACCCTCACTGGGTCTGCGGTATAGAGCGGTATGGAGAGCAAACCACCGGCCTTCACTGTGAGGTTCTGGGGTGGGTGGCCTGTGAGGGCAGGGAATTCATTTACATATTTTACATTTACATGCATATTTACAGGGGATATGAACACATTATCAACAGCAGTCAGCTTGATCATGTAAAAAGGTAAAAATGATACTGGGCAAATTATGGCATCCAAAAATTACTGGTGTCATCTTTCTTCAAATCTGCGGTACATCAAGCAATACTTCTGTAAATTATGAAACATTGTTAGACTTGCCCTGATTAAAATTACCACATGATAAATAATACACACCAGACACACTTATACACCTGAGCTGCTTGGCTCCCCTACTGAACTGAAGATCTAAAGTGAATTTTACCTGTCACAACCAGACTGGCAGAATCTGGATTCCCCCTTTCTTTTGGACTGTTGTAGAAGCACTGGTAGTCGCCTTCATCTGAAAATCGTGTCTGTCTGATTGTTAAAGACATGTTTCCATAGAGGGCTTGTTCTGGGGAAACTGAAGCTCTGTTCTCGAACCCGGGCCCATATGTGATGGTGTTCTTAAGGAGCTGGTAAACGTTCTCTCCACCTCTCTTCCAGAGGATATCCAGATCATCAGCACGCGCTTGTATATTAATTTTCGCAAAACAAGGAAGACTGGCGGACATTCCCATCGCTACGGAAACATTTGATGGGACTGAGAGAGAGACAGAAAAAGAGAGAGGGAAAGAGAGAAACAGGCAGACAGATTTACAAAGTATTCCTGGCATACAGGAATTAACAGCTCAACCATGTTGCTTGGGGTAGATGAAGGCCCTGATGCAGCATATGCTGTCTACTGCATACCACCCAAGGCTTGTGGGTTTTATACAGACTGGAATGATCCTGTCTCCCCAAAAACAATCGTAAGAATAATAATAGTAATATCCTTTGTCAAAAAACAGCTTTTAGGGCTATCAAATCCACAAGCACTAAAAACATTCACTCAATCAGTCGGAAAAAAAGCAACATGCACTGACCTCTAATTTCTAGTTTCACATCTGAAAGAACGATCTCAGTCTCATCCCTGTACTGGCATTTGTAAATGCCGAGGTCACTGTACACCACAGGACTGAGGAGGAGGCTGTAGTTTCCCGGATCTTTTAAGTGGAAGGATTCCACCCGTCCCTGGAAGCCGTATCCAGAGGAAACGGATCCGGTGTAGAGTTCAGCCACATCCAGCCAGTCAGGATACTCATACTGTTGAAAGCGCCACGTCACATTCCTGCTGGGGGCTCCACGGCAGGGGAGAGCGAGGGAACGGCCGATGTTCACAAACATGCGGTCAGAGTAGACTGGAGATGCTGCCAGGTGGGCTAGGGGAGGGAAGTTGGATGTTCAGTCAGCATAAAAGGGAAAAATATCACAGGGTTGGACTTTTCATGCATAAGAGGGAAATCTCACAGGGCTGGACTTTTCATGCATAAGAGAGAAATCTCACAGGACTGGGCAATTCACGCATACGAATTAATAATTTAACAATTGTAAGAATAATAATAATATCCTTTGTCAAAAAACAGCTTTTAGGGCCATCAAACCCACAAGAACTAAAAACATTCACTCAATCTGTCGTAAAAAAGGCAACATGCACCGACCTCTAATTTCTAGTTTCACATCTGAAAGAATGATCTCATCATTGTAGTACTGGCATTTGTAAATGCCGAGGTCACTGTACACCACAGGACTGAGGAGGAGGCTGTAGTTTCCCGGATCTTTTAAGTGGAAGGATTCCACCCGTCCCTGGAAGTCGTTTCCAGAGGAAAAGGATCCGGTGTGGAGATCAGCCACAAGCAGCCAGTCAGGATACTCATACTGCTGAAAGCGCCACTCCACATCCCTGCTGGGGTTTCCACGGCAGGGGAGAGTGAGGGAACAGCCAATGTTCGCAAACATGCGGACAGAGTAGACTGGAGATGCTGCCAGATGGGCTAGGGGAGGGAAGTTGGATGTTCAGTCAGCATAAAAGGGAGAAATATCACAGGGCTGGGCTTTTTCATGCATAAGAGGGAAATCTCACAGGGGTGGGCTTTTCATGCATAAGAGAGAAATCTCACAGGACTGGGCCATTCATGCATAAGAAAGAATAATTTATAGTTTAAATCATTTAAATCTAAATTTTTGTCCACCAATATGGCAGTGAAGCATGAAGTTTTTATTTATTTTTTATACACACACACACGCAAGCATATACAACGTTGTAAAAAAGTGTTTGCCCCCTTCCTGATTTCTTTTATTATTGAATATTTGTCACACTGAATGGTTTCAAATTATTAGACAAAATGTAATATTAGACAAAGAAACTAAGAGTAAACACAAAATGCATAATATATATAATTAATTTCATTCATTTAATAAAAAAAGTTATCAAACACCCATATCACCCATGTGAAACAGTAATTGCCCCCCAAGTTACTTTATCAATTAAATTTGGTTAAATTCTTGATTATTAGATTCAGCGGACTGAACACAGCCAGGCTTAATTGCACCCAGCCGTTTTGAATCTAGGGTAAACGTCCCTATTAAGCCCACCAAATCCGCTTTTCAGACATTTTTAATGTATACTGCCCCAATTTAAGTGAGAACATTATAGTTAAAATGAAAGTCTAATCTCTCATTTGAAGTGTCAATAATTCATTTATACCAATTTCTAATGTTTTTATTGTATACTTTGTCAAAATATGTCAAAAGTCTGCCATGGGCTTAACGGGTACCTAACGTACCCTTTAAGCCCATGGGTGTTCCAAATAAGCCCACTTCATGATTTGTTGATAAATACATATATATTTAAAAAACCTTAACAATACAAACTTGTTCTATTCAAATTTGTAATCTCTTAGCTCTCAATAGCTATTTTCATTTCGTCTCCACTCCTATCCTATGGCCTGTAAATGGCATTTGAAATAGGCATGACCAGCCTTTTTGCTGTGTTGTCAACACAGAAAAAGCTAAACTTACAACATGTCTTCTTTGGAATGTAACCAAAAAACTGTTTACGAACAAAATCAAAACTATAGTGGAAATTACTCTTCAATAATTCATCTTTCAATGTGTTGTCATTTTGTCTGTATCTCTATGCTATGGTGTGCTGTTGGCATTTGAAATTGGCCAAAATTTCTGGTCCAGCCAGCAGGCTGAAAGTGCAGGTGTTTTTAGGAAGATTTCTGCAGACCGACTGACTGAATGAAAAACAATTTTAGGTTCAATACTAATGTTCTAAGGATAGTAAATGAGTCAATTTCAGGATTTACAATTAAACAATAACTTTAATTTATTTTCAAATGTTAATCACATTTAGGATAGTAGTTTGAAAACATTGTAAAAACACATTTTAGAACCATTCAGTTCATTGTGGGGTAACATTAAAACATACAGTTCATTATGAGGAGACATCAGTCATAACATCTTGAAGCTCATGTATCATTAGCCTATAACTTAAACAAAATAAACAAGAAAGATGTCAACATTTCTGCAATTTCTACTTTCTCCTAGACTAAACGTAGGCCTATGCTCTTTGAGGTGATTGTATCGTTTTAGTAAGGCTATCATTTGCTCCATGCTCCATCTTAGTAGTGTAACATAACATAGGTTATAGGGTGGTCTAAGCTTTATTTTATTTGTTTGTTTCAATCTTTTGCCCACGTTGTGGTTGTCTTTGTCTTACACTAACAAGTCTTTCATGGCTTTCATCTTGTTTTTGTACAGACTTTCAATGACCTCATGATTGCGCAAATAGAATTGAGCTTGTAAGTCAAATTGCCTCCAGGGGGCGTCTGGTTCGTGACGTCACAGCCCAATGTTAAAATCCAATTGACTTTTTAAAAATCATTGATTGTAAAATATCTATAGCGATTAAAAATAAAAGATTTCTCACGTTTTTTTGGGACCGTCATTCTCTGTCGTAGCATGTGCTTGGTTGTATTTATTTCAATCTCTGGAGGGAAACATAACGGATTTATGTCGATTTACGATATGTTGGTGGTCCTGAACTACACTAAAATCAAAGTCGCACGATATACGTCACAACCACGTGTGCTCGTAAGTCTACCCGCCAAGTGCGGTGCCTTGGCTGCCCCTAACTGCTGGTCTGGGATCAGATTTCCCTTCACAGGTCCTAACTTTAACCATTAGTAGGAGAAGAAAATAACTGACCAGCAGGGCCAACTGCACCCAACACCGGTGGCTAGCTAGCTATACCCACGACAAATGCGGTGTCACAGGTTAGCTTAATGCATTTGTTCAATTGTCAGGACAATAATGTTAAGAAGGGAGAAAATCATTCCAAATCCAACCATGTAGAGCAGGTCATATACAGCCAGAGTAGAATAGCGGGTCTGTTAGCGCCACCATGAAAGATATCGTTCATAAAGTTTCGGTTAGCTAACGTTAACGTTAGGAATGGCTGGATCAGCAGGTAGCTAGCTAGCTGTCAAAGTCAGGTTTATTTGTCATTACAAACCATATGCTGTACAGTACACGATGTAACGAAACTTCGTTTCGCAAGGCTTCGGTGTAACATAGACTTTCAGTCTGCTCACAGCACTTACAAAGGAATACACACATTGTGAAAATCAGAATCACAGTGCACTTAGACAAGACAGGTGCAGTAGGCAAGAGATAGATTTCTAATAAATAGTTTTATTTAAACATAGTAAGTAGTAAATATATTGTCGGTAATTCATCGAAAACCATGCTGGCTAGCTATATTGTTGTTGCGTTGTGATAAAAATATATATGACGTTATATTCCATTTGAAATTACGTCAAGTTAGTTAGGTTAGCTTGTACTCTTTTATACGGTCTATGGTTGTACTTTATAGATCCCTGAAAGGAAATCATGTTGTCATCACGACCGTACAATTATGATGTGAAATAAACAATATAACTTAATAGTAACAAATCTGTTATTTCCAGTCATTTTGAATTGAAATACGATATCGAAGTGACACTAGAAATAGAAGGGCGCAAGCGTGTTCCAGCTGAGGCGTGACGATATAAGCGTGCGTCGTGTGCACAGTACCGGTATGTGTAGTTCCTAAGTGTACTAATCGTACACAACGTTGTACCTTGTACTTCGCATGGGTCAATCGTGCTGCTGATATTATATTTCATGAGTCATATATGTCATGAGTACCGCATACCAATAGCTAACTGGTTCCCGACTTTTAACTAAAAATATCGCTTATTGAAAATTGCCCCATTCATTTTCCGAGGGGAGTGGCTTGGTGACGTTTACACTTACAAGCTCTATGGTCCAGGTCCCTACAGCCCTGCTTTGCAGAGGATGAACTTGCGCTTCTATCATGCGTGGACATGAACTGTAGTTCTTTTGTGTTTTAGTCATCTTAAACTAAAACTCATCTGAAAAGTAAAGATTAAAAAATTATTGCTAATGTTAAGATAGAACACAGGCCTATCCAGAATGAATTGACCTATGCAATATCACTGATATTTAAATATGGGTATTAATTATCTGAATTATGGAGCTGATTCATCAGGTGAGGTCAAAATTAGGGAGGAAAATGGTTCAAAGGTCAAAAGGGAGAAAATCCCCATTGAAACACAGTAAAGTGGGCTTAATGGGAACAGGTGGGCTTAAAGGGAACATCGGTGAATTTATGGTTAAAAGACAGAATATTTTATTTTACTCACATGAAATTAAAAAAACAACTATATGAAATAAATCTATATATGGTGCACTAACATAATATGAAAAGTATAAATTGATCATGCAGACAAGTAATTAGCTATACTCATTTACATCCACCCCAGACGGTGTGATTTTTTTGCTGGAGTCCCCTTTAAGCCCACCAGGTAAAAATGTTAATTAAAAAATAAATAAAGATAAACATAGACAATAAATGTGTATCTAACAGTATAATAATATAAACTGCATACAAAAATATAAACTATACATGCTTATCATGCTTTATGTCATTGCAATGAACCATACTATGTAGCTACTGTAATGATCCAGCATGTGGTCTGTTTGCTAGCGTGCTAAAACTCAAAAGAAACAATATTTCTAATTCAGGTAATATTCTAACATATGTCTAATTAAAAACACTAATCACTTAAATTATGATAACAAATGAGTACTTACCAAAAACAGGAGTAGAAATATACAAAAAATGTTATTTTCTGAGGGTACCAAAATCACCTAAGTTTTTTTGCAACATCTTCTGGGATCAGCAGGCACATGCCACACATGTGCTTCGATAACTCAATATGGACAAATGTGATTGACTTGCAATAAAAAGTGTTATTTATGTAACAAGCAGCTTCATTTGAAAAAACATCACACAGCAAAAAATGATGTAGTTTTTTTTATTTGACTCAGAAGTTGATATGGTAGGTGGACTTAATAGGGACGTTTACCCTAACTAGTCAAGTTAGGCTACTCGGCTAAATGCTACCTATTGCTAATAACATTAGGCCTTCTACAAAATGCGGTATGAATAAACAGACAAGCTGGGCAACTTATACGTTATTACTAACATTGTAAGTAGATTTATGTGGGTGAGGGTGACAAATTCAGTGTTTTTTCTAGTGGTAGGCTATGTGCGTACATAAAATAAATGAATCACTTTATGCATAATACATGTGCAGAGCACTCCAAAAAGCTGAAGTAGTTTTTATTTAAAAACTATCGGCAACATACAGTGCATGGGGACCAAAAGTCTGAAGACACCCACAGTTATGCTATTATTCATCATCATTATTTTGAATGCATGAATGAATTTTGCAAGAGATTTGTGTAGCTTTGGCAAAGGATAATTGTTGCTGTGCTTTGTGTGTAGAGTTTAGAGAAATTGAGCTGTAGTTTCAGAAAACGTGTTTGAACAATTGAGAAAAACTGTAAGCAATGTGCGGACATCATCTTATCATGCGCTGTATCCTCGGTCCAGAACCTGCAGAGACCTTTCTCAAGTCAATTCGCACCTTGGCCATTTTCTAGAGCCGGTTTTGAAATTTCACTTATCTACTTAACCTTAAACGACCTTTACTTTAAACCTTTCATTAGTGCCAAATGCATGCCTGTAGCTTACTCACCCAACAGGACGCAAAAACTTGCACATCTCATTCCGGCTCCGCTGGCTAGCTTCGCATGTCTGGCTTAAGTTAACTTCGATACGCAGTTCTTCATACTATTACAATGCTGATGCCTATCCCTGCCGAATCTAACTAAAAGGAATCATCTGCCCATCCAATGAAAACTCACTGCTTTCCTATTCGCCAGTTTGAAAGTGTGGTATTTGCGAGAAAACGGTCTGCAACGTTTTTCTGTTGCGATAGACCTATTTCACAAAATGGCGACGTAAACCGGATGTAGGGATACTTTGTTTCCGGTTACCGTTGCTACGGACGCAAGTCCATTTCTGACAGCGAAAAATTGAGCCTAAACAGCGACGTGTGTTCTCACAGTCCCTAATAGCTCTGCCAAAGTCCACTGTGTCCGATGTTACCTGCATTGTCGAAGCATTGCCAATGAACGTTAAGCGGCCTTAACTAGACAAGGGCTATAAATTATTTTTTGAGAAGTTTATATTCGGTTATGAAGGTAAGTATAACGTTAGCTCTGGTTCGCCAGAAAGCTAAATAGCTAGCTTGCTAACCACAGCAAGTTAGCCGATTAAAGAGATATTTCACTCCGACATAACATAAATTATTTTTTGGAGGCGACTCCATTGTTTTCGTAGCGTGAAGCAACATCTGCTGTCCGTTAACAGCGTCTCTGTTCCTCTCGGTTGTCCCGAAAATGAATGAATAAGGAACCTGACAACTGAGGAAAAGCGATTCTGTTGACGTTGACGGTCAGCAGTGGAGGCAACGCTATAAAATTACTGTTATACCGAAGTGAAATATCTCTGAACTAAGTTTTGTACTACCGTTACTATTTTGTGACATGTTGTTTGTGCTGTACTTGTTCTAATAAAGATTTATATTGCTTGTCAAATCGCCTGTGTAATGGTGTGAATTCAGTTCACTACCGAGCTGTTTGTTTTCATCGCTGATAAAAACTACCCACATTTTAAATCAGCTGATATATCTTAAGTAGGGTTGTCGCGATGTCCGTCAATACATTTTGTAATTACAATTAACAACTAAAACAAATGTGCATCTGCAGTTTCAACATTGAATATCCAAGTATGTGCTTGCTAACAAGCTAGCTGGCTAAAACGTAATTTGCTAATCATAACATAAAATATAGCTAGCTAACTGATTTTATGACATTCTTGAGTAACAAATACCACATGACTGAAACTGCGTTAGTTCTCAATGAATGGTAAAAAAAAAAAAACAAAGGAGTTGGTAGTGGACTCAGACTTTTGGACCCAATTGTATGTGAGGAGAAAAGTTTAATATCGAGTGTAATCTTATTCACCAAGCAGTAGCTAACTAGCTAGCTGTCGCAATGAGTTAGTTTATGTTAGTTTGCAACATTATGACAGTCATGCTACCTAGCAAGTTTTTTTTCTTATTTTGGAGTACATCTGAGGGAAAGCTGTGAAAGGGCAAATAAATTCTTTTTCGAATTGGTATACAGGGGAACGCTACAAAACTGGTTGCTCTTAGTCGCTGCCATTGTTTTGGTGGCTGTTCTTCTTGTCAGTTTTCGGCAGTGTAGACGCAACTAGGCGTATTACTGCCCTCCACAGGATAGAAATTTAACAATTGCAGCTCATACTCTCATATACAGCCCTGACTCATGCAGGAACTGTAAAACTGTGTTGGTGATCAGCTGGTGGTTCTTGCTTTGGCCAAAAAAAGATTTAATGGAGAATGCAACTACTCCTAGGTCTGACAATCTCTTATAGAAAGTTTCCCTCTCTGCTTTATACTTGCCACACTCCAGGAGAGCATGCTTGACTGTCTCTGGGTTTCCACACTCACATAGTCCTGTTGGATGTTTTCCTACAATGTGCAAGTAATGATTTAACCCACAGTGTCCAAGCCTCAGTCTGCTAATTTTAACTGAATCTCTTTGGGTTCCAGACCAACAACTGGGTTTTTTAATCTGAGGATGAAAATAAAAATAGTGTCTTCCTTTAGTCTCCTTTTCCCATAATCCCTGCCATTCTCTTTCAACACCCTCCTTGATTTTTCCTCTAAGTTCCACTCTTCCCAGGGATATATTTACATCTATGTCTCCTTTCTTAAGACTTGCCTTTGCTATAGCGTCAGCTATTTCATTTCCCACAACTCCAGTATGCCCAGGAACCCAGCAGAACTTGACTTCGCAACCAGATTTCTCAATTCTGAACAAAACAAATACAATCTCATTAATAAGGTCAGGACGAGCTTTTGAATTAAGTCCTCTTATAGCCATCAGAGCAGCTGCTGAGTCAGAACAAATGAGGACTTTCTTTGGTCTTACGTCCTCTATCCACCACAAAGCCCAAAGAATTGCCAGTAGTTCTGTTGTGAAGACAGAACTTCCATCAGTGACACGCCGCTCAATCCTAAAACCAAACTGAGCCAAATACAGTCCAAATCCTGCTTCCCCACTCTCTGGGTCCCTAGAACCATCTGTAAAATCTTTCAAATAAGATTCCATCTCTCTGTTGAGATAATGTTCTGTTTTTGAAACTATCACACTACTGTCCTTTTCTTGTAATAAAGTGAGGTCAATGTCCTGCTCTTGCATTACCCAAAAAGGTACAGGTAACCAGCCCGTATGATTTGCTATGCTTTGGTGCTCCAATCTCAATTTACTGGCCCACTGATTTACACTGTCAAAAAATGGTTTCCTTTTAATCTTGCCACCCGGATCCCATGACCCTTGTAAAAGACACCTGGCTGGGAGTGTTTGATTAGCTCCACTTAGTTTTACCCAGTACAGCCAGACTTCTCATGACATTTAACACTTTTTCCCCTTTTGCTAGTGCTCTTGCTGTATGAACAGCCCAAGTCATTCGCTCTTCAAACCAAATTCCCAGAAATTTGAAGTCTTTCACTCTCTCCAGTGAAGATCCATACATGTGCAGTCCTAGGTTAGGTAACTTTCTTCTAAAACCAAATATCATAAATTTAGACTTTGCGGCTGAGATTTTAAAGCCCCATTTGTCTGCCCATTCTTCTACAGAAACTAGAGCCTTTTGGACTTGTTTTAAAATAAACTCTGCATTTCTTCCTCTTCTCCAAATGGCACCATCATCTGCAAATAAAGACTGTCCAAACCCTCTTCCAATGTTACTAAATATATCATTTATCATTATATTAAATAGGACTGGGCTAATTACACTTCCTTGCGGGGTACCATTTCCTATTTCAACGATTTTTGAGCTTTTCCCACCCACTTGTACTTGTATTGTATACTGTATTGTTCTACTCATTAGAAAATCTTTGATCCAATTGAACGTTCTACCTCTAACTCCTAAATCATATATTTTA
This sequence comes from Anguilla anguilla, assembly GCF_013347855.1. Lineage (NCBI taxonomy): Eukaryota > Metazoa > Chordata > Actinopteri > Anguilliformes > Anguillidae > Anguilla > Anguilla anguilla. The sequence goes on along the minus strand of NC_049219.1, from coordinate 5,462,597 downwards.
ATCATTAGTCCCTCCTTCCACAAGAAATCATAAGCTTTCTCAATATCCAAAAATACACTTACCACAATTTCTTTACTATCAAATGCCTTTTTAATATCTTGGTCTAAAACTGTGACTGACTCCATTGTTGACCTACCATTTCTGAAGCCGTTTTGGAAATTGGCAAAAAGTCCCTTACTTTCTAAAAAATAAACAAGCCTATTGGTAATCATCCTTTCCATGATTTTACAAAGCACTGATGTTAATGCTATAGGCCGATATGAACTGGGGTCAGATGCATCTTTACCTGGTTTCAAGATAGGGACTACGACTGCATGTTTCCATTCCTTAGGTAGACAACCCTCTGCCCACACCGAGTTAAACAAAGCTAGAATTTCTTCAAGAACTAACTCATCCAAATGTTTGAATAATTCATAAGACAGCCCGTCTCTCCCAGGAGTAGTGTTTGCACCAGAATAAATGGCATCCCTCACTTCTTTCATAGTAAAAAACTAATTTATTGGATTGTCATTTTCTGAACTCCTATCCAGCTTCCACTGATTAGCTAACATCAGCTTGCTCCTCTTCATACCTCTCTCAACTCCCAAATTCCCAGATCTATGCACTGCTTGAAAGACATCAGCAAACATGTCAGCTTTTCCTTTGTCGGATACTGCTTCCACCTCACCATTCTGTAAAACCGGAATTGGTTTTCTTTTATACAATCCTGACATTCTGTGTATCGCTGCCCACAGGTGCCTTACAGGAGTCTCAGGGCCTAGTGTTCCACAATATCTTCTCCAGCTATTTCTTTTTGCATTTTTAATTACTCTTCTTGTTACTGCCCTTAATCTCTTATATTCCACTGCATAACACAGCATTGGATGTTTCCTTAATTTCCTATATGCCCTATTTCTGTTTCTTACAGCTGTGTCACACTCTTTGTTCCACCAAGGAACCAATGCACGAGATCTGGGATTCTTCTTCATAGGAATAGTGCCACAGGCTGCCTTATGGATCATCTTACTGAGAGACGCATTTCAATTGTCTACAGAGCCCTCACTATTTATCTCTTCTACTAAACTTTGAGCCCTCTCCTGAAATTCATCCCATTTAGCCTGAGAACAATTGTATCTGGGAGCTCTCTCTTCCACTTCTATTCTGAGATTTCTACCGAACCTGCATACAATTGGATAATGGTCACAGCCCAATAGATGTCCATCCATAACATCCCACTTCCCTATTCTGGCTAAGTTTGAAGAAGCAATAGTTAAGTCTATGTGACTGCAAGTATTCCTTAAAATATGATACCTGGTCGGCCTTCCATCATTTATCGCTACCAAATCATATTTATCCAGGAACTCTTCTACAACTATTCCATTGATGTCCTTGCTATCACTGCCCCATAGAGGGTTATGAGCATTAAAGTCCCCAACCCATATAATAGGACTTCTTACACGCTCCATAATCTCATCAAACTCTGGCAATGCCAAACGCTTACAAGGATTATAAAAATTAATAATAGTTATAGACCTATGGCTACTCCAAACTTCCACCGCCAAACACTCAAGATTAGGGCGTATTTCAAGCCTCCTATACTGGACTCCTATCTTAATAAAAGTTGCACACCCCCCGCCTGTTCTATCACACCTATCCATTCTCAAGCATACATATCCCGGAATTACAAAATCCAGGCAGGGCTTTAACCACGTCTCTTGGATACATATCAGTTCAGGTTTCTCTTTAAATGCGTCGACAAATCTCTTTAATTCCTGGCCGTTTGCTATAAGACTCCGGGCATTCCATTGAAGAATATCAAACATTAATCCCCAGTATCGTCGTCCACGTACAACTCCTCCATATTGTCAGTTGTCAACTGTGAGTTACCTATATGTTGTTTGTTCGTCATGTACTCATGTAATTTTTCCGGTAAAAACTGTTTCGAACCAAGAAACCTTTCAGCTGCATCAACCACAATTTTAATAATGTCTGATTTCTTGCTTGTTATTTTTGCACCTACCAACACATCAACAATGAAAGATAGCAAAGATTCTCTGCTCAATATCAACATATCAGGGGGAAATTGTGGTAAAGTTGGACAAGCGGGCTGGTTCCCCAACACTGCACTGTTTGTCGTTAAGTTCCCAAGTCCCCAAGTCCCCGCTCTCTATCCACTCTTTTAACTGCCTCTGCATACAAAACTTTGTGCTGCTCTTTCACATTCTGGACTCGCCTGGCTTGGACAAAGTGCTCACATCCACGGAACGCTGCCGCATGATCCCCTCTACAGTTACAACATTTTGGGGCCTCTGATTTACATTCTTGGATTACATGATCTTCCCCACACTTCGCACATCTACGCTTGCCCCGACAAGAGCTAGCAATGTGCCCAAACCTCTGACAGTTATAACATCGCAACGGTGGTCTTACGTATTCCTTTACATGATACGCCATGCTTCCAATATACACTCTTTCTGGCAGCGCACTGTCTGCAAACATTAGCAGGACTGGCGGGTTCCCTTTGCCTCTCTCCTTACTTTTGAATCTAAAGATTTCGGTCACTCGGCCACCCTTAATGTTGTCTAAGATTTCCTTCTCAGACAGGCCGGCGTACACACCATAAATTACTCCTTTGAGTCCCTGTCTCTCTCTGGGAACCACGCTCTCAACCTTCACTACCAACTTCCCCATCTCCTTAGCGCAATCATATTGTTTTTTATCTTTGCAACACACTCTCAACAGCCCATTTGACAATATCTTGGCCTGGAATCCCTTACCGATCTGAGTTTCCAAAGCGGTTGTAACTCTTAGGGGATTTAATGCCCTAAATCCTCCATCTCCCTGTTTCTGGTCTTTCACTTTAAACAACATAACATATTCTTAAGAATTACTAATTTTTCTCATTTTATTTTCCCCAGATACTTCTGATACCTCAGGTCTTTCGCTCGATGCTACCCTCTTCTGGCTTCCCTTACCCGCCATCTTCCACGCACCTCCCTCAACCCCAGCACCCTTTCCCGTAGCCATCGGCTACCAAAGTATTACACCTTTCCTTATACTTTTTAATACTAGCCAAAAAAAACAAAAAAACAAAAAACAAAAAAAAACACGAAAACGAACACCAACCACCAGCAAAATCACAGAACTGCGTAGGGGCTTGAACTTGGCGCTTTCCCTATTTTAAATCTTTTAAAGGTCTTTCTACATGGCTAACCCCGGCCGGAAACCCCAAGCCAGGATGCGCTCGTGCTTCTCTAAATCCTAATCCTTTCAGAAGTGTCCGCTCCTAACAGTCAAAAGAAAAAACAAAACAAAAGCCTTAAACTGTTTGAACTTCGCTCCACCAAACACCACACCGCTCAACAGATCACGCTCGTTTGTTGAGGTCACTTCCTCTTCCTTCGCCCCAATCAACGACCCGTCCAAAAATCGGATCAAGGGCCCTTTGGTGGCTGTTAAGATAACTGGAAATGAGAGACCCCTACATCCGGTTTACATACCGAAAAATGTGAAATAGGCCTTTTGTTTTCGGAGTTTGTGTGTTTTTGATTTTGCATCGTTTCTGTATTTGCAGCGTGTTTGCTGTTAATGTATTTGTTTTGGCTTTCTGCAGCAGGTTTTTTTCATTTGCAGCACGTTTCTGTTGTACTTGTTTTGGATTTTCGTATGTGTTTTTGAATTGGCATCGTTTCTGAAGCTGCAGCATGTTTCTCGGTTTCTCCTAATGGAAATGTTTTGGGCCATTGTAGCGCGTTTGCCCTTGTCCGCCACCGTTAATTGGCTATTTGTTTGTTGCACCACAGTGCCATTGTTTGGCGATACACTAGTTGGAAGCAATATCCTGACATTTATTCTGCAATAGTTTCCCAATATCTTTGATTATCATATGTAGTTGTTGGGTGGTGCATGTACCCCTGGTTATGAATTAGTGGTTTTAATCCAAACTTAAAAGCTAGGAAGTGTATTTTTACTATCTAAACAAATGATTAACTCCTTGCTGTGAAGTGAAATCAAGACCACTGTCCTTTTAATTGCAATTTGGAACACAAAAAAAGTTACTTGAAATAAAATTTTAATCTGTATCTGTTTTAGATGCATATATCCATCTGGAATGCTGGCTCTCCATCAGTGAAAGAATGCAACACGTGCTGCCAACGCTTATTCCACTGCCCGCTGAGCCCAACCTTTGAACCATCAAAAGTGACAAATATTCAGAGGCATGTGCAATCACATGCAAAAAATGCTGTGCATTTCAAAGAAATGCTGACATTAAATCCATATTCCTGTCTGTTTGAAATGATACCAATTCTGCCTGGTCTGTTCAAACTGGTGCCCGTTCTACTGTACATCTCCTTTGTAAGCTAATCAGTTCCTTTCAGCTGACTACATCAGAATCTGTATTGGCATTTTATGAGAGCTGAAAATGTACAACATTGTTAACCAGAAATTATATCTGGGTGGGTAAATTGATGGATATGCTGTAGAACATAGTGTGTCATTGATTTATAAATATACCCATATATCCTGGGCTTTCACTGATGGTTTAATTATGGTACATATGGCACTGGCCTGATATGCATTCTGTGTTTGCAGTTTGCTTCTACCTGACCGCTTCCTGCATGTTAGCTGAGACAATCCTCTTGTCAGAGCAATACCTACCTCCGCCATTTTCAGAGCAAATCACCAAAAACTGTGTAGTCAGGTAAATTAATCCAAATTTGTTTTACTCTGTTCTTGCAAAGCTTGACAATTCTCTTTAATATTATCTAAATGTAAAGCACTTGTGGCCAGGGTTTTGCAAAGTGCAATACAAAATAAGTTATGTCAGATTGTTTAAATGTGTAAATGTATTAAATCTTTGGACTGTCAAGCCCATGAAGCTGATAGCATCTGCTACCAGTGTGCAAGAAAAAATTGACAGAGGTGAAATCGACATGATGGGCTACCTCTTTGATGTCATACTTCAAGAGGTGAGATGTGAATGCTGAGTTATTGCTGACTGATATTGGTTACATGATAAACAATAACAGTGATGTGTAAAGGGGACTAGTGACTTGTGTTTTCTGTTTTAAAGGTAATCATCAGGATCTTGAAAAAGAATGAGGGCTTCAGCTGCTATCGGGCAGAATTTGCCATGGCCAGCGGATTTCACCATTAAAGGCTGAATAAATGTGATAGTCTTGATTGTATTTCTTTTGGATGTTTGATTAAAGAAAAATCTATTGTAACAAGTGGTTTTTGTCTCATTTTATTAAGCCTATTCAAATTTTGACATGTCTCATTGCTGCATAATTTCCTGAGGAATTATGATTCTTTGGTGTACAACTACATCTGAGATTTAAGTGTCCACAGTTATGACTCAATTTTTGAATGTGGTGAATCGTCATCCGCTTTTCGGCGACATGAAAGCGTATATTTAAATAGCGTTGGTGCATCTAATCCAGGAGTGAGATATATACTCGGGAGACTTCGGTAAGATTAAAATGAGTTTAATCAAAAATATTCTCATTAGACATGAATAATTAAATTGTCATGAACTGATTAATCATTAGAAGTTATCAGTTGTATTCCCTGAGAAACACCAGACTCGTAAATGCACAAACAGGTGTGTCTCCAGAGAAGAGATGACAACTCCCTTTTAAGGTAAACATGGTATCGTAGATGCGAGGGTATCATAGTCACAGCATACCGAGACTTCTAAAACTAATTATAGGCCCACTGTAAGGCTACAGTGAATACATGTACATTTAAATAAACAGTAATTAAAATATGCATTATATATAATTTATACATGAAGCCAGCATTACGCCCGGCTTGTTATTAGCCTAGTACGGAGCACTAAGGGTGTTATCTTAACGTAGCTAAGTGCTGCGTTGTAACCAGACTTATCGACCGTTAATTAAAACGACTTGATATACAAGTGGTAACATCTTAAAAACCAACTCGTTTCCTAAATAAAGGAGGTCAGGTGACTTGAATTCGTGGTGTGCAGGTTACGCAATTTCCGTGTCCTTCCACTTTTTTCATTGGGTCCTTCACATGGAGGTCACGTGCTTCCTGTCCTCTCCGTGGAGATCGATAGTGGAGATGCTCCTGGTAGATTTGGGGTGTGGAGGTTACGCAATTTCCAGTCCTTCTGCTTTTTCATTGGGTCCTCTACATGGAGGTCACGTGCTTCCGGTCCTCTCCGGGGAGATTCTCCTGGTGGAGATTCCCCAGCTTGCTGCAGGCAGGTTCTACTGCTTTATCATTGGATCCTCTACATGGAGGTCATGTGCTTCCGGTCCTCTCCATGGAGATTGATGGTGGAGATGCTCCTGGTAGTTTTGGGGTGTGGAGGTTATGCAATTTCCAGTCCTTCTGCTTTTTCATTGGGTCCTCTACATGGAGGTCACGTGCTTCCGGTCCTCTCCATGGAGATTCTCCTGGTGGAGATTCCCCAGCTTGATGCAGGCAGGTTCTTTTAACATACGCTGCGTGGTGGAAGCAGGCAACTTCCTGGACCCTACTCAAATGAATGAGACTAACACTAAAAAGCCTGGTCTACGGGTAATGTCAAATAGCCTACAATTAAATCGCAATCGCTCAAACATGTAATCGTTATAATTGAGAGCTGTAACGTTACAATTCATCAGCATGGAAACGACAGTTGTCTAAGTCATCAGTGTAGAATTATAACGTTATGCTATGTCAATGTATTTAATATGCTGTATCAATATTTGTGTGTTCTTGTGAAAGCATGGACGCAATACATCCAGCCCCCAGAGGGGACTCTTTAGGAAGGTTCACTTACTGCTCAGCTCTCAGGACAAGTGCTGTTGACTACGCCGTCACTGACATGGACCCCTCTCCTCCACCAGCGCATTCACTGTCAGGCAACAAACCCCCATTTCAGGCCATAACAAATTCAGGATATTTCTGAAAAGAACTGGAGACTGCAGAAATTAATACACACAGCCCTGTAAGCTGTATAATCTTAACCAATCATACAGATGGGCTGAAACAAGTGCAGATAAATTCACCAAAGCAATGAGATCAACTGAGTTAATTGACTCTGTTAACATGTTCCTCAGTACTCATTACCAAAATAACACTACAGGCTTAAATCGGGCTGTTACAAATATCAATTATTATCCTGACATCTGGAACCGGGGACTTTCTCCACAATTTATAAACATGGAGACAAAGTAGACCCCAATAATTACAGAGGCATGTGTGTAAGCAGTACTCTGGGGAAACAGAGATGCACTTTCTCCTACATTGTAAAAATATTCAGAAACTAGGATAAATTATTTCAACAAGTTATCTCTGATTTTAAAAAACTTCAATTCACAAACCAAATGCGAATTTATAAATCCTGCAAGGAGAAGGGCCAACAGCTCCATTAGCAGCAAAGTACATCTCTGCCTGCAATAATTTGAGGGACAATTGTTGACCACCAAATTTATTAATTTAATTTATGAATTTATTATTATTATTCATTTAATGTTTTTGGCATTTTTATTATTATTATTGTTATTATTCCTATAGTGTCTGTTGTTGTTAAACAGTTAGATGTAAAAATTGTTTATGTTCAAGCTGTAGTGTCATTTGTATTTATACATGTACGCTTTGGCAATATTTACTAATGTATTTCATGCCAATAAAGCATTTACAATTTGAATTTGAATGACTGTGTGTGTGTGAGAGAGAGAGAGACCCCAAGGAATGGAAATAACAAGTAAATACACACAGACAAACTAAGTTCATAAAATAGATATTTTTTAACAATCCACAAGTCTCTATATCTATAAATGGAATAATTCACATCCATTCAATCTACAGGGTTGTCCATTGTCACCACTACTACTTAACCTAGCAGTAGAACCACAAGCCTGCAAAATCATAATGTCAGATTCCATCACTGGTTTATAAAATCAGCAATCAAGAACACAAACTATCCATGTATACAGATGACATAATATTGTATAAATCCAAGGTTTCAGAATCCAAACCTTCTCTATGTGCTTAGGAATCACAAACAATATAACAACTGCAAGGGGTACCAGCCTAATGGGGATAATGCAACAGACAGGCCTAATAGCAAAATGGCAACTCTAATCATGCCTCCGTCTTTCTGCTGCAGCGGAATATATACGCAGAAGATCGAAAACACGAAAGCAACAGTGAGCTCTCTGCAGCGCTGCTCAGAGGACGCGACCCCGGGACCCTGCCGGGTATTGTGATGTCACAATAGACTTAATTAGCGTTTGGATCGATACATGTGTGCAAAGCAGAAGAGTTGAACACAGCCCGACCAAAAGCCTTCAATAGAAACGTGAAAGATAAACTTCAACTGCGCGTTCAACTGCTTTCAAACCAGCCTACGGTTCCTTGTACAAAAACCCTGAACTTGAGAAAAGTATCAGGGCTGCCAAGCAACAGTACTAACAGAAACTAGAATGCCAGTTAAGTGCACAGGACCCTAGGCGACCGAGGAAAGGCTTATGAAACAACTGTTCTGTTCTCCCCACCGTCAAGGACATTTACCACTCCAGAGCGCGCTCACGTGCGCGCTTGGGATCGTGAACGACTCCAGCCATCCAGCCTCTGAGCTGTTTGCCCCCTTGCGGACAGGGAAACGATACCAGTCTATTAAGGCTACCACCAGCCGCATGCGCAATGGCTTCTTTCCACCATAAATAATTACCACAGAAGACTTGTACCTGAAAAATACTAAAATATAAACTAAAGCATTAGCTAACATATTAACGGGGGGGGGGGGGGGGGGGGGGGGGGGGGGGGTTCAGCATTTGCGTCTACTTATTGACTACATAATCCAGAAGCACTTTCAAAAACACAGAAAACGTCACGATTAGTCATCCCCAGAACCGTAATTAGTCCAAATTTACTGCGAACGTAAAACAAGGTATTGTCCCTTGTATTTTAATCATTACGGTTTGACCAACCGTGACGCAATATCTGTATTTTTGAAAGTGCTTCTGGGATATGTAGTCAATAAGTAAATGTGATTGCTGAAGGGGATCAGACGTTGGACTTCATTTCCCGATTAGCCAATGTCGAAACGCCATGTTGTGTTCGACGGAAACTTGTAAATATTGTCACACAACGACAGTGCTCGATCGAAAGGTAAATACATTTTTGCTGCAGATCAATGTTAACTGTGCAAAGATTACCAGCCAACCTGAACTTTATTTTGAAAACAGCACTTAGCTTTTATGTCTGATGATGTCCATACGTTGTCCAAACTTGCGAGAAACAGTTTGCGTCAATAATGAGCTTTGCAGATAACATTAACTAGATAGCAAACAAGCTAAGAAGCTAGCTAACGTTAGCAAATTAGTTTATTGTAAGCAGCCGTGTGACTCTCCTCCTGTTAATGTAGCTGATGTCTAGTGGTTCTTGTCACGTCTTGTCAAGTTTCTATGACGAAGTACCGTTATACTCCATCATAAATGTGTCTTACTTCCAGCGAACAGTTATATTATTTAAACATAGTCAACAGATGTTGAAATAATAGAACTGGTGGCAGTGTGCCACTTTATTCTCCTAGATGAACTTGGACAGGTGTTGATGAAGGGTGTCAAACCATTTTTTGTTATTATTACTGGGAGCATGTTCAAAGTAAAATTTACTTAGGGTAGTACACTACATGGCCAAAAGTATGTGGACCCCTGACATCCAACATCTCAGCCAAAATTACAGGCATTAATATGGAGTTGGTCCACCCTTTACTGCTAGAACAGCCTCCACTCTTCTGGGAAGGCTTTATGGTAGATGTTGGAGCATTGCTGCAGGGATTTGCTTCCATTCAGCCAGAAGAGCATTAGTGAGGTTCGGCACTGATTGGGCGATTAGGGTCCAACAATCAATATTTGGTGGAGTAACCCCGATTCTTCTTCAAAGTGATCTTACTGATTTTACTTACTGATGTAACTTTTTTCAGAGTTGTATTTGCTATTAGGCCTGTCTGTTGCATTATCCCCATTAGGTTCATACCTCTTTTAGTTGTATTGTGTATTGTTTGTGATTCCTAAGCCCAAAGAGATGGTTTGGATTATGAAATTTTGGATTTATACAATATTTTATAATATGTGTACATGGATAGTTTGTGTTCTTGATTGCTGATTTTAATGCTGGTGATGGAATCTCACATTATGATTTTGCAGGCTAGTGGTTCTACTCCTAGGTTAAGTAGTACTGGTGACAACGGACAGCACTGTTTTGTGCCTGGATGTAGATTGAATGAATGTGACATTATGCTGTTTGTAGATATAGAGACTTGTGGATTGTTATATAAAATATTTATCTATTTTATGAACTTAGTCTGATTGTGAGTATATATTTGTTGTTATTTCTGTTCTATGGGGTCAAATGCTTTTTTAATGTCCAGGCCTCATACTGCTGCAGAAAGGTTACTGTTTTGTTTGCTGAATATGGTAGCACGAACACAAACACACACACACTCTCTCTCCTCTCTCACACACGCAGTCTCTCCCCTCTCTCTCTCTCTCTCTCTCACACACACACACATATATGTACATGCACACACACACAAGACTCTCTCTCTCTCACACACACACACACACCCATATATAGGCATTGCACACACACACGCATACATGCACGTAGTCGCGTACACACACACACACACACACACAGTCTCTCCTCTCTCTTTCTTAATACACACACAGTCTCCTCTCTCACACACATAGTCTCTCTCTCACACACACACACACTCACACAAATATGTACACCCACACACAGACACAGTCTCTTCTCTCTTTCAATTCAATTCAATTCAATTCGCTTTATTGGCATGACAAATTTGTACATTTGTATTGCTAAAGCTTGTAAGGTACAGCAATGTATATATATATAATAAATGAAATAATAATAATAATAATAAAATAAAAACAATAGAAGTAACAATAAACAGTAACAATAACTAACAGTAAAAAGTTGCAATAATAAATAAAAATAATCAGCATAACATAAGAATAGTAACACAGTAACAGATGTATTTCTGTGTGTGTACGGATGTATGTGTGTGTGTGTGTGTGTGTGTGCGTGTGTGCGTGTGTAAATGTTTGTGTATAGGTAAATAGGTGTGGTGTTATGGTTGTGTTTCATCACTCACTGTCCCTCAGACTGTGGCAGGCAGCAAGAAACTGTGCTGCAAGTGTAGAGCACTCTGCTTTCCCCCCCAGGAGTAGTTTTAGTTTTGTTTGGTCAGGAAGGTTGTTGAAAAATGGGCAGAACCAGTTAAATTTAGGGAAGTAGATTTTTCTGATTTCTTTATATTTTTGTAATTTTGCTTTTGATAGGTTATAATTTGGTTGACTCTAATTGATTTTGTATCAATGTGCTGGTCCTGAGGCTGTGGGTTGTTAGTACTGGTGAGTGAACTAAGCGTCAGGACCAGCTGATAGAGGGGACTCTTTTCTTTGCTCAACTCTTGGCATTTCAGGGCTTTGTAATGGTATGAGTGGGGGTCACTATTTTTTAAATGTTTCCAAAATTCCAAATTTTTTCTTTTGAATTCTGATTAATAATGGATATTGGCCTAATTCTGCCCTGCATGCATTGTTTGTTGTTTTTCTTTGTATATGCGAGATGTTCTTGCAGAACTCTGCATGCAGGGTTTCAATAGGGTGTTTGTCCCATTTTGCAAAGTTTTGATTTGAAAGTGGACCCCACACTTCACTGCCACACTTCACTCTCTCTCTCTCTCTCTCTCTCTCTCTCACACACACACACACACAGTCTCCTATCTAACACATAAAGTCTCTCCTCTCACACACACACACACACACACACACACACACGTACACACACACACAGTCTCTCCTCTTTCTCTCTCTCTCTCTCTCTCTCTTTATCTCTCACACACACACACACACACACACACATAGTCTCTCCTCTCTCTCACACACACACACACACACACAGAAACAAACACCCACAGAACAACAGTTCACCAGGGCAGCTCTAGCAGGGCAGAAATTCGACAAACTGACTTGTTGGAAAGGTGGCATCCTATGACAGTGCCACGTTGAACGTCACCGGGCTCTTCAGTTCAACCCGGTCTACTGCCAGTGTGTGCCTATGGAGATTGCATGGCTGTATGCTTGATTTCATGCATTTGTTAGCAATGGGTGTGGCTGAAGCAGTCGAACCCACTCATTATAAGGGGTGTCCACATACTTTTGGATTCTGGATTTGATTTATTAATATGACAGAAGGGCCACCACCTTCGATCCGTGCTGGAGGACGTGCACAGAGACAATAGGTACAGTCGTAAGGGTGTTGTAGTTTGTACAAAGTCCCAGATTCACTGTCACCAGTTCTGCTAGCTCTCCTGTGCCTGGGGAGAGGACGGGGCAATGCCACTCCCCTGTCCCTTGGGGGGGAGGGGGGGTGATTGGTGGTGGTGGGGGCTTCAGTGCTTCTCTGGCCATTTGGACAATTAGAACGTAGCGTGAAATGTGAGCTTTTCTCAGGAAGGCGATTGGGGAAACCCCAGAGAAACATTTGGGGAGAGCTGCTTAATAGAGTCCTGGAAGCCATAGAAGTCATTTCCCTGTGTAAAAATCTGCACATGTTCTTTATCAGAACAGATACTGATGCCGAGCCAGTGTGTCTGTTTTATGTTGTGTTCAGCCATAGCCAGTAGAACTGAGATTATCCCTGAGGGCAAATTGTGGGTAATAGGAATATGTAACAAATTTTAGTGATTTTAAGCATCCCCCCCTTTTTTCTCTCCAGCTTGTCTGCAGCCCAACAAGCTGATCAGGGTAGCACTGTGGCTGTCTAACAGATGGGCTGACCATGCAGGAAGTCCCCAGATGGAGGCGCTGTGTAAGCATGAGTTTGGTTTTGTTTGTTTTTGTTTCTATGCACCAGATTTGGTGTATATTAGTGCATTACTACTGCCAGTCTTACATACTGCTACCTTTCTGCAATCAAATGAGTTCATTTGATTGCGTAGCAGTATGGGGGACTGTCAGTAGTAATGCACTAATGGAGAGTGGGGCCCAGTCAAATTTTTTTTTTTTTTTTTACCTTCAGAAAATTTTGAAATTTGCAAAAAAATATTATAACCCCCCCATGTTGTATTCTTGGAATTTTCGGGGGGCCAGATTGCCTACCCCTCTACTCACACCACACACACACCTCCCCCACCCTTGGGGACCACCGACGTTGCTCAGGTGCGGTCTCGGGGAATCGAACCATCAACCTCTACCTCCTGAGGATCGGTCCAGCCCCCTACGCCACGGAATCCTTCGCATTTATCGCTCATTTTTTTGTGCACTTACACAGCACAACGGACAAAAGCTGCGCAAACTGAAAAGGGGAAAGCAGGGCTTGAACCCCTGATCTTGGTAGTGGAAAACGAGAACCATTCCTCTACACCACTGTAACTTTGACATTTTTTCTGTTTTTCCTGCAGTGACATGAAGACAGTCAGACCTCAGAAGTAGAAACTGAAGGGACGGACCGGGATTCGAACCCTAAAGCTCAGCGTTCCGAGCATCGGACAATACCTTTACGCCACCGTCATGTTAGCGGTTGCGCGGCTGCAGAAGTGGCCTGATGATGAGACAACCCACGTATAAGCGAAACAAAGACAAAGGGGGGTTCGAACCCCCAACCTCTGCGTCCGTAGGCAAAGACAATACCGTTGCGCCACCTTCTCTTCTGTGAATCGGCCGGCTCTTCTATGGGTAGAAGAAGATGACGCAACAGAACTATTTCCCAAAAAAAAAAGAAAAAAGCTGGAACCCCCCCCGGCCGTGGCTGGCTCAAATCTGCTGGGCGTGATGCAGTGACTGGAAGCTGATGGGAAACGCCACTGTTAAAAAAATTACGTGAGGCTTGAACCCTGAAGCTTCTGGTCTTGAGACCAGGTCCCTAACCACTACACCACAGTGGTTTTGTTGTGTTGAAGGCTGATTCAGTGGATATAAGACTTTGATATCACAGAAACTTTGCCTTCATCTACTAACTTCGGACCTGAAGGCGATGAACCTTGTTACCTATGTCTTACAGCCGGTTCTTAGAGCCACAGCAGAGCGGTGAGTTAGGGGAAGCACCAGACAGACAGAACAGAAGGGGGATTGAACTTGCTACCTTGGGCTTTGTGGAACAGGGTACTCTGTCTTGCGCCACGAAGCCCTTCAAGAGTTCCTGGGTGCTCATTAGTGAACTTATTCTCAGACCCATCAGAAATAAACAGGAAGAGCTCAGCTTTGAATCACACAGATCCAGATTAGGTGCCCTCCTAAAATGAACTCTAAGAAACTGCGGCAAAATATAAACTGACACTCTAACATATTTTGGCTTCTTTAAATAAAGCTTTTGATTCATTGAAGGAATTCCTTTGCATTTGTGATTTATAATTAGAACAACAGGTGACTGACAAGTCCTGTTCAAACAGATGACCTAATTAAAGGTGTAATGTTGTTGCATCTTATAGGTGTGCCTGAAAGTAATTAGTTGGTTACATTTTTTATACCTTTGAATGTTTTCTTTCACAAAGATGAAAAATGAGATTTAATTTAAACACTCATATTCTGTTTTTATAAACTGCAGTGGATATGTATTGGGGACAGCGCTTGTAAATGCATTTTATTTTCTTTTAAATAATGAAATAAAATTAATTGTGTTTTGGAATTTTATTCTGCAATTCCATTTCAGTCTTGAAAGTTGTGCTGCCATTGCTGAATAAAAATAATGCACAATAAGAACAGTGAGTTTTGGTTTCAGTAGATCTTTATTATCCCCAGAGGGCAACTTGTGTGCAGCATTAAAATCCACATACATTTAATAACCATACAAAAAATCGACTTGTACATTGCAACATTTTTTAAATCGGATTTCCTCTGCTGTAATACCATTTTCTGTCCAGCAGAGGGAGGCAAACTCCTGACATTACATTGCATTATTCGGCAGACGTTTTTATCCAAAGTGACGTACAATAAGTGCATAAAGAAGGTCATTGGAACAACTACAAAACACAGATCCAATAAGGCACAATACTCATTTTGTAACAGTTATTCATAGCCATGAACACATTAAGTCCAGTTCACACATTAAACATTACTCTGACCTAACCTCTGCTAAGTAAAACTAGGAGGCATGACAAGCTACAACATCAAGATAATGATACAAAGTACAGTATAAGTGCTGGATGGCGGTACAGGTAACATGAAATTGGCACAGGAGGTACATGTGTAGCATAAAAGAGGGGAATTTAAGTGAAAAAATTATCCCAGATTCATCCGAATGGCAGGGGTGCAAGTGGCGCTGTTTCCACAGAGCGGAGTGGTCGAGCTGGCGTGTAGGATTGAATCATGTCCTGTAAGTAGCCGGGGGCCGTCCTGTTGGCTGCAGGGTAGGCGAGGATCTGGACTTTGAACCTGGTCCTGGCAGCGACCGGTAGCCAGTGGAGTGAACTCAGCAGAGGAGTGACTTGGGATAACTTGGGAAGGTTGAAGGCGAGTCGGGGAGCAGCATTCTGAATCGGGACATGTGAAGCCCAGCACCGATGCCTCCGAAGCACTCCCCTCAGCTCCTTTAAAAAAAGAAGGGACCAGTTAAAACCATTTAAATTGATAATCAAACCAATATATGTAAAGCGAGATGCATGTATACTGTATTTTGGTACAATCTATGTATTAGGCTATGTATAGTTTTGTTTTTAGTCACACACTAAACAGAGGTAAACCAGTAGAATGTGTGTGTTTTTACTACCATGGAGAAGTGAAGACCGTAAACTTAATCCTTAACATGCATGTGATTTACAGCAATGTGCATGCAAACACCACGAAAATTGGAAGCAATCAGTTTTTAGCAATAATCCGATTAAGTATCTGCATGGTTCACAACAACACGATTTCTCTAATACCTGGGTTTTACATGGATTCTTTTAATAATCATGTAAGGCCAATTAGTTGTGTCCAAAAATAATTGCTTCACATCGCTCTGCGTTTTGCTTCCGCCTCTTCGCTTGGTTTGATACTGGTTTGTTAAACTTCCACACGCGTTACTGCCCCTCTGCTGGTCGTTAAAAAAAATTCACAACTGATCCTCAGATGCATCCGTGCAAGTCTGGTTGCATACAAACAAATCCAAAGCTTTCCTTTCAAATAGTTACCGCTTATTCTTATCTGAACCAAGAAACGTTTCAAAAGAAACTCCTAATTCTGAAATAAAGTTGAATACCATCTTACTTTCCTGTATTTTACATTATAATAACATGTTGAATCGTCGCAGGCATGCCACACGCTCATACCCACCTGAGTGTTTCCCTACCATCTTTAAACATCGATTAAAACCACAGTACCTCAGACTTAATCATGCTGGTTTAACTGTACTTGATCCTTACCCCCTGCATAAAGATATAAAAACAACATCCAGGTCACTGCGTCTGGTGAACTTCCGCATATGCAGTTTTAAAATGTCAAAATTTAAAGCCGACTTTCCTACGTTCATGTGCACACACAAATCGAAAATTTACGCAAACATATCGGAGTTAATGTAATGTTTTCTCAGATTCTTACCATATCCGATTAAGGTAACAAACAGGCGTTTACATCAAACCTTCCATAGCCGGATTATTGCCTCAATCGTATTAAAACCGAATTGTGCCTAAACGTAGCCGAGAGCTGTGTTTTCCTGTGCTTTAATGGTGATTGATGACAGGTGCGCGGACAGCCGCCTGTTGCAGGTGCGTTTTATGTCCACAAGAGGGAGCCATCTTACCTATTCGTATATACAGTTGAAGCCAGCCATCGTTAATAAAATAATTAATGAAATGTCATACAACACTGTACTTAATAATAATTAATAAATAATTATTTCAATTAGCGCACCAGCTGATCACACAAAACTGCAAGAATCTCTCATACAAATAAGATGCGCTGCATATGAACAAATGAGATGGCAATAGGCAAGGGTTTTAATATTACATGATTAATCACTGCTTCCTGTGGTGGACAGGGCTGAGATTTCTGATGACTCATCCCGATTAATCTGGACATACCGATTGGCTCAAGGGCTGCGATTATTTGGCTTTACTGAACAACGCCCAGCCGGACCAGTACCATCCACAGGGCATTTTTGCCTTGTCGTGGTCCTGTGTTCACAGTCAAAGAAGTTTGCTACGTTCAGCAAAAATCTTAAATGTTTGCTGCCATTTAGGTTGGAATTCCAGGGGTGTCAATGTCCAGGGATGCCAGGAATCAGCCAATGATGCATTTACACGTTCATTAAGCATGTAAAGAATCACCATGGTAACAGCTTGCAGGGGGACTGAACCAAGATCTTTGTTGAGGATGAAACCCTTGTACACTGTGTGATGTGCCTTCGCTAAGTACCTCTATTAAGATAATTACCCTTTCAACAGAGATACCTGGGTTCATAACGTTGCTGTACTGGAGTGTTTTTCCTCGTTGACATTTAAGACTGTAGACTTAACTTAGAAGTCTGGATCACTGGTCTTAGGTGCCAAATGCCACAGCTGGTTAAAAAGAGTCTTGTATAGTAATAATCACAGCTTAGTGATGACAAAGAATTTGCATACTGATTAACAGTATCGGTGGGTGGAGGACCAAAATGTGCCTAGGTGCTTGAAAACATTTCCGATTGCTTTCATGAGGAAAATGTTTATCTTTGACAAACAGGTCATTGAGCATAGAGTTCTGGAGCACCTCAGAGAGTACATGCACTAGCATTCCCCCCAATCCACTAACCGTGGATACCATTGGTGCTCAAGTTGGGTGATTAGTGCCTGTCTCTCACTCAATCCAGCTCGGCCATCAGTACATTTGAGAGACAGAGATTAATCACACTCCTTGAGTGGGAATTGAACCAACATTTTCAGGCTGGGAAATACCAGCGCATTTACCCTCTGAGCCACCCCAGAACTCTGAAAGCACTCTCTCATGCATCATAGTTAAGTCTACAATCAGTAATGTCAAAGTGAAACAACAGTGTAAGGCCTGCAGGGGGACTGAACCAAGATCTTTGTTGAGGATGAAACCCTTGTACACTGTGTGATGTGCCTTCGCTAAGTACCTCTATTAAGATAATTACCCTTTCAACAGAGATACCTGGGTTCATAACGTTGCTGTACTGGAGTGTTTTTCCTCGTTGACATTTAAGACTGTAGACTTAACTTAGAAGTCTGGATCACTGGTCTTAGGTGCCAAATGCCACAGCTGGTTAAAAAAAGTCTTGTATAATAATAATCACAGCTTAGTGATGACAAAGAATTTGCATACTGATTAACAGTATCGGTGGGTGGAGGACCAAAATGTGCCTAGGTGCTTGAAAACATTTCCGATTGCTTTCATGAGGAAAATGTTCATCCATGACAATCAGGTCATTGAGCGTAGAGTTCTGGAGCACCTCAGAGAGTACATGCACTAGCATTCCCCCCAATCCACTAATCATGGATACCATTGGTGCTCAAGTTGGGTGATTATTGCCTGTCTCTCACTCAATCCAGCTCGGCCATCAGTACATTTGAGAGACAGAGATTAATCACACTCCTTGAGTGGGAATTGAACCCACATTTTCAGGCTGGGAAATACCAGCGCATTTACCCTCTGAGCCACCCCAGAACTCTGAAAGCACTCTCTCATGCATCATAGACAAGTCTACAATCAGAAAAGTCAAAGAGGAAAAACATGTAAGGCCAGCAGGGGGACTGAACCAAAATCTTCACCTTAACAGACGTAGTGGAGACACATCACATAGTGTGCAAGGGTTTCTTCCTCAACAAAGATCTTGGTTCAGTCAATGATCTGAAATGGCAGAAGGAATTAAACAGTATTAGCTTGATACATCACCAGCGAGTCATAAACTGGGGTAGGTACCCCAGCACAGGGCCAACTTGTCCCCATGTGAAGACACTCACTTGTCCATAATAAATATTCAGATATGTGCGTGTTATCCTTAATTTCTTACACTCTAAATATCTTTGTTTAACACATCATAACTGTGTCCTTTCCAGATTCAGGAACTCCACTGCAGTTTATTAATATTCCACATTAAACATTTGTGAACAAATTATTATTCATAAATATTTATGTTCTGGGTTTTGCACAGAAATGCATCAACAATCCATTTGAAAAAAAAAATGCAAAAAGGAACGAACCTTCTTTTTCAACATTTAACTCTGATATTTCTATGAACTTCTATTTTGGACCACAAGATGGCAGTATAAGACCACAAATGACCAAAAAACAAAAAAACAAAGGCTCTTCCTAGGAAACTCTGTGTATGCTAGGTCCTAGGAAACTGTATGCTGGGTTTTTTTTTCCAGCCACAATTGCAATCCCAGAATTAACAAGATGTTCACTTTTATTAATTAGACACTTTTCATGTTTTGAAGGATTATTTACCCTTTTTAACCACTTTATGTTAGAAATAGCTATGCATGCCATGAAGAATAGCAGTACCACATTCACATTGTGCTATATTGCAAATGGTTTATTTATTATTAATTATTTATTTAGACAATGCGGGTCACCATAGATGTCGTGTTACCATTATGTGCAAACCTGAATCCCTAATTCAGCAAATAATTGAACTAATTATATAATCAAGAGCTGAGGCTGGAATAAAAACCAGCATACACACGGCCCTCCATGGCACTAAGTTTGAGACCACTGTGCTACGATATCTATCTAATTTTTAGACCAATGGCCTTTAATTTTATCATTGTTTATCCTCCTTCTACAATGTCAGATCATTGAGTTCAATGTGATTTTCCAGCCTTGGGTGAGCTAGTCTATGATGCATTCTAACTGGTTGTAAGCCTTAGTTGTAAGCTCTTGCCCTTCCAACAATGGGACCAGTACAAGGGTTTCATCCTCAGCAAAGATCTTGGTTCAGTCCCCCTGCAGGCCTTACACTGTTGTCTCACTTTGACATTACTGATTGTAGACTTAACTATGATGCATGAGACAGTGCTTTCAGAGTTCTGGGGTGGCTCAGAGGGTAAATGCGCTGGTATTTCCCAGCCTGAAAGTGTGGGTTCAATTCCCACTCAAGGAGTGTGATTAATCTCTGTCTCTCAAACATACTGATGGCCGGGCTGGATTGAGTGAGAGACAGGCAATAATCACCCAACTTGAGCACCAATGACATCCACGGTTAGTGGATTGGGGGAATGCTAGTGCATGTACTCACTGAGGTGCTCCAGAACTCTGTGCTCAATGACCTGTCTGTCATGGATAAACTTTTGTCTCATTTTGACTTCTGTGATTGTAGGCTTAACTATGATGTTGGGCTGAGAGAGTTCATTTATGGTGACTGAAACGAAAAACAAACGAGAACGCGCAATAATTATTAAATAAAACAGTTGATTGCGCACCTTTTTTATTATCTTAAATTTTAAATCGTCCTTATAATTATGCGACGTGCGCTATATAACGCCAGTGAGTAAAAGGAGGAAAAAATTAACGCCCTCCCCCTTTACTTCAGTACATACGGTTTGACCAACCGTGACGCAATGTTTGTGTTTTTTAAAGTTTTGTGGGATATGTAGTCAATAACGCGTCGCGATTGCTGAAGCCGGCGAGACGGTGGACTTCATTTCCCGAGTAAACCATCGTCGAAAGACATGCGGTGGCCATCTGCAACTCGTAAATATACTTCCGCCTGCAGGGCTGCAGAAAGGTAATTACATATTTTGCTACAAGCCAATGCTTACTATGCAATGTCTGAATGCTCACTTTAACTATGTTTTGAAAATATTACTTCGTGTGCTTCCTGTGTGATACGCGATAATATCCGTACATTTAACCAACCTTGCAAAATACGGTTTGCATCGATAAACAAACAACCGAACTAGCTAGCTGCCTAGCTAATGTCGCTAGCTAGCTATGTAGATAACACTAGCTGGACAGCCATCAAAGAATCAACAAACCAGTTAACGTTAGCGAGTTTTGTTAGCTGCATTTGATGAATTGGTTGGTTTGACATTTCTATAGTTTTCTGTTTGCTGGTCATATCAAGCCTTCCTGCAGCCTGTTGAGCGAATTCATAACTGTCATTACAACTACATGTGGTCATGCTGTTTGTAAATACTACCGGTGTTTACAGAAACTGTACGCAGAACCTTTCTTGCATTACAGCCTTAAATGAAACTACATTAAACATGATTTATCCCACCTTCATTTGCACATGGTATTCAGTAATATCCCACATTTCTGAGAATTTATTAAAAATGAAATTCTATAATAACTGAGTTGTGTAAGTGTGGACATTTTTCTCCATCCATTTTCCCCTCTGTCCCGACGAGAGCCCTAGTGCGTTCTCAATGAGAAACGCCCCCATAACAGGATGCTTCGCTGTAGGGCTGGTGTTCTGTGTTGATGTGCTGATGTGTGTTTTGGACAGAATTTCTATTTTGGTTTCATTAGATCGCAAAACATTTCATGACATTGCTTCAGAGTTCAGTGTGTTTTTGCATATGTCAAAGGAGACATATGCAAAAGGCTTTTTTGAGTAGGGCCTTTCTTCTTGCCACCCTGTCATATAGGCCAGTATTGTGGAGAGCTTGGGATATTGTTGTCACATGCACACATTGACCAGTCTTTGCCATAACGGACTGCAGCTGCAGCTCATTAAAAGATGCCATTGGCCTCTTGGTGACCTCTCTGATTAGTCTCCTCTGTGCTCGTTCATCCTGTTTGCAGGGACGGCCTGATCTATGCAAGATCTCAGTGGTGATTCACTGTGTTATTTGAGTCTTTTGATATCTCGTTATGCTCATCTCCTGATTTGTGTCTGTCTGCAGTTTTACCTCTGAGTCCATTAGAATGCTCTTTGTTGTTCATGGTTTGTTCTTTGCTGTGTAATGCACTACCCTGCAGAGGAAGCCTACAGAAACAGATTGTTTCATTGTGTGCTAATCAGAATTACTATAACTGGACACAGGTAGGGGCCAGTCAGCTTGGTGTGTGATGTAGGAGTTTGGTTATGCGTGAGCTAATGCACCATTACAATCATTAGGGTGTGTCTGTTTTATGCAACCCAGCTGTCATAGATTTTTTTAAATGAGTTCTCAGGTATTTTGAGAATTGTTTTCACTTGGATATTGTGGAATACCATGTGTCAATACATGTAAAAAATCAGATTTGATGTGCTTTTTATTTAAGGCTGTAATGCAGTAAGAGGGAACACTGTGGAAGGGTTGTATACACGTTCTATAGCCAGGTGACTGCAGGTGAAAGAGTATGACGTGTGCATGTTGCGGAAGATGAGGACAGGGCCTTTATGTATGTTGGTATTTGGATGTGAGTTATTTAACTCAGTTGGAAGGCTCACCACCTTAGATGTGCGGAGGAGAATATGTACATGTGAGATATTTGAAGAAACTGACACACCCGCATGGCTGTATCTGTTATCTGTTCTCCTGCGCAGGTCTAAGGTGATGGGCCTGCTAACTGTCATTTTAGTAATTCACACCCAGATTCCAACATACATAAATTACCTGTCCTCATCTTTAACTACATGCACATTTCATACACTTTCCCATGTATTCACCACATACAGTGGCTATAGTTAATGTCTCTGCCAGTCTTATATACTTCTGCCTTTATACAGTAAACTGAGTTTAGCTTCAATTGTGGGTAATGGGAAAAATCTGCATGTATTCGTCAGCCTTTCAAAAATAGACTTTAGTGTTATACTTCCTCTGCTGTAATTCAATTTTTTGTCCAGCAGAGGGAGACATATTCTTCGCCTGTAGCACCCTGTACTAATGCAGTCCTGTCAACCCTCTTTTAACAAAGATTGTTAATGCCTCTGTTTTCATTTGCATAATGTATGTTCATAGGTAACATATTTTGATTATATTTTGTTTATTTTAAACATTCCCCCCTCTTTTTTTCTCTCCAGCTTGTCTGCAGAAGCAGGAAGTCCCCAGATGGAGGCGCTGTGTATGTATGAGTTTGGTTTTGTTTGTTTTTGTTTCTATGCACCACTTTTGGTGTATATTAGTGCATTACTACTGCCAGTCTTACATACTGCTACCTTTCTGCAATCAAATGAGTTCATTTGATTGCGTAGTAGTATGGGGGACTGTCAGTAGTAATGCACTAACGGAGAGTGGGGCCCCTGTCAAAAATTTTTTTTTTTTTTTACCTTCCGAAAATTTTGAATTTGCAAAAAAATATTATAACCCCCATGTTGTATTCTGGGAAATTCCGGGGGGCCAGATTGCCTGCCCGTCCACTCACACCACACACACACCTCCCCCACCCTTGGGGACCACCGACGTTGCTCAGGTGCGGTCTCAGGGACTCGAACCATCAACCTCTACCTCCTGAGGATCGGTTCAGCCCCCTACGCCACATACTCCTTATCACTCATTTTTTTGTGCACTTACACAGCACAACGGACAAAAGCTGCGTAAACTGAAAAGGGGAAAGCAGGGCTTGAACCTCTGACCTTGCTAGTGGAAAACGAGAACCATTCCTCTGCACCACTGTAACTTTGACATTGTTTCTGTTTTTCCTGCAGTGACATGAAGACAGTCAGACCTCAGAAGTAGAAACTGAAGGGACGGACCGGGATTCGAACCCGGAAGCTCCGTGTTCCGAGCTTCGGACAATACCTTTACGCCACCGTCGTGTTAGCGGTTGCGCGGCTGCAGAAGTGGCCTGATGATGAGACAACCCACGTATAAGCGAAACAAAGACAAAGGGGGGTTCGAACCCCCAACCTCTGCGTCCGTAGGCAAAGACAATACCGTTGCGCCACCTTCTCTTCTGTGAATCGGCCGGCTCTTCTATGGGTAGAAGAAGATGACGCAACAGAACTATTTCCCAAAAAAAAAAGAAAAACGCTGGAACCCCCCTGGCCGTGGCTGGCTCAAATCTGCTGGGCGTGATGCAGTGACTGGAAGCTGATGGGAAACGCCACTGTTAAAAAAATTACGTGAGGCTTGAACCCTGAAGCTTCTGGTCTTGAGACCAGGTCCCTAACCACTACACCACAGTGGTTTTGTTGTGTTGAAGGCTGATTCAGTGGATATAAGACTTTGATATCACAGAAACTTTGCCTTCATCTACTAACTTCGGACCTGAAGGCGATGAACCTTGTTACCTATGTCTTACAGCCGGTTCTTAGAGCCACAGCAGAGCGGTGAGTTAGGGGAAGCACCAGACAGACAGAACAGAAGGGGGATTGAACTTGCTACCTTGGGCTTTGTGGAACAGGGTACTCTGTCTTGCGCCACGAAGCCCTTCAAGAGTTCCTGGGTGCTCATTAGTGAACTTATTCTCAGACCCATCAGAAATAAACAGGAAGAGCTCAGCTTTGAATCACACAGATCCAGATTAGGTGCCCTCCTAAAATGAACTCTAAGAAACTGCGGCAAAATATAAACTGACACTCTAACATATTTTGGCTTCTTTAAATAAAGCTTTTGATTCATTGAAGGAATTCCTTTGCATTTGTGATTTATAATTAGAACAACAGGTGACTGACAAGTCCTGTTCAAACAGATGACCTAATTAAAGGTGTAATGTTGTTGCATCTTATAGGTGTGCCTGAAAGTAATTAGTTGGTTACATTTTTTATACCTTTGAATGTTTTCTTTCACAAAGATGAAAAATGAGATTTAATTTAAACACTCATATTCTGTTTTTATAAACTGCAGTGGATATGTATTGGGGACAGCGCTTGTAAATGCATTTTATTTTCTTTTAAATAATGAAATAAAATTAATTGTGTTTTGGAATTTTATTCTGCAATTCCATTTCAGTCTTGAAAGTTGTGCTGCCATTGCTGAATAAAAATAATGCACAATAAGAACAGTGAGTTTTGGTTTCAGTAGATCTTTATTATCCCCAGAGGGCAACTTGTGTGCAGCATTAAAATCCACATACATTTAATAACCATACAAAAAATCGACTTGTACATTGCAACATTTTTTAAATCGGATTTCCTCTGCTGTAATACCATTTTCTGTCCAGCAGAGGGAGGCAAACTCCTGACATTACATTGCATTATTCGGCAGACGTTTTTATCCAAAGTGACGTACAATAAGTGCATAAAGAAGGTCATTGGAACAACTACAAAACACAGATCCAATAAGGCACAATACTCATTTTGTAACAGTTATTCATAGCCATGAACACATTAAGTCCAGTTCACACATTAAACATTACTCTGACCTAACCTCTGCTAAGTAAAACTAGGAGGCATGACAAGCTACAACATCAAGATAATGATACAAAGTACAGTATAAGTGCTGGATGGCGGTACAGGTAACATGAAATTGGCACAGGAGGTACATGTGTAGCATAAAAGAGGGGAATTTAAGTGAAAAAATTATCCCAGATTCATCCGAATGGCAGGGGTGCAAGTGGCGCTGTTTCCACAGAGCGGAGTGGTCGAGCTGGCGTGTAGGATTGAATCATGTCCTGTAAGTAGCCGGGGGCCGTCCTGTTGGCTGCAGGGTAGGCGAGGATCTGGACTTTGAACCTGGTCCTGGCAGCGACCGGTAGCCAGTGGAGTGAACTCAGCAGAGGAGTGACTTGGGATAACTTGGGAAGGTTGAAGGCGAGTCGGGGAGCAGCATTCTGAATCGGGACATGTGAAGCCCAGCACCGATGCCTCCGAAGCACTCCCCTCAGCTCCTTTAAAAAAAGAAGGGACCAGTTAAAACCATTTAAATTGATAATCAAACCAATATATGTAAAGCGAGATGCATGTATACTGTATTTTGGTACAATCTACATATCAGGCTGTGTAATTTAGTTTTTAGTCACACACTAAACAGAGGTAAACCAGTGGAGTACACCAATGTGTGTGTGAATCTACTACCCTGGAGAAGTGAAGACTAATCTTAATCCTTAACATGCAGGTGATTTACAGCAACGTGCACACAAACACCCCGGAAATCAGTTTTCAACAATATTCCGATTAAGCATCTGCATGTTTCAGAAAAACACGATTTCTCTAATACCTGGGTTTTACGTGGATTCTTTTAATAATCATATAAGGCCAATTAGTTGTGTCCAAAAATAATTACTTCACACCGCTCTGCGTGATGCTTCTGCTTCTTCTTCTCTTTGTATGATTCTGGCAGGTTAAACACTTCCACACGCATTACTGCCCTCTGCTGATCGTTAAAAAACCTCACCTGATCCTCAGATGCATCCGTGCATATAGTCCAGTTGCATACAAACAAATCCAACTTTCCTTTCAAATAGTTACTGCTTCTTCTTGTCTGAAAAAAGAAAAAGGAAAGTCCTAATTCTAAAATAACATTGAATACCATCTTACTTTCCTGTATTTTACATTATAATAACATGTTCAATTGTTGCAGGCATGCCACACCGTCATACCCACCTGGGTGTTTCCCTACTATCCTTATCGCTTAAAACCACAAGTGCCTCAGAATTAATGTTGCTGGTTTAACTGTACTGATCCCCCCCCCCCCCCCCCCCCCCGCATAAAGATATACATTGCACTAGGTAATAATGCTCAAAGCATAGGCTCTGCATCTTGTGGCCATTGTTTGTCAACAATTTAGAAGTGGTTTGATGGTCCTAGGCCCTATTATCTAGGAGCTATTGAACTTGAAAGCATTTGTCATCTGTATTTTTTTCAATAATCAATTGAAATACCTAACTGGAAATATTTGTGTAAAATTGCACTAGGTAATAATGCTCAAAGCATAGGCTCTGCATCTTGTGGCCATTGTTTGTCAACAATTTAGAAGTGGTTTGATGGTCCTAGGCCCTATTATCTAGGAGCTTGTATGTCAGACCTGCATGTATCATTATGTCCAAATCCCCCTCCACTAAAAAAAGACTTAATGAAGGAGGAGACATTTTGTCACAATTCTGAAAAATAAATGTATTTGCATATTTATAGATTCAGGATTTTTTTATTGAAGAAGTGTCTGTCTGAACTAGACACTTTCTCTGTGAATCCCTTTGAGACAAGTGTGATATAGGGCTATATAAATAAACACAATTCCACTTGAGAAGGCATCAGAAGGAATTTCGAGATTTAAAAAAAAATGTGGAAAAACCAGACAAATTATATTTAGATATATACATCTTCAAACATATCCTTGGGGGATATTTAAAATATAACCTCACAAAGTGTGTCTTTACGTCTCTCCTCATGTCTTGTTGAGCTAGGTTGAGCTGCCCTTCCCAGAGAACAAGAGTGTCAGGGAGAGAGAGGAGAGCGAGGAACAGGAAAGAGAGAGCCAGGAACAGGAAAGAGAGCCAGGAACAGGAAAGAGAGAGCCAGGAACAGGAAAGAGAGAGCCAGGAGCAGGACTTCAATTACTTTGCCCGCCCTGAGCTTTCCATGTTCGATACTTTTTTAGATTTCCACCCTCAGCAGAGAACCAACAATCAGGTTGTGCAAAAGGTATTCACCTGCAAAGATGGCACCAGCAGGAAGTGGCTCACATATTGCGAGGAACAGCATACATTGTTTTGTTTTATATGTATGGCATTTGGAAAGAGCACTGACACCAGCAAGTTCATTACTGGACTCTCAGGATGGAGACGTGTACACCAGCGTACAGAGGAGCACGAAAAGAGCGATACACACCGAAAGTGTGCGGAAGCTTATTTCCTAAGGTACAAAAAGGGAGATATCCAGAGCAAGTTTGCCGGCAGTCAGATGTCTGCTCATAGGCAGCAAGTCAGAAAGAAACGCCAGGTTTTGGAGCGTGTAGTGGATGTGGTTAAAGTGTTTGGAAAGAGGGGCCTGAGCTACCAGCATATGAAGAATGAGGCAGCATACAACTGGGATGACAATACCCTAGACCATGGAAACTTTTTGGAGCTCATCCTTTTATTAGGAAAGTATGATGTCAGTCTCAAAGAGCATCTTGATGATTGCATAAAGAAGAGCAAGGAATTGCATGAATCAAGTGGAACAAAAGGTAGAGGATCACTTATCACCCTACTGTCCAAAACCACTGTGAACTCCGTGATCGATAGCATTGGCCATCTAATTCAGGAGAGCATTGCCAGTGACGTCCAGGAAGCTGGCATGTTCACTGTTCAGCTGGACACTACACAAGATATAACCAGCCAGGATCAGTGTGCAGTCGTCTTGCGTTATGTTACTGAGGCTGTGCAGGAGAGGCTTGTTGCTGTAGTGAAGTGCCATGCATCCACTGGGCAATACTTCGTGGACTTGCTCTCAGAAGTCTTAGATCGTCTGAAACTGGACAAGGCCATGTGTATCGGAAATTCAACAGATGGGGCATCAAATATGCAGGGCCAGTACAGAGGGTTTTCAGCATTGATGACGTCCGAGTCTCCCACTCATGTGCATGTATGGTGCTACGCTCATGTACTAAATCTAGTGCTGGCTGACACTAATGGAAGTGTTATCGAAAGTGGATCCCTCTTCAGTCTACTGAATGACAGCTGTGTTCATCAAGGACTCCTACCAGAGGGTCATTCTGTGGGACAACCAAGCCCAAGACAAAAGCCACAGACGCCTATCTCCAATTGGAGAAACACGGTGGGGCTCCAAGCACGAAGCTGTCAAAAAAGTGTTTGGACACTTTGGTAAACCAGCCAGCAGCCTCTTCATCGATACAGTGCTCACACTGGCAGCCATAGAGCAGCAGGCAAAAGAGAAGCCAACCGTCCGTGCTAAAGCACGAGGATTCAAAGAGGGCCTCCTGAAATTCGAAACGGTGTTAACAGCACAGATATTCCTGCGAGTATTTGAGCAAACCACTCCACTATCAAAGTACCTCCAGACAAAAGGGATGGAAATCCTCTCTGCCCATCGTATGGTGATCGCCACACAAGACAGCCTCAAAAACATCAGCAGGGATTTCACAACTGTGAAGGCAGCTGCAGACACATTTGTCAAATGGGAAAATGAGAACCTTGAAGTGAGAGAGGGAGGAACAGACATCGAAGTGGAGGATTCACTGCCTCAGAAACGACAAAAGAAAAAAAAAAAACGGGGCTGGAGAGATGGCTCAACATGAGGCACTCGTATGAGGTGAATGTCCACCACGCAATTCTGGACACGGCTAGCGAGGCCCTCCACAGAAGATTCATGACACATGGCACTCTCTTTGCTGATTTAGCATGCCTGGACCCCAGGAACTTCGATCAGATCAAGACCACGGCCCTTCCCAACAGTGCTCTCCAAGACCTCAGCAAATGTCTCATCAAATTTGACAGTCGGGCTACAGTGGACAATCTTCAGTCAGAACTGAAAAGTTTTGCTGGACAGTGGGACAGGCTTAAAGCATCCCATGTAGATGAGTACCATCCCAGAACGGTAGAAGATGGATCTGCAGGAGAGGAAGAGGAGCCTGATATCGTGAACAAAACCTGCGCCTCCTGCAGAAATCGCCCACTCTGCTGCTTTAAAGTACTTCGGCAGTTCAACATGCTGTCAGATGCCTATCATCTCATTGGGCTTGCCTACAAGTACCTGCTGACGCTTTCCCTGACTCAGGTGGCCTGCGAGAGAACATTTTCCACACTGAAATTCATCAAGAGCAGACTGAGGAGCACCCTGTCTGCAGACAAGCTGGAGACATTCTTGTTGATGGCCACCGAAAAAGACGTCCTGATGGGGTTGGACTCCGACATGATCATTGACAGGGTAGCTGAGAAGAGTGAGCTCATGAGAAAGCTGCTCCTGTAGCCTAATAAGGTGAGATGAAAAACAATTCAAATGATTATGAAAATATTCATTGTCATTTAGCAGCTCTGTTTACTTCAAGACTGACCCCCACCACCTCTCTCTCTCGCTTACAGGATGCCCTCCTAAAGCCTTTCCCAGATTCCCCGTATGTGTACAATTATCTCTAGATTTTTCTAAATTAGTAGTAGTCGTACTTTAAAGATACTGTGATCATTTAACTCACTCAATCATTTCCATCTTCCTCTCTCTGTCTGCCTCTCTTTCTTTTAAAGGTTGTCTTGTTTGAGGATATATTTTACGTCTGTTTTGACTTGGTGAGTATAGTCATGCAATTCTGTTATTTGTTTCCCTGAATATTCTGATCTGAATCTGTCATGTACTGTAATCAATTATGTTATTATTGATCACGTCTCTCTCCCCCCCTCTCTGTCTCTCTCTCCCTCTCTCTCTCTCGTTCTCTCCCTCCCTCCCTCCCTCTCTCTCTCTGTCTGTCTGTCTGTCTCTCTCCCTCTTTCTCTGTCCCTCTCTCTGTTTCGGTTTCTCTCCTCTCTCTCTCTCACTCCAGCTTTAAGGATGCCATCACTTCTGTTCTGTGTGATCCACGATTGTCCAGGAGATTGACAGGGCTAGGGATCCTTTCTTGTTGGTGAGTATACAATCTATACAACTATATAACTTTCACTAATGATGCTGCATCATGTCTCACATTCACAGGATGCCTTTGTTTGTTTGCAAAGATTTTACAGAGTTCACACAGATCTTTTTTTAATTGGTGAGTTTACAATCAATCTATACAGCACTACTTTGTCTCTAAATACACTGATCATCTGATCAATCATTTATCATGTTTACTTTCTCTCTACCATATGTACAGGATGCCCTCGCTTCTGTTTTTTAAATGCCTGCAGCCTTTTCCAGATTCCCACTCTAGTATGTATACAATTACCTCTACATTTTTCTAAATTAAAGATACTGTGATAATTTAACTCACTCAATTATTTCCATCTTCCTCTCTCTGTCTGCCTCTCTTTATTTTAAAGGTTGTCTTGTTTGAGGAGATCTTTTCTATCTGTTTGTGTGTTCACAAGCAACATTTACTTGGTGAGTGAGTATAGTTATGCAATTCTGTTTTTTGTTTCCCAGAACATTCTGATCTGTACTGTAATCAATTATGTTATTATTGATCATGTCTCTCCCCCCTCTCTCTCTCCCTCTGTCTCTCTTTCTGTCTCTCCAGCTTTAAGGATGCCCTCAGTTCTGTGATCCATGATTGTCCAGGAGATTATTTATTTAAGACCTTTATTCTTTGCCTTTGAATGGCAATCAATGTACAGTGAATGTGTTTATTTTTTACATAAAATTGTATTAAATCATTTGAATTATTCATACAACATCTAGCAGAGTTTTTCTTTAACAATTATTTATTGAGTATGGGTATTGTTTACTCCACAGCCACCTCTGATCACCAGGATCAAGAGTGAGTGAGTACACTGCTCCACTTGCATTGGCATACTTGACTTGTCCATAACACTCCGCTCTGTAGGGGGTTTGGCAAATGGTTAGATATGCATCATATACATATTGAACGGTCTGCGAGGATGTTGTTCTGATGGGCGGTGTCCGACTGATTGCAGGGCCTATTTTTTGTCCCAGTCCAGCCCCAATTCAGTACAATCTTTAATAAGAAGAAATGTAAAAACATTAAAAGAATGAAGAAAACATACTTCCACAACTACTACAACCACTACACAAATTTGAATGTAGTTGAACTACCGGCAAACTGCAGCAAAATGTCATGAAACTACGAGTTTAACAGCATGTATTTAAACTACCTCCCAGACACTGCATATCAGAAGAATTATACCTTTTGGCATTGACCTTCCCCCTCCTTATAATTCATAACAGTATTGCATTGTGTTAAATCAATTGTCATTGGGTGGTGTATAGCCATTGTCTGTTTTAGGGAGACATTTGAGTTACACTGAGAAGGTTTTCAGTACCACATCGGCCTTTCACAGAGCAAAACAAACTTAAGTCATCCATTTAAAAAAAATCTTAGCTCTGAATCAGCGAGGTAGGCCAACCAAAAACAGTTAAATTATTCAAAATTTCATTTGCAATGTCCATGTAATTTACAAAACAGTCCAGTTTGCATGTGTTTCTCCGTGTTTGATATTTCGTTAAATCCCGTTTCATTCAGTTCGTAATTGCAATACGGTATTTCTTTTTTTCCAGAGTCAGTTCATTGCAGCCCACAATTCAACAACAAAATACATTTTCCTTTTCAAACACACTTTAGCTGTTAGAAAAAAAAAGATCAAAAACCGAAGTAACAGGGCTTCAGTGCGGAGCGTTCCACACCCGCCGCTCGCTCAACAAACACCACTCAATTAGCGAAATAACCCGTAAAAATCAAAGAAACCAACAAAGAAAAAATAATGAAATCAGCACTTATCGTCCCGTCCCGTCAGTCAGTCAGTCGTAGGCGTTTCTGTCCGAACCCAGGCTGTACCCTGCGCAATTTGGGAGTTTTGGCTTTTGCTTGTAGAGTTTGTAGATAATGTCTTGTCGGCCAGGTGGAATTAATTCGTATTAGAGTCTCTTCTACGGCTCTTCCGTAGCGATCACGGTAGGATTCATTTTCTTGTACTTCGAAATGACTCTTTTCTATCCGACTAATTACACACAGCTTTTCTCGCTTTTATTTTTCTCAGCTCCCGGGGTTTAACTTTCCGCTTGCAGATTCAAACTCGCTCGCAGCCGCCATTCAAAAAACTCTCCCACTGACGCCGTTGTCTCCGCAATTATTGACGTGGAAAAGGGGGCAGTGCTGTTGCACACCTCACGCACCCACGGACACCTGACCTGTCCTGTCAACACAGGGCCGTCACAACACACATACTCTCTCATACGCACTCACACACACACATATGCACCCACACACTAACTTGATGATGGTGGAGGAGAGCGCTGTCTAACAATTCCGTACATATAATGTACTATGTAGTGACGAGTCAGATGTTACAGTATTAGGATTATAGTTCATAAGTGAAATGCTCTCTCAACAAGGTTGCTGGGTACCGCTACACAGAAACTCACTATGAACTATCAATCAATCAATCAATCAAACTTTATTTACATAGCACCATTCGGACAAATCAAATTGCAATTCAAAGTGTTTTACCAGTGATTGACAAAACATAAAATGTTAAAATGGATTTACAGGCTAAAGGTGGGTAGTTAAGATAATAAAAAATACATAATAAAATACAATACAAACAATAAAAATAACAAGAAATAAAATGACAAAATATTACACAAAGTAAATTTTATGAAAAAACTGAAATGTTAATAAAATTAAATGCATGATCAACAGTAAAGTGTTGATAAAACAAAATAGAATAAAATAAATGATAATAAATAAAATAAGTGTAAATACTAAGACCATAAAATTGGTCTTTCTCCTAGCAGGATTTGCATTTTTTTCTCATTTGTTTGGGAAAGGAAGTCCTTTATAATTAGAGAAAATTTGTTGAAGTAATGTGTCCTAATTTCTGAATATTTTTCACAATGTAGGAGAAAGCGCATCTCTGTTTCCACCTCTCCTGTCTTACAGTGACCACATATACGTTTTTCTTTTGGTAACCATGTATTCCAGTGTCTGCCTTTTTCAATTGCAAGTGTGTGGTCACTCAGCCTGTACTTGGTCAGGATCTGCCTCTGCTTTTTATCTCTGACAGAGAAGAGATACTCAGCGAATTTGTAGTCTCTTTTTAGGGTCCGACAGCAATCTAGTTTGTTTTGTGTTTTGGTTACATTATCCCAATATTCCAAAGAAGAGATTTTGATCTGTTTCATTACTTGGTTTACTTTGATTTGTTGGTAAGCAGTGCTGGTATGAAGCTGGTCTGTGATTTGTGTTAGTTGGGTTAATGGGTTAGTCAGCTTCATCACCAGCTGACTGAGAGGACTCTTTCATGACTGAGCTCTTGGGCTTTCATTGCCTTAAATTGCAATGTGTCTTGAGGACTTGAATTGAGGTGCATCCAGAATTTTAATGCTCTTTTTTGGATACTGTCTGTATTTGTTGGTAACGGCTCGGGTCTGGGTTACTTTTAAATTTTTAAAGCAATTAATACTTAGACGAGTTTATACGGGGAGATGGGGTTCGATGGGAGAAGTCGGACTGTCATAAGGATGATAGAACTTAGTTGAGTTATTAAATTTAAATTAATTTATTGTATTATTTCAAATTTAATTATTAGGGGGTCACCCTCAGCTTGTTAATGGCACAGCATTCTGAATACTGAACCCAGACTAACTGGAGATCACCCTTTATCAGCCTCAATGCAGGGGGCAATCTTCCCTCTGGACTAAAATTATTTAGAGGGAACTGACCCATGGCACTTATGAATTCAAATGTTTCTATTTTACTTTGTTGGTGAGATCATTCCATCAGCATGAGAGAGGAAACATAAACACACATATACAAAAATATAAGCTTCAATGACTAATAATTGTTATTGGAAGTTAAGCAGTTTGGTTGTAATATGGGATAGGATATTGGCACAGTATAGCACAATACAATTCCGTACATATAATGTACTATCTAGTGACGACTCAGATGTTACAGTATTAGTATTATAGTTCATAAGTGAAACGCCCTCTCAACAAGGCTGCTGGGTACTGCTACACAAAAACTCACTATGAACTAATAACTACTAAAATAATTTTAGGCACATAGCCTATGATTAGTATGAGACAGACAACAATCAGTTACACTATTTGGCTGCTTTGCCAGCTTTGCCAGCAGCCATACCTCCATGCACTCTGCTCCTGCCGAATGGCTGAAGCTAAGCAGGCGTGGGCTTGGTTAGTACTTGGATGGGAGACCACCAGGGAATACTGAGTTGCTGCTGGAAGTGGTGTTGGTGGGCCAGCAGGGGGCAATCTTCCCTCTGGTACAAATAAACCCCAATGCCCCAGTGCAGTGACGGGGACACTGTGCTGTAGGAGATGCCGTCTTTCGGATGAGACGTTAAACCGAGGTCCTGACTCTCTGTGGTCATTAAAGATCCCATGACACTTATCGCTAAGAGTAGGGGGTTCCCCGGTGTCCTGGCCAAATCCCAGATCTGGCTCTCGCAAAAACTTGCCACTAAAAATCATCCCCAGATTTAATTGGCTAAATAAATGTTCTCTCCCTCTCCACCTTCGCTAATGTGTGGTGAGCGTTCTGGCGCAAAATGGCTGCCGTGCATCACCCAGGTGGGTGCTACACATTGGTGGTGGGTGAGGTGAGTTCCCCTTCACTGTAAAGCACTTTGAGCATTTGGAAAAGTGCTATATAAATGTAATTATTATTATTATTATTATTAATAATAATAATAATAATAATAATAATACTCGACTCATAACACAAAGTTCTTTAACCATACGATTAGGTTTACCGTCTACCCACTGTCTTGCTACTGCTGGCTCCATACGCATGTACGCATATCCTAGCATACCAATAGCTAACAGTAGGTTAAACTTTGAATTATGGCGTTACTTACGAGTCGGAGTGTGGAGGAGAAAGTGATCCCTGAGACCCAGCTGAGGCAGCACACGCTAAGTTCAAAGCTGGGAAATGCAGCTTTAGACAGTCCAGCTCGATCGGCGACACCGGACTCCCAACACGAGCCCGTCAGCACACACGGTTCCAAAGCGGTGCGAACACTCTTAAGTCCAACGGTACAGCGATCCAGGGTTATTCGGCGGGGACACTGAGGCTAGGGTAGCTTCCTAAAAATCAACGTGAGCCACGGCTCGGGTACGGAGGAAAAAGGAAAAATTTGAACAAGATAAAAAGAAGAGACGCGGCCTGGGTGGTCATTGCCTTAAAAACCTGACCGGGATAGAGCGAGCTGAGCTGTCATTGGCTGTTTGGAGGGCACATCTTCCTATCACGTCCGCCTTTCCCATTGTGGGGCGGGTTTCAATAACTTTGGTAAATATTTATTCAATTTTGATCTAGTTGGATAATTATTTAGCAATGCAAGATAGGTGGATATACTTTGTAGCCAGACCTTCGTTGTGAGTATTAAAATATACCCATACCAAACATGATTACTTTTGGTTCAGGTTACAAGAAGATGAAGAATTTTTTCATTTTTAAGATGTGCAGGCCAGGGAACTCTAATACTGTAATATTCTAATAGCCTGCACTCACTTGGAGTTTTTCAGACCTGTTGGATATTGTAATTGTATTTGCTAATTATTCAATTAGACTTTCCTCCATTCGCTTTTGAAATAGGCGACATAGCTCAGGAGGTAAGAGTGGTTGTCTGGCAGTCGGAGGGTTGCCGGTTCGATCCCCGCCCTGGGCGTGTCGAAGTGCCTCTGAGCAAGACACCTAGCCCCTAACTGCTCTGGTGAATGAGAGGCATCAATTGTAAAGCGCTTTGGATAAAAGCGCTATATAAATTCAGTCCATTTACCATTACCATTTACTGAGGGTGCCCACTAATCGCCGGTGGTGCTCTATAGGGATACGCAGCAGTTATCTAGGCGCTGAGTTGGCACAGCCCAAAGATATCACACCATGAGGGTTCACACCACAAGCGTGGTTAACAGTGAATGAACAGTCCTTACTATGCGTCCTCTACATGCAAGGAGGAAGTTAATGCCCCCCAGTGTCATCTATAGCTTTGTGATCTTATAATTATGAGTATCTGGCATGAGGGGTCTGCCGAACCTGAAGGGAAGTGGAAGATAGTGTTGGAATGAGGAAAGTAACAGACAGACTCATTTGGGAGCTTATGCAGAAATAAAGAATGTGAGCCCTCAGAGAGAGGACTGCAGAGAAACAACTTTCAACTGCCCTACAGGACACAGAGAGAGGGGGGTTCAGGGCTGTCAGGAAACAGAAGGCATGCTGCTCTGCTGATGGAAACTTAGAGATCTCCTGTACTGGCTCTATGGACATGAAATACATTTGGAAAGTTTTGTGGCTTTATGAAGAACTTCCAGACTGCAAAGGCACTCCCAGCCAGAACCAGCAGCGACACCATCACCACCACCACTATCCCAGCCCTTGCTCCAGCAGAGTGTCCTGCAGAGAACATGGAGAAAGAGGGACTCATTTGGGAGAAATAGAGAAGAGCAGGTAATAATCAAGAAGGAAAGACTACAATAATAATATTAATAACAACAACAATGATAATAACAACAACATCAGAAATAATACATTTAGCAAATATCCAGAGGGACTTACAAAAAGTGCCTCCATAAAGGTTCATACAACAAGCAGAGCTGATGCCAAGTTAGCAGTCTGACTAAGTGTAGTAGCACATTAGTAGTAGGCACTGAAGTAACGTTGTAAACCTACAACATAATACGAAGTGCCAGCGTAGGTGGGAGGAGACTGTGGATGCTAAGGCAGTAGGACTCTGAGATGGAGCCCTGGGGAACTCCTGCACTAAGTGTTAAGACAGTGGGACTGTGTTGATAAGTTAGGAAAAGTACATCCCGTTGGAATTGCTGAGATACCGGTTTGAGGGCCAGAGTCACCATCAGGATCAACTGTATCAAACGCAGCAGAGAGGTCAAGACAAGATCAAGAAAGGGGACAGGGGGGCAGTTTTTGCAGATTTGCATGATTCTGTTATGGGGGTGGGGGCTATAGTGACATTCTTCTACTCTCAGGAAGCCACTGCCATTTCCTAGGACATTTTCTGTGCCTAAATCCTGTCTTATAGCAGCAAACCAGCTTAAAGGCATCAGAGAATTTTCTCCAGCTTTATTGTATAGACAGAAAACCCAGTACAGTAATTTGTGGCCAGATAGAGGTGAAAACCTGCACTAAAGGCTGCAACAGGCCATTTTTATACTGTCTGGAGTAAAGCAGTCCACAGGCCAATACATTTCAGTAAATTCAGTGGCATTATGAAAATATACAAATTTTAGGCAAATTCCATAAAAACTGTAGACTAAAAGAGAATCAGTCTTATTTTCAATAATAGTCAGGCCTTAGTACACTGATAGTCTACAATCATTGTTTGATAAATGTTTTATTTAGCAAATTTGTGGGAAGACAGAAAAATTGACAAAGCTAGGCTACATCTTAGAAACCATAGCCTAAGATTGCAAAAGCCTAAAACCTATACTTTTGTGTCTCTTATGTGTATTGTGCTCAAGGGGACAATAAAACATGAGGCATTGTGAAAAAATAATTTTTATTTTATATTAATATTATTATTATTCACATTATTTTCCCAATGGATTACAGCAGCTATAACTCAGAGGAATAACAGAGTGGACCAATAAGATGCTGAGCCCTGCATCTGCACAAACACAAAGAGCTGAAGAGGAGGACCGTACCTGAGACGTGCAGAGAGACTGAGCCGATGGTCCTGTTGGTCTCAGGATCGGTCACCTTGTAGACTCCGGCATCCTCCAGTGTCACACTCCTCAGCAAAAGGGTGTAGTTCTGGGCCAGAAGCTCACATCTCTGAGCACAACGCTCCCCATACCTGGCTGGGCCTTTATTTGCATCGAGCATCAGCACCTCATCTGAACCAAGGCCTGCACTGAATGTTACCCTCACTGGGTCTGCGGTATAGAGAGGTATGGAGAGCAAACCACCGGGCTTCACTGTGAGGGTCTGGGGTGGGTGGCCTGTGAGGGCAGGGAATTCATTTACATGTTTACATATTTTACATTTACATGCATATTTACAGGGGATATGAACACATTATCAACAGCAGTCAGCTTGATCATGTAAAAAGGTAAAAATGATACAGGGCAAATTATGGCATCCAAAAATTACTGGTGTCATCTTTCATCAAATCTGCGGTACATCAAACAATACTTCTGTAAATTATGAAAAATTGTTACACTTGCCCTGATTAAAATTACCACATGAAAAAATAAATAATACACACCAGACACACTTATACACCTGAGCTGCTCGGCTGCCCTACAGAACTGCAGATCTAAAGTGAATTTTACCTGTCACAACCAGACTGGCAGAATCTGGATTCTCTTTTGGACCGTTGTAGAAGCACTGGTAGTCGCCTTCATCTGAAAACCGTGTCTGTCTGATGGTTAAAGACATGTTTCCATAGAGGGCTTGTTCTGGGGAAACTGAAGCTCTGTTCTCGAACCCGGGCCCATATGTGATGGTGTTCTTAAGGAGCAGGTAAACGTTCTCTCCACCTCTCTTCCAGAGGATATCCAGATCAACAGCACGTGCTCTGGTATTCATTTTCCCCAAACAAGGAAGACTGGCGGACATTCCCATCGCTACGGAAACATTTGATGGGACTGAGAGAGAGACAGAAAAAGAGAGCGGGAAAGAGAGAAACAGGCAGACAGAGATTTACAAAGCATTCCTGGCATACAGGAATTAACAGCTCAGCCATGTTGCTTGGGGTAGATGAAGGCCCTGATGCAGCATATGCTGTCTACTGCATACCATCCAAGGCTTGTGGGTTTTATACAGACTGGAATGATCCTGTCCCCCAAAAAACAATCGTAAGAATAATAATAGTAATATCCTTTGTCAAAAAACAGCTTTTATGGCTATCAAATCCACAAGCACTAAAAACATTCACTCAATCTGTCGGAAAAAAGGCAACATGTACTGACCTCTAATTTCTAGTTTCACATCTGAAAGAAGGATCCCATCTCTGTACTGGCACGTGTAGATGCCGAGGTCACTGTACACCACAGGACTGAGGAGGAGGCTGTAGTTTCCCGGATCTTTTAAGTGGAAGGATTCCACCCGTCCCTGGAAGCCGTTTCCAGTGGAAATGGATCTGTTGTGGAGTTCAGCCACATCCAGCCAGTCAGGATACCCATACTGCTGAAACCACCACTCCACATCCCTGCTGGGGTCTCCACGGCAGGGGAGAGTGAGGGAATGGCCGAGGCTCACAAACATGCGGTCAGAGTAGACTGAAGATGCTGCCAGCAGGGCTAGGGGAGGGAAGTTGGATGTTCAGTCACCATTAAAAGGGCGAAATATCGCAGGGCTGGGCTTTTCATGCATAAGAGGGAAATCTCACAGGGCTGGGCTTTTCACGCATAA
Organism: Anguilla anguilla; assembly: GCF_013347855.1. Lineage (NCBI taxonomy): Eukaryota > Metazoa > Chordata > Actinopteri > Anguilliformes > Anguillidae > Anguilla > Anguilla anguilla. The sequence goes on along the minus strand of NC_049219.1, from coordinate 5,422,864 downwards.
GAGATAAATCTCACAGGACTGGGCCATTCACGCATAAGAATGAATAATTTATAGTTTAAATCATTTAAATCTAAATTTTTGTCCACCAATATGGCAGTGATGCATGAAGTTTTTATTTATTTTAATTTTGGTTTATACACACACACACAAGCATATACATTGCTGTAAAAAAGTGTTTGCCCCCTTCCTGATTTCTTTTATTATTGAATATTTGTCACACTGAATGGTTGCAGATTATTAGGCAAAATGTAATATTAGACAAAGAAACTAAGAGTAAACACAAAACACATAAATTATATAGGCCTATATATATATTTCATTCATTTAATAAAAAAAGTTATCAAACACCCATATCACCCATGTGAAACAGTAATTGCCCCCTAAGTTACTTAATCAAGAATTTAAACAAATTTAATGGATAATTAGATTCAGCAGACTGAACACAGCCAGGCTTAATTGCACCCAGCCCTTTTGAATCTAAACCTCACTGATATAGAACCTTACCATCAGAGTGAAGTTGTCACAAAGTTTCTACAAGCACATTATGCCATAATCAAAAGAAATTCCAAAAGGGGTTAGAAAAAAAGTTGTTGAAATACATCAGTTTGGTAAGCCACTATCACCACATGGGGAACACTTGGAACAGTGGTGAATCTTCCCATGAGTGGCCGGTCTGCCAAAATTTCTCCAAGGAAAACTCATCCAGGAAGTCACAAAAGATCCCAGAAGAACATCCAAAGAACTCGCCTCAGCTTTGGTCAGTGTTCACGCCTCCTCAACAAGAAAGAGACTCAGTAAAAATGGAATTCATGGGAAAGTAGCAAGGTGGAAACCACTGCTAACCAAGAGAAATATCAATGCTTATCTCATATTTGCAAAGAAAAGAACCTGCATGGACCCCAGGCCTTTTGGGATAATGTTCTATGGTCAGATGAGTCAAATTGGAACTTTCTGGATGACACGGGTCCCATTATATCTGGGGTAAAGCAAATAGTTTTTTTTTTTTGAAGGTAGAGATTGATGGTAAAAACTCACTTTCCCCATCAAATTCACTCCCGCTCGGCACAATGATAGCACTTCGTATAACTAGTCAGGTTAGGCTACTCGGCTAAGTGCTACCTATTGCTAATAACATTAGGCCTTCTACAAAATGCGGTATGAGTAAACAGACAAGCTGGGCAACTTATGCGTTATTACTAACAGTGTAAATAGATTTATGTGGGTGAGGGTGACAAATTCAGTGTTTTTTCTAGTGGTAGGCTATGTGCGTACATAAAATAAATTAGTCACTTTATGCATAATACATGTGCAGAGCACTCCAAAAAGCTGAAGCTAGTTTTTATTTAAAAACTAAGCGGCAACATACAGTGCATGGGAACCAAAAGTCAGAAGACACCGACAGTTATGCTATTATTCATCATTATTCATATAGCCTTACTTTTCCGCAGTATGTCTTAGTTAACAGCACAGATATTTGGATAATGAGCCATAGGAACACACACTGAATGAAACACAGTGTGACAACAAATAGAGAAACACTTAGCTTATGGTGGATGAACAAGATATCTACGCAGCTTCCCATTTCATAAGTGTCGGATATGTGTTAAAACAATGTATTCTTACATTACATGGCATTATTCCTTCATAAATAATGAACACAACCAGAACTTGGTTTTGCCCTCAGACTTTTGATCCCCACCGTCTCTTTGCTTTGATCTACTTGTGAAATTTAAGCAACCGTGCACTAAATCTGTATGTTGATTGGGTAGCCTAAACAGCTGGTGTGATGAGGTGTGCAAGATCAGATTGGCTTTTTTCCCAAACTTCGGATGACACTGCATACGGTATTATAGATGCTATCTTGTGCATTGTGGAGGTCAGATTATTTTTCAGAAAGTTGTATAGAGTGTTGTCAGTGACCGCATTTAAATGTATTTGATTTTGGGGATTCATGTTACAGTAATGCTCTAGATCTTTCCGTGGCAAAGCACCATGGCTGATTATAAGCAAAAATCCTGAAGCCTACATAATTATAGCCAAATGATAGCAAAACTAAAAGGCACTAATCCTGTTACTCTGAGAAAACTAAGAGCATTACCCACCACCTCTTTCCCCTTTCCTCCCCCTAATATCCCATATACCCCATCCACGCCCAGTTTCTCTGACCCTCTCAAACAACCTCTACCCATCTAGATTATATAATTTTATATAATATTATATAAAAGCAATGTGCGGACATCATCTTATCATGCGATGTATCCTCGCTCCAGAACCTGCAGAGACCTTTATCAAGTCAGTTCGCGCCTTGGCCATTTTCTAGAGCCGGTTTTGAAATTTCAATTATCTACTTCACCTTAAACGACCTTTATTTTAAACCTTTTGAAACCAAACACATTAGTGCCAAATGCACGCGTGTAGCTTACTCACCCAACAGTACGCAAAAACTTGCACATCTTATTTCCGGCTGGAAATGAGACATCTGATTAAAAACTATTAGTAATAGTATTACGTGAAAATTCCCTAATTTAAACTCTCTCCAGTAAATCAGACGTCTTTTCTCCGCTGGCTAGCTTCGCATGTCTGGCTAAAGTTAACTTCGATACGCAGTTCTTCATACTGTTAGACTGCTGATGCCTATCCATGCCCAATCTAACTAAAATGAATCATCTGCCCATCAAATGAGAACTCTGAAAAAATCACCGTTATAGCTAATTTTTTTAGCGTTCAAAGTTTTCGGTAGTTTTGTCATTGCGCATCAAAAATGCACTGCTTTCCTATTCGCCATTTGAAGGCGTGGTATTTCCAGGAGAAGAGTCTGCCTGCAGGCAGGGGACTTGTCAGGCCAAACTGAAATTTGGGAGGGGAAGAAATTTGGCCTGACATTCCCCGTCATGCACTTCATCCACTTCAAAGGTTACGTTTTCGGTTACGTGTTACTTTTTGCCGTTGCGTTGCGCCGCTTGTACTGATCTACAGTATATGGTCTGATCTCTCTGTCAAAACGTGAATGGTAACTTTTGTTTGTATTTGCCATAGACTGTTACAAAAATATTTTATTAGCTAGCAAGAAATAACGTTCGCTAGCTAGCCATCACAATCTCTCTATAGCGAGATTCACAGATCACCAACTAGCTCGCAAGAGAAATGGATAGCTTGCTAGCTAGCTGGCGAGACAGTCTGAGATTGCTAGCTAGCTGGCTACCTAGGAATGGAAGCTATTTCTATTATAAGACTAAGAGAAGCTCTTCCAGCTAGCTTGCTAGTTAACTATATCGGGGTGTCTCGCTGGCTATCTATATATGTTTCTTGCTAGATCGCATGCAGCACAGTCTGTTTACAAGCCATAGCATGTATAAACCTGTGTATGTTCAACCGCTGTCGTAGAAGAATAAGTAATCCCCTAACATGTTAAGCATAGTCTACAAGCCATCGAAACAGAAATTATTCGTCATTACAGCCTAGTACATGCAGTACTACTAGTTTTGTTTGATGACAGAGGTGACATTAAATATGCCACTGTAATGTGTTTTCCAAGAATGATTCCGGTCCTGGAGGACCGTCTGCGTCGTGGTTTTTGTTCCAACCAGTTATTAGTTTTAGTATTCTGACAGGTCTGGACTACACTGGTTCACTCTAGTACTTGAGTACGGTGAAATCTTTAGCATACACTTGTTTCTTCGGCTGGAGCTGGTGCTTATGCATATTAGATAAAGACTGAGATGATGAAATAATTAAGAGCAGAAGCTGCGCGCAACCGTGAAATGTGTCGCCACTGCACCCCTGCGTTAATATAACAGGCACTCCATCAGACGCATACGTAATGTAGGCTACAACGTTGTACGAAAACAAACTGTAAAGAAATAAAAACTGACGCACTGTTACTGTTTTATATATTTTAGTAATGAAATTTCATCATGCTGTTCATAACAACCTTCTATTAAAGGCAAAAATCATGCTTTCCGTAATGGACTGAAGCGGTAAGGGTAACAACCTATCAATGCATTTTTCTCGTTATTTGTTTCTTGTCGCAAGCGTGCTCACTTATTTTTTTAAACTTCAAGCACTCGTTACTGTTGCAGCAGTTGCGCTCGATCATTTCCCTCTACCGCGCATGAGATATTGGTCCATTTGATACGTTAATGTTTTTAAGGAAAACACCGTGGTCCCTTACTTTTTTCAGTTTTTCATGATTTTCAAAAACTTTGACTGCTCCATTACTTCAGCCAATATTTTCCGTGAAAAATACCCAGCCGTAATTATGATTAATTGTACGTCCAAAATGCAAACACCATCGCTAGTATGTAGCCTACTGAAATCAGACATCCCTCTATAATGACAAACTGTATTAATCTAATCTTAATCTAATTAAGAAAACAACAATGGAGATAAATACATAACGCACAGTTTTAATAATTTTTATTTGTAAATTCAGTGTAATGGGGGGTGCTTTTTTCATTTAGAAAAAGACAGACAAAACAGAAGGGAAAAGATTGACAGAACAGTTAAACATTAACAAAGTACACAGAAACATTGCGAAAAAAAGAAAATTAAACAGCAGAATTAGAAGAGTCCACTTCTCTTTGTATGATGGTCCACCTTCCTGTTGAATTCGTCTCTTTCACTAAAATAAACAGGGATTTAAAAAAGAGGTGTCAAATGAAGGCAACATCAGGGTCTGATTACAACAAACCAATAATTAAAATCTATCCTTGCCTCTCCTGGAGATGTGTGCCAGCGGAGAACTCCTCCGCTGCCTTCTGCAGGGTCATCTTCCCAAGAGCAGAAAGTGCACCGATGATAGCCTTGTATGGGAAAAGTAATTAAGGTCCTTATATGTCTTGCACTTCATCCAGTCTGATTGCATCAGTGTGTGATATGAGTCTCACCTCTGGGAACAACACCTCTAGAATGAACAGTATATGATTCCTGATGACAACTGGAGAGGATATACTGTTCAGGACAGTCTCGAGGTACTTGAACAACCTGTCCTGCTGGGCGTCATTGTCAAGGTACACTGGGACTTTGTTTAGGCGACTTCCCTTGGAAACCCATCAGCCACTTGGAGGGTTCCTTGTCACTGATGATTTCCTGTGTTTGCAGAAAAAAAGGAACACAGTGACATGCCCATACCTCACAGTATATTTTCTGCACCATTGCTTCCCCACATACCAGTAGTTGTTCCTCGGTCCAGCGCTCCTTGACAATGAAGTCAACCAGTGCCTGATCGGTGGCTGTCCGCTCAGCGATGGCCTGGATATGTGCTGGGACCTCCATGGTAGTTCCCGTGCCCACCCGGTACACCGGCTGAAGAATGCCCTGTAACAGACAACTCGCCTCATCTGTCCAGAAAGCAAACCTCTGGCTGTGGCTTTAATGAAAATGATGAAAAATGTTAGCACATTTTCCAGTCTCTGTAAATATTAAAGAAAAGCAATCAATCATGTATTTCTTGTAGCTGTCATACCCGTCAATCCAAAAGCGCTCCATAAGGAGGACACACCACCACCGCCAGATTGAATGCATGTCCAGCTACAGCAGATACAGCAAAAAGGATTACACTAGTTTCACATGATAACATATTTATGTCATTTTGATTCTGTAGATGTTCAAATACTGACCATACTGAAGTGGAATGGAACATCCATACACATGCAGAGGGAATACTGAAAAAAAAAAGATATATTGTGGCAAACAAGCCTGCCACAGGCCACCAAAGTGGCTTTCCAAGGGGCCCTCCAGCACAGAGACATAGGGAGATGATGATGTTCAAACAGACCACGTTTATTTACGAGGGTGGCAAGATGTTACAGCCAACTGAGCAGATGTTAAAAACTGTCATGACAGAGGCTCTCCTTTGTGTGGGTGGGGATGGCAGATTTAACCTGTGCGCTCTTATTGCCTCACTACGCACAGGTGCAGCCACCCCTGTTCCCGGGTCCAATTAGCCTGGCCAATTATCTAATTCCTAACCAATTATCTAACTAGCCAGGTCTAATCAGCTTGACCCAGGGCAGGTGTGGCTGCTTAAACCAGCTATCCCCACACCACATATATATTTTCCAGATTTTATATATTTCCTTCAATTTTGTTCTGGGCACATATCCAGTATTTACCTACAACTCAACTTACCATGAGCATGAAAATGCCACAGTAATTCCTGGATGTCTGTTGTGGGATATCCTGATAACACGTTTTATGCCACGTAGTCATATTTTTAGACGTTATTACAAGACACTGCTATTACATGGAGAAGAAATTGTATTATACCTGCATGTCCCTTCCAGTCCTCTCACCCCAGCATCCAGGAATAATGCAGAGCAATGTTCCTGCAATAAATAAAATCAGTCCTGTCAAAAATAAAACTTACAATGCCTGCTATAAACTCAAACTTATGAACACGGTCAGTAACTGATCAAATGAGCAGGCCATGGGAACTTAGCAAAACATATGAACGACATCAATAGCAAATCTCAAAAGATATAGTGGGAACATGGCCAGAACAGGGACAGGGCCAGAACAAGAACATGGCAAGAACAGGAACACGGTCAGAACAAGAACACGGTCAGAACAGGAATGTGGCCAGAACAGGAACAGGGCCAGAACAAGAACATGGCAAGAACAGGAACATGGCCAGAACAGAAATACGGTCAGAATGAGAGGTGGCCAGAATAGAACCGTGGGCTGAATTATTTATTACGTAGGGACCTAAAGATGGCTCTGTACTCCGCATCACCAAAACCTGAAGGCCAGAGGGCAAACTGAGAGTCCAGCAAGAGAATCTCTCTCTTGGCTGGCTTCAACGCCTATAATGGGTAATGCAGAAAGAAGCATAAATAATATAATTATTAACCAAGATTTCATAGATATCTGCAGTGATTTCAAATGTAATGTCTCTGCTTATTACTTACTCATAGAAGGAAGTGCTCTGGCCCATTGCAGTTTGTCCACGCTAGGAAGACTAGTGCATCCTTCAGGTGTGCATCCCTCTGTAGTGACAATTCATGAATTTCATATAATAAAAGTTTGGATTAGTGTAACTGCTAATACTTAAGATTCATTGTACTCACTGAAAGGCCTGACAGAGGATTGTTGTCTAAATGAATTGGCAGTTGACAATTATAGTGGAGCGGAGTGCAGATTAGAGGGAAAGGAGAAAGAGGAGGAGATATTTGGTCAAAGGAGTTTGGAAGAAAATATTTTAGGGCCAAAAGCAGTAGTAGTGTAGTTCCTGTAGTTGACTACACCTCAAATGACAAAAAAATGACTACTACAATGTAGTTGAACTACCGGCAAACTGCTGCAAAATGTCATGAAACTACGAGTTTAACAGCATGTATTTAAACTACCTCCCAGACACTGCATATCAGAATTATACCTTTTGGCATTGACCTTCCCCCCCCTTATAATTCATAACAGTATTGCATTGTGTTAAATCAATTGTAATTGGGTGGTGTACAGCCATTGTCTGTTTTATGGTCACATTTGAGTTAAACAGTGAGAAGGTTTCTCAGTTCAGTAATTTACTTAAGAACAATTTAGCATTAATGTGATAAAGGGCACATACCTTAATACCATATTTAAAACATGTTTTGGTCAGTTCAGAATTCACCAGTAATCACAACTGCAAAGCAATGATGACACACATCTATTCATTTGATTTTTATTTATATGACGACACAAAGCGAGTTATGCTTGTTAATTTACAGTAGAAATAGGTTCATGAATGTGCCATTTCACACCTTTATACTGCAGTTATTTTTGTGGAAAAGCAGTGTAAACTGTATTATTTACATTAACATACAATGGTATTTGCAGACAAATCTTTGTTATTAAGAGACAAAGAGAATATTTTAATCGATAAACAATATGAGCTAATATTGCTAACTCTTTCTTTACATTTGCACAAACACTAATAATATATTTGATATCACATATTTAATAATAAGGCTAATGGTGTTTAATAATCCAATCAGTTGAGCCTCATTTAAATATGTGTTTATTACATATAACCTGATTGCTGTTTACAAGATGATTAAATAAGTTTGGTCCGTAAGCTAAAAACAAAAAAATAGCAGAAGAAATCGCCCCAAAATATTTGAAAACACACAAAACAATTGTCAAGATTCCCTCCGATGTAAGATACATATGTTCATATATGGCTTTCTAAAAAAATCAGTCATTCGTTTCCTTCCCTTGAGACATTCAGATTCACACATTCATTGTAAAATATTCATTTTATGTTATAGACTGGCCTGAATTCAACCAACTGTTGCATTTAATTTAACTTTTTTTTTAAACCGTCTTTGCAGAATGAAATGAACACTTCCTCAACCAAATTTGAGAGAAAATGTTGATTAAATTCAAGCCTTATATCTTCTCTAAGATAAATCAAAGTCATTTTGTAATTTGAGGACCAGCATGAAATACTGAAAGGTAATAGTTCACAAAAGTGCTGCTCACAGATTGTATAATGCTAGACATATAATATTGCTACAGTGTTGGATAAATTTACCAAATGATAAACACAGTAATATATAATGTAATGCTCAGGTATACACACCTAATACAGCAACACACATTTTCCAGCAACATCAGAACATTAGCCAGAGATATCAAAACACTGAACAAAAAAATAAAAATACAGTTTCTCTCTGGCAAAAGCGGCGATTACGGAAGCGTTTTTTTTTTTTTTTTTTAAAGCTTATGTTTGGTCAAGGCAGCCCGGTGGAGGCTGAAGGCAGTTCGATGACACACAAACGCAGTCGTACATTCCTCCACGAGAATAGATCAATGTACTGAACACCATTTACTCAACAGCCTCAACTGCGCATTTATAGCACCTCAACAGCCTCACCTGTTCAATTATAGCACCTCAACAGCCTCACCTGTTCAATTATAGCACCTCAACAGCCTCACCTGTTCAATTATAGCACCTCAACAGCCTCACCTGTTCAATTACAGCAGCTCAACAACCTCAACTGTTCAATTATAGCACCTCAACAGCCTCACCTGTGCAATTATAGCACATCAACAGCTGTATTTGGTAGTGTGCCACAGGCAATTCATGGAACCTTAGTGACCTTCCGCTTTGGCTCTACGGAAACGAACTACATTTGGAAAGTTTCCTGTCTTTATGAAGAACTTCCACACTGCAAAGGCACTGCCAGTCAGAATCAGCAGCAACACCATCACTCCCACCACTATCCCAGCCACTCCTCCAGCAGAGTGTCCTGAAGAGAACATAGAGAAAGAGGGACTCATTTGGGAGAAATAGAGAAGAGCAGGTAATAATCAATAACAACAACAATGATAATAACAACAACATCAATAATAATACATTTAGCAAACATCCAGAGGGACTTACAAAAAGTGCCTCCATAAAGGTTCATACAACAAGCAGAACTGATGCCAAGTTAGCAGTCTGACTAAGTGTGGTAGCACATTAGTAGCAGGCACTGAAGTAACATTGTAAACCTACAACATAATAGGAAGTGCCAGCGTAGGTGGGAGGAGACTGTGGATGCTAAGGCAGTAGGACTCTGAGATGGAGCCCTGGGGAACTCCTGCACTAAGTGTTAAGACAGTGGGACTGTGCTGATAACTTAGGAAAAGTACATCCCGTTGGAATTGCTGAGATACCGGTTTGAGGGCCAGAGTCACCATCAGGATCACCGGTATCAAGCGCAGCAGAGAGGTCAAGACAAGATCAAGAAAGGGGACAGGGGGGCAGTTTGTGCAGATTTGCATAATTTTGTTATGGGGTGGGGGCGGGGGGGGGGGGCTGGCTAGTGGAAAGACAGAAAAATGGACAAAGCTACGCTACATCTTAGAAACCATAGCCTAAGATTGCAAAAGCCTAAAACCTATACTTTTGTGTCTCTTATGTGTATTGGGCTCAAGGGGACAATAAAACATGAGGCATTGTGAAAAAATAATTTTTATTTTATATTAATATTATTATTTCCATTATTTTCCCAGTGGATTGCAGCAGCCATAAGTCAGAGGAATAACAGAGTGGACCAGTAAGATGCTGAGCCCTGCATCTGCACAAACACAAAGAGCTGAAGAGGAGGACCATACCTGAGACTTGCAGAGAGACTGAGCCGATGGTCCTGTTGGTCTCAGGATCGGTCACCTTGTAGACTCCGGCATCCTCCAGTGTCACACTCCTCAGCAAAAGGGTGTATTCCTGGGCCAGAAGCTCACATCTCTGAGCACAACGCTCCCCATACCTGGCTGGGCCTTTATTTGCATCGAGCATCAGCACCTCATCTGAACCAAGACCTGCACTGAATGTTACCCTCACTGGGCCTGCGGTATAGAGCGGTATGGAGAGCAAACCACCGGCCTTCACTGTGAGGTTCTGGGGTGGGTGGCCTGTGAGGGCAGGGAATTCATTTACATATTTACATATTTTACATTTACATGCATATTTACAGGGGATATGAACACATTATCAACAGCAGTCAGCTTGATCATGTAAAAAGGTAAAAATGATATGGGGCAAATTATGGCATCCAGAAATTACTGGTGTCATCTTTCATCAAATCTGCGGTACATCAAGCAATACTTCTGTAAATTATGAAACATTGTTACCCTTGCCCTGATTAAAATGACCACATGAAAAAATAAATAATACACACCAGACACACTTATATACCTGAGCTGCTCGGCTGCCCTACAGAACTGAAGATCTAAAGTGAATTTTACCTGTCACAACCAGACTGGCAGAATCTGGATTCCCCCTCTCTTTTGGACCGTTGTAGAAGCACTGGTAGTCGCCTTCATCTGAAAACCGTGTCTGTCTGATGGTTAAAGACATGTTTCCATAGAGGGCTTGTTCTGGGGAAACTGAAGCTCTGTTCTCGAACCCGGGCCCATATGTGATGGTGTTCTTAAGGAGCTGGTAAACGTTCTCTCCACCTCTCTTCCAGAGGATATCCAGATCATCAGCACGCGCTTGTATATTAATTTTCCCAAAACAAGGAAGACTGGCAGACATTCCCATCGCTATGGAAACATTTGATGGGACTGAGAGAGAGAGACAGAAAAAGAGAGAGGGAAAGAGAGAAACAGGCAGACTGAGATTTACAAAGTATTCCTGGCATACAGGAATTAACAGCTCAACCATGTTGCTTGGGGTAGATGAAGGCCCTGATGCAGCATATGCTGTCTACTGCATACCACCCAAGGCTTGTGGGTTTTATACAGACTGGAATGATCTTGTCCCCCCAAAAACAATCGTAAGAATAATAATAGTAATATCCTTTGTCAAAAAACAGCTTTTATGGCTATCAAATCCACAAGCACTAAAAACATTCACTCAATTTGTCGGAAAAAAGGCAACATGCACTGACCTCTAATTTCTAGTTTCACATCTGAAAGAACGATCTCGGTCTCATTACTGTACTGGCATTTGTAAATGCCGAGGTCACTGTACACCACAGGACTGAGGATGAGGCTGTAGTTTCCTGGCTCTTTTAAGGGGAAGGATTCCACCCGTCCCTGGAAGCCGTTTCCAGAGGAAAAGGATCCGTTGTAGAGGTCAGCCACACCCAGCCAGTCACGATACTCATGCTGCTTAAAGCGCCACTCCACATCCCTGCTGGGGGCTCCATGGCAGGGGAGAGTGAGGGAATGGCCGAAGCTCACAAACATGCGGTCAGAGTAGGCTGGAGATGCTGCCAGCAGGACTAGGGGAGGGAAGTTGGATGTTCAGTCAGCATAAAAGGGAGAAATATCACAGTGCTGGGCTTTTCATGCATAGGAGGGAAATCTCACAGGGGTGGGCTTTTCATGCATAAGAGGGAAATCTCACAGGACTGGGCCATTCACGCATAAGAATGAATAATTTATAGTTTAAATCATTTGAATCTACATTTTTGTCCACCAATATTGCAGTGACGCATGAAGTTTTTATTTATTTGTTTATTTTTTATACACACACACGCAAGCATATACAATGTTGTAAAAAAAAGTGTTTGCCCCCTTCCTGATTTCTTTTATTATTGAATATTTGTCACACTGAATTGTTTCAGATTAGACAAAATGTAATATTAGACAAAGAAACTATGAGTAAACACAAAACACACACACACATAATATATAAATATATATATATATATATATATATATATATATAATTTCATTCATTTAATAAAAAAGTTATCAAACACCCATATCACCCATGTGAAACAGTAATTGGCCCCTAAGTTACTTTATCAAGAATTTAACCAAATTCTATTGATAATTAGATTCAGTGGACTGAACACAGCCAGGCTTAATTGCACCCAGCCCTTTTGAATTTAAACCTCACTGATATAGAACCTTACCATCAGAGTGAAGTTGTCAAAGTTTCTACAAGCACATTATGCCATAATCAAAAGAAATTCCAAATGAGGTTAGAAAAAAAGTTTTTGAAATACAGTCTGGTAAGCCACTATCACCAAATGGGGAACAGTGGTGAATCTTCCCATGATTGGCCGGACTGCCAAAATTTCTCCAAGGAAAACTCATCCAGGAAGTCACAAAAGATCCCAGAAGAACATCCAAAGAACTCGCCTCAGCTTTGGTCAGTGTTCACGACTCCACAACAAGAAAGAGACTCAGTAAAAATGGAATTCATGGGAAAGTAGCAAGGTGGAAACCACTGCTAACCAAGAGAAATATCAATGCTTATCAAACAACCTCTACCTATCTAGATTATATAGGCTAATTCACAAAACATCAGCACATGCTCGACCGTTTCATGTCAACCAATCAATTTCAGTGATGAATTTAGTCAAATCGAATCAAATCAAATTTTATTTGTATAGCGTATTTTACAACAGTTGTCACAATACGCTTTACAGACAACCTTAGCCTAAACCAACCCCCACAGGAGCAAGCCTAAGGCAACAGTGGCAAGGAAACCTTGGAAGGAACCAGGCTCAAGGGGGAAACCTCTGGTCGGCTCACGGTGCCGACTGGTGACCAGCACGTCAGCCAGTTTATGCACAAGATATATAGTCCTGTATGCCCAAACCATAACCTACTCCACATAACCTCTCTCCTACAGTTTCAGCAGTAATAGAGGAAATCAGGAAGGGGGGGGGGGGGGGGGGGGGGGGGGGGGGGGGGGGGCGAGGGCTGGGATGACATTTTCTCGGGAGCATTAACCAATGTGCGGACATCATCTTATCATGCGATGTATCCTCGGTCCAGAACCTACAGGGACCTTTCTCAAGTCAATTCGCACCTTGGCCATTTTCTAGAGCCGGTTTTGAAATTTCACCAAATGCACGCGTGTAGTTTACTCACCCAAAAGGACCCAAAAACTTGCACATCTCATTTCCGGCTGGGAATCCGGCTATGTGCGTACATAAAACAAATGAATCATTTTATGCATAATACATGTGCAGAGCACTCCAAAAAGCTGAAGTAGTTTTTTATTTAAAAACTAAGCGGCAACATACAGTACATGGGGACCAAAAGTCTGAAGACACCTACAGTTATGCTATTATTCATATAATCGTCTTTTCTCCGCTGGGGCTAGCTTCGCATGTCTTGCTAAAGTTAACTTCGATACGCAGTTCTTCATACTGTTAGACTGCTGATGCCTATCCCTGCCCAATCTAACTAAAAGGAACTAAAAACTCCGTTATAGCTAATTTTTTTAGCGTCCATAGTTTTCGGTAATTTTGTCATTGCGCATCAAAAAATGCACTGCTTTCCTATTCGCCATTTTGAAGGTGTAGTATTTCCGGGAGAAGGGTCTGCCTGCAGGCAGGGGACTTCTCAGGCCAAACTAAAATTTGGAAGGGGGAATAAATGTGGGCATCAGCAGTCTAATAGTATGAAGAACTATGTATCGAAGTTAACTTTAGCCAGACATGCGAAGCTAGCCAGCGGAGAAAAGACGTCTAATTTACTGTCAGGGCAAATTTCTTTCCACCTATTCACTTCCGGGGTTACGTTTCCTTACGTGTTACGTGCAGCCGTTACGTTGCGCCGCTTGGACTGATCAGAGACTGTAAAAAAAATATGGACAAAGCTACTGTGACGTCACCCATTGGCGCTCCGTGGGTCTGTAAAACACGTTTTGAAGCTCAATGGCGTGCGCGGCCATGTTCTCGATTTGGAGCCAAAACCATAGAGTTAAGCGGTCTTGCGATTTTTACAATGTGATTGACAGTCCGGTGCAGAAATTCCCATCTACAGACTGATCTACAGTCTATGGTCTATGGTCTGATCTCTCTGTCAAAATGTGAATGGTTACTTTTGTTTGTATTTGCCGTAGACGCATACAAAAATGTTTTATTAGCTAGCTAGCCATCGCCTGTCTCTCTCTCTATTGCGAGATTCACAGATCACCAGCTAGCTCGCAAGAGAAATGGATAGCTTGCGAGACAGTTTGAGATCGCTAGCTAGCTGGCTAACTAGGAATGGAAGCTATTTCTATAAGAGAAGCTCTTCCAGCTAGCTTGCTAGTTAACTATATCGGGGTGTCTCGCTGGCTATCTATATATGTTTCTTGCTAGATCGCATGCAGCACAGTCTGTTTACAAGCCATAGCATGTATAAACTTGTGTATGTTCAACCGCTGTCGTAGAAGAATAAGTAATCCCCTAACATGTTAAGCATAGTCTACAAGCCATCGAAACATAAATTATTCGTCATTACAGCCTAGTACATGCAGTACTACTAGTTTTGTTTGATGACAGAGGTGACATTAAATATGCCACTGTAATGTGTTTCCCAAGAATGATTCCGGTCCTGGAGGACCATCTGCGTCGTGGTTTTTGTTCCAACCAGTTATTAGTTTTAGAACTCCTCCGCCGCCTTCTGCAGGGTCATCTTCCCAAGAGCAGAAAGTGCACCGATGATAGCCTTGTATGGGAAAAGTAATTAAGGTCCTTATAGCCTATGTCTTGCACTTCATCCAGTCTGATTGCATCAGTGTGTGATATGAGTCTCACCTCTGGGAGCAGCACCTCTAGAATGAACAGTATATGATTCCTGATGACAACTGGAGAGGATATACTGTTCAGGACAGTCTCGAGGTACTTGAACAACCTGTCCTGCTGGGCGTCATTGTCAAGGTACACTGGGACTTTGTTTAGGCGACTTCCCTTGGAAACCCATCAGCCACTTGGAGGGTTCCTTGTCACTGATGATTGCCTGTGTTTGCAGAAAAAAAGGAACACAGTGACATGCCCATACCTCACAGAACATTTTCTGCACCGTTGTTTCCCCACATACCAGTAGTCCTTCCTCGGTCCCGCGCTCCTTGACAATGAAGTCAACCTGTGCCTGCTCGGTGGCTGTCCGCTCAGCGATGGCCTGGATATGTGCTGGGACCTCCATGGTAGTTCCCGTGCCCACCCGGTACACCGGCTGAAGAATGCCCTATAACAGACAACTTGCCTCATCTGTCCAGAAAGCAAACCTCTGGCCGTGGCTTTAATGAAAATGATGAAAAATGTTAGCACATTTTCCAGTCTCTGTAA
Organism: Anguilla anguilla; assembly: GCF_013347855.1. Taxonomy (NCBI): domain Eukaryota; kingdom Metazoa; phylum Chordata; class Actinopteri; order Anguilliformes; family Anguillidae; genus Anguilla; species Anguilla anguilla. The sequence continues at coordinate 5,407,376 of NC_049219.1, read as the reverse complement.
ATATTAAAGAAAAGCAATCAATCATGTATTTCTTGTAGCTGTCATACCCGTCTATCCAAAAGCGCTCCATAAGAAGGACACACCACCGGATTGAATGCATGTCCAGCTACAGCAGATACAGCAAAAAGGATTACACTAGTTTCACATGGTAACATATTTATGTCATTTTGATTCTGTAGATGTTCAAATACTGACCATACTGAAGTGGAATGGAACATCCATACACATGCAGAGGGCATACTGAAAAAAAATATATATATATATAGTGGCAAACAAGCCTGCCACAGGCCACCAAAGTGGCTTTCCAAGGGGCCCTCCAGCACAGAGACACAGGGAGATGATGATGTTCAAACAGACCACGTTTATTTACGAGGGTGGCAAGATGTTACAGCCAACTGAGCAGATGTTAAAAACTGTCATGACAGAGGCTCTCCTTTGTGTGGGTGGGGATGGCAGATTTAACCTGTGCGCACTGATTGCCTCACTACGCACAGGTGCAGCCACCCCTGTTCCCGGGTCCAATTAGCCTGGCCAATTATCTAATTCCTAACCAATTATCTAACTAGCCAGGTCTAATCAGCTTGACCCAGGGCAGGTGTGGCTGCTTAAACCAGCTATCCCCACACCACATATATATTTTCCAGATTTTATATATTTCCTTCAATTTTGTTCTGGGCACATATCCAGTATTTACCTAAAACTCAAATTACCATGAGCATGAAAATGCCACAGTCATTCCTGGATGTCTGTTGTGGGATATCCTGATAACACACATTTTACGCCATGTAAAGTCATATTTTTAGACGTTATTACAAGACACTGCTATTACATGGAGAAGAAATTGTATTATACCTGCATGTCCCTTCCAGTCCTCTCACTCCAGCATCCAGGAATAATGCAGAGCAATGTTCCTGCAGTAAATAAAATCAGTCCTGTCAAAAATAAAACTCACAATGCCTACTATAAACTCAAACTTATGAACACGGTCAGTCACTGATCAAATGAGCAGGCCATGGGAACTTAGCAAAACATATGAATGACATCAACAGCAAATCTCAAAAGATATAGTGGGAACATGGCCAGAACAAGAACATGGCCAGAACAGGAACATGTTCAGAACAAGAATGCAGCCAGAACAGAAATACGGTCAGAATGAGAGGTGGCCAGAACAGAGCCGTGGCCTGAATTATTTATTACGTAGGGACCTAAAGATGGCTCTGTACTCCGCATCACCAAAACCTGAAGGCCAGAGGGCAAACAGAGTCCAGCAAGAGAATCTCTCTCTTGGCTGGCTTCAACACCTATAATGGGTAATGCAGAATGAAGCATAAACAATATAATTATTAACCAAGATTTCACAGCTATCTGCAGTGATTTCAAAAGTAATGTCTCTGCTTATTACTTACTCATAGAAGGAAGTGCTCTGGCCCATTGCAGTTTGTCCACGCTGGGAAGACTAGTGCATCCAGGTGTGCATCCCTCTGTAGTGACAATTCATGAATTTCATATAATAAAAGTTTGGATTAGTGTAACTACTAATACTTAAGATTCATTGTACTCACTGGAAGGCCTGACAGAGGATTGTTGTCTAAATGAATTGGCAGTTGACAATTATAGTGGAGCGGAGTGCGGATTAGATGGAAAGGAGAAAGAGGAGGAGGTATTTGGTCAAAGGAGTTTGGAAGAAAATATTTTAGGGCCAAAAGCAGTAGTAGTGTAGTTCCTGTAGTTGACTACACCTCAAAATGACAAAAAAATGACTACTACAACCACTACACAAATTTGAATGTAGTTGAACTACCGGCAAACTGCTGCAAAATGTCATGAAACTATGAGTTTAACAGCATGTATTTAAACTACCACTCAGACGCTGCATATCAGAAGAATTATACCTTTTGGCATTGACCTTCCCCCTCCTTATAATTCATAACACTATTGCATGTCAGTGTTAAATCAATTGTAATTGGGTGGTGTATAGCCATTGTTTGTTTTAGGCAGCCTCTTACTCCTTTGTGCGGCTTCTTATATTCTGGGAGGCAATCTACTCAAGCAGTCTCAGGTGTGCTGCAGCAGAGTGGAAAATTCCACATGCCTGCACTCTGCTGTAGCCCTGTCCTTGGTGCTGATCCGTGGAAGCTCACCTGGTCTGCGGATTGCTGTCCCTGGTCCTGAAATCTTCCAACATCTCATTCGGAAGGTAATGCCCACTCACCACTTGCCCCAGCAGTCGTCGGTGGCGGTAGGCCCGCCCCGCCCTGGTGCTTCTTGTGCTCTCCTGTGGAGCACTGATAGGGCCTCGGGGCGCCACAACACACATACACACACAGAAACACACACAAACAAAAACACACACATACACACAGCTAATCCCATCCTCCTGGATCTCTCTTCCCATAACCCCCTGCCTTTACTCCTATTTTAGGTTTTGGGGCCCTTCTAACTGAGCGACCACTCCAGTTCCATTCTTTCACTTCCACGTGCCAAAAAAAACCAAACCAAAAGTCACATCCTGTCTGCACTCTGCAAAGGAGCCGGGGCCTGCACAGAAAAAAACGCGCGAAGCATCACCTTGGGCAGAATTAATGGTGGAAACGGTTTGTTTGCAGCCACGAAAGACACTCATCAAACAGCCTAGCAGGAAGCCAGCGTCGACTCGTTTGCTCTCAGGACAAATGACCATTTCAATATCGCTTTGGGAGAGATATCCACGTGAAACGAATCGGTCTAACAAGTCTGTGGGAGAGCAAGAACAAATCAACAAATGCATCCAAAGGAGCGATTTTTTAAACGGAGGGCTGCTTAGTCAACGTCATTTCAGAACAGCAGGCATACGTGCAAAGTGCCTGATTTACACCACCTTCCTCCATCTGTGGAATTAAAACCAAATCAACCACTAACCTAAAAATGCGGTGGGATCAAACGGAATAAAACGTGGTGAGTTACTGGACACCAGTCTCTCAAACTGACACTTTCAAGATGCGGCCTGAAAATGCCGCAAACCCACATTTCTGAACTACAGTAATTTAAAAAACGAAGCTAGAATAATTGGCTGGAAAAACAGCAGTCGTTACATGACATTAAATTAAGCTCATTTAGCAGATGCAGATGTTATCCAGAGTGACTTACAGTGTAAGAGAACATACAGACAGGTGACAAATTAAAGGAAAAAAAAACGTAAAGTGTCTTAGTAAGGTGTTGGGCCACCACAAGCCACCAGAACAGCTTCAATGTGGCTTGGCATAATGCCTGGAACTCTACCGAAGGAATGGAACACCATTCTTCCAAAAGATAGTCCCTCATTTGGTGTTTTGATGATGTTGGTGGAGAGTGCTGTCTAACAATTCCGTACATATAATGTACCATGTAGTGACGAGTCAGATGTTACAGTATTAGTATTACAGTTCATAAGTGAAACGCTCTCTCAACAAGGTTGCTGGGTACCGCTACACAGAAACTCACTATGAACTATCAATCAATCAATCAAACTTTATTTATATAGCACCTTTCAGACAAATCAAATTGCAATGTTTTACAAGCGATTGACAAAACATAAAATGTTAAAATGGATTTACAGAGTAAAGTTGGGTAGTTAAGATAATAAAAAAATACATAATAAAATACAATACAAACAATAAAAATAACAAGAAATACAATTACAAAATATTACTGTGGTGTGGGGATGGCTGGTTTAAGCAGCCACACCTGCCCTGGGTCAAGCTAATTAGACCTGGCCAATTGGATAATTGGTTAAGAATTAGATAATTGGCCAGGCTAATTGGACCCAGGTTTACTTTGATTTGTAATTTATAATGTCACCTCAACAATAAATGGTTAAAGCAAATAATACAGTTAGTAGGCTAGGTATATATAAGTACTGTATATATAACTGCCCAATACGACTAGTGCATAGTGAAGCCTTACCTCGGTTAACACCACAAATATAATCAACCTTCACATACAGAACATCATATGTAGCAGTACCGTACCACCAGTACTGTACCCACCATTAACTTTGTCAATTTGTTTTAACCAATCATCTGTTAATTGTGTTAACGCTGTACATGTTGAGTAACCCACCTTATATGCATGTTGGAATTCAGAGTTGATACTGTTTTCTGAGAAATAATGCTGAATCTGTTTAAATACAATACCCTCCATAAGTTTGCTTAAAGCAGGGAAAATACTAATAGGCCGACTCCTTGGTCCTGTAAATGACTCCTTGCTATTTTTTGGTAGAGGAGTAACCTTTGCTATTTTCCACATTTGTGGATAAACACCTTCATTCAGACATAAATTAAAAATATGACACAGTGGCTTTGCCACAATCCTAGCTGTAGTAATTTACCATCCAGATTTTCATAGCCATAAGGTTTATCACACTGCAATGACAAGAGAAGCTTTTCCATTTCTTCTGTATTTATATTGGTAAAGTCAAATTCACATTTTTTGTCGTACATAATATGTTGTTTAATTAGTGACTCAGACAGCTTACCATTCACTGGCAACATCTGATTTCTTATTGTATCCACTTTACCTATAAAATTATTATTAAAATAATGAGCTATATCTTGAGGTTTGGTAATAAATCCACCACCAGATTCAATAAATGAGGGAGTTCTATTCATTTTATCTTTACCCATTACTTCATTAAGGGTTCTCCATAACGTTTTACTGTCACCCTTAATCTCCTCAATCTTGGATTGATAATATTGCTTTTTCATTACATTACATTACATTCATTTGGCAGACGCTTTTATCCAAAGCGACGTACAAAAAAGTGCATTTTCATGATCGTAGACAACTGCTGAACACAGGTTCAGTAAGGTACAATTACTTATTTTGTACAGCTATTTCTAGCCGAGAACAATGAACACTATTCTGGTCTAACATCTGCAAAGCCAACTAGGCAGAAGAATAAGCTACAGTATTAGGACAAATACAAAGTACCAAGAAGTGGAGGGATGGGGCAACATGTAACAAGTGACAGGAAAGGTTTTTTTTTTTTTTTTTTTTATACAGCGTGGTGGTGGTTAGTCCACCTTTCTTTAGTTTATTCATTTTTGTGACTTAAAAAAAAAAAAAAAATTTATACAGCATGGTGGTGGTTAGTCCACCTTTCTTTAGTTTATTCATTTTTGTGACTTTGTTTCTCAGTGAACGGTAAGCCTGCCAATCAGCTGAGCTACCAGATATGATAGCAGCTTTTTTCAGTTGGTCCCTCTCTGTCATACAGCTTCTCAACTCCAAATCAAGCCAAGGGGCTTTAGTGGTTCTTACAGTTAGTTTTCTGATAGGAGCATGTTTGTCACAAGTAGATAAAAACAGTTGCATAAATAATTGTAAGGCAGCCTCTGTATGAGTTAATTTAACCACAGTATCCCACTGTATCTTATTCATGTCTTCAACAAATGCATTTTCACAAATTTTTTTATAAATTCTTTTGTATATCACTTTGGGCCCAGCTTTAGGAACCTTTGTTTTCCTTGCCACTGCAATGATGTTATGATCACTGAAGCCTACTGGTACAGATACAACCTTTGAACATATATCCACAGAATTAGTGAAAAAATTATCTATACAAGTTGAAGAGGACATTCCTGAACAGCTGCTATTGACTCTTGTTGGTAAATTCACATACACTAGCTACATCACTTAACCTTTTTTTCAGTGTACATGTATTGGAGAACCAGTCAATGTTAAGGTTTCCAACAAAATATACTTCCCTGTCAGTATCAGTGACTGTCTGTAGCATTGTGCATATGTCCTCAAGGTACTGTATATTAGAGCTAGGTCATCTATAGCAACAGCCCACTAATATGGGTTTAAGATGAGGTAGATGAACCTGTAGCCACAACACTTCCACACCTGGTGCACTTCAGTCCTTTCTTATTTTGACCGGTATATGATCTTGAATGTAAAAGGCTACACCTCCTCCATGCTTATTTCTGTCATGTCTGTGTAACCCACCTAAAGGCTCAGTTAACAGTAGGTATATATTTTCGGGTTAAAGCTAGGTTCGTAAGGAGAGGTTATGAATGATGAGATGGACACAATGAACAACCAGAGCCAGAAAGTAAGTGCAAAATGGTTAGAACTGTATTAAAGAAAATGCAATGACAATATGTAAAGCCGCCATTTAGTTATCACATTCAAACACATTCATTTGTTTTCATATCAATGTCCTGAGTGTTGTAACTGTATTCACTGTCCATTAAGTTCTGAATGTCTTCTGTTCAGTCTGGTTCCTTTAACAATCAGGTAAATCATTAGTTGCACAATAGAAGATATGGCTACATCATATACCCCACTGTAGCGCACTTCTAACAGTACTGCATTAGCTAACTCCATTAAAGTGCATAGGCTCAACCAATAGCTACCTTGAATGAGCCATAGCCTACTTAAAATCAACACAAGGTTATTACATGGCACATTCACACACGTATGCTAGAACTACTATAACAGTGCCATTCACGCTTTCAAATAACAACATTCAACTTTATAAGAGAAACTCAATAGCTATACATACCACGTGTGGCTAATGCTATTTTCAAGGAAACACGGAGTTAATAACACACGTGTTGCTGCTACAATGGTGATACTTCAGTTAAATTTCAAATTTAAACTCACCGAAATCCCAAAGGAAGAAAGTGAAGTGTGCAAACTGAAAAATATTAAACGCCACGTGTGGCTAATGCTATTTCCCAGGAAACACGGAGTTAATAGCACACGTGTTGCTGCTACAGTTACGATACTTTAGCAAAATTTAACATTTAACTTACTAAGATCCCAAGGAAAGAGATTGAAGTGTGCGATCTGGAAAATATTTGGTCCCTGGGTCATTTAAGGAGCTACTCTTTAGGTTTACTGCTTAAATTAACAATCATGATTTTCTGTTTCTGAATGCATGCTGCTCTGCTGATGGAACCTTAGTGATCTTCTGTTCTGGCTGCACGGAAACGAACTACATTTCGAAAGTTTCCTGTCTTTATGAAGAACTTCCAGACTGCAAAGGCACTGTCAGCCAGAACCAGCAGCAACACCATCACTCCCACCACTATCCCAGCCACTGCTCCAGCAGAGCGTCCTGCAGAGAACATGGAGACAGAGGGACTCATTTGGGAGAAATAGAGAAGAGCAGGTAATAATCAAGAAGCAAAGACTACAATAATAATATTAATAACAACAACAATGATAAATATAGCTGCGAGCAGCAATGAAGGGGCCAAGCACGAATGGGGCACCAGGCCGACAAGCAACCAGAACAACCCCTGAACAAAACACCAGTCCATCGCAGGGTGAACGGCACAACCCTCTACCATTCTGCAAAGTTTTGTAAAAACCGACCAGTCGGTTATAGGGGCCGCCATGGACTTCCATGGCAGAAAGCATTTGAAGCATTTGTCAAAAAAGTTTGATTTGTGGAAGATCACAACTCTAGGACAGAAAATGTCTAAAGACAGAAAAATTGACAAAGCTAGGCTACATCTTAGAAACCATAGCCTAAGATTGCAAAAGCCTAAAACCTATACTTTTGTGTCTCTTATGTGTATTGTGCTCAAGGGGACAATAAAACATGAGGCATTGTGAAAAAATAATTTTTATTTTATATTAATATTATTATTTCCATTATTTTCCCAATGGATTGCAAAAGCCATAAGTCAGAGGAATAACAGAGTGGACCAGTAAGATGCTGAGCCCTGCATCTGCACAAACACAAAGAGCTGAAGAGGAGGACCATACCTGAGACTCGCACAGAGACTGAGCCAATGGTCCTGTTGGTCTCAAGATCGGTCACCTTGTAGACTCCGGCATCCTCCCGTGTCACACTCCTCAGCAAAAGGGTGTAGTTTTGGGCCAGAAGCTCACATCTCTGAGCACAACGCTCCCCATACCTGGCTGGGCCTTTATTTGCATCGAGCATCAGCACCTCATCTGAACCAAGGCCTGCACTGAATGTTACCCTCACTGGGTCTGCGGTATAGAGCGGTATGGAGAGCAAACCACCGGCCTTCACTGTGAGGGTCTGGGGTGGGTGGCCTGTGAGGGCAGGGAATTCATTTACATATTTACATTTACATGCATATTTACAGGGGATATGAACACATTATCAACAGCAGTCAGCTTGATGATGTAAAAAGGTAAAAATGATATAGGGAAAATTATAGCATCCAAAAATGGCTGGTGTCATCTTTCATCAAATCTGCGGTACATCAAGAAATACTTCTGTAAATTATGAAACATTGTTACACTTGCCCTGATTAAAATTACCACATGAAAAAATAAATAATACACACCAGACACACTTATACACCTGAGCTGCTCGGCTGCCCTACAGAACTGAAGATCTAAAGTGAATTTTACCTGTCACAACGAGACTGGCAGAATCTGGATTCCCCCTCTCTTTTGGACTGTTGTAGAAGCACTGGTAGTCGCCTTCATCTGAAAACCGTGTCTGTCTGATGGTTAAAGACATGTTTCCATAGACGGCTTGTTCTGGGGAAACTGAAGCTCTGTCCTCGAACCCGGGTCCATATGTGATGGTGTTCTTAAGGAGCTGGTAAACGTTCTCTCCACCTCTCTTCCAGAGGATACCCAGATCATCAGCACGTGCTTGTATATTAATTTTCCCAAAACAAGGAAGACTGGCGGACATTCCCATCGCTACGGAAACATTTGATGGGACTGAGAGAGAGACAGAAAAAGAGAGAGGGAAAGAGAGAAACAGGCAGACAGATTTACAAAGCATTCCTGGCATACAGGAATTAACAGCTCAGCTATGTTGCTTGGGGTAGATGAAGGCCCTGATGCAGCATATGTTGTCTACTGCATACCACCCAAGGCTTGTGGGTTTTATATAGACTGGAATGATCCAGCCCCCCAAAAACAATCGTAAGAATAATAACAGTAATATCCTTTGTCAAAAAACAGCTTTTAGGGCTATCAAATCCACAAGCACTAAAAACATTCACTTAATCTGTCGGAAAAAAGGCAACATGCACTGACCTCTAATTTCTAGTTTCACATCTGAAAGAACGATCTCAGTCTCATCCCTGTACTGGCATTTGTAAAAGCCGAGGTCACTGTACACCACAGGACTGAGGAGGAGGCTGTAGTTTCCCGGATCTTTTAAGTGGAAGGATTCCACCCGTCCCTGGAAGCCGTTTCCTGAGGAAAAGGATCCGGTGTAGAGTTCAGCCACAACCAGCCAGTCAGGATACCCATACTCCTGAAACCACCACGTCACATCCCTGCTGGGGGCTCCATGGCTGGGGAGAGTGAGGGAATGGCCGAAGCTCACAAACGTGCGGACAGAGTAGACTGGAGATGCTGCCAGCAGGCCTAGGGGAGGGAAGCTGGATGTTCAGTCAGCATTACAAGGGAGAAATATCACAGGGCTGGGCTTTTCATGCATAGGAGGGAAATCTCACAGGACTGGGCTTTTCATGCATAAGAGGGAAATCTCACAGGGCTGGGCTTTACATGCATAAGAGGGAAATCTCACAGGGGTGGGCTTTTCATGCATAAGAGGGAAATCTCACAGGGGTGGGCCATTCACGCATAAGAATGAATAATTTATAGTTTAAATCTAAATTGTTGTCCACCATGAAGTTTTTATTTATTTATTTTTTTAATTTTATTTTTTTATACACACACACACAAGCATATACAATGCTGTAAAAAAGTATTTGCCCACTTCCTGATTTCTTTTATTATTGAATATTTGTCACACTGAATGGTTTCAGATTATTAGACAAAATGTAATATTAAACAAAGAAACTAAGGTTTACTCTTAGTTTCTTTGTTTAATATTACATTTTGTCTAATAATCTGAAACACATAATTATATATATTAATTTCATTCATTTAATAAAAAAAAGTTATCAAACACCCATATCACCCATGTGAAACAGTAATTGCCCCCTAAGTTACTTAATCAAGAATTTAACCAAATTTAATTGATAATTAGATTCAGCGGACTGAACACAGCCAGGCTTAATTGCACCCAGAACTTTTGAATCTAAACCTCATTGATATAGAATCTTACCATCAGAGTGAAGTTGTCACAAAGTTTCTACAAGCACATTATGCCATAATCAAAGGAAATTCCAAAAGAGGTTAGAAAAAAGGTTGTTGAAATACATCAGTCTGGTAAGCCACTATCACCAAATGGGGAACACTTGGAACAGTGGTGAATCTTCCCATGAGTGGCCGGTCTGCCAAAAGCTCTCCAAGGAAAGCTCATCCAGGAAGTCACAAAAGACCCCAAGGACATCCAAAGAACTCGCCTCAGCTTTGGTCAGTGTTCACGCCTCCACAACAAGAAAGAGACTCAGTAAAAATGGAATTCATGGGAAAGTAGCAAGGTGGAAACCACTGCTAACCAAGATAAATATCAATGCTTATCTCATATTTGCAAAGAAAAGAACCTGCATGGACCCCAGGCCTTTTGGGATAATGTTCTATGGTCAGATGAGTCAAATTGGAACTTTTTGGATGACACGGGTCCCATTATATCTGGGGTAAAGCAAATAGTTTTTTTTTTTGAAGGTAGAGATTGAAGGTGAAACTCACTTTCCCCCGTCACTTTCACTCCCGCTCGGCACAATGACAGCACTTCGTATAACTAGTCAAATTAGGCTACTCGGCTAAATGCTACCTATTGCTAACAACATTAGGCCTTCTACAAAATGCGGTATGAATAAACAGACAAGCTGGGCAACTTATACGTTATTACTAACATTGTAAATAGATTTATGTGGGTGAGGGTGACAAATTCAGTGTTTTTTCTAGTGGTAGGCTATGTGCGTACATAAAATAAATGAATCACTTTATGCATAATACATGTGAGAGCACTCCAAAAAGCTGAAGTAGTTTTTATTTAAAAACTAAGTGGCAACATACAGTGCATGGGAACCAAAAGTCTGAAGACAACGACAGTTACGCTATTATTCATCATTATTCATATAGCCTTACTTTTCCGCAGTATGTTTTAGTTAACAGCCCAGATATTTGGATATTGAGCCATAGGAACACACTGAATGAAACACAGTGTGACAACAAATAGAGAAACGCTTAGCTTATGGTGGATGAACAAGATATCTACGCAGCTTCCCATTTCATACACGAGTGTCGGATATGTGTTAAAACAATGTATTCTTACATTACATGGCATTATTCCTTCATAAATAATGAACACAACCAGAACTTGGTTTTGTCCTCAGACTTTTGATCCCCACTGTCTCTTTGCTTTGATCTACTTGTGAAATTTAAGCAACCGTGCACTATATTGATTGGGTAGCCTACGCAGCTGGTGTGATGAGGTGTGCAAGATTAGATGGGCTTTTTTTCCCCAAACTTCAGATGACACTGCATACGGTATTATAGATGTCATCTTGTGCATTGTGGAGATTATTTTTCAGAAAGTTGTATCGAGTGTTGTCAGTGACCACATTTAAATGTATTTGATTTTGGGGATTCATGTTACAGTAATGCTCTAGATCTTTCCGTGGCACAGCACCATGGCTGATTATAAGCAAAAATCCTGAAGCCTACATAATTATAGCCAAATGATATCAAAACTAAAAGGCACTAATCCTGTTACTCTGAGAAAACTAAGAGCATTACCCACCACCTCTTTCCCCTTTCCTCCCCCTAATATCCCACATATACCCCATCCCCGCCCAGTTCCTCTGACCCTCTCAAACAACCTCTACCCATCTAGATTATATAATTTACAAAACATCAGCACATGCTCGACCGTTTCATCCACTAAGCACTCATCACGTAACCCTGTTTCATGTCTACCAATCAATTTCAGTGATGAATTTAGTCCTGCATGCCCAAACCATAACCTACTCCACATAACCTCTCTCCTACAGTTCCAGCAGTAATAGAGGAAATCAGGAATGGGCGGGGGGCGACGGCTGGGATGACATATTTTCTCGGGACACTGAAGTTGGCTCTCGATTCGAAATTTCCGGTCCACCTTAAATCAGTTGCGTTATATGATTGGACGAGAAATTCTCATCCAAATTTATATTTTTCAATTGGCGTCTATTGGATTACATAGAACGTTTGAAGTGGGATTATTAAAAAATGCTAGAGTAAAATTTCACAGAAATGGGGTAGGATGTAGACCAGGACCCCTTCTGCCAGGAACAAGTGTCAGAATTTTGTGAACTTTTACAATTGTGGAGAAATTATTATCCAAACCTTCATATTTTTTAATTGGCGTCTATTGGATTACATGGAAAGTTTGAGGTGGGATTATTAAAAAATGCAATAGTAAAATTTCACAGAAATGGGGTAGGATGTAGACCACTTCAGGAGCCCTTCTGTCATAATAAAATGTCAAATTTTCAGACTTTTAAATTTTGATGAGAAATGGCCATCTAATATGTCAATTTTTCAATAGGATTTTATTCGTATATTTTAATATAGACCATTTGGAGTTTTATTTGAATATGGTGCAGTGATTTTTCGTCCACAACATTTCAGATGTGCATTATTTCCTGTTCTCTCATACACACCTGATGCAATGGTGAGACTATAAGATTTTGAGGAGAAAACAAAATGCGTGACACTGATCTGTCCATAGTACAGACTTAAAAGACATGTGAAGTGAACGTAACATAATTAAAAATAGTTTTTTTAAATTCTCATTATCACCTTTGTTCAATTTCTCTCTTGATCCCTATCTCTCTTTTAGAAACAAATTATAACCTTTGCAAATACGTAAGGAAGACCGCGAAACCGTCCAATCATATAACGCAACCGATTTAAAGTGGACCGGAAATTTCGAATCGGAAGCTGCGAATCGGGAGCCAACTTTATTTTCTCGGAAGCATTACAGTTTTTCTCAAATTTTTACGCACTAAAACTGGAACTTTGCACACGATGGAGAAAACTTTAAGCTCATGTGTCAACAACAAAGACTATTTCTGCAAAACTCTAAGCACAATTCCTCTGTTTTTACTCAAATAGCAATTCTAAATCACATTTTTGCACAACTGTGCACACAAAATCTCATCATTTAGCACAATTTTCATAATCAAGCCTTGTTGGTTCACAGGGAAAACACTGACCTTCAAATGCCAAACTCTAAGTACCAATTGGTCTCACTCACGCCACACCTGCTCAAACTCAATTGGCTAAACTTTTCAATTATCTGTCAGAGCATAAAAGAGACCTCAGGTGACCTCTATTGTGTTGGAAAACAATGGAGCAACACGCAGCACAGAGAGGTAGAGGTAGAGGTAGAGGTAGAGGTAGAGGTAGAGGTAGAGGTAGAGGTAGAGGTAGAGGTAGAGGTAGAGGTAGAGGTAGAGGTAGAGGTAGAGGTGGACATGCACAAGGTGGACGAAGAAGAGGGAGATGAGCTAATATTTCAAATGAAATACGGTCAACTTTGGTTGATCACATATTTGTTTTTTGTTTTTTACAGCAGGCCTACAAACTACGATTTTTATTTTTGCAGTCTGCTGAACAAAGATTTATTTTACAGTAACAAATAAAGATTTGCTTTGTTACCTTTCTGAATTTGTTCATTGATTTCATATATGATAACAGATCATTACATCCATTGTCTAGACTGACGCAGTCTAAGCATGTTCTAGTCTTGAGATGACACAAATGTTATCTATTTTGGCAAAACTCATAATTGCACTGATAAGGAAAATGAAAAAACACTTCTAACAATGATCAGTATGACTCATGATGGAACCTGGGTTGTGAGTGCAGCCCAACTGGACCTCATTGGCAGGACAATACAGTAAATGTGCATTGTATCATACACAATAACAACAAAACTCAAAGTGATAACAGTTCACACACTTCGCTGTACTGTACTGAATTAGAATTAGGTTTACCTAGCAAATGCACTATTTTATATGATGATATATTTACTGTATTGTATCATGGCAACAGTCTTTATATTTACTGTAAAATTGCAGCCTATTTTGGGACCCCTCGCAAAGAAAACTAAGACTTCAAAAAAGGAGAAAAAATAAGCAATTTTTACACAATTTTATAACTTGAATATGTAACATGACCTCATGAGGCCAAAACATATATACAGTATTTTGATGGTTGTGTTTTCAAATTTATCGCACCAGTGTGAAATCAATGCTCAATAAGACCTATTCATATGAGACCTGTGTGAATCATTTTGATGGAAAAAGTCAGTTTTGAGAAGAGAGAACATGGTTTTGAATGCATGAATGCATTTTGCAAGAGATTTGTGTAGTTTTGGCAAAAGGTTAACTGTTGCTGTGCTTTGTGTGTAGAGTTTTGAGAAATTGAGCTATAGTTTCAGAAAACGTGTTTAAACAATTGAGAAAAACTGTAACTTTAAACGACCTTTACTTTAAACCTTTTGAAACCAAACACTTTCATTAGTGCCAAATGCACGCGTGTAGTTTACTCACCCAACAGGACGCAAAAACTTGCACATCTCATTTCCGGCTGGGAATCGCTACTGAGACATCTGATTAAAAATTCCTTAATTTAAACTCTCTCCAGTAAATCAGACGTCTTTTCTCCGCTGGCTAGCTTCGCATGCCTGGCTTAAGTTAACTTCGATACGCAGTTCTTCATACTATTAGACTGCTGATGCCTATCCCTGCCCAATCTAACTAAAAGGAATCACCTTGCCATCAACGGTTCGCCAGTTTGAAAGTGTGGTATTTGCGGTATCCTGCCTGCAGCAAGCTGGGAGAGAAGACCAGAAGCACCAGTGTTTCCTGTGGAATTGATCTCTTGGTGTGGTGGTGGGTGTCTGAAGGGGGTGTAGCAAAGGCGAAAAAGTTTATGACTATGAAAACATAACCTCTTGAGACTTCTTAAAGGTTTTTTTTTAAATATCTAAATCTATCTTTTAGCTCTGACGAGCTCTTGATACAAGGAATAGAAGTTTGCAAGAGCTAGAAAGTAGTTTTAGATGTACTTTAAAATCATAAAAGGTTTGTTAACCCTTGTATTGTTTGTAAATATTGAAGCAAAATAGGCCTGTATTTTGAGTTATGGTGGGGTGAGAACAATTAAAATAGCACATTGTCCATCTAGAAGTTCTATCTTCAAGAATAGAGGACTATATAATCAAAATTGATACTCAAGAAAAGTTACATATTGCACTTTTAAAGGGACATTCTTCTGATAAATTAACCCAATTACCATGACAAAACAGTACTTAGTTAGAATGTTTTATTTTTTTATTTACAGTTTTTTTTATTGCTAAGACACATTTAATGAAACAATTCCTCTTTTTCTCAGAACTATTAACACAATCCCAAAACTACACATCAATCAGCACAACCTCAAACATCCATGCCAAACTCAAATTATCTTCTCAAAAACATATACTCTTCCATCAAAATTAAACTTTGCCTTCAAATGGCACACATAAGCCATCGAAAACACAGACAATGTAGATTACCCATAACACACCAGTGAGATAAATTCAAAGCACTACTGCAAAAACCTTTTATAACAGTGCGTCAGGAGTTATTTTCTCCTGGTTATTCTACTTATTTTATGGTTTTCAGATTTTGATCTTTGCAATGTTACACTACTAACAAATGAGGGAGTGTGCAAATGTCCAAATATGTTATTTGTAGTACTGAAAAGTGATGCTGAGTGAAAAGTACTGTACAGTAACCACAACACAGTTGAAGGAACAAAAAAATGTAGTATTTTCCAAGGAGAGTAGCATTCATAAAAGGAACTCAGTATATGCAGCACTATAAACAAAAACAGCAATTAAATCTAAAGAACATATAGTCTGTAAATACACTTCAACATTACATAGACAGCATATCCTCTCACAGTAGTACAGCAGATACAATATGTAACATTACAGTAAATTATAGTACCTGTTTTCTTGTCTGAAAGTATGGACAATGGATGCCACTGTGAAACGATTCAAGTTTGGCTGAACTCTCTGTCCAGCTCCCCTCATCATCATACCATGCACTAGCACATGGTCAATCAAGGTGGCACATATTTCGTCTGGGACAAATTGTCTCCTGCCTCTTTGTCTCCTTTGTCTTCCTGATCTTTGGACAGCTTGTCCATTTTGAGGATCCATTGTTCAAAAGCACACAAGACGCAAACTGTGGCCCTATTTATTGATCCAGAGGTTGTGACCGGTGTGTAAACAATTTTGCTGCCAAGTATTTGCACCTAGAGAAAGGTGTGTTACCTGAGTTTAGGTTGTGATGACTTGAGTTAACTGTTTTGACTACTAGTGTTTGTTGCATGAGCACAGTGTGTAACCAGTGATTCATGAGAGCATTTGTTTGTAGAGATTTGCAGAAAAAGTTTAACAATTTGCAGCATGTGTTAAAACAAGTGAAAAGTGTTTATAGTTTTGAGAGATGTGTTGGTCCTCTGAGAACTGAAGTAATAATTTGAGAGTTTTTGCTAAAAGAACCAGTTTTAGTGTGTTAGCAATCGAGAAAAACTGTAACAATACAATTTGAGCTGGGTCCACATTCAAAGCCCTCTCTCTCTCACACTCAATGACAGAGTTTACATGCATTGTCCATGCAAAAAAAGTAAAAAGTGAGAAAAATGGCTTTAAAGATTCTGTTCTGTTACATTCTAATTCTACTGAGAAGCAAGACACAAAAATTTCCAAACTAACTTAGATGCTTGATGAATGTATTTTTTATTAGCTAGTGTTATCTGTATTCATTTCTGGACATTGCAGCAACTTGTGAGACTGCTCCTCTCGTTATAATCATAATCGTCATTAGAATGCAACCCTCTTTGTCAGCTGTAGCAACAGCCTAACTCAGTTTTGCTAGCTCACTACATTCACAAAACCTTAAAAATAAACACTTTCCCTTTCGTTTTCCTGGAAAAAACCCCCAAGTTAAAGTATGTAAATGGAAGTAGTTGAATCACATTTTAAATGCCCTAAAAAAATGTTTTAAAAATTCGCGCTGTTTTGGCGATTTGCCAACTATTTGCGGCCGCGACATCCGACGGGTTTCTCCAGGTCACCATTTTAATCAAATGTATTGTACCATTATAACAGCAGCTCTAGATATAAAAAAAATGGGGGCAGTATCCTACCTAGCTCAACTGGAACAGGATCCGCTTCGGCTCAAACAAACACTGTTTATTTTCAAATAACGTTACATATTTATCACATTTATTTTTTACTTGTCCGATCAGACAACTGCATGAGGCATTCCACTTGCCCGAACAGAGTTAGGATCCGCCAGTTGTCATCACCGAATGATAGTTAGCGCCAGTGCTTGAGATGGGCAGGAGCTGTCGGGACTTGTATATGAGTACCGACTCTTCTTCTGATTACCAACATTAATTTATTTTAAACAGTATGTATTTTGAGGAGTAGGTACAGGCACGTATTTTGGTCCAATTCAAACAATGGTTAACACTATGGTATTTTTGTAATATTTGAAGCGTCGCTACCTACCGTTTCGTTGTCTTTTGGTCGCTGAAGAAAAAAAGTAACGTTTTGACAGACAGTGTGACCTTCGCGCGCTGCAAATCTTCCGACCACCTCAGAAAGGAGCAAGCACTGAGCACGCGGCCGAGGCTTTTTGAAAATAAATATGTGGACGCGACAATATGGTTTTGAAAGCCCATTTAGGCAGAAATATTTAGACAGTTTAACATTTTTAATTTACGAATTTAATATATAGGCTATATACAGTATATATATATAATTTTTTATTTTATAATTTTTTTTATTTTATTTTAATTATTATTATTTTTATTATGGTGTGGCGGCAAGGATTTTGCCATGGCGCCACGCCACGGCAAAACCTTACCAGCGGAAACGTTGGGAAGCACGTTTTGTAGAAACAAGGATGAAACCTTAATTCATCTTTTTTGGGAATGTGCATATAGCAGTATGTTCTGAACTGATATAAATAACTTAATACACAGGAAAATCACCAATTTCAATGTGAAAAAAGAGCATGTATTTTTTGGAGTTACTACAAATGACCTTTAATGATGTCTATTCTTTGCACGTTATCAATCTAATGTTATTATTCGGTAAATATCATATACACACCAGCAAATTCTCTGCCCAAAGACCCAACTTCTTTGTATTCAGAGCCACGTTTAACCAATATATAGAAACTCTTAAATTGAGTAAACATTGGAAAGCCATTAAAACTCTAAAGATGTATGAACATTTATTTTTGTCTTCCTGACCATACTATGCTAAGCACCCGAGTTGTGTACTTTGCTTCGCTTGTATCCTGTATAATTGTATCATATTATATAAATGTAGTTGCAATTGCAATGTTCTGATCTTTGATCAATTAAAAAAAAAAAAAAAGTTCGCTGGAGTTAAGTTATTTCAGTTCTACGACGTGAAGAGAACGGAGTAAACAACCGAACTTTTTAAAGCGAAATTGATGGAGGTAGGTTTCTTGAACATACGAAGCTAAAGCCGAGATATATTAGTGTTTTATTACTTTCAATAATTAAAATATAACATATTAACAAGGAAGCTATTGTAATGGTTTGGTGAAGGGATACTGTCTGTAGAAACTTACGCAAATGTTTGCTACGTGTGTTAGCCTTGGTCATTGCTACTCGGTGTCGCTTGCGCAAATTATTGTTGAATGCGGGCGAATATATGACATGTTGAAGACTATCATAAGGTTAGCTAGGTGTTCTGTATATGCATTTTACAGCCTCGCCCCCGAAAACCTTTAATGCCCTTATAAGTAGTCATCCATTTATGATGCCAAAATGATGTTTCCTTAAACCGTTTTCTTTGTTTACATTGTACGGTGGCCGACAAGGGCAAAACTAGTGTTTTATGTGTTCTGCTCTCCTTTTCACCTCTCTTCACTTCCAGTTGTCCTCTCTCCACCTTCCTCTTATGCAATGTCCCCTCGCTGATCAATTAAGTATCCTATCACATGTTGAGACGATGTAGAGGAGAGAAAACTAAATACAATCAAAACACTCGGGTTTCCCGGAAAGTAGTTAGCTACCACTACGGACAACGTTAGCTAGAGTTAAATGCAAGACTTGGCACACAATGTTGTCGCTAGCAACCTCTTGTAGAAGTCAAAGTCTGTATCATGCCAATGATAGCTACGTAAATCTGTTGCTCTTTCATAATATTGTAAAAGACTAAGGCCAAATGTAAAAAAAAAAAAGAATACGTAGGCTACCTTTTTATGTAGCCTCTTTATTGTTTAATCTCTTTTTGTTCTCTTCTGGAGAACTTCGGTTGTGTTGACTGGATATGCAGCGTTTTTCTGTTGCATTTGTTGTCAGAGTTCGTGTGTTTTTGATTTTGCATCGTTTCTGTATTTGCAGCGTGTCTGCTGTTAATGTATTTGTTTTGTCTTTCTGCAGCACGTTTTTTCATTTGGAGCACGTTTCCGTTGTTGTATTTGTATTGGATTTTCGTATGTGTTTTTGAATTGGCATCGTTTCTCAAGCTGCAACACGTTTCTCCTAATGGAAATGTTTTGGGCCGTTGTAGCGTGTTTGCCCTTGTCCGCCACCGTAACATTGGCTATTTGTTTGTTGCACCACAGTGCCATTGTTTGGCGATACACTAGTTGGAAGCAGTATCTTGACATTTATTCTGCAGTAGTTTCCCCAATATCTTTGATTATCATATGTAGTCGTTGAATTAGTGGTTTTAATCCAAACTTAAAAGCTAGCAAGTGTATTTTTACTGTCTAAACAAATTATTAACCCCTTGCTGTGAAGTGAAATCAAGACCACTGTCCTTTTAATTGCAATTTGGAACACAAATGTTACTTGAAATAAAATTTTAATCTGTATCTGTTTTAGATGCATATATCCATCTGGAATGCTGGCTCTCCATCAATGAAGGAATGCAACACGTGCTGCCAACGCTTATTCCACTGCCCGCTGAGCCCAAACTTTGAACCATCAAAGGTGACAAATATTCAGAGGCATGTGAAATCACATGCAAAAAATGCTGTGCATTTCAAAGATATGCTGACATTAAACCCATATTCCTGTCTGTTTGAAATGACACCAATTCTGCCTAGTCTGTTCAAACTGGTGCCCGTTCTACTGTACATCTCCTTTGTAAGCTAAGCAGTTCCTGTCAGCTGACTACATCAGAATATGTACTATTGGCATTTTATGAGAGCTGAAAATGTACAACATTGTTAACCAGAAATTATATCTGGGTGGGTAAATTGATGGATATGCTGTAGAACATAGTTTGTAATTGATTTATAAGTATACCCATATATCCTGGGATTTCACTGATGGTTTCATTGTGGTACATATGGCACTGGCCTAATATGCATTCTGTGTTTGCAGTTTGCTTCTACCTGACCGCTTCCTGCATGTTAGCTGAGACAATCCTCTTGTCAGGGCAGATACCTACCTCCACCACTTTAAGAGCAAATCACCAAAAACTCTGTGTAGTCAGGTAAATTAATCCAACGTTTGTTTTACTCTGTTTTTGCAAAGCTTGACAATCCTCTTTAATATTATCTAAATGTAAAGCACTTGTGACCAGGGTTTTGAAAAGTGCAATACAAAATAAGTTGTCAGATTGTTTAAATATGTAAATGTATTAAATATTTAGACTGTCAAGCTCATGAAGCTGATAGCTTCGCATGCCTGGCTTAAGTTAACTTCGATACGCAGTTCTTCATACTATTAGACTGCTGATGCCTATCCCTGCCCAATCTAACTAAAAGGAATCACCTTGCCATCAACGGTTCGCCAGTTTGAAAGTGTGGTATTTGCGGTATCCTGCCTGCAGCAAGCTGGGAGAGAAGACCAGAAGCACCAGTGTTTCCTGCGGAATTGATCTCTTGGTGTGGTGGTGGGTGTCTGAAGGAGGGGGAGGGAGGGAGGGGGGTGTAGCAAAGCCAAAAAAGTTTAAGATTATGAAAACATAACCTCTTGAGACTTCTTAAAGGTTTTTTTAAAATATCTAAATCAACGTTTCCGCTGGTAAGGTTTTGCCGTGGCGTGGCGCCATGGCAAAATCCTTGCCGCCACACCATAATAATAAAAAAAATAATTAAAATAAAATAAAAAATTATAATATATATATATATATATATATATATATATATACTGTATATAGCCTATATATTAAATTCATAAATTAAAAATGTTAAACTGTCTAAATATTTCTGCCTAAATGGGCTTTCAAAACCATATTGTCGCGTCCACATATTTATTTTCAAAAAGAGCCTCGGCCGCGTGCTCAGTGCTTGCTCCTTTCTGAGGTGGTCGGAAGATTTGCAGCGCGCGAAGGTCACACTGTCTGTCAAAGCGTTACTTTTTTTCTTCAGCGACCAAAGGACAACGAAAAGGTAGGTAGCGACGCTTCAAATATTACAAAAATACCATAGTGTTAACCAGTGTTTGAATTAGACCAAAATACGTGCCTGTACCTACTCCTCAAAATACATACTGTTTAAAATAAATTAATGTTGGTAATTAAAAGAAGAGTCGGTACTCATATACAAGTCCCGACAGCTCCTGCCCATCTCAAGCACTGGCGCGAACTATCATTCGGTGATGACAACTGGCGGATCCTAACTCTGTTCGGGCAAGTGGAATGCCTCATGCAGTTGTCTGATCGGCTGTTCTTGCAAAGCTTGACAATCCTCTTTAATATTATCTAAATGTAAAGCACTTGTGACCAGGGTTTTGAAAAGTGCAATACAAAATAAGTTGTCAGATTGTTTAAATATGTAAATGTATTAAATCTTTAGACTGTCAAGCTCATGAAGCTGATAGCATCTGTTGTAACAAGTGGTTTTTGTCTCATTTTATTAAGCCTATTCAAATTTTGACATGTCTCATTGCTGCATAATTTCCTGAGGAATTATGATTCTTTGGTGTACAACTACATCTGAGATTTAAGTGTCCACAGTTATGACTCGATGTTTGATTGTGGTGAATCGTCATCCCCTTTTCGGCGACATGAAAGCGTATATTTAAATAGCGTTGGTGCATCTAATCCAGGAGTGAGATATATACTCGGGAGACTTCGGTAAGATTAAAATGAGTTTAATCAAAAATATTCACATTAGACATGAATAATTAAATTGTCATGAACTGATTAATCATTAGAAGTTATCAGTTGTATTCCCTGAGAAACACCAGACTCGTAAATGCACAAACAGGTGTGTCTCCAGAGAAGAGATGACAACTCCCTTTTAAGGTAAACATGGTATCGTAGATGCGAGGGTATCATAGTCACAGCATACCGAGACTTCTAAAACTAATTATAGGCCTACTGTAAGGCTACAGTGAATACATGTACATTTAAATAAACAGTAATCAAAATATGCATTATATATAATTTATACATGAAGCCAGCATTACGCCCGGCTTGTTATTAAGCTAGTACGGAGCACTAAGGGTGTTATCTTAACGTAGCTAAGTGCTGCGTTGTAACCAGACTTATCGACCGTTAATTAAAACGACTTGATATACAAGTGGTAACATCTTAAAAACCAACTCGTTTCCTAAATAAAGGAGGTCAGGTGACTTGAATTCGTGGTGTGCAGGTTACGCAATTTCCGTGTCCTTCCACTTTTTTCATTGGGTCCTTCACATGGAGGTCACGTGCTTCCTGTCCTCTCCGTGGAGATCGATAGTGGAGATGCTCCTGGTAGATTTGGGGTGTGGAGGTTACGCAATTTCCAGTCCTTCTGCTTTTTCATTGGATCCTCTACATGGAGGTCACGTGCTTCCGGTCCTCTCCTGGGAGATTCTCCTGGTGGAGATTCCCCAGCTTGCTGCAGGCAGGTTCTACTGCTTTATCATTGGATCCTCTACATGGAGGTCATGTGCTTCCGGTCCTCTCCATGGAGATTGATGGTGGAGATGCTCCTGGTCGATTTGGGGTGTGGAGTTACGCAATTTCCAGTCCTTCTGCTTTTTCATTGGGTCCTCTACATGGAGGTCACGTGCTTCCGGTCCTCTCCATGGAGATTCTCCTGGTGGAGATTCCCCAGCTTGATGCAGGCAGGTTCTTTTAACATACGCTGCGTGGTGGAAGCAGGCAACTTCCTGGACCCTACTCAAATGAATGAGACTAAAACTAAAAAGCCTGGTCTACGGGTAATGTCAAATAGCCTACAATTAAATCGCAATCGCTCAAACATGTAATCGTTATAATTGAGAGCTGTAACGTTACAATTCATCAGCATGGAAACGACAGTTGTCTAAGTCATCAGTGTAGAATTATAACGTTATGCTATGTCAATGTATTTAATATGCTGTATCAATATTTGTGTGTTCTTGTGAAAGCATGGACGCAATACATCCAGCCCCCAGAGGGGACTCTTTAGGAAGGTTCACTTACTGCTCAGCTCTCAGGACAAGTGCTGTTGACTACGCCGTCACTGACATGGACCCCTCTCCTCCACCAGCGCATTCACTGTCAGGCAACAAACCCCCATTTCAGGCCATAACAAATTCAGGATATTTCTGAAAAGAACTGGAGACTGCAGAAATTAATACACACAGCCCTGTAAGCTGTATAATCTTAACCAATCATACAGATGGGCTGAAACAAGTGCAGATAAATTCACCAAAGCAATGAGATCAACTGAGTTAATTGACTCTGTTAACATGTTCCTCAGTACTCATTACCAGAATAACACTGCAGGCTTAAATCGGGCTGTTACAAATATCAATTATTATCCTGACATCTGGAACTGGGGACTTTCTTTACAATTTATAAACGTGGAGACAAAGTAGACCCCAATAATTACAGAGGCATGTGTGTAAGCAGTACTCTGGGGAAACAGAGATGCACTTTCTCCTACATTGTAAAAATATTCAGAAACTAGGATAAATTATTTCAACAAGTTATCTCTGATTTTAAAAAACTTCAATTCACAAACCAAATGCGAATTTATAAATCCTGCAAGGAGAAGGGCCAACAGCTCCATTAGCAGCAAAGTACATCTCTGCCTGCAATAATTTGAGGGACAATTGTTGACCACCAAATTTATTAATTTAATTTATGAATTTATTATTATTCTTCATTTAATGTTTTTGGCATTTTTATTATTATTATTGTTATTATTCCTATAGTGTCTGTTGTCGTTAAACAGTTAGATGTAACAATTGTTTATGTTCAAGCTGTAGTGTCATTTGTATTTATACATGTACGCTTTGGCAATATTTACTAATGTATTTCATGCCAATAAAGCATTTACAATTTGAATTTGAATGACTGTGTGTGTGTGAGAGAGAGAGAGACCCCAAGGAATGGAAATAACAAGTAAATACACACAGACAAACTAAGTTCATAAAATAGATATTTTTTAACAATCCACAAGTCTCTATATCTATAAATGGAATAATTCACATCCATTCAATCTACAGGGTTGTCCATTGTCACCACTACTACTTAACCTAGCAGTAGAACCACAAGCCTGCAAAATCATAATGTCAGATTCCATCACTGGTTTATAAAATCAGCAATCAAGAACACAAACTATCCATGTATACAGATGACATAATATTGTATAAATCCAAGGTTTCAGAATCCAAACCTTCTCTATGTGCTTAGGAATCACAAACAATATAACAACTGCAAGGGGTACCAGCCTAATGGGGATAATGCAACAGACAGGCCTAATAGCAAAATGGCAACTCTAATCATGCCTCCGTCTTTCTGCTGCAGCGGAATATATACGCAGAAGATCGAAAACACGAAAGCAACAGTGAGCTCTCTGCAGCGCTGCTCAGAGGACGCGACCCCGGGACCCTGCCGGGTATTGTGATGTCACAATAGACTTAATTAGCGTTTGGATCGATACATGTGTGCAAAGCAGAAGAGTTGAACACAGCCCGACCAAAAGCCTTCAATAGAAACGTGAAAGATAAACTTCAACTGCGCGTTCAACTGCTTTCAAACCAGCCGACGGCTCCTTGTACAAAAAACCTGAACTTGAGAAAAGTATCAGGGCTGCCAAGCAACAGTACTAACAGAAACTAGAATGCCAGTTAAGTGCACAGGACCCTAGGCGACCGAGGAAAGGCTTATGAAACAACTGTTCTGTTCTCCCCACCGTCAAGGACATTTACCACTCCAGAGCGCGCTCACGTGCGCGCTCGGGATCGTGAACGACTCCAGCCATCCAGCCTCTGAGCTGTTTGCCCCCTTGCGGACAGGGAAACGATACCAGTCTATTAAGGCTACCACCAGCCGCATGCGCAATGGCTTCTTTCCACCATAAATAATTACCACAGAAGACTTGTACCTGAAAAATACTAAAATATAAACTAAAGCATTAGCTAACATATTAACGGGGGGGGGGGGGGGGTTCAGCATTTGCGTCTACTTATTGACTACATAATCCAGAAGCACTTTCAAAAACACAGAAAACGTCACGATTAGTCATCCCCAGAACCGTAATTAGTCCAAATTTACTGCGAACGTAAAACAAGGCATTGTCCCTTGTATTTTAATCATTACGGT
This sequence comes from Anguilla anguilla, assembly GCF_013347855.1. Lineage (NCBI taxonomy): Eukaryota > Metazoa > Chordata > Actinopteri > Anguilliformes > Anguillidae > Anguilla > Anguilla anguilla. The sequence goes on along the minus strand of NC_049219.1, from coordinate 5,381,920 downwards.
TTGACCAACCGTGACGCAATATCTGTATTTTTGAAAGTGCTTCTGGGATATGTAGTCAATAAGTAAATGTGATTGCTGAAGGAGATCAGACGTTGGACTTCATTTCCCGAAAAGCCAATGTCGAAACGCCATGTTGTGTTCGACGGAAACTTGTAAATATTGTCACACAACGACAGTGCTCGATCGAAAGGTAAATACATTTTTGCTGCAGATCAATGTTAACTGTGCAAAGATTACCAGCCAACCTGAACTTTATTTTGAAAACAACACTTAGCTTTTATGTCTGATGATGTCCATACGTTGTCCAAACTTGCGAGAAACAGTTTGCGTCAATAATGAGCTTTGCAGATAACATTAACTAGATAGCAAACAAGCTAAGAAGCTAGCTAACGTTAGCAAATTAGTTTATTGTAAGCAGCCGTGTGACTCTCCTCCTGTTAATGTAGCTGATGTCTAGTGGTTCTTGTCACGTCTTGTCAAGTTTCTATGACGAAGTACCGTTATACTCCATCATAAATGTGTCTTACTTCCAGCGAACAGTTATATTATTTAAACATAGTCAACAGATGTTGAAATAATAGAACTGGTGGCAGTGTGCCACTTTATTCTCCTAGATGAACTTGGACAGGTGTTGATGAAGGGTGTCAAACCATTTTTTGTTATTATTACTGGGAGCATGTTCAAAGTAAAATTTACTTAGGGTAGTACACTACATGGCCAAAAGTATGTGGACCCCAGACATCCAACATCTCAGCCAAAATTACAGGCATTAATATGGAGTTGGTCCACCCTTTACTGCTAGAACAGCCTCCACTCTTCTGGGAAGGCTTTATGGTAGATGTTGGAGCATTGCTGCAGGGATTTGCTTCCATTCAGCCAGAAGAGCATTAGTGAGGTTCGGCACTGATTGGGCGATTAGGGTCCAACAATCAATATTTGGTGGAGTAACCCCGATTCTTCTTCAAAGTGATCTTACTGATTTTACTTACTGATGTAACTTTTTTCAGAGTTGTATTTGCTATTAGGCCTGTCTGTTGCATTATCCCCATTAGGTTCATACCTCTTTTAGTTGTATTGTGTATTGTTTGTGATTCCTAAGCCCAAAGAGATGGTTTGGATTATGAAATTTTGGATTTATACAATATTTTATAATATGTGTACATGGATAGTTTGTGTTCTTGATTGCTGATTTTAATGCTGGTGATGGAATCTCACATTATGATTTTGCAGGCTAGTGGTTCTACTCCTAGGTTAAGTAGTACTGGTGACAACGGACAGGACTGTTTTGTGCCTGGATGTAGATTGAATGAATGTGACTTTATGCTGTTTGTAGATATAGAGACTTGTGGATTGTTATATAAAATATTTATCTATTTTATGAACTTAGTCTGATTGTGAGTATATATTTGTTGTTATTTCTGTTCTATGGGGTCAAATGCTTTTTTAATGTCCAGGCCTCATACTGCTGCAGAAAGGTTACTGTTTTGTTTGCTGAATATGGTAGCACGAACACAAACACACACACACTCTCTCTCCTCTCTCACACACGCAGTCTCTCCCCTCTCTCTCTCTCTCTCTCACACACACACACATATATGTACATGCACACACACACAAGACTCTCTCTCTCTCACACACACACACACACCCATATATAGGCATTGCACACACACACGCATACATGCACGTAGTCGCGTACACACACACACACACACACACACAGTCTCTCCTCTCTCTTTCTTAATACACACACAGTCTCCTCTCTCACACACATAGTCTCTCTCTCTCACACACACACACTCACACAAATATGTACACCCACACACAGACACAGTCTCTTCTCTCTTTCAATTCAATTCAATTCGCTTTATTGGCATGACAAATTTGTACATTTGTATTGCTAAAGCTTGTAAGGTACAGCAATGTATATATATATAATAAATGAAATAATAATAATAATAATAATAAAATAAAAACAATAGAAGTAACAATAAACAGTAACAATAACTAACAGTAAAAAGTTGCAATAATAAATAAAAATAATCAGCATAACATAAGAATAGTAACACAGTAACAGATGTATTTCTGTGTGTGTACGGATGTGTGTGCGTGCGTGCGTGCGTGCGTGCGTGCGTGCGTGTGTAAATGTTTGTGTATAGGTAAATAGGTGTGGTGTTATGGTTGTGTTTCATCACTCACTGTCCCTCAGACTGTGGCAGGCAGCAAGAAACTGCGCTGCAAGTGTAGAGCACTCTGCTTTCCCCCCCAGGAGTAGTTTTAGTTTTGTTTGGTCAGGAAGGTTGTTGAAAAATGGGCAGAACCAGTTAAATTTAGGGAAGTAGATTTTTCTGATTTCTTTATATTTTTGTAATTTTGCTTTTGATAGGTTATAATTTGGTTGACTCTAATTGATTTTGTATCAATGTGCTGGTCCTGAGGCTGTGGGTTGTTAGTACTGGTGAGTGAACTAAGCGTCAGGACCAGCTGATAGAGGGGACTCTTTTCTTTGCTCAACTCTTGGCATTTCAGGGCTTTGTAATGGTATGAGTGGGGGTCACTATTTTTTAAATGTTTCCAAAATTCCAAATTTTTTCTTTTGAATTCTGATTAATAATGGATATTGGCCTAATTCTGCCCTGCATGCATTGTTTGTTGTTTTTCTTTGTATATGCAAGATGTTCTTGCAGAACTCTGCATGCAGGGTTTCAATAGGGTGTTTGTCCCATTTTGCAAAGTTTTGATTTGAAAGTGGACCCCACACTTCACTGCCACACTTCACTCTCTCTCTCTCTCTCTCTCTCTCTCTCTCTCTCTCACACACACACACACACACACACACACACACACAGTCTCCTATCTAACACATAAAGTCTCTCCTCTCACACACACACACACACACATACACACACACACAGTCTCTCCTCTTTCTCTCTCTCTCTCTCTCTCTCTTTATCTCTCACACACACACAACACACACACACATAGTCTCTCCTCTCTCTCACACACACACACACACACACACAGAAACAAACACCCACAGAACAACAGTTCACCAGGGCAGCTCTAGCAGGGCAGAAATTCGACAAACTGACTTGTTGGAAAGGTGGCATCCTATGACAGTGCTACGTTGAACGTCACCGGGCTCTTCAGTTCAACCCGTTCTACTGCCAGTGTGTGCCTATGGAGATTGCATGGCTGTATGCTTGATTTCGTGCATTTGTTAGCAATGGGTGTGGCTGAAGCAGTCGAACCCACTCATTATAAGGGGTGTCCACATACTTTTGGATTCTGGATTTGATTTATTAATATGACAGAAGGGCCACCACCTTCGATCCGTGCTGGAGGACGTGTACAGAGACAATAGGTACAGTCGTAAGGGTGTTGTAGTTTGTACAAAGTCCCAGATTCACTGTCACCAGTTCTGCTAGCTCTCCTGTGCCTGGGGAGAGGACGGGGCAATGCCACTCCCCTGTCCCTTGGGGGGGAGGGGGGGTGATTGGTGGTGGTGGGGGCTTCAGTGCTTCTCTGGCCATTTGGACAATTAGAACGTAGCGTGAAATGTGAGCTTTTCTCAGGAAGGCGATTGGGGAAACCCCAGAGAAACATTTGGGGAGAGCTGCTTAATAGAGTCCTGGAAGCCATAGAAGTCATTTCCCTGTGTAAAAATCTGCACATGTTCTTTATCAGAACAGATACTGATGCCGAGCCAGTGTGTCTGTTTTATGTTGTGTTCAGCCATAGCCAGTAGAACTGAGATTATCCCTGAGGGCAAATTGTGGGTAATAGGAATATGTAACAAATTTTAGTGATTTTAAGCATCCCCCCCTTTTTTCTCTCCAGCTTGTCTGCAGCCCAACAAGCTGATCAGGGTAGCACTGTGGCTGTCTAACAGATGGGCTGACCATGCAGGAAGTCCCCAGATGGAGGCGCTGTGTAAGCATGAGTTTGGTTTTGTTTGTTTTTGTTTCTATGCACCAGATTTGGTGTATATTAGTGCATTACTACTGCCAGTCTTACATACTGCTACCTTTCTGCAATCAAATGAGTTCATTTGATTGCGTAGCAGTATGGGGGACTGTCAGTAGTAATGCACTAATGGAGAGTGGGGCCCAGTCAAATTTTTTTTTTTTTTTTACCTTCAGAAAATTTTGAAATTTGCAAAAAAATATTATAACCCCCCATGTTGTATTCTTGGAATTTTCAGGGGGCCAGATTGCCTACCCCTCCACTCACACCACACACACACCTCCCCCACCCTTGGGGACCACCGACGTTGCTCAGGTGCGGTCTCGGGGAATCGAACCATCAACCTCTACCTCCTGAGGATCGGTCCAGCCCCCTACGCCACGGAATCCTTCGCATTTATCGTTCATTTTTTTGTGCACTTACACAGCACAACGGACAAAAGCTGCGCAAACTGAAAAGGGGAAAGCAGGGCTTGAACCGCTGATCTTGGTAGTGGAAAACGAGAACCATTCCTCTACACCACTGTAACTTTGACATTTTTTCTGTTTTTCCTGCAGTGACATGAAGACAGTCAGACCTCAGAAGTAGAAACTGAAGGGACGGACCGGGATTCGAACCCTAAAGCTCAGCGTTCCGAGCATCGGACAATACCTTTACGCCACCGTCATGTTAGCGGTTGCGCGGCTGCAGAAGTGGCCTGATGATGAGACAACCCACGTATAAGCGAAACAAAGACAAAGGGGGGTTCGAACCCCCAACCTCTGCGTCCGTAGGCAAAGACAATACCGTTGCGCCACCTTCTCTTCTGTGAATCGGCTGGCTCTTCTATGGGTAGAAGAAGATGACGCAACAGAACTATTTCCCAAAAAAAAAAGAAAAAAGCTGGAACCCCCCCGGCCGTGGCTGGCTCAAATCTGCTGGGCGTGATGCAGTGACTGGAAGCTGATGGGAAACGCCACTGTTAAAAAAATTACGTGAGGCTTGAACCCTGAAGCTTCTGGTCTTGAGACCAGGTCCCTAACCACTACACCACAGTGGTTTTGTTGTGTTGAAGGCTGATTCAGTGGATATAAGACTTTGATATCACAGAAACTTTGCCTTCATCTACTAACTTCGGACCTGAAGGCGATGAACCTTGTTACCTATGTCTTACAGCCGGTTCTTAGAGCCACAGCAGAGCGGTGAGTTAGGGGAAGCACCAGACAGACAGAACAGAAGGGGGATTGAACTTGCTACCTTGGGCTTTGTGGAACAGGGTACTCTGTCTTGCGCCACGAAGCCCTTCAAGAGTTCCTGGGTGCTCATTAGTGAACTTATTCTCAGACCCATCAGAAATAAACAGGAAGAGCTCAGCTTTGAATCACACAGATCCAGATTAGGTGCTCTCCTAAAATGAACTCTAAGAAACTGCGGCAAAATATAAACTGACACTCTAACATATTTTGGCTTCTTTAAATAAAGCTTTTGATTCATTGAAGGAATTCCTTTGCATTTGTGATTTATAATTAGAACAACAGGTGACTGACAAGTCCTGTTCAAACAGATGACCTAATTAAAGGTGTAATGTTGTTGCATCTTATAGGTGTGCCTGAAAGTAATTAGTTGGTTACATTTTTTATACCTTTGAATGTTTTCTTTCACAAAGATGAAAAATGAGATTTAATTTAAACACTCATATTCTGTTTTTATAAACTGCAGTGGATATGTATTGGGGACAGCGCTTGTAAATGCATTTTATTTTCTTTTAAATAATGAAATAAAATTAATTGTGTTTTGGAATTTTATTCTGCAATTCCATTTCAGTCTTGAAAGTTGTGCTGCCATTGCTGAATAAAAATAATGCACAATAAGAACAGTGAGTTTTGGTTTCAGTAGATCTTTATTATCCCCAGAGGGCAACTTGTGTGCAGCATTAAAATCCACATACATTTAATAACCATACAAAAAATCGACTTGTACATTGCAACATTTTTTAAATCGGATTTCCTCTGCTGTAATACCATTTTCTGTCCAGCAGAGGGAGGCAAACTCCTGACATTACATTGCATTATTCGGCAGACGTTTTTATCCAAAGTGACGTACAATAAGTGCATAAAGAAGGTCATTGGAACAACTACAAAACACAGATCCAATAAGGCACAATACTCATTTTGTAACAGTTATTCATAGCCATGAACACATTAAGTCCAGTTCACACATTAAACATTACTCTGACCTAACCTCTGCTAAGTAAAACTAGGAGGCATGACAAGCTACAACATCAAGATAATGATACAAAGTACAGTATAAGTGCTGGATGGCGGTACAGGTAACATGAAATTGGCACAGGAGGTACATGTGTAGCATAAAAGAGGGGAATTTAAGTGAAAAAATTATCCCAGATTCATCCGAATGGCAGGGGTGCAAGTGGCGCTGTTTCCACAGAGCGGAGTGGTCGAGCTGGCGTGTAGGATTGAATCATGTCCTGTAAGTAGCCGGGGGCCGTCCTGTTGGCTGCAGGGTAGGCGAGGATCTGGACTTTGAACCTGGTCCTGGCAGCGACCGGTAGCCAGTGGAGTGAACTCAGCAGAGGAGTGACTTGGGATAACTTGGGAAGGTTGAAGGCGAGTCGGGGAGCAGCATTCTGAATCGGGACATGTGAAGCCCAGCACCGATGCCTCCGAAGCACTCCCCTCAGCTCCTTTAAAAAAAGAAGGGACCAGTTAAAACCATTTAAATTGATAATCAAACCAATATATGTAAAGCGAGATGCATGTATACTGTATTTTGGTACAATCTATGTATTAGGCTATGTATAGTTTTGTTTTTAGTCACACACTAAACAGAGGTAAACCAGTAGAATGTGTGTGTTTTTACTACCATGGAGAAGTGAAGACCGTAAACTTAATCCTTAACATGCATGTGATTTACAGCAATGTGCATGCAAACACCACGAAAATTGGAAGCAATCAGTTTTTAGCAATAGTCCGATTAAGTATCTGCATGGTTCACAACAACACGATTTCTCTAATACCTGGGTTTTACATGGATTCTTTTAATAATCATGTAAGGCCAATTAGTTGTGTCCAAAAATAATTGCTTCACATCGCTCTGCGTTTTGCTTCCGCCTCTTCGCTTGGTTTGATACTGGTTTGTTAAACTTCCACACGCGTTACTGCCCCTCTGCTGGTCGTTAAAAAAAATTCACAACTGATCCTCAGATGCATCCGTGCAAGTCTGGTTGCATACAAACAAATCCAAAGCTTTCCTTTCAAATAGTTACCGCTTATTCTTATCTGAACCAAGAAACGTTTCAAAAGAAACTCCTAATTCTGAAATAAAGTTGAATACCATCTTACTTTCCTGTATTTTACATTATAATAACATGTTGAATCGTCGCAGGCATGCCACACGCTCATACCCACCTGAGTGTTTCCCTACCATCTTTAAACATCGATTAAAACCACAGTACCTCAGACTTAATCATGCTGGTTTAACTGTACTTGATCCTTACCCCCTGCATAAAGATATAAAAACAACATCCAGGTCACTGCGTCTGGTGAACTTCCGCATATGCAGTTTTAAAATGTCAAAATTTAAAGCCGACTTTCCTACGTTCATGTGCACACACAAATCGAAAATTTACGCAAACATATCGGAGTTAATGTAATGTTTTCTCAGATTCTTACCATATCCGATTAAGGTAACAAACAGGCGTTTACATCAAACCTTCCATAGCCGGATTATTGCCTCAATCGTATTAAAACCGAATTGTGCCTAAACGTAGCCGAGAGCTGTGTTTTCCTGTGCTTTAATGGTGATTGATGACAGGTGCGCGGACAGCCGCCTGTTGCAGGTGCGTTTTATGTCCACAAGAGGGAGCCATCTTACCTATTCGTATATACAGTTGAAGCCAGCCATCGTTAATAAAATAATTAATGAAATGTCATACAACACTGTACTTAATAATAATTAATAAATAATTATTTCAATTAGCGCACCAGCTGATCACACAAAACTGCAAGAATCTCTCATACAAATAAGATGCGCTGCATATGAACAAATGAGATGGCAATAGGCAAGGGTTTTAATATTACATGATTAATCACTGCTTCCTGTGGTGGACAGGGCTGAGATTTCTGATGACTCATCCCGATTAATCTGGACATACCGATTGGCTCAAGGGCTGCGATTATTTGGCTTTACTGAACAACGCCCAGCCGGACCAGTACCATCCACAGGGCATTTTTGCCTTGTCGTGGTCCTGTGTTCACAGTCAAAGAAGTTTGCTACGTTCAGCAAAAATCTTAAATGTTTGCTGCCATTTAGGTTGGAATTCCAGGGGTGTCAATGTCCAGGGATGCCAGGAATCAGCCAATGATGCATTTACACGTTCATTAAGCATGTAAAGAATCACCATGGTAACAGCTTGCAGGGGGACTGAACCAAGATCTTTGTTGAGGATGAAACCCTTGTACACTGTGTGATGTGCCTTCGCTAAGTACCTCTATTAAGATAATTACCCTTTCAACAGAGATACCTGGGTTCATAACGTTGCTGTACTGGAGTGTTTTTCCTCGTTGACATTTAAGACTGTAGACTTAACTTAGAAGTCTGGATCACTGGTCTTAGGTGCCAAATGCCACAGCTGGTTAAAAAGAGTCTTGTATAGTAATAATCACAGCTTAGTGATGACAAAGAATTTGCATACTGATTAACAGTATCGGTGGGTGGAGGACCAAAATGTGCCTAGGTGCTTGAAAACATTTCCGATTGCTTTCATGAGGAAAATGTTTATCTTTGACAAACAGGTCATTGAGCATAGAGTTCTGGAGCACCTCAGAGAGTGCATGCACTAGCATTCCCCCCAATCCACTAACCGTGGATACCATTGGTGCTCAAGTTGGGTGATTAGTGCCTGTCTCTCACTCAATCCAGCTCGGCCATCAGTACATTTGAGAGACAGAGATTAATCACACTCCTTGAGTGGGAATTGAACCCACATTTTCAGGCTGGGAAATACCAGCGCATTTACCCTCTGAGCCACCCCAGAACTCTGAAAGCACTCTCTCATGCATCATAGTTAAGTCTACAATCAGTAATGTCAAAGTGAAACAACAGTGTAAGGCCTGCAGGGGGACTGAACCAAGATCTTTGTTGAGGATGAAACCCTTGTACACTGTGTGATGTGCCTTGGCTAAGTACCTCTATTAAGATAATTACCCTTTCAACAGAGATACCTGTGTTCATAACGTTGCTGTACTGGAGTGTTTTTCCTCGTTGACATTTAAGACTGTAGACTTAACTTAGAAGTCTGGATCACTGGTCTTAGGTGCCAAATGCCACAGCTGGTTAAAAAAAGTCTTGTATAATAATAATCACAGCTTAGTGATGACAAAGAATTTGCATACTGATTAACAGTATCGGTGGGTGGAGGACCAAAATGTGCCTAGGTGCTTGAAAACATTTCCGATTGCTTTCATGAGGAAAATGTTCATCCATGACAATCAGGTCATTGAGCATAGAGTTCTGGAGCACCTCAGAGAGTACATGCACTAGCATTCCCCCCAATCCACTAATCATGGATACCATTGGTGCTCAAGTTGGGTGATTATTGCCTGTCTCTCACTCAATCCAGCTCGGCCATCAGTACATTTGAGAGACAGAGATTAATCACACTCCTTGAGTGGGAATTGAACCCACATTTTCAGGCTGGGAAATACCAGCGCATTTACCCTCTGAGCCACCCCAGAACTCTGAAAGCACTCTCTCATGCATCATAGACAAGTCTACAATCAGAAAAGTCAAAGAGGAAAAACATGTAAGGCCAGCAGGGGGACTGAACCAAAATCTTCACCTTAACAGACGTAGTGGAGACACATCACATAGTGTGCAAGGGTTTCTTCCTCAACAAAGATCTTGGTTCAGTCAATGATCTGAAATGGCAGAAGGAATTAAACAGTATTAGCTTGATACATCACCAGCGAGTCATAAACTGGGGTAGGTACCCCAGCACAGGGCCAACTTGTCCCCATGTGAAGACACTCACTTGTCCATAATAAATATTCAGATATGTGCGTGTTATCCTTAATTTCTTACACTCTAAATATCTTTGTTTAACACATCATAACTGTGTCCTTTCCAGATTCAGGAACTCCACTGCAGTTTATTAATATTCCACATTAAACATTTGTGAACAAATTATTATTCATAAATATTTATGTTCTGGGTTTTGCACAGAAATGCATCAACAATCCATTTGAAAAAAAAATGCAAAAAAGGAACGAACCTTCTTTTTCAACATTTAACTCTGATATTTCTATGAACTTCTATTTTTAGACCACAAGATGGCAGTATAAGACCACAAATGACCAAAAAACAAAAAAACAAAGGCTCTTCCTAGGAAACTCTGTGTATGCTAGGTCCTAGGAAACTGTATGCTGGGTTTTTTTTTCCAGCCACAATTGCAATCCCAGAATTAACAAGATGTTCACTTTTATTAATTAGACACTTTTCATGTTTTGAAGGATTATTTACCCTTTTTAACCACTTTATGTTAGAAATAGCTATGCATGCCATGAAGAATAGCAGTACCACATTCACATTGTGCTATATTGCAAATGGTTTATTTATTATTAATTATTTATTTAGACAATGCGGGTCACCATAGATGTCGTGTTACCATTATGTGCAAACCTGAATCCCTAATTCAGCAAATAATTGAACTAATTATATAATCAAGAGCTGAGGCTGGAATAAAAACCAGCATACACACGGCCCTCCATGGCACTAAGTTTGAGACCACTGTGCTACGATATCTATCTAATTTTTAGACCAATGGCCTTTAATTTTATCATTGTTTATCCTCCTTCTACAATGTCAGATCATTGAGTTCAATGTGATTTTCCAGCCTTGGGTGAGCTAGTCTATGATGCATTCTAACTGGTTGTAAGCCTTAGTTGTAAGCTCTTGCCCTTCCAACAATGGGACCAGTACAAGGGTTTCATCCTCAGCAAAGATCTTGGTTCAGTCCCCCTGCAGGCCTTACACTGTTGTCTCACTTTGACATTACTGATTGTAGACTTAACTATGATGCATGAGACAGTGCTTTCAGAGTTCTGGGGTGGCTCAGAGGGTAAATTCGCTGGTATTTCCCAGCCTGAAAGTGTGGGTTCAATTCCCACTCAAGGAGTGTGATTAATCTCTGTCTCTCAAACATACTGATGGCCGGGCTGGATTGAGTGAGAGACAGGCAATAATCACCCAACTTGAGCACCAATGACATCCACGGTTAGTGGATTGGGGGAATGCTAGTGCATGTACTCACTGAGGTGCTCCAGAACTCTGTGCTCAATGACCTGTCTGTCATGGATAAACTTTTGTCTCATTTTGACTTCTGTGATTGTAGGCTTAACTATGATGTTGGGCTGAGAGAGTTCATTTATGGTGACTGAAACGAAAAACAAACGAGAACGCGCAATAATTATTAAATAAAACAGTTGATTGCGCACCTTTTTTATTATCTTAAATTTTAAATCGTCCTTATAATTATGCGACGTGCGCTATATAACGCCAGTGAGTAAAAGGAGGAAAAAATTAACGCCCTCCCCCTTTACTTCAGTACATACGGTTTGACCAACCGTGACGCAATGTTTGTGTTTTTTAAAGTTTTGTGGGATATGTAGTCAATAACGCGTCGCGATTGCTGAAGCCGGCGAGACGGTGGACTTCATTTCCCGAGTAAACCATCGTCGAAAGACATGCGGTGGCCATCTGCAACTCGTAAATATACTTCCGCCTGCAGGGCTGCAGAAAGGTAATTACATATTTTGCTACAAGCCAATGCTTACTATGCAATGTCTGAATGCTCACTTTAACTATGTTTTGAAATATTACTTCGTGTGCTTCCTGTGTGATACGCGATAATATCCGTACATTTAACCAACCTTGCAAAATACGGTTTGCATCGATAAACAAACAACCGAACTAGCTAGCTGCCTAGCTAATGTCGCTAGCTAGCTATGTAGATAACACTAGCTGGACAGCCATCAAAGAATCAACAAACCAGTTAACGTTAGCGAGTTTTGTTAGCTGCATTTGATGAATTGGTTGGTTTGACATTTCTATAGTTTTCTGTTTGCTGGTCATATCAAGCCTTCCTGCAGCCTGTTGAGCGAATTCATAACTGTCATTACAACTACATGTGGTCATGCTGTTTGTAAATACTACCGGTGTTTACAGAAACTGTACGCAGAACCTTTCTTGCATTACAGCCTTAAATGAAACTACATTAAACATGATTTATCCCACCTTCATTTGCACATGGTATTCAGTAATATCCCACATTTCTGAGAATTTATTAAAAATGAAATTCTATAATAACTGAGTTGTGTAAGTGTGGACATTTTTCTCCATCCATTTTCCCCTCTGTCCCGACGAGAGCCCTAGTGCGTTCTCAATGAGAAACGCCCCCATAACAGGATGCTTCGCTGTAGGGCTGGTGTTCTGTGTTGATGTGCTGATGTGTGTTTTGGACAGAATTTCTATTTTGGTTTCATTAGATCGCAAAACATTTCATGACATTGCTTCAGAGTTCAGTGTGTTTTTGCATATGTCAAAGGAGACATATGCAAAAGGCTTTTTTGAGTAGGGCCTTTCTTCTTGCCACCCTGTCATATAGGCCAGTATTGTGGAGAGCTTGGGATATTGTTGTCACATGCACACATTGACCAGTCTTTGCCATAACGGACTGCAGCTGCAGCTCATTAAAAGATGCCATTGGCCTCTTGGTGACCTCTCTGATTAGTCTCCTCTGTGCTCGTTCATCCTGTTTGCAGGGACGGCCTGATCTATGCAAGATCTCAGTGGTGATTCACTGTGTTATTTGAGTCTTTTGATATCTCGTTATGCTCATCTCCTGATTTGTGTCTGTCTGCAGTTTTACCTCTGAGTCCATTAGAATGCTCTTTGTTGTTCATGGTTTGTTCTTTGCTGTGTAATGCACTTCCCTGCAGAGGAAGCCTACAGAAACAGATTGTTTCATTGTGTGCTAATCAGAATTACTATAACTGGACACAGGTAGGGGCCAGTCAGCTTGGTGTGTGATGTAGGAGTTTGGTTATGCGTGAGCTAATGCACCATTACAATCATTAGGGTGTGTCTGTTTTATGCAAATTTTTTAAAATGAGTTCTCAGGTATTTTGAGAATTGTTTTCACTTGGATATTGTGGAATACCATGTGTCAATACATGTAAAAAATCAGATTTGATGTGCTTTTTATTTAAGGCTGTAATGCAGTAAGAGGGAACACTGTGGAAGGGTTGTATACACGTTCTATAGCCAGGTGACTGCAGGTGAAAGAGTATGACGTGTGCATGTTGCGGAAGATGAGGACAGGGCCTTTATGTATGTTGGTATCTGGATGTGAGTTATTTAACTCAGTTGGAAGGCTCACCACCTTAGATGTGCGGAGGAGAATATGTACATGTGAGATATTTGAAGAAACTGACACACCCGCATGGCTGTATCTGTTATCTGTTCTCCTGCGCAGGTCTAAGGTGATGGGCCTGCTAACTGTCATTTTAGTAATTCACACCCAGATTCCAACATACATAAATTACCTGTCCTCATCTTTAACTACATGCACATTTCATACACTTTCCCATGTATTCACCACATACAGTGGCTATAGTTAATGTCTCTGCCAGTCTTATATACTTCTGCCTTTATACAGTAAACTGAGTTTAGCTTCAATTGTGGGTAATGGGAAAAATCTGCATGTATTCGTCAGCCTTTCAAAAATAGACTTTAGTGTTATACTTCCTCTGCTGTAATTCAATTTTTTGTCCAGCAGAGGGAGACATATTCTTCGCCTGTAGCACCCTGTACTAATGCAGTCCTGTCAACCCTCTTTTAACAAAGATTGTTAATGCCTCTGTTTTCATTTGCATAATGTATGTTCATAGGTAACATATTTTGATTATATTTTGTTTATTTTAAACATTCCCCCCTCTTTTTTTCTCTCCAGCTTGTCTGCAGAAGCAGGAAGTCCCCAGATGGAGGCGCTGTGTATGTATGAGTTTGGTTTTGTTTGTTTTTGTTTCTATGCACCACTTTTGGTGTATATTAGTGCATTACTACTGCCAGTCTTACATACTGCTACCTTTCTGCAATCAAATGAGTTCATTTGATTGCGTAGTAGTATGGGGGACTGTCAGTAGTAATGCACTAACGGAGAGTGGGGCCCCTGTCAAAAATTTTTTTTTTTTTTTACCTTCCGAAAATTTTGAATTTGCAAAAAAATATTATAACCCCCATGTTGTATTCTGGGAAATTCCGGGGGGCCAGATTGCCTGCCCGTCCACTCACACCACACACACACCTCCCCCACCCTTGGGGACCACCGACGTTGCTCAGGTGCGGTCTCAGGGACTCGAACCATCAACCTCTACCTCCTGAGGATCGGTTCAGCCCCCTACGCCACATACTCCTTCGCATTTATCACTCATTTTTTTGTGCACTTACACAGCACAACGGACAAAAGCTGCGTAAACTGAAAAGGGGAAAGCAGGGCTTGAACCTCTGACCTTGCTAGTGGAAAACGAGAACCATTCCTCTGCACCACTGTAACTTTGACATTGTTTCTGTTTTTCCTGCAGTGACATGAAGACAGTCAGACCTCAGAAGTAGAAACTGAAGGGACGGACCGGGATTCGAACCCGGAAGCTCCGTGTTCCGAGCTTCGGACAATACCTTTACGCCACCGTCGTGTTAGCGGTTGCGCGGCTGCAGAAGTGGCCTGATGATGAGACAACCCACGTATAAGCGAAACAAAGACAAAGGGGGGTTCGAACCCCCAACCTCTGCGTCCGTAGGCAAAGACAATACCGTTGCGCCACCTTCTCTTCTGTGAATCGGCCGGCTCTTCTATGGGTAGAAGAAGATGACGCAACAGAACTATTTCCCAAAAAAAAAAGAAAAACGCTGGAACCCCCCTGGCCGTGGCTGGCTCAAATCTGCTGGGCGTGATGCAGTGACTGGAAGCTGATGGGAAACGCCACTGTTAAAAAAATTACGTGAGGCTTGAACCCTGAAGCTTCTGGTCTTGAGACCAGGTCCCTAACCACTACACCACAGTGGTTTTGTTGTGTTGAAGGCTGATTCAGTGGATATAAGACTTTGATATCACAGAAACTTTGCCTTCATCTACTAACTTCGGACCTGAAGGCGATGAACCTTGTTACCTATGTCTTACAGCCGGTTCTTAGAGCCACAGCAGAGCGGTGAGTTAGGGGAAGCACCAGACAGACAGAACAGAAGGGGGATTGAACTTGCTACCTTGGGCTTTGTGGAACAGGGTACTCTGTCTTGCGCCACGAAGCCCTTCAAGAGTTCCTGGGTGCTCATTAGTGAACTTATTCTCAGACCCATCAGAAATAAACAGGAAGAGCTCAGCTTTGAATCACACAGATCCAGATTAGGTGCCCTCCTAAAATGAACTCTAAGAAACTGCGGCAAAATATAAACTGACACTCTAACATATTTTGGCTTCTTTAAATAAAGCTTTTGATTCATTGAAGGAATTCCTTTGCATTTGTGATTTATAATTAGAACAACAGGTGACTGACAAGTCCTGTTCAAACAGATGACCTAATTAAAGGTGTAATGTTGTTGCATCTTATAGGTGTGCCTGAAAGTAATTAGTTGGTTACATTTTTTATACCTTTGAATGTTTTCTTTCACAAAGATGAAAAATGAGATTTAATTTAAACACTCATATTCTGTTTTTATAAACTGCAGTGGATATGTATTGGGGACAGCGCTTGTAAATGCATTTTATTTTCTTTTAAATAATGAAATAAAATTAATTGTGTTTTGGAATTTTATTCTGCAATTCCATTTCAGTCTTGAAAGTTGTGCTGCCATTGCTGAATAAAAATAATGCACAATAAGAACAGTGAGTTTTGGTTTCAGTAGATCTTTATTATCCCCAGAGGGCAACTTGTGTGCAGCATTAAAATCCACATACATTTAATAACCATACAAAAAATCGACTTGTACATTGCAACATTTTTTAAATCGGATTTCCTCTGCTGTAATACCATTTTCTGTCCAGCAGAGGGAGGCAAACTCCTGACATTACATTGCATTATTCGGCAGACGTTTTTATCCAAAGTGACGTACAATAAGTGCATAAAGAAGGTCATTGGAACAACTACAAAACACAGATCCAATAAGGCACAATACTCATTTTGTAACAGTTATTCATAGCCATGAACACATTAAGTCCAGTTCACACATTAAACATTACTCTGACCTAACCTCTGCTAAGTAAAACTAGGAGGCATGACAAGCTACAACATCAAGATAATGATACAAAGTACAGTATAAGTGCTGGATGGCGGTACAGGTAACATGAAATTGGCACAGGAGGTACATGTGTAGCATAAAAGAGGGGAATTTAAGTGAAAAAATTATCCCAGATTCATCCGAATGGCAGGGGTGCAAGTGGCGCTGTTTCCACAGAGCGGAGTGGTCGAGCTGGCGTGTAGGATTGAATCATGTCCTGTAAGTAGCCGGGGGCCGTCCTGTTGGCTGCAGGGTAGGCGAGGATCTGGACTTTGAACCTGGTCCTGGCAGCGACCGGTAGCCAGTGGAGTGAACTCAGCAGAGGAGTGACTTGGGATAACTTGGGAAGGTTGAAGGCGAGTCGGGGAGCAGCATTCTGAATCGGGACATGTGAAGCCCAGCACCGATGCCTCCGAAGCACTCCCCTCAGCTCCTTTAAAAAAAGAAGGGACCAGTTAAAACCATTTAAATTGATAATCAAACCAATATATGTAAAGCGAGATGCATGTATACTGTATTTTGGTACAATCTACATATCAGGCTGTGTAATTTAGTTTTTAGTCACACACTAAACAGAGGTAAACCAGTGGAGTACACCAATGTGTGTGTGAATCTACTACCCTGGAGAAGTGAAGACTAATCTTAATCCTTAACATGCAAGTGATTTACAGCAACGTGCACACAAACACCCCGGAAATCAGTTTTCAACAATATTCCGATTAAGCATCTGCATGTTTCAGAAAAACACGATTTCTCTAATACCTGGGTTTTACGTGGATTCTTTTAATAATCATATAAGGCCAATTAGTTGTGTCCAAAAATAATTACTTCACACCGCTCTGCGTGATGCTTCTGCTTCTTCTTCTCTTTGTATGATTCTGGCAGGTTAAACACTTCCACACGCATTACTGCCCTCTGCTGATCGTTAAAAAACCTCACCTGATCCTCAGATGCATCCGTGCATATAGTCCAGTTGCATACAAACAAATCCAACTTTCCTTTCAAATAGTTACTGCTTCTTCTTGTCTGAAAAAAGAAAAAGGAAAGTCCTAATTCTAAAATAACATTGAATACCATCTTACTTTCCTGTATTTTACATTATAATAACATGTTCAACTGTTGCAGGCATGCCACACCGTCATACCCACCTGGGTGTTTCCTTACTATCCCTATCGCTTAAAACCACAAGTGCCTCAGAATTAATGTTGCTGGTTTAACTGTACTGATCCTCCCCCCCCCCTGCATAAAGATATACATTGCACTAGGTAATAATGCTCAAAGCATAGGCTCTGCATCTTGTGGCCATTGTTTGTCAACAATTTAGAAGTGGTTTGATGGTCCTAGGCCCTATTATCTAGGAGCTATTGAACTTGAAAGCATTTGTCATCTGTATTTTTTTCAATAATCAATTGAAATACCTAATTGGAAATATTTGTGTAAAATTGCACTAGGTAATAATGCTCAAAGCATAGGCTCTGCATCTTGTGGCCATTGTTTGTCAACAATTTAGAAGTGGTTTGATGGTCCTAGGCCCTATTATCTAGGAGCTTGTATGTCAGACCTGCATGTATCATTATGTCCAAATCCCCCTCCACTAAAAAAAAGACTTAATGAAGGAGGAGACATTTTGTCACAATTCTGAAAAATAAATGTATTTGCATATTTATAGATTCAGGATTTTTTTATTGAAGAAGTGTCTGTCTGAACTAGACACTTTCTCTGTGAATCCCTTTGAGACAAGTGTGATATAGGGCTATATAAATAAACACAATTCCACTTGAGAAGGCATCAGAAGGAATTTCGAGATTTAAAAAAAAATGTGGAAAAACCAGACAAATTATATTTAGATATATACATCTTCAAACATATCCTTGGGGGATATTTAAAATATAACCTCACAAAGTGTGTCTTTACGTCTCTCCTCATGTCTTGTTGAGCTAGGTTGAGCTGCCCTCCCCAGAGAACAAGAGTGTCAGGGAGAGAGAGGAGAGCGAGGAACAGGAAAGAGAGAGCCAGGAACAGGAAAGAGAGCCAGGAACAGGAAAGAGAGAGCCAGGAACAGGAAAGAGAGAGCCAGGAGCAGGACTTCAATTACTTTGCCCGCCCTGAGCTTTCCATGTTCGATACTTTTTTAGATTTCCACCCTCAGCAGAGAACCAACAATCAGGTTGTGCAAAAGGTATTCACCTGCAAAGATGGCACCAGCAGGAAGTGGCTCACATATTGCGAGGAACAGCATACATTGTTTTGTTTTATATGTATGGCATTTGGAAAGAGCACTGACACCAGCAAGTTCATTACTGGACTCTCAGGATGGAGACGTGTACACCAGCGTACAGAGGAGCACGAAAAGAGCGATACACACCGAAAGTGTGCGGAAGCTTATTTCCTAAGGTACAAAAAGGGAGATATCCAGAGCAAGTTTGCCGGCAGTCAGATGTCTGCTCATAGGCAGCAAGTCAGAAAGAAACGCCAGGTTTTGGAGCGTGTAGTGGATGTGGTTAAAGTGTTTGGAATGAGGGGCCTGAGCTACCAGCATATGAAGAATGAGGCAGCATACAACTGGGATGACAATACCCTAGACCATGGAAACTTTTTGGAGCTCATCCTTTTATTAGGAAAGTATGATGTCAGTCTCAAAGAGCATCTTGATGATTGCATAAAGAAGAGCAAGGAATTGCATGAATCAAGTGGAACAAAAGGTAGAGGATCACTTATCACCCTACTGTCCAAAACCACTGTGAACTCCGTGATCGATAGCATTGGCCATCTAATTCAGGAGAGCATTGCCAGTGACGTCCAGAAAGCTGGCATGTTCACTGTTCAGCTGGACACTACACAAGATATAACCAGCCAGGATCAGTGTGCAGTCGTCTTGCGTTGTGTTACTGAGGCTGTGCAGGAGAGGCTTGTTGGTAAATGGTAAATGGACTGCATTTATATAGCGCTTTTATCCAAAGCGCTTTACAATTGATGCCTCTCATTCGCCAGAGCAGTTAGAGGTTAGGGGTTAGGTGTCTTGCTCAAGGACACTTCAACATGCCCAGGGCGGGGTTTGAACCGGCAACCCTCCGACTGCCAGACAATCGGTCTTACCTCCTGAGCTATGTCGCCCCGTTGCTGTAGTGAAGTGCCATGCATCCACTGGGCAATACTTCGTGGACTTGCTCTCAGAAGTCTTAGATCGCCTGAAACTGGACAAGGCCATGTGTATCGGAAATTCAACAGATGGGGCATCAAATATGCAGGGCCAGTACAGAGGGTTTTCAGCATTGATGACGTCCGAGTCTCCCACTCACGTGCATGTATGGTGCTACGCTCATGTACTAAATCTAGTGCTGGGTGACACTACTGGAAGTGTTATCGAAAGTGGATCCCTCTTCAGTCTACTGAATGACATAGCTGTGTTCATCAAGGACTCCTACCAGAGGGTCATTCTGTGGGACAACCAAGCCCAAGACAAAAGCCACAGACGCCTATCTCCAATTGGAGAAACAAGGTGGGGCTCCAAGCACGAAGCTGTCAAAAAAGTGTTTGGACACTTTGGTAAACCAGCCAGCAGCCTCTTCATCGATACAGTGCTCTCACTGGCAGCCATAGAGCAGCAGGCAAAAGAGAAGCCAACCGTCCGTGCTAAAGCACGAGGATTCAAAGAGGGCCTCCTGAAATTCGAAACGGTGTTAACAGCACAGATATTCCTGCGAGTATTTGAGCAAACCACTCCACTATCAAAGTACCTCCAGACAAAAGGGATGGAAATCCTCTCTGCCCATCGTATGGTGATCGCCACACAAGACAGCCTCAAAAACATCAGCAGGGATTTCACAACTGTGAAGGCAGCTGCAGACACATTTGTCAAATGGGCAAATGAGAACCTTGAAGTGAGAGAGGGAGGAACAGACATCGAAGTGGAGGATTCACTACCTCAGAAAAGACAAAAGAAAAAAAAAAACGGGGCTGGAGAGATGGCTCAACATGAGGCACTTAGCGATGCTATGAGATCGTATGAGGTGAATGTCCACCACGCAATTCTGGACACGGCTAGCGAGGCCCTCCACAGAAGATTCATGACACATGGCACTCTCTTTGCTGATTTAGCATGCCTGGACCCCAGGAACTTCGACCAGATCAAGACCACGGCCCTTCCCAACAATGCTCTCCAAGACCTCAGCAAATGTCTCATCAAATTTGACAGGGGTTACAGTGGACAATCTTCAGTCAGAACTGAAAAGTTTTGCTGGACAGTGGGACAGGCTTAAAGCATCCCATGTAGATGAGTACCATCCCAGAACGGTAGAAGATGGATCTGCAGGAGAGGAAGAGGAGCCTGATATCGTGAACAAAACCTGCGCCTCCTGCAGAAATCGCCCACTCTGCTGCTTTAAAGTACTTCGGCAGTTCAACATGCTGTCAGATGCCTATCATCTCCTTGGGCTTGCCTACAAGTACCTGCTGACGCTTCCCCTGACTCAGGTGGCCTGCGAGAGAACATTTTCCACACTGAAATTCATCAAGAGCAGACTGAGGAGCACCCTGTCAGCAGACAAGCTGGAGACATTCTTGTTGATGGCCACCGAAAAAGACGTCCTGATGGGGTTGGACTCCGACATGATCATTGACAGGGTAGCTGAGAAGAGTGCGCTCGTGAGAAAGCTGCTCCTGCAGCCTAACAAGGTGAGATGAAAAACAATTCAAATGATTAAGAAAATATTCATTGTCATTTAGCAGCTCTGTTTACTTCAAGACTGACCCCCACCACCTCTCTCTCTCTCTTACAGGATGCCCTCCTAAAGCCTTTCCCAGATTCCCCATATGTGTACAATTCTCTAGATTTTTCTAAATTAGTAGTAGTCGTACTTTAAAGATACTGTGATCATTTAACTCACTCAATCATTTTCATCTTCCTCTCTCTGTCTGCCCCTCTTTCTTTTAAAGGTTGTCTTGTTTGAGGAGGATATATTTTACGTCTGTTTTGACTTGGTGAGTATAGTCATGCAATTCTGTTATTTGTTTCCCTGAATATTCTGATCTGAATCTGTCATGTACTGTAATCAATTATGTTATTATTGATCACGTCTCTCTGCCCCCCCTTTTGTGTCTCTCTCTCCCTCTCGCTCTCTTTCTCCCTCCCTCTCTCTCCCGTTCTCTTTCTCCCTCCCTCTCTCCCTCTCTCCCTCTGTCTGTCTCTCTCCATCTCTCCCTCTCTCTCACTCTTTCTCTGTCTCTCTCTCTCTCTCTCTCCCTCCGTCCCTCTCTCTGTGTCTCGGTTTCTCTCCTCTCTCTTTCTCTCTTTCTCTCTCTCTCTCTCTCTCTCTCTCTCTCTCACTCCAGCTTTAAGGATGCCATCACTTCTGTTCTGTGTGATCCACGATTGTCCAGGGGATTGACAGGGCTAGGGATCCTTTTTTGTTGGTGAGTATACAATCTATACAACTATATAACTTTTACTAATGATGCTGCATCATGTCTCACATCTCCCTCTCACATTCACAGGATGCCTTTGTTTGTTTGCAAAGATTTTACAGAGTTCACACAGATCTTTTTTTAATTGGCGAGTTTACAATCAATCTATACAGCACTACTTTGTCTCTAAATACACTGATCATCTGATCAATCATTTATCATGTTTACTTTCTCTCCACCATATGTACAGGATGCCCTCGCTTCTGTTTTTTAAATGCCTGCAGCCTTTTCCAGATTCCCACTCTAGTATGTATACAATTACCTCTACATTTTTCTAAATTAAAGATACTGTGATAATTTAACTCACTCAATTATTTCCATCTTCCTCTCTCTGTCTGCCTCTCTTTATTTTAAAGGTTGTCTTGTTTGAGGAGATCTTTTCTATCCGTTTGTGTTCACAAGCAACATTTACTTGGTGAGTGAGTATAGTTATGCAATTCTGTTTTTTGTTTCCCAGAACATTCTGATCTGTACTGTAATCAATTATGTTATTATTGATCATGTCCCTCTCTCCCCCCCTCTCTCCCTCTGTCTCTCTTTCTGTCTCTCTCTCTCTCACCCCCTCTGTCTCTTTCTCTCTCTCCAGCTTTAAGGATGCCCTCAGTTCTGTGAACCATGATTGTCCAGGAGATTATTTATTTAAGACCTTTATTCTTTGCCTTTGAATGGCAATCAATGTACAGTGAATGTGTTTATTTTTTACATAAAATTGTATTAAATCATTTGAATTATTCATACAACATCTAGCAGAGTTTTTCTTTAACAATTATTTATTGAGTATGGGTATTGTTTACTCCACAGCCACCTCTGATCACCAGGATCAAGAGTGAGTGAGTACACTGCTCCACTTGCATTGGTATACTTGACTTGTCCATAACACTCCGCTCTGTAGGGGGTTTGGCAAATGGTTAGATATGCATCATATACATATTGAACGGTCTGCGAGGATGTTGTTCTGATGGGCGGTGTCCGACCGATTGCAGGGCCTATTTTTTGTCCCAGTCCAGCCCTGATTCAGTACAATAAGAAGAAATGTAAAAACATTAAAAGAATGAAGAAAACATACTTCCACAACTACTACAACCACTACACAAATTTGAATGTAGTTGAACTACCGGCAAACTGCAGCAAAATGTCATGAAACTACGAGTTTAACAGCATGTATTTAAACTACCTCCCAGACACTGCATATCAGAAGAATTATACCTTTTGGCATTGACCCTCCCCCTCCTTATAAGTCATAACACTATTGCATGTCAGTGTTAAATCAATTGTAATTGGGTGGTGTATAGCCATTGTCTGTTTTAGGGAGACATTTGAGAACACGGAGAAGGTTTTCAGTACCACATCGGCCTTTCACAGAGCAAAACAAACTTAATTCATCCAAAAACAGTTAATAAATGATTCTAAATTTCAGTTGCAATGTCCATGTAATTTACAAAACAGTACCGTTTGCATGTGTTTCTCCGTGTTTGATATTTCGTTAAATCCCGTTTCATTCAGTTCATATTTGCAATACGGTATTTCTTTTTTTCCAGAATCAGTTCATTTCGTCCGCTCGCTCAACAAACACCACTCAGTCAGCTAAATAACCCGTAAAAATCAAAGAAACCAACAAAGAAAAAATAATTAAATCAGCACTTATCGTCCCGTCCCGTCAGTCAGTCGTAGGCGTTTCAGTCCGAACCCAAGCTGTACCCTGCGCAGTTTGGGAGTTTTGGCTTTTGCTTGTAGAGTTTGTAGATAATGTCTTGTCGGCCAGGTGGGATTAATTCGTATTAGAGTCCGGCTCTTCCGTAGCGATCACGGTAGGATTAATTTTCTTGTACTTCGAAATGACTCTTTTCTTATCCGACCAATTACACACAGCTTTTCTCGCTTTTATTTTTCTCAGCTCCCGGGGTTTAACTTTCCGCTTGCAGATTCAAACTCTCTCGCAGCCGCCATTCAAAAAACTCTCCCACTGACGCCGTTGTCTCCGCAATTATTGACGTGGAAAAGGGGGCAGGGCTGTTGCACACCTCACGCACCCACGGACACCTGACCTGTCCTGTCAACACAGGGCCGTCACAACACACATACTCTCACATACGCACCCACACACACACATAGGCACCTACACACTAACTTGATGATGGTGGTGGACAGCGCTGTCTAACAATTCGGTACATATAATGTACTATGTTGTGACGAGTCAGATGTTACAGTATTAAATTATAGTTCATAAGTGAAACACTCTCTCAGCAAGGTAGCTGGGTACCGCTACACAGAAACTCATAGCACCATTCAGACAAATCAAATTGCAATTCAAAGTGTTTTACAAGCGATTGACAAAACATAAAATGTTAAAATGGATTTACAGACTAAAGGTGGGTAGTTAAGATAATAAAAAATACATAATAAAATACAATACAAACAATAAAAATAACAAGAAATAAAATGACAAAATATTACACAAAGTAAATTTTATGAAAAAACAGTGAAATGTTAATAAAATGAAATGCATGATCAACAGTAAAGTGTTGATAAAACAAAATAGAATAAAATAAATGATGATGATAATAAATAAAATAAGTGTAAATACTAAGACCATAAAATTGGCCTTTCTCCTAGCAGGATTTGCATTTTTTTCTCTCATTTGTTTGGGAAAGGAAGTCCTTTATAATTAGAGAAAATTTGTTGAAGTAATGTGTCCTAATTTCTGAATATTTTTCACAATGTAGGAGAAAGCGCATCTCTGTTTCCACCTCTCCTGTCTTAAAGTGATCACATATACGTTGTTATTTTGGTAACCATGTATTCCAGTGTCTGCCTTTTTCAATGCAAGTGTGTGGTCGCTCAGCCTGTACTTGGTCAGGATCTGCCTCGGCTTTGTATCTCTGACAGAGAAGAGATACTCAGCAAATTTGTAGTCTCTTTTTAGGGTCCGATAGCAATCTAGTTGGTTTTGTGTTTTGGTTACATTATCCCAATATTCCAAAGAAGAGATTTTGATCTGTTTCATTACTTGGTTTACTTCGATTTGTTGGTAAGCAGTGCTGGAATTGAGATGCATCCAGAATTTTAATGCTCTTTTTTGGATACTGTCTGTATTTGTTGGTAACGGCTCGGGTCTGGGTTACTTTAAAAAATTTTAAAGCAATTAATACTTAGATGAGTTTATACGGGGAGATGGGGTTCGATGGGAG
Source organism: Anguilla anguilla (assembly GCF_013347855.1). Lineage (NCBI taxonomy): Eukaryota > Metazoa > Chordata > Actinopteri > Anguilliformes > Anguillidae > Anguilla > Anguilla anguilla. Next base: position 5,356,976 of record NC_049219.1, on the reverse strand, counting down.
AAGGATCCGATTCGGACTGTCATAAGGTTGATAGAACTTAGTTGAGTTATTAAATTTAAATTCATTTATTGTATTATTTCAAATTTAATTATTAGGGGGTCACCCTCAGCTACCCTGTTAATGGCACAGCATTCTGAATACTGAACCCAGACTAACTGGAGATCACCCTTTATCAGCCTCAACACTTAAAATTATTTAGAGGGAACTGGCACTTATGAATTCAAATGTTTCTATTTTACTTTGTTGGTGGATCATTCCATCAGCATGAGAGAGGAAACATAAACACACATATACAAAAATATAAGCTTCAATGACTAATAATTGTTATTGGAAGTTAAGCAGTTTGGTTGTAATATGGGATAGGATATTGGCACAGTATAGCACAGTACAATTCCGTACATATAATGTACAATGCAGTGACGAATCACGTTACAGTATTAGTATTATAGTTCATAAGTGAAACGCCCTCTCAACAAGGCTGCTGGGTACCGCTACACAGAAACTCACTATGGTACTAATAACTACTAAAATAATTTTAGGCACGTAGCCTATGATTAGTATGAGACAGACAACAATCAGTTACACTCGACTCATAACACAAAGTTCTTTAACCATGCAATTAGGTTTACCGTCTACCCACTGTCTTGCTACTGCTGGCTCCATACGCATGTATGCATATCCTAGCATACCAATAGCTAACAGTAGGTTAAACTTTGAATTATGGTGTTACTTACGAGTCGGAGTGTGGAGGAGAAAATTATCCCCGAGACCCAGCTGAGGCAGCACGCGCTCAAAGCTGGAAAATGCAGCTTTAGACAGGCCAGCTTGATCGGCGACACCGGACTCCCAACACGAGCCCGTCAGCACACACGGCTCCAAAGCGGTGCGAACACTCTTAAGTCCAACGGTACAGTGATCCAGGGTTATTCGGTGGGGACACCGAGGCTAGGGTAGCTTCCTAAAAATCAACGTGAGCCACGGCTCGGGTACGGAGGAAAAAAGGAAAAATTTGAACAAGATAAAAAGAAGAGACGCGGCCTCGGTGGTCATTGCCTTAAAAACATGGTCGGGATAGAGCGGTCTGAGCTGTCATTGGCTGCTTGGAGGGCACATCTTCCTATCACGTCCGCCTCTCCCATTGTGGGGCGGGTTTCAAAAACTTTGATAAATATTTATTCAATTTTGATCGAGTTGGATAATTATTTAGCAATACAAGAAAGGTGGATATACTTTGTACCCAGACCTTCTTTGTGTGTATTACAATATACCCATACCAAACATGATTACTTTTGGTTCAGGTTACAAGAAGATGAAGAAATTTTTTCATTTTTAAGATGTGCAGGCCAGGGAACTCTAATACTGTAATATTCTAATAGCCTGCACTCACTTTGAGTTTTTCAGACCTGTTGGATATTGTCATTGTATTTGCAAATTATTCAATTAGACTTTCCTCCATTCACTGGTGTGAATGAAGTGGCCTTGAAATACTGAGGGTGCCCGCTAGTCGCCGGTGGTGCTCTATAGGGATACGCAGCAGTTATCTAGGCACTGAGTTGGCACAGCCCAAAGATATCACACCATGGGGGTTCACACCGCGAGCGTGGTTAACAGCGAATGAACATTCGTTACTATGCCTCCTCTGCGTGCAAGGAGGTTGTTGATCCCCCCCAGTGTCATCTATAGCTTTGATCTTAGAATTATGAGTATCTGGCATGAGGGGTCTGGCGATCCTGAAGGGAAGTGGAAGATAGTGTTGGAATGTTGAAAGTAACAGACAGACTCATTTGGGAGCTTATGCAGAAATAAAGAATGTGAGCCCTCAGAGAGAGGACTGCAGAGAAACAACTTACAACTGCCCTACAGGACACAGAGAGAGGGGGTCCAGGGCTGTCAGGAAACAGAACACATACTGCTCTGCAGCTGGAATCTTAGTGATCTTCTGCTCTGGCTGCATGGAAATGAACTGAATTTTGAAGGTTTCTGAAGAACTTCCAGACTGCAAAAGCACTGCCAGCCAGAACCAGCAGCAACACCATCACTCCCACCACTATCCCAGCCACTGCTCCAGCAGAGCGTCCTGCAGAGAACATGGAGACAGAGGGACTCATTTGGGAGAAATAGAGAAGAACAGGTAATAATCAAGAAGGAAAGACTACAATAATAATATGAATAACAACAACAATGATAATAACAACAACATCAATAATAATGGATGGATAGTGGAAAGACAGAAAAATTGACAAAGCTAGGCTACATCTTAGAAACCATAGCTTAAGATTGCAAAAGTCTAAAACCTATACTTTTGTGTCTCTTATGTGTATTGTGCTCAAGGGGACAATAAAACATGAGGCATTGTGAAAGAATAATTTTTATTTTATATTAATATTATTATTATTATTTCCATTATTTTCCAAATGGATTGCAGCAGCCATAAGTCAGAGGAATAACAGAGTGGACCAGTAAGATGCTGAGCCCTGCATCTGCACAAACACAAAGAGCTGAAGAGGAGGACCATACCTGAGACTTGCAGAGAGACAGAGCCGATGGTCTTGTTGGTCTCAGGATCGGTCACCTTGTAGACTCCGGCATGCTCCAGTGTCACACTCCTCAGCAAAAGGGTGTAGTTCTGGGCCAGAAGCTCACATCTCTGAGCACAACGCTCCCCATACCTGGCTGGGCCTTTATTTGCATCGAGCATCAGCACCTCATCTGAACCAAGGCCTGCACTGAATGTTACCCTCACTGGGTCTGCGGTATAGAGCGGTATGGAGAGCAAACCACCGGCCTTCACTGTGAGGTTCTGGGGTGGGTGGCCTGTGAGGACAGGGAATTCATTTACATATTTTACATTTACATGCATATTTACAGGGGATATGAACACATTATCAACAGCAGTCAGCTTGATCATGTAAAAAGGTAAAAATGATACGGGGCAAATTATGGCATCCAAAAATTACTGGTGTCATCTTTCATCAAATCTGCGGTACATCAAGCAATACCTCTGTAAATTATGAAACATTGTTACACTTGCCTTCATTAAAATTACCACATGAAAAAATAATACACACCAGACACACTTATACACCTGAGCTTCTCGGCTGCCCTACAGAACTGAAAATCTAAAGTGAATTTTACCTGTCAAAACGACACTGGCAGAATCTGGATTCCCCCTCACTTTTGGACTGTTGTAGAAGCACTGGTAGTCGCCTTCATCTGAAAACCGTGTCTGTCTGATGGTTAAAGACATGTTTCCATAGAGGGCTTGTTCTGGGGAAACTAAAGCTCTGTTCTCGAACCCGGGCCCATATGTGATGATGTTCTTATGGAGCTGGTAAACGTTCTCTCCACCTCTCTTCCAGAGGATATCCAGACCATCAGCACGCGCTCGTGTATTAATTTTCCCAAAACAAGGAAGACTGGCGGACATTCCCATCGCTACGGAAACATTTGATGGTTCTGAGAGAGAGCCAGAAAAAGAGAGCGGGAAAGAGAGAGACAGGCAGACAGAGATTTACAAAGTATTCCTGGCATACAGGAATTAACAGCTCAACCATGTTGCTTGGGGTAGATGAAGGCCCTGAGGCAGCATATGCTGTCTACTGCATACCACCCAAGGCTTGTGGGTTTTACACAGACAGGAATGATCCTGCCCCCCCAAAAACAATCGTAAGAATAATATCCTTTGTCAAAAAACAGCTTTTAGGGCTATCAAATCCACAAGAACTAAAAATATTCACTCAATCTGTTGGAAAAAAGGCAACATGCACTGACCTCCAATTTCTAGTTTCACATCTGAAAGAATGGTCTTATTCTTGTACTGGCATGTGTAATTGCCGAGGTCACTGTACACCACAGGACTGAGGATGAGGCTGTAGTTTCCTGGCTCTTTTAAGTGGAAGGATTCCACCCGTCCCTGGAAGCCGTTTCCAAAGGAGAAGGATCCGGTGTAGAGTACAGCCAAGTCCAGCCAGTCACGATACGCATGCTGCTTAAAGCGCCACATCACATCCCTGCTGGGGTCTCCATGGCAGGGGAGAGTGAGGGAATGGCCGAAGCTCACAAACATGCAGAGAGAGTAGACTGGAAATGCTGCCAGCAGGGCTAGGGGAGGGAAGTTGGATGTTCAGTCAGCATTAAAAGGGAGAAATATCACAGGGCTGGGCTTCTCATGCATAAGAGGGAAATCTCACAGGGGTGGGCTTTTCATGCATAAGAGGGAAATCTCACAGGGCTGGGCTTTTCATGCATAAAAGAGGGAAATCTCACAGGACTGGGCCATTCATGCACAAGAATGAATAATTTATAGTTTAAATCATTTAAATCTACATTTTTGTCCACCACTATGGCAGTGAAGCATGAAGTTTTTATTTATTTTAATTTTTTTCATACACACACACACACACAAGCATACACAATGCTGTAAAAAAGTGTTTGCCCCCTTCCTGATTTCTTGTATTAGTTAAAAAGTGATCTTTTGGATTGCAATATCGTCTGAAAATTTTAATGCCTCAAAATGTTGACATTTGATTATCACCGATGATGTCCTGCTATATGTCTGCCCCTAACTGTGAAACTATTTCTGTGCTGTTTTCAAATAAACCCACTCCAAAAGATCACTTTTTTCAATATGGCTGTATTGACATGCACACAAAGTCTGTAGTGGGATTATTTGAAAATGCTATAGTAAAACTGCATGCAATGAGGCTAGGATGTAGTACAGGACCCCTTCTATCATGAACAAGTATCAACAGTTTGAGACCTTTTTAATTTGGGGAGAAATTCCAATTCCAATCCAAATTTTTACTCTTTTATATTAGCCTGCATTGGATTACATTGAATGTTTGAAGTGGGATTATTAAAAAATGCTATAGTAAAATTTCACAGAAATGGGGTAGTATGTAGGCCACTTCAGGAGCCCTTCTGTCGTAATTAAATGTCAAATTTTCAGACCTAACCTTTAAACCTTTAGAAACCAAACACTTTCATTTTCATTAGTGCCAGATGCACCGTGCGTAGTTTACTCACCCAACAGGCCGCGAAAACTTGCACATCTCATTTTCAGTTTAGAATCGCTGCTGAGACATCCGACTAAAAACGATTAGTAATAGTATTACGTGAAAATTCCTTGATTTAAACTCCTTCCAGTAAACCATACGTCTTTTCTCCGCTGGCTACCTTCGCATGTCTGGCTAAAGTTAACTTCGATAGGCAGTTCTTCATACTATTAGGCAGCTGATGCCCATCCCTGCCCAATATAACTAAAAGGAATAATCTGCCCATCAAATGAGAACTCGTTATAGCTAATTGTTTTAGCGTTCATAGTTTTCGGTAATTTTGTCATTGCTCTTCAAAACATGCACTGCTTTCCTATTCGGCATTTTGAAGGTGTGGTGTTTCCAGGAAAAGGGTCGTCGTCTTCTTCTTCTTCTTCTTCGGTGTTGTTTACCGGCAACTTGCATCCTTGAAAGTTGCATTACTGCCATCTCTCGGAGTAAGTTAACTCCTACAGCTTAGTGACTGCCACACTTTCATTAACAGTCCTGTCCCCCGAAGGTAGTTAATAAAACATCTCCTCCCCTGCCCACTAGCACCACACTCCAGTACATTCCTCAGTCCTGCTCCTGTTATCCCCAATCTTCCCATCTCCTCCATCATATCCTTCCTTTCCGACGTATATTTATTGCAATTAATGATAACGTGTTCTACACAGAGACTGTAAAAAATATGGACAAAGCTACTGTGACGTCACCCATTGACTCTCCGTGGGTCTCCGAAAATACGTTTTGAAGCTCAATGGCGGGCGCGGCCATTTTGGAGTTGGAGCCAAAACCACAGAGTTTAAAAGCCGCTCTGTGATTTTTACAATTTGATTGACAGTCCGGTGCGGAAAAGCCCATCAACCTGAACGAGGCTAGCTGACTGTCTGCCGTTATGTTTTAAAATATATTATCAGATGTTTACGGAGTTTAATTTCCATCCGTGACTGTACTGTCATGTAATCACGTTATATGTATGACATTAAAAATACAATTAGGCTATGTTCAGTTATCTTCAATTCATGTTTCTCAGCAAAACGAATATGCTTAACTAGCATATCAGCTTGCCAGTGAGCTAGGTAGGCTATCCGTGGTTAGCTCACGCATTAGCAATATGAACCACAGGGGAAGAACATTGACTACACTGATGGTCAATCAATCGGAGATGTGTAGGCTACTGGTGATTTGACTAGGCTAATTTTCGTATAACTGTCTGGTAGATCTGCTGTTAACCGAGCAAGTTATCGTCGTAGGTTTTCGCCAGTCAGTTAATGAGCCAGTAACTGCTACTACTAGCTACTCCATCGCCGTTTGTGGTGTTCACTTGCTGGGTGACGCTAGCTGACCGATCGTTCGCAAATCACTTTCTACCGAATAAAAATTAACACTGTCAGCGGTTATTAACAAATCTACCAAGTATTTTAATAACTGATCTGCAGGCGTGTAAATATGACAACGCACTTTGTACAGCAAGTTTTCCACCTGGTGCATGAAGACAAAAATAATGTAGCCTACGTTGAATTTCTAATTATTATTAGGCTATCGTTTTTTTCTTGTAAATCATCAAAACCAATGGAGAAAAGCCAATATACGCAAGGAGCCCCCAGAACCGATTCTGAGAACCACTGTCTTAAATGCCTAGCTTGTCGGTCTCTTAAATGCTAAAAACATATTCCTTTCTAAATGCCAAGATGGTTAATTTCGTTAAATTCTGTGTGTGTGATTTCAGCAAATGAACCTTGAGACTCTTAATTCGCTTCGTGAAACTGAAAAAGTGTTTATCCCAAAATCGGGATTATAGTAGCTTTGTCACATGCTTGAAGCATGGCCCAGGTAGACATTTACGGAATGTACACGACTGACAAGCCGCCAAACACGTCTGACAGATTGAATGTTTGCCGGTTAAGGTTAGCTAGCTAGTCAAATGGCTTGGTAGCCGAAGTTGCGAACTGTTTTAGCATAGGCCACTACTGGACTACCAAATATAGCAAGCTGATTACGCTTTCTGCCAACTAATTATTTGGTTAAGTAGGCTAAAGGAAATAGTAAAAATGACTCGGCTACCGAAAAACTTAAGAGGAGGATTATTTTATGGTCGTCTAGTGCAGCTGTAAATAGCACACGCCATAATTAAATCACCACGAAATGGGATGCTTGCATTTTCAGACTTAGCACAGGCGGACCGTAGCCGGCGCCGCAATGTCAAGGCCAAGAGACGCCACCGCCCACCCCAGTGACCATAGACTGTAGCCCCTACTATAGCTCAGTGCTCTGCAGTAATCCGGAAGTGACGCAAGCTGTACCTCATTGGTCCAGAACAAATATTGGCACTGTGCCCAAATGACGCAATAAATCATGAAATCGACCCATGGACAGTCATAAGACCAATAAAATACACCTATTATGACTATTTGTTCTTGTGAGAAAAAATTATTGACTTTGTATTTTGATCGCATTTGTACCGTAGACTTACATGGAAACCGGATATGAAAACACCTATACTGGAGCCATCCGTAGTGGCGCTAGTGAGCAACCAGGAACTACAACACCAGGAAATGAGCTTCAAAAACGAAGTCTGGTTTTGGCCGCTTGGTTCTACAGTTTCTGGTACCTGACAGATTTCACAAAGACCGGTTGGATGTTTACCTATAACATGAAGTGTGCTGCGTAAATTGCTGTGTCCTATTCTTAATCTTGATATTAGGACCGCTTCTCTTCTGTTTCCTCCCCTCTTTCTTACACTGCCTACTCTATTTTGTATCAGATGTAAATGTCTCCCCCTTCTCTCCTGATTCCAGTGCTGCTGCCATTCTTTATTGATATTTATTGATATTTCCCCACACAATGCCCTTTCTCTCTGATTTTGATAACTTGATATTGATTTCAACACTTCCCGGGTTTTTGACTGCTTCTTTTGCCAACGTATCTGCTCTCTCGTTTCCCGGGATATCTGAATGTGCTGGGACCCACATGACTGTAACATTTTTCCCTTGCCTAACCACTCTTGAATTGGCAAACAAGATTTCATACAGCAGATCCTGGTGATTTCTGGCTGTACCTGTCTTAATACTTGCAATGGCCGACACAGAATCACTACATATTACTATTTTGCTAAACCTGCCCCGTTCAGCCCATTCTAATGCCATCAATATGGCAAACAATTCAACCGCATACACACTTAAACAATCCGATGTTCTCTTGCTAATTCCCACTTGGTAACTAGGCACAGCAACTGCAGCCCCTGTCGCATCTGTCTGCGGATCCATTGATCCATCTGTAAAAATCTGAACACTGCCTTTATAGTTCCTCCCTATAGTTATAGTATTCACTGACTAAGTCAGCATTATTATTACTGTGCTTAATCTTAAGTAATTCCAGATCTACCCCCACACTTTCTAACTCCCAGACAGGTCTACCAGGCCACACCACAGTTTCGCCAAACTCTTTATCATAGACTCCCATATCTCTTGCCACTTGATCTCCTGCCCATCCAAAACTTGATTTTTCCATCCTGTCCTTCTCCCAGCTTGTCTGCAGTACCCTTTTTGTTGGATGACTATCTCCATGCCCCCTTAGATTAACCCAGTAGTTAGCCACCAGCTGCTTCCGACGCAACCACAGTGGCATTTCACCTGCTTCCACTTGGAGTGCACACACTGGGGAAGTTTTAACTGCTCCTAAACACACTCGTAAAGCCCGAGCTTGTATAACATCTAGGTCCGCCAGCACAGATTTTGCTGCTGATCCATATACGATACTTCCATAGTCTAATCTTGATCTAATTAAGGCTACATAAATATATTTCAGAGATGCTATATCAGCTCCCCACTCCAATCCTGCAAGACACCTCATGACATTTATCACTTTCTTACATCTACTAACAACATACCTAATATGCTCCCTCCATGTTAACCTCATATCAAAATATACTCCCAAAAAACGAAAACTCACAACTTTCTCTAAATTATTTCCATACAATTTCAAATTGCATTCCCTGAGTTTCTTTCTTGTAAAGAGCATAGATTTTGTTTTTTCAACTGAAAATTTAACTTCCCACTTTGTTCCCCACTTTTCAACTTGATTAATTCCATCTTGCACTTTCTTCACTATGTGCTCAACATTTCTCCCTCTTTTCCACAAAGCCCCGTCATCTGCAAACAATGACTTCCCCATATCCATAGGGATATTCATAAATATGTCGTTTATCATGATGGAAAATAAAGTTGGACTTACTACACTTCCCTGAGGTGTCCCGTTTTCCACAACATATTTAGTTGATAAATCTGACCCTATCTTCACCTGAATAGTCCTTCCATCTAAAAAGTCCATTACCCAATTAAACATTTTCCCTCCGACTCCCATTACGTGCAGTTTGATTAGAAGTCCCTCTCTCCATAGCATATCATAAGCTTTCTCAACATCAGAAAATACTGCAGCCTCTGTCTCTACTTGCGCTTTCCTTATTTCATTCTCCAGACACAACATTGGATCCATAGTATTCCTTCCTCTTCTGAATCCACTTTGATAGGATGCCACCATACCTCCTTTTTCCAAAAAATACATTAACCTCTCATTTATCATACGTTCCATTAACTTACAAATGTGAGATGTCAAGGCAATTGGTCTATAGTTTCCAGGCCTGCTGGCATCTTTTCCAGGTTTCCTTATTGGAATAATTATCGCCTCCTTCCAGCTCCTTGGCATTCTCCCCTCTTCCCACACTTTATTATACAGAGACAACAATTTCCCCAGACTTCCTACACTCAGATGTTTTAACATGCTATAACATATCTCATCTTTACCCGGTGCTGTCTTTCCCGTTTTATCTAGTGCCCTTTTTAATTCTCCCATGCTGAAAGGTACATTTTGTCCATCATCATTACTATCCTTTCTGCATAAAGCCTCCATATTTTCAGACTTTGTTTTCTCTTTGCCTCTTCTTCCTTCTACTGATAAATTATTGGAGCTATGTACCCTAACAAACGTATTTGCCAATAACTCTGCCTTTTCCTTATTTGTTACTGCAGTCCCATCTCCATCGGTCAGAGCCGGATAACTCCACTCCCTCCTGTCCCTTCCCATCTTTTTTATCATCCCCCATACTTCTCCCACCTGAGTTGTGTTTCCAATTGTACCACAGTACTTTCTCCAATGGGTCCTTTTTGTCTGTCTTATTATCCTCCTTACTACTGCCTGGGCCTGCTTGTACTGAATCATATGTTGAAAATTATGAGTTCTTTTGACTAGTTTAAACGTCTTATTTCTATTTCACACTGCTTCCTTACACTTATCCCACCATGGTACCACTTTCTTCTTCATACTACCTTTACTTTTAGGAATGGATTCGAATGCAGCTGTCATTATGCCTTATTTTATTTTGCTGTCAAGTGACTCTATGTCCATTCTATCATTAACTTGACTTAAATATCTATCACTTCCTTCCAGAAATTTCTCCCAATCAGCTTTCCCAAGGATCCATTTCCCACCTGTGTTCTCTATGGTCAATGAGACAGCAATATTTATCTTACACCAGACTGGGTAATGATCACTCCCTATAGTACCTTCTTGGTACACTGTCCAATCACACACTGTTGCTATGTTGTTTGACACAAGTGTAAGATCAAGCACAGACTCTCTCCCTGAATTATCATCTATTCTTGTACTACTGCCATCATTTAAACATACTAAGTTATTTTCATCTAACAACTCTTCTATCACCTGACTATTAGCATCTGTTCTGTCACTCCCCCATAATGTGTTATGTCCATTAAAATCACCACACCAAACCGTGCTACTACCATTCTGCCCTTCTATCTCTTCAAGCTTACTTAACTCTAGCCTTTTGCATGGATTATAGTAATTCACAATCACCAACTCTTTCCTTTCTGCCCACACTTTTACTACCACATACTCTTGCTCATTACCTATACCTATTACTCTGTAAGGGATACCTTGCTTTACAAAAGTGACACATCCTCCTCCTCCCCCCTCTGTCCTATCTCGCCTCACTGCCACATAACCATATAAAACAAAATCCAAATTAGACTTTAACCAGGACTCTTGAATACACACAATGTCTGGTTTTTCTCTCCTACTGGCTACAAACTGCTTGAAATCTTGCCCATTAGCAGCCAGGCTTCTCGCATTCCACTGAAGAATTAACATTATTAGTACAATCAACTCACAAATGCCGTTTCTTGACTTGACTGTACACTGAGTTCATCCCTTACTTCTTCCCATTTTAAACCTATCATATCCAAGTGGTGTACTGCTGCTTTGACGATAACCTGAATCCTTTCCGTTTTAGATTTTATCTCAGCCGTTGCATTTATCACTCCTGCTATGAAAGTCACCAATTTCTTTTTCTCTATCCATGCAGTCTTCTTATCTTGCTTTTCTTTTGCTACCGCTTGTTCTTTGCTACATCCTCCCTCCTTATTCTGTTTTTCCTGTCCTGCCATCTTAACTGCCTCAGCAAATGAGACTTTTTCCTTCCTCCTTATCTCCTGCACCTCCACCTCTCTTCTCAACACTTCACAACCCCAATAAGCCACACTATGATTCCCTCCACAGTTACAGCATTTTGGTCTCACTCCCTCTCCACACTTCCCATACTCATGTTCCCCACCACATCTAGCACACCTTCTCTTCCCTTTGCACACCTTAGCCACATGCCCAAATTCCTGGCAGTTAAAACACCTCATTGGCTTTGGCATGAACTCTCTAACTCTGTATCTCACAAATCCAAAGTATAATTCCTTTGGGAATTGAGAACCTTTGTTTCAAACTCAATAAAAACGGTCTCAGTCTCTTCTTTCTCCACCCCCCTTGTCATTCTTTTAGCTAACCTATTCCGCACCCTCAAGTTCTCTACCAGTTGCTTCATGCTAACTACAAGAGGTAATCCAGAAATTACCCCCTTGCACCCACCACCCCTCTGCTCCCCCACTCTTACTACGTTGGCTACTTTAGCTTTTCCAACACTACTCATTTTCTTTGCCTTCTCCATCTGACCTTCATTGTTGCATCCTATAAGCAAGTTTCCATCTCCCAAAACTCTTGCATACTTCACTTCTCCAATTTGTCCTCTAATAGTTTTAGTTCGCTTCAGCGGATCGACTTTCTTTACTCCCCCCTCTCCCTCGAATCTCACCACTATATTTATCACTCGTGCCTTCGGGTCCTCCTCCTCCCTATCGCTCCCCTCACTATCCGTTCCACCTGAGCTAGCTCCGTCCTCTTTTCTCTCTCTTTTACTTCTACTTTCCTTCATGCCTCTGTTCCCTCTCACCACCTGCCACTCACTCGCTCCCCTCTCACCTTCCTCCATGCTGTCACCATCCGTCTCCCTCCCCGCCATCCTGTCAGGGATTGTAAGGAGGAGCAGTGCAGGAATACCGTTCCGGACCTATACAGGCCGTCGGTCGATATTCCTACAGAATGCTCCCCCCGACACCCAAACCTATTGCTACCACGTCCCGACGTCCGCAAAACAAAGTTGATATCGTATAATCAATCAAAATAAAGCCAAACTAAGTCAAAAAATAAAATTAAAAAAACCAGTGTAGCACAATGCACCCTTCCAGCGACAAGTTTTATTTTAAACTGTTGCCCGTCGACTCCGCATTAACGTTGACTTGCAGCTAACCAGCTAAAAGAAATCACAAACACTAGCAGCCAATCTCCTCTGGACCTTTCCCTATTTTAAACCTGTGGGGTGGGGATGGCAGATTTAACCTGTGCGCAGTGATTACCTCACTACGCACAGGTGCAGCCACTCCTGTTCCTGGGTCCAATTAGCCTGGCCAATTATCTAATTCTTAACCAATTATCCAATTGGCCAGGTCTAATTAGCTTGACCCAGGGCAGGTGTGGCTGCTTAAACCAACCATCCCCACACCACACCCACCTTATATGCATGTTGGAATTCAGAGTTGATACTGTTTTCTGAGAAATAATGCTGAATCTGTTTAAATACAATACCCTCCATAAGTTTGCTTAAAGCAGGGAAAATACTAATAGGCCGACTCCTTGGTCCAGTAAATGACTCCTTGCTATTTTGGTAGAGGAGTAACCTTTGCTATTTTCCACATTTGTGGATAAACACCTTCATTCAGACATAAATTAAAAATATGACATAGTGGCTTCGCCACAATCCTAGCTGACAGCTGTAGTAATTTACCATCCAGATTTTCATAGCCACAAGGTTTATCACACTGCAATGACATTACTTCATTAACGGTTCTCCATAACTTTTTGTGGTCACCCTTAATATCCTCAATCTTGGATTGATAATATTGCATTTTCTTTAGTTTATTCATTTTTGTGACTTTGTTTCTCAGTGAACGGTAAGCCTGCCAATCAGCTGAGCTACCAGATAGGATAGCAGCTTTTTTCAGTTGGTCCCTCTCTGTCATACAGCTTCTCAACTCCAAATCAAGCCAATGGGCTTTAGTGGTTCTGACAGTTAGTTTTCTGATAGGAGCATGTTTGTCACAAGTAGATAAAAACAGTTGCATAAATAATTGTAAGGCAGCCTCTGTATGAGTTAATTTAACCACAGTATCCCACTGTATCTTATTCATGTCTTCAACAAATGCATTTTCACAAAATTTTTTATAAATTATTTTGTATATCACTTTGGGCCCAGCTTTAGGAACCTTTGTTTTCCTTGCCACTGCAATGATGTTATGATCACTGAAGCCTACTGGTACAGATACAAGCTTTGAATATATATCCACAGAATTAGTGAAAAAATGATCTATACAAGTTGAAGAGGACATTCCTGAACACCTGCTATCGACTCTTGTTGGTAAATTCACATACACTAGCTACATCACTTAACCTTTTTTTTCAGTGTACATGTATTGGAGAACCAGTCAATGTTAAGGTTTCCAATAAAATATACTTCCCTGTCAGTATCAGTGACTGTCTGTAGCATTGTGCGTATGTCCTCAAGGTACTGTATATTAGAGCTAGGTCGTCTATAGCAACAGCCCACTAATTTGGGTTTAAGATGAGGTAGATGAACCTGTAGCCACAACACTTCCATACCTGGTGCACTTCGGTCCTCTCTTATTTTGACCGGTATATGATCTTGAATGTAAAAGGCTACACCTCCTCCATGCTTATTTCTGTCATGTCTGTGTAACCCACCTAAAGGGTCAGTTAACAGTAGGTAAATATTTTTGGGTTAAAGCTAGGTTCGTAAGGAGAGGTTATGAATGATGAGATGGACACAATGAACAACCAGAGCCAGAAAGTAAGTGCAAAATGGTTAGAACTGTATTAAAGAAAATGCAATGACAATATGTAAAGCCGCCATTTAGTTATCACATTCAAACACATTCATTTGTTTTCATATCAATGTCCTGAGTGTTGTAACTGTATTCACTGTCCATTAAGTTCTGAATGTCTTCTGTTCAGTCTGGTACCTAACAATCAGGTAAATCATTAGTTGATTGTATAATCATTTAAATGCATGTAAACTAACACTCTTGCATTGTCATGCACAATAGAAGATATGGCTACATCATATACCCCACTGTAGCGCACTTCTAACAGTACTGCATTAGCTAACTCCATTAAAGTGCATAGGCTCAACCAATAGCTACCTTGAATGAGCCATAGCCTACTTAAAATCAACACAAGGTTATTACATGGCACATTCACACACGTATTAAGTTCTGAATGTCTTCTGTTCAGTCTGGTACCTAACAATCAGGTAAATCATTAGTTGATTGTATAATCATTTAAATGCATGTAAACTAACACTCTTGCATTGTCATGCACAATAGAAGATATGGCTACATCATATACCCCACTGTAGCGCACTTCTAACAGTACTGCATTAGCTAACTCCATTAAAGTGCATAGGCTCAACCAATAGCTACCTTGAATGAGCCATAGCCTACTTAAAATCAACACAAGGTTATTACATGGCACATTCACACACGTATGATAGAACTACTATAACAGTGCCATTCACGCTTTCAAATAGCAACATTCAACTTTATAAGAGAAACTCAATAGCTATACATACCATGTGTGGCTAATGCTATTTTCAAGGAAACACGGAGTCAATAACACACGTGTTGCTGCTACAATGGTGATACTTCAGTTAAATTTCAAATTTAAACTCACCGAAATCCCAAAGGAAGAAAGTGAAGTGTGCAAACTGAAAAATATTAAACGCCACGTGTGGCTAATGCTATTTCCCAGGAAACACGGAGTTAATAGCACATGGGTTGCTGCTACAGTTACGATACTTTAGCAAAATTTAACATTTAACTTACCAAGATCCCAAGGAAAGAGATTGAAGTGTGCGATCTGGAAAATATTTGGTCCCTGGGTCATTTAAGGAGCTACTCTTTAGGTTTACTGCTTAAATTAACGATCATGATTTTCTGTTTCTGATCGTCTTTTTCTCTCTCCGTTCTCCCCTCTTGCTGTGCACTCTCCTGTGCGACAAACAGCCTCAACCAAGTCCCTGGGGGTGGGCGGGGCTAACTATTTTCCAGAATAATCTTAAGACATTACTACCTGTTACAGCCAATAAAACTAATTAGGGATGCAAAACAAGTCCTCCTAACAAGTTAGGTAGGGAGCCTCCCTTTCTTAAAGCTACAGGACTCTTAAAACGTTGCTGTTTTTCTAACGGGTTACATCTGAATATGTTATACCCTTGTATTGCCACCTCAGTGTCTTCTATAGATGCATCTAAATGTGTCTCAGAAATGGCAGTAATATGGAAAACATTTTCTAACAGCACACAACTGAGATCTTGCACCTTATTTTTTAGACGACAAATATTCAGATGGGAAATTCTTAGTCCTTTCTTTGGTAGCTTAATAGACATTTAGTGGCTTATTATGGCAGTTTCAATTAAAGCCCGACCGATATATCGGCCATTATTTGACTTTTTTGACGACATCGGGATCGGCAGTTATGCCGCCGATGTGTCCCGATATTTTAGTAAGTATAATAAACAAACAAAAAAAATTTATTATTTATCTGTACTTGTCTGTTCGAACGTTGTAATTGCTATTTACTAGAATTATCCAGTAGAGGAAGCTCTAATACAAGTGTGAACTGCAGCAGCTGACGCGCTACTTCTCTAATAAGACGTTTGTCACTTGTGCCTCATCCAATATATTCTCCACTGCAAGACTTGACTGCACAGATTCGATTGCCGCAATAAAGGTATTTATATTTAGTGAAAGTTTTTGATTAAATGAGTTTATACGACCACTATGTTTATCAATCCTCATTATCAAGCGAGCGAGCTAGCCAACATATTTGGTTCACTTTAGCAAGCTAGCTGGCTAGCAAGCCTTTATGAAGTGGCAGTGAGCACACAAGCAGGGTAGGATCTACATTTCCAGAGGACATCGCTGTATTCTCAAATAACCAGCCAAAATAAAATTGTGATTGAATGCATCACACATTTGTTTTTTATCTGAGATAATGATATTAGCTACTATATGATGCTGTGTCAATAGGCAACTCGTTATCGATTATTGCTCTGGCTTCTCTCATCGCAGGCAAAAGTTCAGCTCTTTTCTTCCTCAGCCGTTCGGAAAAGTCCTCACTTATGTACACAGGGGTGTTTTTTAGGTGTGCTCTTGCCTTTTCCATAATGAGTTCCTCATCCTTAAAACGCAGAAGCTTCACTACGATGCCTCGGGGTCTTTCAGCGTCTCGTCTGAATTTACCCCTTCTATGGGCTCGTTCGATCTGAATTGAGTTGACTTCCATTTTCAGCTTGGTGGTTAACAGTTCACGCACCTTGTTCTCAGTCTCAGCCCACGATTCCTCTGCATGATCCGAAGTTATTCCATCAATTATAATTTTATTCCTTCGGCTTTGGTTCTCCAAATAATCGAGACGCTCAAGGAGGATATTAGACTGAACCGGAGTGGAGTGAAGTTGCTTTACCAGTTTGTCTAAGTCCTTAAAAGCATTTTTATCCATGGCCTGTGTTGCTTTTATTTCGTCAACGTCCTTCTGAGAGTATTTTAGACTGTTACTCAAGTCCTGGAACTCTCTCACAATTCCATCAATCCTTTTGTTGGTCGAATCCAGGATCATGTGTGTGAAGCACCTAAATGACGCCTCCTGTCTTTTTAATACCTCCTCATAGATAGTCTTTTGTTGATCCAGCATTTCTTTGAGTGTGTCCATAGTTACGAACTCCGGTTCAGCTTCAGTTACGTTCCTTTGACTTTTGCGATTCAACATCGTTCATTGTTCACGTTGTTCACGTTGTTCACGTTGTTCACGTTCTTCACGTTCTTCACGTTCTTCACGTTCTTCACGTTCTTCACGTTCTTCACGTTCTTCACGTTCTTCACGTAGTCGTGTTCTGTTCTGGCTGCACGGAAACAATCTAAATTTCGAGAGTTTTCTGTGTTTTTTTTATGAAGAACCACCAGACTGCAAAGGCACTGCCAGCCAGAACCAGCACTCCCACCACTATCCCAGCCACTGCTCCAGCAGAGCGTCCTGCAGAGAACATGGAGACAGAGGGACTCATTTGGGAGAAATAGAGATGAGCAGGTAATAATCAAGAAGGAAAGACTACAATAATAATATGAATAACAACAACAATGATAATAACAACAACATTAATAATAATACATTTAGCAAACATCCAGAGGGACTTACAAAAAGTGCCTCCATAAAGGTTCATACAACAAGCAGAGCTGATGCCAAGTTAGCAGTCTGACTAACTGTAGTAGCACATTAGTAGTAGGCACTGAAGTAACGTTGTAAACCTACAACATAATAGGAAGTGCCAGCGTAGGTGGGAGGAGACTGTGGATGCTAAGGCAGTAGGACTCTGAGATGAAGCCCTGGGGAACTCCTGCACTAAGTGTTAAGACAGTGGGACTGTGCTGATAACTTAGGAAAAGTACATCCCGTTGGAATTGCTGAGATACCGGTTTGAGGGCCAGAGTCACCATCAGGATCAACTGTATCAAACGCAGCAGAGAGGTCAAGACAAGATCAAGAAAGGGGACAGGGGGGCAGTTTTTGCATATTTGCATGATTCTGTTATGGGGGTGGGGGGGGGGGGGGGGGCTATAGTGACATTCTTCTACTCTCAGGTAAGCCACTGCCATTGTCTAGGACATTTTCTGTGCCTAAATCGTGTCTTATAGCAGCAAACCAGCTTAAAGGCATCAGAGCATTTTCTCCAGCTTTATTTTATAGACAGAAAACCCAGTACAGTAATTTGTGGCCAGATAGAGGTGAAAACCTGCACTAAAGGCTGCAACAGGCCGTTTTCATACTTTCTGTAAAGCAGTCCACAGGCCGATACATTTCAGTAAATTCAGTGGCGTTATGAAAATATACAAATTTTATGCAAATTCCATAAAACCTGTAGACTAATTAAAAGAGAATCAGTCTTATTTTCAATAATTGTCAGTTGTACACAATTGTTAGTACACTGATAGTCTACAATCATTGTTTGATTAATTTTTATTTAGCAAATTTGTGGAAAGACTTTGAAAAAATTGAGAAAAATTGACAAAGCTTGGCTACATCTTAGAAACCATAGCCTAAGATTGCAAAAGCCTAAAACCTATACTTTTGTGTCTCTAATGTGTATTGTGCTCAAGGGGACAATAAAACATGAGGCACTGTGAAAATTTTTTTCATATTATTATTATTATTTCCATTATTTTCCCAATGGATTGCAGCAGCCATAACTCAGAAGAATAACAGAGTGGACCAGTAAGATGCTGAGCCTTGCATCTGCACAAACACAAAGAGCTGAAGAGGAGGACCATACCTGAGACTTCCAGAGAGACTGAGCCGATGGTCCTGTTGGTCTCAGGATCGGTCACCTTGTAGACTCCGGCATCCTCCAGTGTCACACTCCTCAGCAAAAGGGTGTATTCCTGGGCCAGAAGCTCACATCTCTGAGCACAACGCTCCCCATACCTGGCTGGGCCTTTATTTGCATCGAGCATCAGCACCTCATCTGAACCAAAGCCTGCACTGAATGTTACCCTCACTGGGTCTGCGGTATAGAGCGGTATGGAGAGCAAACCACCGGCCTTCACTGTGAGGGTCTGGGGTGGGTGGCCTGTGAGGGCAGGGAATTCATTTACATGTTTACATATTTTACATTTACATGCATATTTACAGGGGATATGAACACATTATCAACAGCAGTCAGCTTGATCATGTAAAAAGGTAAAAATGATACAGGGCAAATTATGGCATCCAAAAATTACTGGTGTCATCTTTCATCAAATCTGCGGTACATCAAACAATACTTCTGTAAATTATGAAACATTGTTACACTTGCCCTGATTAAAATTACCACATGAAAAAATAAATAATACACACCAGACACACTTATACACCTGAGCTGCTCAGCTGCCCTAGAGAACTGAAGATCTAAAGTGAATTTTACCTGTCACAACCAGACTGGCAGAATCTGGATTCCCCCTCTCTTTTGGACTGTTGTAGAAGCACTGGTAGTCGCCTTCATCTGAAAACCGTGTGTGTCTGATGGTTAAAGACATGTTTCCATAGAGGGCTTGTTCTGGGGAAACTGAAGCTCTGTTCTCGAACCTGGGCCCATATGTGATGGTGTTCTTAAGGAGCTGGTAAACGTTCTCTCCACCTCTCTTCCAGAGGATATCCAGATCATCAGCACGCGCTTGCATATTAATTTGCGCAAAACAAGGAAGACTGGCGGACATTCCCATCGCTACGAAAACATTTGATGGGACTGAGAGAGAGCCAGAAAAAGAGAGAGGGAAAGAGAGAAACAGGCAGACAGATTTACAAAGCATTCCTGGCATACAGTAATTAACAGCTCAGCCATGTTGCTTGGGGTAGATGAAGGCCCTGATG
Source organism: Anguilla anguilla (assembly GCF_013347855.1). NCBI lineage: Eukaryota > Metazoa > Chordata > Actinopteri > Anguilliformes > Anguillidae > Anguilla > Anguilla anguilla. The sequence continues at coordinate 5,337,066 of NC_049219.1, read as the reverse complement.
CAGCATATGTTGTCTACTGCATACCACCCAAGGCTTGTGGGTTTTGTACAGACTGGAATGATCCAGCCCCCCAAAAACAATCGTAAGAATAATAACAGTAATATCCTTTGTCAAAAAACAGCTTTTAGGGCTATCAAATCCACAAGCACTAAAAACATTCACTTAATCTGTCAGAAAAAAGGCAACATGCACTGACCTCTAATGTCTAGTTTCACATCTGAAAGAATGATCTCAGTCTCATCCCTGTACTGGCATTTGTAGATGCCGAGGTCACTGTACACCACAGGACCGAGGAGGAGGCTGTAGTTTCCCGGCTCTTTTAAGTGGAAGGATTCCACCCGTCCCTGGAAGCCGTCTCCAGAGGAAAAGGATCCGGTGTAGAGGTCAGCCACATCCAGCCAGTCAGGATACCCATACTCCTGAAAGCGCCACTCCACATCCCTGCTGGGGTTTCCACGGCAGGGGAGAGTGAGGGAATGGCCGAAGCTCACAAACATGCGGACAGAGTAGACTGGAGATGCTAGCACCTGGGCTAGGGGAGGGAAGTTGGATGTTCAGTCAGCATAAAAGGGAAAAATATCACAGGGCTGGGCTTCTCATGCATAAGAGAGAAATCTCACAGGACTGGGCCATTGACGCATAAGAATGAATAATTTATAGTTTAAATCATTTAAATCTAAATTTTTGTCCACCAATATGGCAATGAAGCATGAACACAGTGGTTAGGAGCGTGAACTCAGGCCCTGGCCAGCCGGCTCCTCTGTCGGTCTCCACTCCTTCCTCCTTTGAGCCTTGCCGGACTTTTCCTGCAGTCCCCCTGTCCTCTTCAGCGTGGGGAGGCCACTCCTTCCAGTCTGAAAGAAAGGTTACAAGTCGCAATCCGATCCTTCCTCTTCTTTGGGTTGGCTCACAACCGCTTACCGCCCCAGGAACGGATGAGGTGAGACGCCAGGCGCAATAGCTCTCCCTAGTCCAGCGCAGCCCTCACTCCTCTGTGCTGCTCCTTATACCTTCTGTGAGGCAATCAGCTGAGCAGTCTCAGGTGCGCTGCAGCAGAGTGGAAAATTCCACATACCTGCACTCTGCTGCAGCCCTGTCCTTGGTGCTGATCCTTGGAGCTCACCTGGTCTGCAGCTTGCTGTCCCTGGTCCTGAAACCTTCCAATATTTCAGCTGGGAGGTAATGCCCACTCACCACTTGTCCCAGCAGTCGCCGATGGCGGGAGGCCCGGCCGCCCTGGTGCTTCTCGTGCTCTCCTGTGGAGCACCGATAGGGCCTCGGGGCGCCACATACCCATCCCCTCAGCTCCAAGCTGTCACCTGGAGCGCCGGACCATAGGCATTCCCCCCGTCTGGAGAGGGCGTCAGCATTCCCATGGAGCTTCCCGGACCGATGTTCGACCTTGAAGCGGAAGTTCTGTAGGCTCAGAAACCACCTAGTGACACGGGAATTGTTATCCTTATTCACAGCCATCCATTTTAGCGGGGCATGGTCAGTGACCAGTACGAACTCTCTACCTAGTAGATAATACCGCAGCTTGTCCATAGCCCATTTGACTGCCAAACATTCTTTCTCTACCGTAGCGTAATTCCGTTCGTGCTTCATTCGCTTACGGCTGATGTATGTGACCGGGTGTTCGGCCCCTTCGCGTATCTGGGAGAGCACGGCTCCGATCCCCCCCATGGAAGCATCCGTCTGTAGCACAAATGTCTGGTCGAAGGCCGGGGTTACCAGAACTGGCTCATTGCAGAGGGTCTGTCTCAGGGTGGCAACGGCGGCCTCGGCTTCTGCTGTCCAGCTGACTCGGTTGGGACGATTCTTTGAAGTCAGGTCATGCAGGGGTGCGGCTATGGATGCAAAATTGGGGATGAATTGCCGGTAGTAGCCAACTAGGCCTAGAAAGGTTCTCACCTGCTTCTTGGTCAGGGGCTTGGGCCATGTTGCGATTGCCTCCACCTTCGTGGGTTGGGGTTTCACACACCCCCGTCCGACCGTGTACCCGAGGTAATCCGCCTCTTCTAACCCCAAGCGACATTTGGTTGCGTTGGCCGTCAGTCCAGCCTCCCGGAGGGCCCCCAGTACGGCCTCCAGCCTGGCCAGATGGACCTTCTAGTTGGCACTATGGACCACAATGTCATCGAGGTATGCGGCCGCATATTCCTGATGGGGTCGGAGAACTTGATCCATCAGGCGTTGAAAGGTTGCCGGTGCCCCGTGGACCCCAAAGGGTAGGACTCGGTACTGAAAAAGGCCATCCGGTGTCACGAAGGCGGTCTTCTCTTTAGCCTGTGGGGAAAGTGGAACCTGCCAATACCCGCGAGTGAGATCCAAGGTGCTGAGGAATCTGGCCGGCCCCAGCCGTTCTATCAGCTCATCTACCCTGGGCATGGGGTACGCATCAAATCGTGAAATTTCATTTAGTTTCCTGAAGTCATTGCAAAACCTACGGCTACCGTCTGGTTTGGGTACAATAACTATTGGACTGCTCCAGGAACTGCGGGACTCTTCAATGACCCCCATCTGTAGCATCTTTCTGACCTCTTCCCTGATGGCCTCACGCTGGGCCTCGGGGATTCGGTACGGTCTCAGTCTAACCTTCTTCCCCGGTTCGGTGACGATGTCGTGCTCCGTTATCGAGGTCCGCCCGGGTAGGTCAGAGAACACATCTCGATTCCGATCCAGGAGTTCTCGGAGGTCCTGGACTTGGTGAGTCGTCAGCTGCTGCCCCATGGTTACCTCGGGTGTGACCTGGGGAGAGAGATGAGCAGCGAGCGCCTGGGCCGGCGGTTGATCAGCTTCATACCACCGTTTGAGCAAGTTAATGTGGTATATTTGGGTGGTACGCCGCCGTCCCGGCTGTCTGACCTTGTAATTGACCGGTCCAGTTTTCTCGGTCACTTCATACGGCCCGTGCCATTTAGCCAGAAATTTACACTCGTGGGTCGGAACCAAAACCATCACCTTATCCCACGGCTTAAACTCTCTCACCTGGGCTCCGCGGTTGTATACTCGGGCTTGGGCCAGCTGGGCCTGCTGCATGTGCTCCCGGACCATAGGTCATATGCAGGTCATCCGTTGGTGCATCTGCTCCACATGTTCAATGACCGTGCGATGGCGCGAGGGTTGCTGCTCCCAGGTCTCTTTGGCCAGGTCCAGCATTCCTCGGGGTCGCCGCCCATACAGCAGTTCGAAGGGGGAGAATCCTGTGGACCCCTGCGGTACTTCGCGGATGGAGAACATTAGATAGGGAAGCAATTGGTCCCAATCCTTACCGTCTGTCTCGATCATTTTCCTCAACATCTGTTTTAAGGTGCGGTTAAATCTCTCTACCAACCCGTCTGTCTGCGAGTGATAGACTGAGGTCCTCAGCTGTTTCACCTTCAACAGGTGTGACATCGCCTTCAGTACTGTGGACATAAAACATGATCCCTGGTCAGTGAGTATTTCCGATGCTATACCCACCCGGCTGAACAACAGGAACAGTTCTCTGGCTACCGTCGTCCCAGTGGCCGTCCTCAATGGAATAGCTTCAGGAAACCGGGTAGCATAATCCATGATGACCAGTATATATTTGTGTCCCCTGCTGGACCGTGGGAGCGGGCCCACAATGTCCATTGCGATGCGGCTGAAGGGAATGTCAATGATAGGCAGAGGTATTAGTGGGTTCTTATAATTCACCTTGGGGCTGTGGAGCTGACATTCTGCGCAATGGCGACAGTACTCCTCGACGGCTCTCTTCACGCCCGGCCAGTAGAACCGTGGAAGGATACGCTCATAGGTTCTCTCGACTCCCAGGTGAGCCCCCAGGAGGTGGGTGTGTGCAAGATACAGGACCTTTGAGACATAAGTATGGGGAACCAACAGCTGTTTGTGACACTCTCCCTTGGCCTCATATACCCGATATAACAGCCCCTGATCAACCGTGAAATGTGGGTTTGTCGTTTCACTCACCCCTGGTTGTAGCTGCCCCTCGATCTCCTGGACATCCCTCCATGCCTGAGCCAGGTTGGGGTCCTGAAGCTGTGCCGTCCCAAATCGGCTGTGGTCTCTGGTTGGGTCCCCCTGTCGGTGGGAGAACTCGGAAAAGGTCTCGCTCGAACCCACCTCTTCCAGGGCTGTTGGATTCTCGGCTCCTGCTTCTGAGGCGGTGGTGTCCTCAGGGCCGGGAGTGGGCCCCCTCACCTCTACGTCCGGGTCCACCGTCTCGGCTGGGTCTCCCCCAGATAGGCCCGCCCAGGCTGGTTGAGCGCCCCCTTCTGTTTTTTGGGTGCGTCGCTTCTGGATCCTGTGGCCGGTCTCTGAGTTGCGGTTCGCCGGAGCTTCCTTCCAGTACCGATCAAATATGACACAATCCCGGCCCACCAAGACCGGGACGGGCAGGTTCTCTACCACCCCTGCCCGTACGGCCACCGCCCCCCTTGGGGTGGACATGTCAATGGTGGCAGTGAGATATCGCTTGGTGTCACCGTGGATGCAGGATACGGAAATTTCCTCACCTCGGGCAACTCCAGCGAACTCTGGTCGGACGAGCGTCACCATACTTCCGGAATCGAGTAGGGCCTCAGTATCTCGCCCTGCAATTTTCACGGGAAAGGTGGGTGCTCTTGCTCCCTCATGTGCCCAGCATGTGGTGATATACCTGCAGGGGAACGCCGGGGGTTCCGACGTCTCCGCCGTTGGCATGGGTTCGTCTCTGTCAGGGCAGTCTCGTGCGAAGTGACCTTCCCTTCCACAGGTATAGCACCGTCGTCTGTCCCGGTTCTCCCGGGGTGGGGGCGGGGTGGGTCCGGGTCGTCGCGGCTCCGGGGTTCCGGTTGTTCTCCTGCCATAACCCTTCTCTGTCCTGGATGTCCCGGCGGTGCCTCTTAGGGGGTCGGGTCGGCTGGTCCGCAGCATCTCTTGTGTGACCTGGTGGTTTTCCAACAACGCAATTAAAAGGTCAATACTCTGCGGCCCCTGTTGACCAACATACCTCTTGGCATCTGGGGGTAGGGCCCGGGTGCATCGGTCCAGCACTACTCGGTCCAGGAGGGGGGGCCAGTTTCCTTCCACAAGCCAGCTCCGGGTTACACGGCTCAGGGCAGCGATTTGTGCTCTCGCGGGTTGGTTGGGGTCATACGTCCATTGATGGAACCGTTGAGCTTTTGCCGGCAGGCTGTAGCCATATTGAGCCAAAATGGCCACTTTGAGATTGCCGTAACTCTCCGCCTCCGCAGCCGAGAGGTCCCGGCAGGCTTTCTGGGCCTCCCCGGGCAGGAAAGGTGTCAGGATGCCACCCCAGTCTCCTCGGGCCCAGCCTTCTCTGTGGGCCGTCCGCTCAAACAGCTCGAGGTAGGCCTCCACGTCATCCTCGGGGGTCAACTTTGTCAGCACATCCCGCGGCTTCTGGTTCCTCTCCCGTTCCCTTGTCCTGGAACCCAATTCAGTCAGTGCCACCTGCAGTGTTTCCTGCGTCTGCAGGAGTGCTTTAATAGCCTCCTCCATTTTTTTTTTTTTCACTGCTGGTTTCCTTCTTGTCTGGTCAGCCCGTAGCGTGGATTTAAGCTGCCCGCATTCTCCACCATATGTGGCCTTCCTAACCACCAGGTTGCAGTTGCCACAGCAGTATAAGAACCAGTGCAGTGAGTCCCAGAATCAGTTAACAGAAAACGCATTTATTTGTACTAAATGTTGGGGGAAAGGGAAGGGGGAGCAAAAAGAACAGAAACTTCTTCCCGGTCGGGGTATCAGTCTTCCTCTTTTGGGTGAGTCCAATCCTCCTGGAAAGACAAGTACACAGTGGTTAGGAGCGTGAACTCAGGCCCTGGCCAGCCGGCTCCTCTGTCGGTCTCCACTCCTTCCTCCTTTGAGCCTTGCCGGACTTTTCCTGCAGTCCCCCTGTCCTCTTCAGCGTGGGGAGGCCACTCCTTCCAGTCTGAAAGAAAGGTTACAAGTCGCAATCCGATCCTTCCTCTTCTTTGGGTTGGCTCACAGCCGCTTACCGCCCCAGGAACGGATGAGGTGAGACGCCAGGCGCAATAGCTCTCCCTAGTCCAGCGCAGCCCTCACTCCTCTGTGCTGCTCCTTATACCTTCTGTGAGGCAATCAGCTGAGCAGTCTCAGGTGCGCTGCAGCAGAGTGGAAAATTCCACATACCTACACTCTGCTGCAGCCCTGTCCTTGGTGCTGATCCTTGGAGCTCACCTGGTCTGCAGCTTGCTGTCCCTGGTCCTGAAACCTTCCAATATTTCAGCCGGGAGGTAATGCTCACTCACCACTTGTCCCAGCAGTCGCCGATGGCGGGAGGCCCGGCCGCCCTGGTGCTTCTCGTGCTCTCCTGTGGAGCACCGATAGGGCCTCAGGGCGCCACAACACACACACAGAAGCATATACAATGCTGTAAAAAAGTGTTTGCCCCCTTCCTGATTTCTTTTATTATTGAATATTTGTCACACTGAATGGTTTCAGATTATTAGACAAAGAAACTAAGAGTAAACACAAAACACAGTATATATATATATAATTAATTTCATTCATTTAATAAAAAAAGTTACCAAACACCCATATCACCCATGTGAAACAGTAATTGCCTTCTAAGTTACTTTATCAAGAATTTAACCAAATTTAATTGATAATTAGATTCAGCGGACTGAACACAGCCAGGCTTAATTGCACCCAGCCCTTTTGAATCTAAACCTCACTGATATAGAACCTTACCATCAGAGTGAAGTTGTCACAAAGTTTCTACAAGCACATTATGCCATAATCAAAGGAAATCCCAAAAGAGGTTAGAAAAAGAAGTTGTTGAAATACAGTCTGGTAAGCCACTATCACCAAATGGGGAACACTTTGACACACAGACTTTGTGTGCATGTCAATACAGCCATATTGAAAAAAGTGATCTTTTGGATTGCAATATCGTCTGAAAATTTTAATGCCTCAAAATGTTGACATTTGATTATCACCGATGATGTCCTGCTATATGTCTGCCCCTAACTGTGAAACTATTTCTGTGCTGTTTTCAAATAAACCCACTCCAAAAGATCACTTTTTTCAATATGGCTGTATTGACATGCACACGAAGTCTGTAGTGGGATGATTAAATGCTATAGTAAAACTGCATGCAATTGGGCTAGGATGTAGTACAGGACCCCTTCTATCATGAACAAGTATCAACAGTTTGATACCTTTTTAATTTGGGGAGAAATTCCAATCCAAATGTTTACTCTTTTATATTAGCCTGCATTGGATTACACTGAATGTTTGAAGTGGGATTATTAAAAAATGCTACAGTAAAATTTCACAGAAATGGGGTAAATCGTAGACCAGGACCCCTTTTGCTAGGAACAAGTGTCAGAATTTTGCGAACTTTGACATTTGGAGAGAAATTATTGTCCAAACTTTCATATTTTTCAATAGACGTCTATTGGATTACATGGAAAGTTTGAGGTGGGATTATTAAAAAATGCAATAGTAAAATTTCACAGAAATGGGGTAGGATGTAGACCACTTCAGGAGCCCTTCTGTCGTAATTAAATGTCAAATTTTCAGACCTTCACTTTAAACGTTTAGAAACCAAACACTTTCATTTTCATTAGTGCCAGATGCACCGTGTGTAGCTTACTCACCCAACAGGACGCAAAAACTTGCACATCTCATCTCATGGGAATCGCTGCTAAAACATCTGACTAAAAACTATTACCAATAGTATTGCGTGAAAATTCCTTTAAATTCTCTCCAGTAAGTCCGACGTCTTTTCTCCGCTGGCTAGCTTCGCAAGTCTGGCTAAAGTTAACTTCGATACGCAGTTCTTCATACTATTAGAGTGCTGGTGCCCACCCCTGCCCAATCTAACTAAAAGGAATCATCTGCCCATCCAATGAAAACTCTGGAAAAATCACCGCTATCGCTTATTTTTTTAGCGTAATTTTGTCATTGCTCATCAAAACATGCACTGCTTTCCTATTCGGCATTTTGAAGGTGTGGTGTTTCCAGGAAAAGGGTCTTCTTCTTTTTCTTTTCTGTTTGTATTTGCCATAGACTGTTACAAAAATATTTTATTAGCTAGCAAAAAATAACGTTCGCTACCTAGCCATCGCCCGTCTCTCTCTCAAATTCAAATTCAAATTCAAATGCTTTATTGGCATGACATATTTAAAAATACATATTGCCCAAGCGTAGTGATAGCAATAATCAACCACAATAAGAATATATAATTAAAAAGAAAAAAGAAAACAAGCAGCAACAACAACAGCATAAATGACAGGAACATAACACTTATTATCTATTAAGTTAACTAAATTAAATTGGTTTAAAAAAGTATTTTCTCAATAAGAGTATTATATATACTCATACATATGCATACACACAGCCATATATATATATATATACCTGCACACACACACACACACATATACACATACATATACATACACACATGCATATATACACACACATACATATGTTTGTTTGATGCTCACCCACTGTCGCTGTGACAGGCAAAAACATATTTAACTGCGAGTGAGGCTGTCGGTCCTTCTTCTAATAGGACTTGCAGCTTTTGATCATTTGTTAGGGAGGGAAATTTGTTTAGGAATGTTGAATTTTGTATCTTATTCAAATATGGTTCCCTTATCTGTGAATATTTTTCACAATATAACAGGAAGTGCATCTCTGTCTCTACCTCTCCTGTCTTGCAGTGACCACATATACGTTCTTCTTTGGGTAGCCATGTTTTTTTGTGCCTTCCTTTTTCAATTGCTAAGGTGTGGTCACTGAGCCTGTACTTGGTAAGGGTTTGTCTCTGCTTTGTATCTCTGACAGAAAAGAGATACTCTGCCAAATAGTATTCTCTGTTTAGGGCAAAGTAGCAATTAAGTTTATTTTGTGTTTTGGTTTCATTATTCCAGTGTTCCAGATAGGCATCTTTTGTTTGTTTAATTATTTGGTTTACTCTAATTTCTGGTTTTAAAGCGCTGGTCTGAGTTTGGTCAGTGTTTGGTTTTAGTTGGTTAGAGAGTCTCATGACCAGCTGACTGAGAAGACTCTTTTTGGGTTTCAGATCTTGGGTTTTCAGTGCTTGAAATTGTATTGTGTTTGGCAACTTGATCTGAAGTGCATCCTAAATTTAAGTGCTCTTTTTTTAATGTTAATTGTCAATGGGTAGCTGCCTAATTCTGCCCTGCATGCATTGGTGGGTGTTTTCCTTTGGATGTTTAGTATTGTTCTGCAAAATTCTGCATGCAAGGCCTCTATAGGATGCTTGTCCCACCTAGTGTAGTTGGGATAACCGAGTGGACCCCATACTTCACTTCCATATAAGGCAATTGGTTGGATTACACTATCAAAGATTTTAAGCCAAATTCTAATTGGTTTGTCTATTTTGTGAAATTTTCTTCTAATTGCATGACAGGCTCTGCAGGCTTTTTCTTTTAGTGTATTCACTGCCAGACCAAAGTTTCCTGAGGCACTTATTTTGAGCCCCAGGTAATCATAGAACAGGGAGTGTTCTAGTGCGGGGTTTCCTAGAGTGAACACATGTCTGGTTTCCTGAGATCTGGGTTTCTTTTGGAATATCATTATTTTAGATTTTTTAAAGTTTACTGTCAGTGCCCAGTTCTGACAGTATTGCACCAGTAAATCCAAATGTTGCTGTAGCCCTTGTTCTGTGGGCGACAGCAACACCAGGTCATCCACATAGGGCAAGAATTTAACTTCCTTGTTGTTTAGGGTTAAGCCAGGGGTAGCAGATTGTTCCAACAGCACCGCTAACTCATTAATATAGATATTAAAGAGCGATGGTGACAAGCTGCATCCCTGAAAAACACCTCGTCCTTGAGTGAAGAAATCTGTTCTTTTATTCCCAATATTTACTCCACATTTATTATTGACATATAATAAAATCTATTTGTCATAAACTTTACCCCCTATACCACTTTGGAGAATTTTATAATATAGTCCTTCTTGCCAAATGGAATCAAAAGCCTTTTTAAAATCTATAAAGCATGCAAAAATTTGACCTTTGCTTTTTTGGTGTACATGTTGATTAATTAGGGTGTGTAGGGTGTAAACATGATCAGTTGTGCGATGTTTTGGTAGAAAACCAATTTGTCCTTTGCTCAAGACGTTGTGTTTCATAAGGAAGGCTAGAATTCTGGCATTGATAATGCTGCAGAAAATCTTCCCCAGATTGCTGCTCACACAGATGCCTAGGTAGTTATTAGGGTCAAATTTGTCTCCACTCTTGTAAATTGGGGAAATAAGCCCCTGATTCCAGATATCAGGAAAGCAGCCAGCTTGGAAAACGAGATTGAACAATTTGAGCAGGGCCTGTCTCAGCTCAGGGGTGCTGTGTTTAAGCATCTCTGTCCTGATGCTGTTCTGTAATTCATTTTAGATATACATTTATCTGACAGTGATCTGTTTGTGGTGTTTGTGGTTGGACAATGAATGCACTAATATAGGAGGGGCCCATGTCAGCAATGGCATAGTCAACTACACTAGTCCCAAGAGCTGAACAATATGTGAACCTCCCTAATGTGTCCCCTTTGATCCTGCCATTAAGCACGTACAGACCTAGGGAGCGACAGAGATGCACTAACTCTTTCCCATTTTTGTTACAAATATGGTCAGGATTATTTCTGGGAATAACGGTAGGAGTGAAGTATAGAGAGGACTGTCTGAAGATATGGCTATTGCCAGTAGAATCTACTATGTCAGGCTCAGATCCTGTTCTGGCATTCAAATCTCCGATCAATAGAACATTACCCTGGGCCTGGTAATGTGTGATCTCTTTATGAAGATTTTCAAAAAAGTTTTCATTGTAGTACGGTGACTCCAAAGGGGGAATGTAGGCCGCACATACGTCATTATCACATTTGATAATATTTTTATTTAATTTGAGCCAGATGTGTGTTCTTGCCTTTTTAATTAGTTCTAATTGGGTTGACAAATCATCTTTATACCATATGATAATCCCACCTGAATCCCTGCCATGCCTTAGTTTTTCTGTTTGAGGGATGACAGTAAAATTTCTTCATAGCCTGGGGGACAGTATCAGCATCATCTCGACACCATGCCTCCAACAATATTATAATATCATGTCCTGAAATGCATGAGATGAATTCTGGGTTTGTGCTCTTCGGTCCAAAAACCGAAGAATACAAACCCTGAATATTCCAAGAACTTATTGAGAGAGATTTCATTAACAATTGATTACGTAGATTTCTGTACAGTGACAAGTAGAACAATTTGATCAAATTTACACTGTGTTTTCAAGCAACTTAATTAGTAAAGCAAATTTTATTTATTTATTTATTTTCAACCAAGAATAGATGAGCTGTAGCAACTGTTTCACCTTCCAATGTCTGAGTGGTTTGGTACTACCTGAGCATAGGTAGGCTGGCACTCAGGGGGTAGCTGGGCTGGGTTCCACTGAGCTGGGTTCTGCCGAGCTGGGTTCTGCTGGGCTGGGCTCTGCTGGGCTGGGTTCCGCTGGCCTGGGTTCTGCTGAACTGGGTTCTGCTGGGCTGGGCTCCGCTGGGCTGGGTTCTGCTGAGCTGGGTTCTGCTGGGCTCCGCTGGGCTGGGTTCTGCTGAGCTGGGTTCTGCTGGGCTGGGTTCTGCTGGGCTGGGCTTCGTTGAGTTGGGTTCTGCTGGGCTGTGTTTCACTGGGTTGGGTTCTGCTGGGCTGGGATTCACTTGGTTGGGCTCTTCCTGGCAGGATTCTTCTCTCCTTTGATGGGCGTGGCATGTGCTGTCATCTCTGGTGGGGCTGTGCTGTCCCTCTAGTGAGATGTGGAGCTGAAGGACTTACGTCGGTTGCTGCCTCTCTCAGGTCTTCTGTGAAGATCCATACACTGTCACGGCCGAGGTGGACATGGTCGTATAAGTGCTCATGTGTCAGAGTTGGGTGATGCGCGATGTTTACGTTGGTCAACTTTGTGCACTCTGTGGTGATTTCTCTGTTTATGTTGGTGATTATGTTGAATGGGAAGTCGGTCCGTGGCGGTAATGTGGAAATGGTGATTTTTGCCCTTGGGAACTCTTTGTGCTTTTTTAGCCAACTTAATCACTGCTTCTGGTACATTCTGCCCCTTGTGATGCAAGTCATTTGTGCCTGTGTGGATTATGATGTTGTCAGGATCTCCCAGGCGTTCAGGACAGAGTAGTTGGAGTGCATTGTCTGTGTGGGGGCACCAGAACTTTCCAATGCTGTGACGGGGGAACAGCTGCCTGTGGTAGAGAGCAGATATTACAGTTACAGTTTTACTGTCTGCAGCGACTGCAGAGAGGAGCATCGCAGATGAGCTTATCGAGAGCGGCTGACAAAGCAGCACAGCATCGGCTGTTATTTATGTTATTTTTTGCCTTAACAAAAATGGCATGCTAATCCCACAGGCACAAGAACTAAAGAATTTAAGCCCTGAAAGAACACTTTGTCACGAGATCAATGGTGGTCTTGACAGTTCAGTGAAGGACACTACAGAGGGGCATTGTGCTCATTCCATTCTGCTCTGTCTGCTGTGCCTACAGAGACCGGGGCTCGGCCGCTTCAGGCCGCCAGAGGCTCGAGCGCGTCGTCGGAAACGGCCCCTCCGGCGGGCGCGGCGTAGGCGTCCGGCGAGCTCGTGTTCCGAACCTCACCCTGCCGGGACCCGGCCCGTACTCCACGACCCCGTCCCCCCCGCGGTTACCGAGGGGACCCCGGGCAAACGTTTACCAAACGGGCGGAATGTTGCAAACTTCGAATTTCGAAGGGGAGGGGAGGGGAGGGAGGGGAGGGCAGGGGGAGCCGTCTCTCTTCCAGATTTGAAGCGGAGATCCGTGCCAAGGCCTCGCGGCGCCCGCATCGCCAGAATCTGGCCCGCAGCTCAGGGTCTGTTCATCGCGGTTAAAGGAGAGGGGAGATATTGGCGGCTGCTTCAGAGGAAAAATAACGAAATCTTACGACACCCCACCCCCCACCCCCACCTCCCACCTCCAGAGGTTCTCGCTGATAGTTCTCCTTTGGAAGAAATCTTTGCCGAACAGTTTGTGGCGGCGTGCAATGAGGGGCTGTTGTAGCTAGGTGTTCTGTGGAGAAAGATAGCCGCAGGTGTTCAGTGAGGGAGGGAGTCCTAATTGTTAGAAGTGGTGTGTAGGGGAGGATAGTCACAGTTGTGAGGTGGTGTGTAGGGGAGAATAGTCACAGTTGTGTGAGGTGGTGTGTAGGGGAGGATAGTCACAGTTGTGTGAGGTGGTGTGTAGGGGAGGATAGTCACAGTTGTGTGAGGTGGTGTGTAGGGGAGGATAGTCAGTTGTGTGAGGTGGTGTGTAGGGGAAGATAGTCACAGTTGTGTGAGGTGGTGTGTAGGGGAGGATAGTCACAGTTGTGTGAGGTGGTGTGTAGGAGAGGATAGTCACAGTTGTGTGAGGTGGTGTGTAGGGGAGGATAGTCACAGTTGTGTGAGGTGGTGTGTAGGGGAGGATAGTCACAGTTGTGTGAGGGGGTGTGTAGGGGAGGATAGTCACAGTTGTGTGAGGTGGTGTGTAGGGGAGGATAGTCACAGTTGTGTGAGGTGGTGTGTAGGAGAGGATAGTCACAGTTGTGAGAGGTGGTGTGTAGGGGAGGATAGTCACAGTTGTGAGAGGTGGTGTGTAGGGGAGGATAGTCACAGTTGTGAGGTGGTGTGTAGGGGAGGATAGTCACAGTTGTGTGAGGTGGTGTGTAGGGGAGGATAGTCACAGTTGTGAGGTGGTGTGTAGGAGAGGATAGTCACAGTTGTGAGAGGTGGTGTGTAGGAGAGGATAGTCACAGTTGTGAGAGGTGGTGTGTAGGGGAGGATAGTCACAGTTGTGAGGTGGTGTGTAGGAGAGGATAGTCACAGTTGTGAGAGGTGGTGTGTAGGGGAGGATAGTCACAGTTGTGAGGTGGTGTGTAGGGGAGGATAGTCACAGTTGTGTGAGGTGGTGTGTAGGGGAGGATAGTCTCAGTTGTGAGAGCTGCAGTTCTTACATTACATTACATTATAGGCATTTAGCTGACGCTCTTATCCAGAGCGACTTACAACAGTGTAACCAAACTCAGGATCAAGTCCACTTAAGTCCATTGAATAAAATGTAGATAAAAAGCCTTTACTATAGTAGCATACAGTAAGGAGAAACAAGATAGTCTGAACCAAAAAATTTTTTTTTTTTTTTTTTTTTTTTTTTTTTTTTTAGTTGTGAGGTGGTGTGGTCTCCCTGTCTGTGCGTTTCAGAGGAAGGTTGACGAGTCGGCTCCTCGCTGCCCCCTGCTGGACCCCATAAGCGATTTAGTGCTGGTCTGCATGTTTTTCTTCTTCCTGTCTGGCTTCATGCTGGGTAGGGGGATGTGATTCCACACAGGCCCTAGCATGCTTATTAGACTGGAAATATTTACTATTTTGCCTGAAAGCAGAATATGACCTCTACCCACTTCACCCTCACCCTCACCCTCACCCCCTCCCCCGCAGCACGTCTCAAGACATCCCAGTCAGCTGTCGGTTGATCTCTGCTCACTGACAAGGTCGCCAGGCAAGAACTGGCCTCGCAGATCAGTTACAGCCAACCCAAAGACAGCCATTTTGTCACCGTCTCTCTGTTTCCAAGGGATATGTTCTTTCAGCTACCAAGAACTCCTGTGAAAGCTCCAGTTCTCCTCTGAAAAGTGATGGCTTTAGAATTTGATCTCGCAGTCGTCCCTAGTCAGTTCCTGGGACTATCCAAAGATCCTAATTTGGTGGCTGGACCCGTCATTTGCAAAAAATGCCCCACAAAAACAGTTCCTGCTGCTATGGCTCTCCCTCCTGTCTTTCTGGCTGCATCACATCCTTCAGTTCAGCGCGCTCACTAGCAGGTGTTTATAAAATAAACACCCCCCCTCCCTCCCCCCTAACCCCAGTTAACTAAAGGCCACAGGTTCAACGCTCCTGACAGGGCCCTGAATTTGCTCAGCATTTGGTTTTGGCCTTTAGAGTGGTTATCAGATTTTACTTGCACCCAGAAGGTTGTGTGTTCCATACCCAGACCCCTTTTTAGTGTACTTGAGAAGTGTACTCAATCTGAATCGCTTCTGTAGACACCCAACTGCAATTTAAATTGCGTTTTAAATAAACGAAAATCAAAATGGCCACGCCAGATGTCCTCTATGAGATTTTTCTGGCGAGCGATTCGGATTTTTGTTAAAAGGCAGCTTCCGCTGGATCTGTTGCTCGTCGAGTACACGCGGTCGGGAAGCGCCGAAGCAGAACCCCTCGAGAGACGGGCGCGTCTCCTCCGCACGCAGCGACGCCGCCCCCCCGTCAATTTGCCGAGTCATTCCGGCCGAAGGCCCGGCCGGGCTCGGAAGAGCGATCGTCGTTTTTTTCATCCGCGTAATCGGAAAGGCGTTTTCAGCCGCGTGCAGATCTCTGCCGAACCTCTACCTCGGCCCGGTTCAGAAACGCGCTTCACCCCAGCTCACTTCTTTGGCCGCAAACGCGTTTGTTACGCCTACTTTACAACGAAACATTCTAATCCAAAGCGCTATTTCAACACTTCTGAAACGACGTCATTTGGCAGAACAAAATGGCGGAAGACGTCTCGGTGCTGCCCTCTGACTTTCCACTCTGGCCCCGCCCCAATCGTGATGTCAGAGTGCGCCTTCGGAGGCGCTACTGTTGTGACCACAAATTTCTTTGTTTACTTTTTTTATAAATGACGGAACAACGCTGGCACCTGATTGGCTAGACTGGTTTCGGTGAGAAACATGGCAGCCTGTTCATGAACGTTCCCATATTTTGCCGAAACAGTCCACTAAAATATGTTGTTGAAAACATTTGAGTTTGGAAATCGACCATGTAATTGCTGAATCTCGGATCATATTCGATCTACGAAGTTTGATCCGAGTTTCACGAGCCAGTCGCAGCTATGCTGTACATATTAATTTTCATATGGAATACTTTATGCAAATGAGATGGACACACCTACTCCACCCACCTCAGGAAGCGTTTTTCTGAATAGTGCATTATGTGAAGCCGGGCTGAAGCACTGAGTGCAGTTACTCTTTAAAGGGTTAATTTATATGTCAACATGTGTGGTATGGCCTGAAGCTTTTCCTGCAGTTCCCGTTTTCACACGTTTGCTGGTAGCGATGTAGTACTTGGGAGTAGGTTAATCGCAGCTTTGTCACGTCCCAAAGATCCTCCATTTCCTCCGCACCGTTTTCATTGCGGTTTTGAGCGCAGTCCATGACCTCGCAATGGCTTTTCGAAACGGGGTGGTAACATGAGAATCAAAATATTAAGGAGTGCTCAAAATATGTTGTGTTGGCGCCCTCTACTGATGCAGTGGTGAATTGCAAAATGATGTGCATCACTCCTGTTGACTAGTGGACAAATTCTGTGAGCAATGCAAAGACAGTGATCACTGAGTTCATCGGTGCTTCAAAGTTTAAAAAGTCTGGTGAAGCTGAGAATGTGAGGTTTTACTATTATGCTTTTATGAAAGGTTACTGGAGGGAATACAGACTGCCATTCTTTAGTAAGTTTCCAGCCATTGTTTCCAATTGGCTTCTTCTGTTGAATGTTTGAGCTGGGTGCACATAGTGGCACACAAGCTGGGTTGTGGAGCTCATGCTGGGTTACGGGGCACATGCTGGGTTACGGGGCACATGCTGGGTTACGGGGCACATGCTGGGTTATGGGGCACATGCTGGGTTACCGGGCACATGCTGGGTTACCGGGCACACGCTGGGTTATGGAGCACGTCGGGTAATTGATCACATGCTGGGTTATGGAGCACATGCTGCGTTGTGGAGCACATGCTGGGTTGTGGGACTATGCTGGGTTATGGAGTGCAAGCTCAGTTATAGAGCACATTCTGAGTCCTCGGGTATATGTTGGGTTGTGGAGTACCTGCTGGGTTGTGCAGAATATGTTTTGATTGCTGTGTCTCCACACAATTTGGTTCACTAGTCGGTCGGTAACTCAGGTTCATCTGGCCGAGATTCTACTAGACTCTTTTGTGTACATACTGTATGTAATTTATATTGCTCCTGGCTTGGATGAATAATACAGTAGCTCATTTTGTTTTGATCAGGACAGACAGTCGTCTATAGTCAATGTACCTTCCTAGCAATAATTCTAAGGCAAAGTGAACAAGAACAAGATAAAAACACTATTGCATGTCAGTGTTAAATCAATTGTAATTGGGTGGTGTATAGCCATTGTTTTAGGGAGGCATTTGAGAACACTGAGAAGGTTTTCAGTACCACATCGGCCTTTCACAGAGCAAAACAAACTTAATTCATCCATTTAAAAAAATATTAGCTCTGAATCAGCGAGGTAGGCCAACCAAAAACAGTTAATAAATTATTCAAAATTTCAGTTGCAATGTCCATGTAATTTACAAAACAGTCCCGTTTGCATGTGTTTCTCCGTGTTGATATTTCGTTAAATCCCGTTTCATTCAGTTCATTGCAATACGGTATTTCTTTTTTTCAGAGTCAGTTCATTGCAGTCCACAATTCAACAACAAAATACATTTTCCCTTTTCAAACACACTTTAGCTGTTAGGGGAAAAAAAGATAAAACCCAAAGGGCTTCAGAGCGGAGCGTTCCACACCGGCCGCTCGCTCAACAAAAACAACTCAATTAGCGAAATAACCCGTAAAAATCAAATAAACCAACAAAGAAAAAATAATTAAATCAGCACTTATCGTCCCGTCCCGTCAGTCCGTCGTAGACGTTTCAGTCCGAACCCAGGCTGTACCCTGCGCAGTTTGGGAGTTTCGGCTTTTGCTTGTAGAGTTTGTAGATAATGTCTTGTCGGCCAGGTGGGATTAATCCGTATTAGAGTCCGGCTCTTCCGTAGCGATCACGGTAGGATTCATTTTTTTCATTCATTCTTGTACATCGAAATGACTCTTTTCTTATCCGACTAATTACACACAGCTTTTCTCGCTTTTATTTTTCTCAGCTCCCGGGATTTAACTTTCCGCTTGCAGATTCAAACTCTCTCGCAGCCGCCATTCAAAAAACTCTCCCACTGACGCCGTTGTCTCCGCAATTATTGACGTGGAAAAGGGGGCAGTGCTGTTGCACACCTCACGTACTCACGGACACCTGACCTGTCCTGCCAACACAGGGCCGTCACGACACACATACTCTCTCATACGCACCCACACACACACATAGGCACCCACACACTAACTCGATGATGGTGGTGGACAGCGCTGTCTAACAATTCGGTACATATAATGTACAATGTAGTGACGAGTCAGATGTTACAGTATTAGGATTATAGTTCATAAGTGAAACACTCTCAACAAGGTTGCTGGGTACCGCTACACAGAAACTCATAGCACCATTCAGACAAATCAAATTGCAATTCAAAGTGTTTTACAAGCGATTGACAAAACATAAAATGTTAAAATGGATTTACAGACTAAAGGTGGGTAGTTAAGATAATAAAAAATACATAATAAAATACAATACAAACAATAAAAATAACAAGAAATAAAATGACAAAATATTACACAAAGTAAATTTTATGAAAAAACAGTGAAATGTTAATAAAATTAAATAAAATGAAATGCATGATCAACAGTAAAGTGTTGATAAAACAAAATAGAATAAAATAAATTATGATAATAATAAATAAAATAAGTGTAAATACTAAGACCATAAAATTGGCCTTTCTCCTAGCAGGATTTGCATTTTTTTCTCTCATTTGTTTGGGAAAGGAAGTCCTTTATAATTAAAGAAAATTTGTTGAAGTAATGTGTCCTAATTTCTGAATATTTTTCACAACGCGCATCTCTGTTTCCACCTCTCCTGTCTTACAGTGACCACATATACGTTGTTCTTTTGGTAACCATGTATTCCGGTGTCAGCCTTTTTCAATTGCAAGTGTGTGGTCACTCAGCCTGTACTTGGTCAGGATCTGCCTCTGCTTTGTATCTCTGACAGAGAAGAGATACTCAGCCAATTTGTTGTCTCTTTTTAGGGTCCGACAGCAATCTGTTTTGTGTTTTGGTTACATTATCTCAATATTCCAAAGAAGAGATTTTGATCCGTTTCATTACTTGGTTTACTTTGATTTGTTGGTAAGCAGTGCTGGTATGAAGCTGGTCTGTGATCTGTGTTAGTTGGGTTAATGGGTTAGTCAGCTTCATTACCAGCTGACTGGGGGGACTCTTTTCATGACTGAGCTCTTGGGCTTTCATTGCCTTAAATTGCAATGTGTCTTGAGGACTTGAATTGAGGTGCATCCAGAATTTGAATGCTCTTTTTTGGATACTGTCTGTATTTGTTGGTAACGGCTCTGGTCTGGGTTACTTTAAAGCAATTAATACTTAGATGAGTTTATACAGGGAGATGGGGTTCAATGGGAGAAGGATCCGATTCGGACTGTCATAAGGTTGATAAAACTTAGTTGAGTTATTAAATTTAAATTAATTTAATGTATTATTTCAAATTTAATTATTAGGGGGTCAGCCTCAGCTACCCTGTAAATGGCACAGCATTCTGAATACTGAACAGGTTACTCTACAGGATTGGAGTCCTGATCGATGGGGTCACTTCTGGCACTACGATCTTTACTTCACTCTAGTGTGTTTCTTTTGCACCTCTGCACCTTGAACTAATGCACTTGTTGTACGTC
This sequence comes from Anguilla anguilla, assembly GCF_013347855.1. Classification (NCBI taxonomy): domain Eukaryota; kingdom Metazoa; phylum Chordata; class Actinopteri; order Anguilliformes; family Anguillidae; genus Anguilla; species Anguilla anguilla. The sequence goes on along the minus strand of NC_049219.1, from coordinate 5,317,444 downwards.
GCTCTGGATAAGAGCGTCTGCTAAATGCCTGTAATGTAATGTAATGTAATGAACCCAGACTAACGGGAGATCACCCTTTATCAGCCTCAACACTTAAAATTATTTTGAGGGAATTGACCCTTGGCACTTATGAATTCAAATGTTTCTATTTGACTTTGTTGGTGGATCATTCCATCAGCATGAGAGAGGAAACACAAACACACACATACAAAAATATAAGCTTTAATGATGAATAATTGTTTTTGGAAGTTAAGCAGTTTGGTTGTAATATGGGATTGGATATTGGCACAGTATAGCACAATCTCAAACACGTTTTCAACATACAAAAATGCCAAGTTACTCACACATACAAGACATACACTGTCTATAACTCATTCATTCAGACTGCCAAAATCCAGGCCTGCCATTAAAAGTATTGATCAAAATGACGCCAAGTTACGGTACTACAAACAATATAGGCTATCTTGCCTCACAGAAATTGAATAACATGTATTCCAAAGCAATGTTACCCAATATTTCCTTTCAAGTCACTTGGCTCTGTGTTTTGTAATCTTACCATTTTACAAATTTTTGCCCAAAGCTATCACACCATGGGGGTTCACACCACGAGCATGGTTAACAGTGAATGAACATTCGTTACTATGCCTCTTCCACGTGCAAGGAGGGTGTTAATCCCCCCCAGTGTCATCTATAGCTTTGATCTTAGAACTATGAGTATCTGGCATGAGGGGTCCGGCGATCCTGAAGGGAAGTGGAAGATAGTGTTGGAATGTTGAAAGTAACAGACAGACTCATTTGGGAGCCTATGCAGAAATAAAGAATGTGAGCCCTCAGAGAGAGGACTGCAGAGAAACAACTTACAACTGCCCTACAGGACACAGAGAGAGGGGGTCCAGGGCTGTCAGGAAACAGAACGCATGCTGCTCTGCAGCTGGAACCTTAGTGATCTTCTGTTCTGGCTGCACGGAAACGAACTACATTTGGAAAGTTTCCTGGCTTTATGAAGAACTTCCAGACTGGAAAGGCACTGCCAACCAGAACCAGCAGCGACACCAGCACTCCCACCACTATCCCAGCCACTTCTCCAGCAGAGAGTCCTGCAGAGAACATGGAGAAAGAGGGACTCATTTGGGAGAAATAGAGAAAAGCAGGTAATCAAGAAGGAAAGACTACAATAATATGAATAACAACAACAATGATAATAACAACAACATCAGTAATAATACATTTAGCAAATATCCAGAGGGACTTACAAAAAGTGCCTCCATAAAGGTTCATACAACAAGCAGAGCTGATGCCAAGTTGGCAGTCTGACTAAGTGTGGTAGCACATTAGTAGTAGGCACTGAAGTAACGTTGTAAACCTACAACATAATAGGAAGTGCCAGCGTAGGTGGGAGGAGACTGTGGATGCTAAGGCAGTAGGACTCTGAGATGGAGCCCTGGGGAACTCCTGCACTAAGTGTTAAGACAGTGGGACTGTGCTGATAAGTTAGGAAAAGTACATCCCGTTGGAATTGTTGAGATACCGGTTTGAGGGCCAGAGTCACCATCAGGATCAACTGTATCAAACGCAGCAGAGAGGTCAAGACAAGATCAAGAAAGGGGACAAGGGGGCAGTTTTAGCATATTTGCATAATTCTGTTATGGGGGTGTGGGGGGGGGGGGGGGGGGGGGGCTATAGTGACATTCTTCTACTCTCAGGTAAGCCACTGCCATTTCCTAGGACATTTTCTGTGCCTAAATCCTGTCTTATAGCAGCAAACCAGCTTAAAGGCATCAGAGCATTTTCTCCAGCTTTATTTTATAGACAGAAAACCCAGGAGACATTTGTGGCCAGATAGAGGTGAAAACCTGCACTAAAGGCTGCAACAGGCCATTTTCATACTTTCTGGAGTAAAGCAGTACTGGCCGATACATTTCAGTAAATTCCGTGGCGTTATGAAAATATACACATTTTATACAAATTCCATAAAAACTGTAGACTAATTAAAAGAGAATCAGTCTTATTTTCAATAATTGTCAGGCCTTAGTACACTGATAGTCTACAATCATTGTTTGATAAATTTTTATTTAGCAAATTTGTGGAAAGACTTTGAGAAAAATTGACAAAGCTAGGCTACATCTTAGAAACCATAGCCTAAGATTGCAAAAGCCTAAAACCTATACTTTTGTGTCTCTTATGTGTATTGTGCTCAAGGGGACAATAAAACATGAGGCATTGTGAAAAAATAATTTTTGTTTTATATTAATATTATTATTTCCATTATTTTCCCAGTGGATTGCAGCAGCCATAAGTCAGAGGAATAACAGAGTGGACCAGTAAGATGCTGAGCCCTGCATCTGCACAAACACACAGAGCTGAAGAGGAGGACCATACCTGAGACTTCCAGAGAGACAGAGCCGATGGTCCTTTTGGTCTCAGGATCGGTCACATTGTAGACTCCGGCATCCTCCAGTGTCACACACCTCAGCAAAAGGGTGCAGTTCTGGGCCAGAAGCTCACATCTCTGAGCATAAGGCTCCCCATACCTGGCTGGGCCTTTATTTGCATCGAGCATCAGCACCTCATCTGAACCAAGGCCTGCACTGAATGTTACCCTCACTGGGTCTGCGGTATAGAGCGGTATGGAGAGCAAACCACCGGCCTTCACTGTGAGGGTCTGGGGTGGGTGGCCTGTGAGGGCAGGGAATTCATTTACATATTTACATATTTTACATTTACATGCATATTTACAGGGGATATGAACACATTATCAACAGCAGTCAGCTTGATCATGTAAAAAGGTCAAAATGATACAGGGCAAATTATAGCATCCAAAAATTGCTGGTGTCATCTTGCATCAAATCTGCGGTACATCAAACAATACTTCTGTAAATTATGAAACATTGTTACACTTGCCCTGATTAAAATTACCACATGAAAAAATAAATAATACACACCAGACACACTTATACACCTGAGCTGCTCGGCTGCCCTACAGAACTGAAGATCTAAAGTGAATTTTACCTGTCACAACCAGACTGGCAGAAGCTGGATTCTCTTTCGGACTGTTGTAGAAGCACTGGTAGTCGCCTTCATCTGAAAACCGTGTCTGTCTGATGGTTAAAGACAAGTTTCCATAGAGGGCTTGTTCTGGGGAAACTGAAGCTCTGTTCTCGAACCCGGGCCCATATGTGATGTTGTTCTTAAGGAGCTGGTAAACGTTCTCTCCACCTCTCTTCCAGAGGATATCCAGATCATCAGCACGCGCTTGTATATTCATTTTCGCAAAACAAGGAAGACTGGCGGACATTCCCATCGCTACGGAAACATCTGTTGGGACTGAGAGAGAGCCAGAAAAAGAGAGAGGGAAAGAGAGAAACAGGCAGACAGAGATTTACAAAGCATTCCTGGCATACAGGAATTAACAGCTCAACCATGTTGCTTGGGGTAGATGAAGGCCCTGATGCAGCATATGCTGTCTACTGCATACCACCCAAGGCTTGTGGGTTTTATACAGACTGGAATGATCGTCCCCCCCAAAAACAATCGTAAGAATAATAATAGTAATATCCTTTGTCAAAAAACAGCTTTTAGGGCTATCAAATCCACAAGCACTAAAAACATTCACTCAATCTGTCGGAAAAAAGGCAACACGCACTGACCTCTAATTTCTAGTTTCACATCTGAAAGAACGATCTCAGTCTCATTACTGTACTGGCATTTGTAAATGCCGAGGTCACTGTACACCACAGGACTGAGGATGAGGCTGTAGTTTCCCGGCTCTTTTAAGTGGAAGGATTCCACCCGTCCCTGGAAGCCATATCCAGAGGAAAAGGATCCGGTGTAGAGTACAGCCACGTCCAGCCAGTCAGGATACTCATACTCCTGAAACCGCCACTCCACATCCCTGCTGGGGGCTCCACGGCAGGGGAGAGTGAGGGAACGGCCGATGTTCACAAACATGCGGTCAGAGTAGATTGGAGATGCTGACAGCAGGGCTAGGGGAGGGAAGTTGGATGTTCAGTCAGCATTAAAGGGAGAAATATCACAGGGCTGGGCTTTTCATGCATAAGAGGGAAATCTCACAGGGGTGGGCTTTTCATGCATAAGAGGGAAATCTCACAGGGCTGGACTTTTCATGCATAAAAGAGAAATCTCACAGGACTGGGCCATTCATGCATAAGTATGAATAATTTATAGTTTAAATCCTTTAAATCTACATTTTTGTCCACCACTATGGCAGTGAAGCATGAAGTTTTTATTTATTTTAATTTTTTTTATACACACACACACACAAGCATATACAATGCTGTAAAAAAGTGTTTGCCCCCTTCCTGACTTCTTTTATTAGTTAAAAAGTGATCTTTTGGATTGCAATATCGTCTGAAAAATTTAATGCCTCAAAATGTTGACATTTGATTATCACCGATGATGTCCTGCTATATGTCTGCCCCTAACTGTGAAACTATTTCTGTGCTGTTTTCAAATAAACCCACTCCAAAAGATCACTTTTTTCAATATGGCTGTATTGACATGCACACAAAGTCTGTAGTGGGATTATTTGAAAATGCTATAGTAAAACTGCATGCAATGAGGCTAGGACGTAGTACAGGACCCCTTCTATCATGAACAAGTATCAACAGTTTGAGACCTTTTTAATTTAGGGAGAAATTCCAATCCAAAATTTTACTCTTTTATATTAGCCTGCATTGGATTACATTGAATGTTTGAAGTGATATTATTAAAAAATGCTGCAGTAAAATTTCACTAATATAGGGTAGTATGTAGGCCATGAACCCATCTGCCAGGAACAAGTGTCAGAATTTTCCGAACTTTGACATTTGGGGAGAAATTCTTGTCCAAACTTTCATATTTTTCAATAGGCGTCTATTGGATTACATGGAAAGTTTGAGGTGGGATTATTAGAAAAAATGCAATAGTAAAAGTTCACAGAAATGGGGTAGGATGTAGACCACTTCAGGAGCCCTTCTGTCGTAATTAAATGTCAAATTTTCAGACCTTTACTTTAAACCTTTAGAAACCAACACTTTCATTTTCATTAGCGCCAGATGCACCGTGTGTAGCGTACTCACCCAACAGGATGCAAAAACTTGCACATCTCATTTCCGGCTGACAATCGCTGCTGAGACATCCGACTAAAAACTATTAGTAATAGTATTACGTGAAAATTCCTTGATTTAAACTCTCTCCAGTAAATCAGACGTCTTTTCTCCGCTGGCTAGCTTCGCCTGTCTGGCTAAAGTTAACTTCGATACGCAGTTCTTCATACTATTAGGCAGCTGATACCTATCCCTGCCCAATCTAACTAAAAGGAATCATCTGCCCATCCAATGAAAACTCTGAAAAAATCACCGTTATAGCTAATCATTGCTCATCAAAACATACACTGCTTTCCTATTCGCCATTTTGAAGTTGTGGTGTTTCCAGGAAAAGGGTCTGCTTCTGCTTCTGCTTCTTCTGCTTCTTCTGCTTCTTCTGCTTCTTCTGCTTCTTCTTCTTCTTCTTCTTCTGTGTTGTTTACCGGCAGCATGCATCCTTGAAAGTTGCATTACTGCCATCTTTCGGAGGAAGTTAACTCTTACGGCTTATTGACTGTCACACTTTCACTTTCACTTTTGCCTAACCACTCTTGAATTGGAAAACAAGATTTCATACAGCAGATCCTGGTGATTTCTGGCTGTACCTGCCTTAATACTTGCAATGGCCGACACAGAATCACTACATATTACTATTTTGTTAACCCTACCCCGTTCAGCCCATTCTAATGCCATCAATATGGCAAACAATTCAACCGCATACACACTTAAACAATCCGATGTTCTCTTGCTAATTCCCGCTTGGTAACTAGGCACAGCAACTGCAGCCCCTGTCGCATCTGTCTGCGGATCCATTGATCCATCTGTAAAAATCTGAACACTGCCTTTATAGTTCCTCCCTATAGTTATAGTATTCACTGACTAAGTCAGCATTATTATTACTGTGCTTAATCTTAAGTAATTCCAGATCTACCCCCACACTTTCTAACTCCCAGACAGGTCTACCAGGCCACACCACAGTTTCGCCAAACTCTTTATCATAGACTCCCATATCTCTTGCTACTTGATCTCCTGCCCATCCAAAACTTGATTTTTCCATCCTCTCCTTCTCCCAGCTTGTTTGCAGTACCCTTTTTGTTGGATGACTATCTCCATGCCCCCTTAGATTAACCCAGTAGTTAGCCACCAGCTGTTTCCGATGCAACCACAGTGGCATTTCACCTGCTTCCACTTGGAGTGCACACACTGGGGAAGTTTTAACTGCTCCTAAACACACTCGTAAAGCCCGAGCTTGTATAGCATCTAGGTCCGCCAGCACAGATTTTGCTGCTGATCCATATACTATACTTCCATAGTCTAATCTTGATCTAATTAAGGCTACATAAATATATTTCAGAGATGCTATATCAGCTCCCCACTCCAATCCTGCAAGACACCTCATGACATTTATCACTTTTTTACATCTACTAACAACACATCTAATATGCTCCCTCCATGTTAACCTCATATCAAAATATACTCCCAAAAAACAAAAACTCACAACTTTCTCTAAATTATTTCCATACAATTTCAAATTGCATTCCCTGAATTTATTTCTTGTAAAGAGCATAGATTTTGTTTTTTCAACTGAAAATTTAACTCCCCACTTTGTTCCCCACTTTTCAACTTGATTAATTCCATCTTGCACTTTCTTCACTATGTGTTCAACATTTCTCCCTCTTTTCCACAAAGCCCCGTCATCTGCAAACAATGACTTCCCCATATCCATAGGGATATTCATAAATATGTTGTTTATCATGATGGAAAATAAAGTTGGACTTACTACACTTCCCTGAGGTGTCCCGTTTTCCACAACATATTGGGTTGATAACTCTGAAACTATCTTCACCTGAATAGTCCTTCCATCTAAAAAGTCCATAACCCAATTAAACATTTTCCCTCCGACTCCCATTAAGTGCAGTTTGATTAGAAGTCCCTCTCTCCATAGCATATCATAAGCTTTCTCAACATCAGAAAACACTGCAACCACTGTCTCTTTATTTACTTGTGCTTTCCTTATTTCATTCTCCAGACACAACATTGGATCCATAGTACTCCTTCCTCTCCTGAATCCACTTTCATATGATGCCACCATACCTCCTTTTTCCAAAAAATACATTAACCTCTCATTTATCATACGTTCCATTAACTTACAAATGTGAGATGTCAAGGCAATTGGTCTATAGTTTCCAGGCCTGCTGGCATCTTTTCCAGGTTTCCTTATTATAATTATCGCCTCCTTCCAGCTCCTTGGCATTCTCCCCTCTTCCCACACTTTATTATACAGTGACAACAATTTCCCCAGACTTCCTACACTCAGATGTTTTAACATGCTATAACATATATCATCTTTACCTGGTGCTGTCTTTCCTGTTTTATCTAGTGCCCTTTTTAATTCTCCCATGCTGAAACATTTTGTCCATCATCATTACTATCCTTTCTGCATAAAGCCTCTATATTTTCAGACTTTGTTTTCTCTTTGCCTCTTCTTCCTTCTACAGATAAATTATTGGAGATATGTACCATAACAAACGTATTTGCCAATAACTCTGCCTTTTCCTCATTTGTTACTGCAGTCTCATTTCCATCGGTCAGAGCCGGATAACTCCCCTGTCCCCTCCGATCTTTTTTATCATCCCCCATACTTCTCCCACCTGAGTTGTGTTTCCAATTGTACCACAGTACTTTCTCCAATGGGTCCTTTTTGTCTGTCTTATTATCCTCCTTACTACTGCCTGGGCCTGCTTGTACTGAATCATATGTTGAAAATTATGAGTTCTTTTGACTAGTTTAAACGCCTTATTTCTATTTCTCACTGCTTCCTTACACTTATCATCCCACCATGGTACCACTTTCTTCTTCATACTACCTTTACTTTTAGGAATGGATTCGAATGCAGCTGTCATTATGCCTTGTTTTATTTTGCTGTCAAGTGAATCTATCCTGTGAATCTAAGTGATTACCTCACTACGCACAGGTGCAGCCACTCCTGTTCCTGGGTCCAATTAGCCTGGCCAATTATCTAATTCTTAACCAATTATCCAATTGGCCAGGTCTAATTAGCTTGACCCAGGGCAGGTGTGGCTGCTTAAACCAGCCATCCCCACACCACACCCCCCTTATATGCATGTTGGAATTCAGAGTTGATACTGTTTTCTGAGAAATAATGCTGAATCTGTTTAAATACAATACCCTCCATAAGTTTGCTTAAAGCAGGGAAAATACTAATAGGCCGACTCCTTGGTCCAGTAAATGACTCCTTGCTATTTTTTGGTAGAGGAGTAACCTTTGCTATTTTCCACATTTGTGGATAAACACCTTCATTCAGACATAAATTAAAAATATGACACAGTGGCTTTGCCACAATCCTAGCTGACAGCTGTAGTAATTTACCATCCAGATTTTCATAGCCATAAGGTTTATCACACTGCAATGACGAGAAGCTTTTCCATTTCTTCTGTATTTATATTGGTAAAGTCAAATTCACATTTTTTGTCGTACATAATATGTTGTTTAATTAGTGACTCAGACAGCTTACCATTCACTGGCAACATTTGATTTCTTATTGTGTCCGCTTTACCTATAAAATAATTAGCTACATCTTGAGGTTTGGCAATAAATCCACCACCAGATTCAATAAATGAGGGAGTTCTATTCATTTTATCTTTACCCATTACTTCATTAAGGGTTCTCCATAACGTTTTACTGTCACCCTTAATCTCCTCAATCTTGGATTGATAATATTGCTTTTTCTTTAGTTTATTCATTTTTGTGACTTTGTTTCTCAGTGAACGGTAAGGCTGACAATCAGCTGAGCTACCAGATATGATAGCAGCTTTTTTCAGTTGGTCCCTCTCTGTCATACAGCTTCTCAACTCCAAATCAAGCCAATGGGCTTTAGTGGTTCTGACAGTTAGTTTTCTGACAGGAGCATGTTTGTCACAAGTAGATAAAAACAGTTGCATAAATAATTGAAAGGCAGCCTCTGTATGAGTTAATTTAACCACAGTATCCCACTGTATCTTATTCATGTCTTCAACAAATGCATTTTCACAAAAAATTTTATAAATTCTTTTGTATATCACTTTGGGCCCAGCTTTAGAAACCTTTGTTTTCCTGGCCACTGCAATGATGTTATGATCACTGAAGCCTACTGGTACAGATACAAGCTTTGAACATATATCCACAGAATTAGTGAAAAAATGATCTATACAAGTTGAAGAGGACATTCCTGAGCACCTGCTATTGACTCTTCTTGGTAAATTCACATACACTAGCTACATCACTTAACCTTTTTTTCCAGTGTACATGTATTCATGGGTGCTGGTGAGACAATTTTTTTTGGCTGAACTTATTTTTTTTCTGGTGTCCAGGTTGCGCGGCGAAGCTTGTTTGCATCCCACATGTGCAATACAAAGTGTAGGCCTAAACTAGCATTTGGCTATTATTGAGTTTCTAATTAGCAGTCTTAAAAATATATGAATTATTTAAAATCATCATTTGGCACAAATAGTCTATTTAGTATTACTTCGTGGGCCTCCTTAATAGAATAGAATAATTATAAAGTCAGCGTACAATCCCAATCAGTTCCTTTAATCGCTTAATCAGAGTACTGCAAAAAAAAATACTTTTGCTACATATGTTTCTTTTCTAAAAGGGGCTGAGAGGTGTAGACATTACTTAAAATAACTGTAATGGTTAAATGAACGTTGGATTGCATTCACCTTTTATCATCTTAACAGGTCAAACACAAAACTGTTGGAAACTGAATGACAGAACATAATTCTCTCAGGTTCAGCCTTGAAAACGTTAAAAAAACTGCCAATTTGGATGAAATAACTCCATCTGTTCACAATCCAGTTTCTCAATTAAAAAAAAAAAAATTATTATTGGTGCAGTTTCGTGCATTCTGGGCCAGTGGCTGCTGGTGATAAACATTTGGGGGTGGGGGGGGGGGGGGGGGGGGGGGCAGTTTTGAAGCAGCACTTTATACCTGTTACAACCCGGCTCAGAGGTTGGAACAAAAAAGGGAGACACTGGAAACGAATATTAATAAAGTGAACGATGGCCAACCTGTTACTTTGCAGATGTGCATTCATAATATTAATGGACACAATAATGGGAGAGGGACGGACGGGGAAATGCCAGTGCCCGGTTGCATAAACTACCTTAAGTTTCAAACTTAAGTTTGTCCCTTATGCAAAATATTTCCCTACGCTAAGGGGTTCATTTAGCAGCGTTGCATAAAGCCACTTAGGTTGTCTCCTTGCCTAAGTGACTAAGGCTGGCTTTACACGGTGCAACTTCACAGGCTGGCTTTACACTGTGCAACTTCACAGGCTGGCTTTACACTGTGCAACTTCACAGGCTGGCTTTACACTGTGCAACTTCACAGGCTGGCTTTACACGGTGCAACTGTCGTGTCTAGGAACCGACAGACTTCCACGCCAATCGCCAATCTGTAGAAAACAGCTTCACGAGGGAAAAGACACAACAGCAGCAAGCTCTTCAGAAAGTTTAGACTTTATTGCACAGATGCACAAAGCCGGATCAATTCAGGGGAACTGAACCTCGATTGTCAGTTTTGCATACATTTTATACACAAATTGTGCCCCACAACCCCCCTTAACACATTTCTAAACATACCAGCCATCTGGTCTTTTTTGGCACAGTAAGGATCTTTTTTTGGCCGTGTAAGGATTTTCAGTTTCCTGCTCGTGGGTCAACCTGACTTTCTTGGCACCACAATGATTTTCGGTTCTATGATGATCTTATCGTAATCTTATCGTAGTGGACAGTTACCCCAATTTTCCCTTACTCTGTACTTTTCCACTATGCATACACGTCATTGCTTTCTGTAGTTTTTCATTATGCCTACAAGTTCACAGAGTTATAGCCTCCTGTACTTTTCTACTGTATTCAGGTTACACAGGGGTCACTGTAAAGTATTAGTCTTCTAGCACTTCTATTTGGCAATAATTTTCTGCTGAGTAAGTATGGTTTTTTAAGCCTTCTGCGTTTGCTTTTTTTCTACAGTGTACACTGTGGTTTCTTGCGTTTCCATAAGCTTAGCTGCAACTACTGATATAGGTTTATTGGATTACATATTGATTATATTAGTATATAGTTATACATGTGATATATTTTTATCATGCAGCATCGAGAGTTTGGAGGAAACAGTCTGATCAACATTGATGGGAATACCTTAACTTTAACATGTGACGTCATCACAATCATGGGGAGTCTCAAAATTATCCTACACAACTTCACAGGCTGGCTTTACACGGTGCAACTTCACAGGCTGGCTTTACACTGTGCAACTTCACAGGCTGGCTTTACACGGTGCAACTTCACAGGCTGGCTTTACACGGTGCAACTTCACAGGCTGGCTTTACACTGTGCAACTTCACAGGCTGGCTTTACACTGTGCAACTTCACAGGCTGGCTTTACACGGTGCAACTTCACAGGCTGGCTTTACACTGTGCAACTTCACAGGCTGGCTTTACACAGTGCAACTTCACGCAACTAGTTGCAGGTTGCCTGCAACATAATTTCCATGCTACTTGACAGTTACACAAAGCAATTCAAAAATAATCAAGTTTCATGCAACACCGTAGTGTATTTCACTAAAACTAGCTAGCTAGATTGGTAAATTTCCATCTGCGTCGTATTGTTTTCTTGTTTTTTGTTAGCTAACGTTCATTTTCTGAAATTTGCTGCCGTTCCTCTCAGGACACCCGCAAGCTGCAATGAACTACGTATCTGGGAAGCTGCTGTGTATTTCGTTGCACGTGAACAGCGTGTGCAGTAATTTTGCTTAAATTAACTTCTGGCCAATGGTTGCAGCTTGAGTCGAGTCAACTCTTCACTCTCCCCCCCTCCCTCTCTCTCAATTCAATTTCAATTTGAAAGTGCTTTACTGGCATGACAAATATAGGCACTTGTGTTGCCAAAGCAGCGGTTACAACATACAACTATATACAATGAATCCGAGAATGGAATCTCTCTCTCTCTCTCTCTCCAGTCAACTGCGCGTAGCTACACGCATAATGGATACGAGGATCTATTAGTGGTAAATAAATAAATAAATAAATAAATAAATAAATAATAAATAAATAAATAAATAAATGGAAAACGTAATTAAAATAATTCATTTGATGGAACAAATAATTCATTTGACGGAAATCAGTCTGTAGACGGAACTCTGCCACCCCTGCAACGGGTTTCCAACAATGACTATATATGGTTACTTTAGTAATTTTTTTATCGACTTAATCACCTGAAATTTAAATATTCTTCCCCGCCCGTTTGGGCATATTTTACCATTGTCAAGCAAAACTCTCGTTGGTAGTTCGACTTGGACCGTTGTTATGCAAGAAATAGGATATAACAGGCCAATAGTCCGATTGTAACTGTTTTATATATCCTCTCAAACACATTCACTATGTTTTTATGCGAACATTCACTTTCATGTCTTGACATCCGAGGCAACAGAATGCATTTTCATTCCACAAATAACAACAGCAGAAAACATGCACACATCGTAAACAATTTGCTGGTGAATTGATTACTTCGACTCTCATCGTCAATTCCATATAGGCTAATCGCAAAATGACAAGAATAAATAGAATGAAAACTCGGACTTGCGTGAAAATTTAAATTAATATTGCAGTGGTACAGCCACCGTTTTCTTTCCTTCAAAGTTACTGCTAACGGAGCAGCGAAGTGTGCCCTCCAGATGCGAACCATGCACCATAAATTAGTCCATAGTCTTCCTGGTCTTTTTGTGGAATTGAAGAATCGCAGAGTAAAATTATGGCAGTCTGAAAAAGCAAAAGGGACGATTACTAGAATTACCCTGTTATTTCACCCTGACAAAAAGTGCGGAAGGTGATTTCCAGTTTGTTTTTACTGTATCACCAATGTAAATAACGCAGAACTACCGCATACCTCACATAACTGTATCAAACGTTTTGAGTCAATTATAACGGGCTAACAAAGAAAATCCGGAAGAAAATATTCAGCAACCGAATTAAACCGTTTGAATGTTTTGGTAGGTAATATGCTGTCCCAGCACGAATGCTCAACATTTTATAAAACGAATACTAAAGCAAGAAAAGAACAGAAGAGCACACGTTATAATCCTCAATCTTAATTTCTCATCTGTTCCAAGACGTTGGCTGGCTATAACCAAAAGTAGGCTACTGCGCCGCATAACATAGAAGTTTGAATTCAAGTTATTATTATGAAAATAAATCGGTTTGCGGCTGCAGACTTTTAAAAATGGCGGTTGAAATAAAATACTGCGAGTAGTCGACCAATCAGAAATATTCAGCGCTTGCGCCCCACCCCAAAAGTTCTGGTACTTTTGGAAAGTACTACCCCCCGAGCAGAGACTTTTTTTGGAGCAAAATAAAGTCCCCGGAACTTAATTTAGAAGTTGCGGTGGAAATGCACTGAGTTCCTCAAAAGGTTCCTAGTTCCTACGGAAAGTTCCTGCGGTGGAAACGTGGCTTTGGATAATTATTTAGCAATGCAAGAAAGGTGGATATACTTTGTACCCCGGCCTTCGTTGTGAGTGTTAAAATATACCCATACCAAACATGATTACTTTTGGTTCAGGTTACAAGATGAAGAATTTTTTCATTTTTAAGACGTGCAGACCAGGGAACTCTAATACTGTAATATTCTAATAGCCTGCACTCACTTTGAGTTTTTCAGACCTGTTGGATATTGTAATTGTATTTGCTAATTATTCAATTAGACTTTCCTCCATTCGCTGGTGTGAATGGAGCGGCCTTGAAATACTGAGGGTGCCCGCTAGTTGCCGGTGGTGCTCTATAGGGATACGCAGCAGTTATCTAGGCGCCGAGTTGGCACAGCCCAAAGATATCACACCATGGGGGTTCACACCGCGAGCGTGGTTAACAGCGAATGAGCATTCGTTACTATGCCTCCACTACGTGCAAGGAGGTTGTTAATCCCCCCCAGTGTCATCTATAGTTTGATCTTAGAACTATGGGTATCTGCCATGAGGGGTCTGGCGAACCTGAAGGGAAGTGGAAGATAGTGTTGGAATGTTGAAAGTAACAGACAGACTCATTTGGGAGCTTATGCAGAAATAAAGAATGTGAGCCTTCAGAGAGAGGACTGCAGAGAAACAACTTTCAACTGCCCTACAGGACACAGAGAGAGGGGGTTCAGGGCTCTCAGGAAACAGAACACATGCTGCTCTGCAGCTGGAACCTTACTGATTGTCTGTTCTGGCTGCACGGAAACGAACTAAATTTCGAAAGTTTTCTGTGTTTTTTATGAAGAACTTCCAGACTGCAAAGGCACTCCCAGCCAGAACCAGCAGCGACACCAGCACTCCCACCACTATCCCAGCCACTGCTCCAGCAGAGCGTACTGCAGAGAACATGGAGACAGAGGGACTCATTTGGGAGAAATAAAGAAGAGCAGGTAATAATCAAGAAGGAAAGACCACAATAATAATATTAAAAACAACAATGATAATAACAACATTAATAATAATACATTTAGCAAACATCCAGAGGGACTTACAAAAAGTGCCTCCATAAAAGTTCATACAACAAGCAGAGCTGATGTCAAGTTAGCAGTCTGACTAAGTGTAGTAGCACATTAGTAGTAGGCACTGAAGTAACGTTGTAAACCTACAACATAATAGGAAGTGCCAGCGTAGGTGGGTTAGGGTTAGGGTTAGGGTTAGGAGGGTGTGGAGACTGTGGATGCTAAGGCAGTAGGACTCTGAGATGGAGCCCTGGGGAACTCCTGCACTAAGTGTTAAGACAGTGGGACTGTGCTGATAAGTTAGGAAAAGTACATCCCGTTGGAATTGCTGAGATACCGGTTTGAGGGCCAGAGTCACCATCAGGATCAACTGTATCAAACGCAGCAGAGAGGTCAAAACAAGACAAGATCAAGAAAGGGGACAGGGGGGCAGGTTGCATATTTGCATAATTCTGTTATGGGGTGGGGGGGGGGGGGGCTATACTGACATTCTTCTACTCTCAGGTAAGCCACTGCCATTTCCAAGGACATTTTCTGTGCCTAAATCCTGTCTTATAGCAGCACACCAGCTTAAAGGCATCAGAGCATTTTCTCCAGCTTTATTTTATAGACAGAAAACCCAGTACAGTAATTTGTGGCCAGATAGAGGTGAAAACCTGCACTAAAGGCTGCAACAGGCCATTTTCATACTTTCTGGAGTAAAGCAGTCCACAGGCCGATAAATTTCAGTAAATTCCGTGGCGTTATGAAAATATACAAATTTTATGCAAATTCCATAAAAACTGTAGACTAATTAAAAGAGAATCAGTCTTATTTTCAATAATAGTCAGGCCTTAGTACACTGATAGACTACAATCATTGTTTGATAAATGTTTTATTTAGCAAATTTGTGGAAAGACAGAAAAATTGACAAAGCTAGGCTACATCTTAGAAACCATAGCCTAAGATTGCAAAAGCCTAAAACCTATACTTTTGTGACTCTTGTGTGTATTGTGCTCAAGGGGACAATAAAACATGAGGCATTGTGAAAAAATAATTTTTATTTCATATTATTATTATTTCCATTATTTTCCCAATGGATTGCAGCAGCCATAACTCAGAAGAATAACAGAGTCGACCAATAAGATGCTGAGCCCTGCATCTGCACAAACACAAAGAACTGAAGAGGAGGACCATACCTGAGACTTCCAGAGAGACTGAGCCGATGGTCTTGTTGGTCTCAGGATTGGTCACCTTGTAGACTCCGGCATCCTCCAGTGTCACACTCCTCAGCAACAGGGTGTAGTTCTGGGCCAGAAGCTCACATCTCTGAGCACAATGCTCCCCATACCTGGCTGGGCCTTTATTTGCATCGAGCATCAGCACCTCATCTGAACCAAGGCCTGCACTGAATGTTACCCTCACTGGGTCTGCGGTATAAAGCGGTATGGAGAGCAAACCACCGGCCTTCACTGTGAGGTTCTGGGGTGGGTGGCCTGTGAGGGCAGGGAATTCATTTACATATTTACATATTTTACATTTACATGCATATTTACAGGGGATATGAACACATTATCAACAGCAGTCAGCTTGATCATGTAAAAAGGTAAAAATGATACAGGGCAAATCATGGCATCCAAAAATTACTGGTGTCACCTTTCATCAAATCTGCGGTATATCAAGCAATACTTCTGTAAATTATGAAACATTTTTACACTTGCCCTGATTAAAATTACCACATGAAAAAATAAATAATACACACCAGACACACTTATACACCTGAGCTGCTCGGCTGCCCTACAGAACTGAAGATCTAAAGTGAATTTTACCTGTCACAACCAGACTGGCAGAATCTGGATTCCCCCTCTCTTTTGGACTGTTGTAGAAGCACTGGTAGTCGCCTTCATCTGAAAACCGTGTTTGTCTGATGGTTAAAGACATGTTTCCATAGACGGCTTGTTCTGGGGAAACTGAAGCTCTGTTCTCGAACCTGGGCCCATATGTGGTGGTGTTCTTAAGGAGCTGGTAAACGTTCTCTCCGCCTCTCTTCCAGAGAATATCCAGATCATCAGCACGCGCTTGTATATTAATTTTCCCAAAACAAGGAAGACTGGCATACATTCCCATCGCTACGGAAACATTTGATGGTTCTGAGAGAGAGACAGAAAAAGAGAGAGGGAAAGAGAGAAACAGGCAGACAGGGATTTACAAAGTATTCCTGGCATACAGGAATTAACAGATCAAATATGTTGCTTGGGGTAGATGAAGGCCCTGATGCAGCATATGCCGTCTACTGCATACCACCCAAGGCTTGTGGGTTTTGTACAGACTGGAATGATCCTGCCCCCCAAAAACAATCATAAGAATAATAATAGTAATATCCTTTGTCAAAAAACAGCTTTTAGGGCTATCAAATCCACAAGCACTAAAAACATTCACTCAACCTGTCGGAAAAAAGGCAACATGTACTGACCTCTAATTTCTAGTTTCACATCTGAAAGAACAATCTCAGTCTCACCCCTGTACTGGCATTTGTAAATGCCGAGGTCACTGTACACCACAGGACTGAGGAGGAGGCTGTAGTTTCCCGGATCTTTTAAGTAGAAGGATTCCACCCGTCCCTGGAAGCCGTTTCCAGAGGAAAAGGATCCGGTGTAGAGATCAGCCACATCCAGCCAGTCAGGATACCCATACTGCTGAAAGCGCCACTCCACATCCCTGCTGTGGTCTCCATGGCAGGCGAGAGTGAGGGAACGGCCGATGCTTACAAACATGCGGACAGAGTAGACTGGAGATGCTACCAGCTGGGCTAGGGGAGGGAAGCTGGATGTTCAGTCAGCATTAAAATGGAGAAATATCACAGGGCTGGGCTTTTCATGCATAAGAGGGAAATCTCACAGGACTGGGCTTTTCATGCATAAGAGGGAAATCTCACAGGGCTGGGCTTTTCATGCATAAGAGGGAAATCTCACAGGGGTGGGCTTTTCATGCATAAGAGGGAAATCTCACAGGGCTGGGCTTTTCATGCATAAGAGGGAAATCTCACAGGACTGGGCCATTCACGCATAAGAATGAATAATTTATAGTTTAAATCATTTAAATCTAAATTTTTGTCCACCAATATGGCAGTGACGCATGAAGTTTTTATTTATTTTAATTTTTTTTTATACACACACACAAGCATATACAATGCTGTAAAAAAGTGTTTGCCCCCTTCCTGATTTCTTTTATTATTGAATATTTGTCACACTGAATGGTTGCAGATTATTAGACAAAATGTAATATTAGACAAAGAAACTAAGAGTAAACACAAAACACATAAATTATATATATATATATATATTATTTCATTCATTTAATAAAAAAGTTATTAAACACCCATATCACCCATGTGAAACAGTATGTGGCAAACAAGCCTGCCACAGGCCACCAAAGTGGCTTTCCAAGGGGCCCTCCAGCACAGAGACACAGGGAGATGATGTTCAAACAGTCCAGGTTTATTTTTAAGGTTGGCAAGATGTTACCGCCAAGGAGCAGATGTTAAAACTGTCATGATAGAGGCTCCCTTCTGTGAGTGGGGATGGCAGATTAACCTGTGCGCACTGATTACCTCACTATGCACAGGTGCAGCCACTCCTGCACTCCCAACAAAGCAAAAAAACAAAATAAAAACACTCCACTAAAGATCTTCAGGGTGGGTGGCCCCGGAACAGTCCAGTAGATGTTGCAACCCTCCCCCGGACGACAAGGCAGCCCTTCTTCCTCCTCCCTCCCGGAGCACGGGAAGTCCTGGGCTCTGCTGGCTGGTGGAGGCGTCACCGGGCTTGGGCTGTTCCAGGGGCTGTGGTGGGGTGGCTGGCTTCTTTCTGGCGCTGGAGACCAGGAACCCTCGTAGCTGTGGTGGCCGCCAGTCGGCTCTGCTGGCAGGCTTGTTTACCCCCTCCGGGCAAACCAACCAGGCCAAAACAACGAACCAAAACAACAAAAGGGACAAGAAAGGAAGCAAAACGGCGCGGCCACCTCTCGTGCACCGCCCGTAGCTGACCTGCCTTCCCGGCCAGGTCCAGCTCCTCAGCGTCCCAGCTGAGGATCGCTTCCTTCCCCTCCCTGGTCATTTTCCGCTCCCTGTCTTTAGCCTGGAGGATCCGTCCGAAGCTCTGTTGGGAACACCTCAGCTGCCCCTCCTCCAGTGTGCCTCCTGGTTAGCCCTCCTGTGCCTCTTCCCTGTGCCGGAGCAGCCCCACGTTGGGCGCCACTGTGGCAAACAAGCCTGCCACAGGCCACCAATGTGGCTTTCCAAGGTGCCCTCCAGCACAGAGACACAGGGAGATGATGATGTTCAAACAGACCACGTTTATTTACGAGGGTGGCAAGATGTTACAGCCAACTGAGCAGATGTTTAAAAACTGTCATGACAGAGGCTCTCCTTTGTGTGGGTGGGGATTGCAGATTTAACCTGTGCGCACTGATTGCCTCACTACGCACAGGTGCAGCCACCCCTGTTCCCGGGTCCAATTAGCCTGGCCAATTATCTAATTCCTAACCAATTATCTAACTAGCCAGGTCTAATCAGCTTGACCCAGGGCAGGTGTGGCTGCTTAAACCAGCTATCCCCACACCACATATATATTTTCCAGATTTTATATATTTCCTTCAATTTTGTTCTGGGCACATATCCAGTATTTACCTAAAACTCAAATTACCATGAGCATGAAAATGCCACAGTCATTCCTGGATGTCTGTTGTGGGATATCCTGATAACACACATTTTACGCCATGTAAAGTCATATTTTTAGACGTTATTACAAGACACTGCTATTACATGGAGAAGAAATTGTATTATACCTGCATGTCCCTTCCAGTCCTCTCACTCCAGCATCCAGGAATAATGCAGAGCAATGTCCCTGCAATAAATAAAATCAGTCCTGTCAAAAATAAAACTCACAATGCCTACTATAAACTCAAACTTATGAACACGGTCAGTAACTGATCAAATGAGAAGGCCATGGGAACTTAACAAAACATATAAACGACATCAATAGCAAATCTCAAAAGCTATAGTGGGAACATGGCCAGAACAGGAACATGGCCAGAACAGGAACATGTTCAGAACAAGAACACGGTCAGAACAGGAATGTGGCCAGAACAGAAATACGGTCAGAATGAGAGGTGGCCAGAATAGAGCCGTGGCCTGAATTATTTATTACGTAGGGACCTAAAGATGGCTCTGTACTCCGCATCACCAAAACCTGAAGGCCAGAGGGCAAACTGAGAGTCCAGCAAGAGAATCTCTCTCTTGGCTGGCTTCAACACCTATAATGGGTAATGCAGAAAGAAGCATAAACAATATAATTATTAACCAAGATTTCATAGCTATATGCAGTGATTTCAAATGTAATTTCTCTGCTTATTACTGACACATAGAAGGAAGTGCTCTGGCCCACTGCAGTTTGTCCACGCTTGGAAGACTAGTGCATCCTGCAGGTGTGCATCCCTCTGTTGTGACAATTCATGAATTTCATATAATAAAAGTTTGGATAAGTGTAACTGCTAATACTTAAGATTCATTGTACTCACTGGAAGGCCTGACAGAGGATTGTTGTCTAAATGAATTGTATTCAACAGCCCATCAGCTTATCGTAGGTAAAAGTGAATTGTAATTAATCATAAACAAGAATAATAACATACCTCTATATTGAACGTTCTTCATCCAGTCTTTTCATTGGTGTCGCTAATTTTCTCACAGAGAAATATGCAGCTTAACAGATGAACTTTCAAGTACTCAGTCAGTCAAAAGGGTCAGTGGGGCATAAGACAAGGCTCCATCATTCTGGTTTGACTGGAACCATCAAAATTATGGGCAATGTGAGAGCCACACGTTTTGAGTCCACCAGACCGATTTTGCTACTCTTTTTCATCTCTTTCTGGTCTTTCTCTAGATCAGCTTCTGCTGACTACATTCTCTGGAAAGGGCGCTTGTCTGTGATTGCGAATTTTGTTTCTGTTTCATAGTTTTTAAAAATCAGTGGAACGTGCAACTTGTTTCAGGTTAACACTGTCACCTTGTGCATTGGTAATGGTAAGGAACTTGGAACCTCTTTAGCGTGGCTGATGGTCTCCATGGTAACAGGGACATAAAATACATAAAAACAGAGCAGGTTTATTTTAAGTCTAGGAAATGACTTCAGCAACCCATGCGAGAGCAACGTGCGTATCGTTTGATCATCAGGAAGTTGACGCCCTCTCTTCAGAACAGTTTGTACAATCGACTGAGACGGAGAAGGATATTCGCTTTGAGGTGGAACACAGCAACAAATCTGTATGTAGCACAGACTGTGTACAGGCCCCATGCCACAGGATCTTTCTCGATGGCCACCTTCACAGCTGGCAGGTTCCTTCACAGGTTTGAGATGTTTGCTTTTGTGAAAGCAATCTCATGTCCTTCACATCCTAGCAAAAAACAGCAAGGCTATCGAGTGGCTTTTACAAGTTCTTTTCTTTAAATGGGTAGACTTACAGTCACATTGAGGCAGTCCACTGCAAGCGAAGTAGTAGCTGCATGGGGCATCGCTGCACGATTAGCACAGCTTACAAATGCAGATCTAGAGGTCTGCACATAGGGCACCTTGTCTGCAGCATCTCTGGAGACCAGTGCCAAGCGGTGGGCAGCACAGACACTAGATAAGGCCATGTGTTGGTCAGCTGCTTGGCAACTCCATTCTGCCACCCTGTTCAAATACTTTAAACTATGTTGCCCTCTTACTGGTTTAAATGACATATTGCTTACAATCCATTTTCTCTAATATTCTATCTAAAATAATTTAACTTAAAACACACTTTTTTAAAATGAATGGGTTGAAGACTACCCGTCATCACTGAAATGCCGTCAGTGCCCAAACCGAACACACGGTCGCCTGGGATGCCTTCTTCATTGGCTGCCAGTAAAATTCCGAATACAATTCGAAACCCTCCTGCTAACCTACGGTGCACTTCATGGTTTAGCTCCGGCCTATCTCACTGATCTTCTCCTGGCCCACACACCCACTCGCTCGCTTCGCTCCTCCTCTGCAAGACTTCTAACTGTCCCCACATCTCGCCACTCCACTCTTGGTGATCGGGCTTTCTCCTGTGCAGCACCCAAACTCTGGAACACACTCCCTCCCCACATCCGTAATGCTGAAACTCTCTCCACTTTTAAGAAACATTTAAAAACTCTTTGGCCTGAACCGGACATAGCTATCCACTCCCCCATGGCACTTTTATTTATTTTATTACTATTATTTTATTTTATTTTATTATTATTTATTTATTATCTTTTCAAACTGTTTTTAATATCATGTATGTATCTGTAGTGTCTTGTCATACTTCTGTCCATTTTAATACCATGTAAGGTGACCTTGAGTGTTCAGAAAGGCGCCTGATAAATAAAATGTATTATTATTATTATTATTATTATTATTATTATTATTATTAAAGGTGATCGCTGGCTTCCACGAATGGCGTCAAGAGATTACCTGCTCAAATGAATATAAGAAAAAAGGTGAAAAAACACAGGGCGGGCGCCAGGCGTGACAGTTCAGAGTAAAATGTCCAGTGTTAATTCAACTCTAACAGGTGATAATATTTGGTCCCCAATGGGGGATTTTAATAATCTTTAATAATTCAATTAACACTGGATATTTTACTGTGTATAGGACTGAATTGCATGTGTACAAACCATATCTACTTTTTGTACAGCAGTGTACAAAAAGTTATTGACCGTGTTACATTTACGATGAGTTACATTTTACAGACATTTTACAGTCCCCTACATATACACTCCACTTGATAGAGCGGACTTAACACTGTGCGGGATGCAGATCGTGCATGGCTCAAGCCCGTCACGATTTGCGGGTCTCCATTTTGTTTGTGGTTGCCATGGACATGGAAAGCTTGTAGCCTAGTCCACAACACTGCTTCAGACAGAAAATGACTGGCAGGGGCTAAATCTGTCATGTCAGGAAATACGCTGAGTATTTTTCACAATGTAGGAGAAAGCGCATCTGTTTCCACCTTTCCTGTCTTACAGTGACCACATATACGTTGTTATTTTGGTAACCATGTATTCCAGTGTCTGCCTTTTTAAATTGCAAGTGTGTGGTCACTGAACCTGTACTTGGTCAGGATCTACCTCTGCTTTGTATCTCTGACAAAGAAGAGATACTCAGCGAATTTGTAGTCTCTTTTTAGGGTCCGACAGCAATCTAGTTTGTTTTGTGTTTTGGTTACATTATCCCAATATTCCAAAGAAGAGATTTTGATCTGTTTCATTACTTGGTTTACTTTGATTTGTTGGTAAGCAGTGCTAGTATGAAGCTGGTCTGTGATTTGTGACAAATTATTTGCTTTTACAGTTAGTAGGCTAGGTATATATAACTGCCCAATACTACTAGTGCATAGTGAAGCCTTACCTCGGTTAACACCACAAATATAATCAACCTTCACATACAGAACATCATATGTAGCAGTACCGTACCCACCATTAACTTTCTGTCAATTTGTTTTAACCAATCATCTGTTAATTGTGTTAAAGCTGTACATGTTGAGTAACCCACTGTGGTGTGGGGATGGCTGGTTTAAGCAGCCACACCTGCCCTGGGTCAAGCTAATTAGACCTGGCCAATTGGATAATTGGATAATTGGCCAGGCTAATTGGACCCAGGAACAGGAGTGGCTGCACCTGTGCGTAGTGAGGTAATCACTGCGCACAGGTTAAATCTGCCATCCCCACCCACGAGGGTTCCTGATCCCCAGCACCACAAGGCCAGTCCACCAGCCCACCAGCCCACCAGCCCAGCCACCCCACCACAGCCCCTGGAACAGCCCAAGCCGGTGACGCCCCCACCAGCCAGCAGAGCAGCCCAGGACTTCCCGTGCTCCAGGAGGGAGGAGGAAGAAGGGCTGCCTTGTCGTCCGAAGGAGGGTCACCGCATGTACTGGACTGTTCCGGGGCCACCCACCCTGACTTTTTTTAAAATTTTTGTAGCGTGTTTAGAGTTTTTATTTTTTATTTGTTGTCTTTTGCTTTGTTGGGAGTGGGGGGGGGGATAGGCTTCGGCCAGTGATTCTCCCTGGCCTCAGTTTGGCGTTGGGGGTATGTGGTGTGGGGATGGCTGGTTTAAGCAGCCACACCTGCCCTGGGTCAAGCTAATTAGACCTGGCCAATTGGATAATTGGCCAGGCTAATTGGACCCAGGAACAGGAGTGGCTGCACCTGTGCGTAGTGAGGTAATCACTGCGCACAGGTTAAATCTGCCATCCCCACCCACACCAGGGAGCTCTCTGTCATGACAGGGTTTAACATCTGCTCATTTGGCTATACCATCTTGCCAAACCCTCGTGGAATAAATGTGGACTGTTTGAACATCTTCTCCCTGTGTCTCTGTGCTGGAGGGCCCCAAGAAAAGCCACTTCGGTGGCCTGTGGCAGGCGTGTTTGCCACACCCACCTTATATGCATGTTGGAATTCAGAGTTGATACTGTTTTCTGAGAAATAATGCTGAATCTGTTTAAATACAATACCCTCCATAAGTTTGCTTAAAGCAGGGAAAATACTAATAGACTACTTGGTCCAGTAAATGACTCCTTGCTATTTTTTGGTAGAGGAGTAACCTTTGCCATTTTCCACATTTGTGGATAAACACCTTAATTCAGACATAAATTAAAAATGACACAGTGGCTTTGCCACAATCCTAGCTGACAGCTGTAGTAATTTACCATCCAGATTTTCATAGCCACAAGGTTTATCACACTGAAATGACCAGAGAAGCTTTTCCATTTCTTCTGTATTTATATTGTGTGGCACCGCACGGGGCGTGACGGTGCAGGCGGGGCGGCACAGAAATGCACAGACCGGAGGTTTGGGGAAAAATAGCCCAACAGGGCCTTTTATTAACCAAAAGTATCTATACAACTCAAAACCAAACTCAACACCAAAAATCTCCTGTCGGAAATTAACTTAAAGTAAAGCGAACAAAACTATAAATAACGGTGTCCGGGAGACCGCTGGGGGGGATCCCTCTTCAACGCAGGAAGAGGGATGTTGTCCTGTGTCTCCGCCGGACTCTGCAAAAATAGGAACAAAGTTATTTACAGGTTTCACCGCTCTCCGGCCGCCCAAAACCCCTCCCCTCAAGGGAGACAAACGGCCTCCTTTTGAGGCCCCAGCCATCTCCCTGGAGTGGCGGCAGCTGTGTTGCCTCATTGACTGCAGGTGTGCTGCCTGCCAATGAGGGAGTTGAGGAATGTTCACTCTGCCGCTCTCCAGGGTCCTGTGGCTGGGCTTCCTAGTTGGGCGCTGTCCTAGGTCCTGAAAAGGCGGCCTGGTGGCAGGTTTCGGCTGATGCCTATAAGGCTGGGAGGGGCACTGTGGAGCCATGCCCCGATCCACGCCACATTCCTCCCCCCTAAGCGAACCGCCACCAGTGCTGGCTGCGGCCGCCCAGAGCGCGTGCAGGCGGGACAGGGCGTCAGCGTTCCCATGGAGCCTTCCTGGACGGTGGACCACTTCAAAGTTGAAGGGCTGGAGTGCCAGGAACCAGCGGGTCACCCTGGCATTGGCGTTCTTCTCCCGGGCCATCCACTGGAGGGGCGCGTGATCTGTAACCAGAGTAAACTTCCGCCCGAGCAGGTAGTACTGGAGTGCTGAGAGGGCCCATTTAATGGCAAGGGCCTCGCGCTCAACAGCCGCATACCGCGATTCACTCGGGCGGAGCTTACGGCTCAGAAATAACACGGGGTGCTCCTCATCGCCGTGTACCTGGGACAGAACCGCGCCCACCCCCGTCTCCGACGCGTCTGTTTGGACCAGGAAGGGCCGGTCGAAGTCCGGGGTATGGAGGACCGGGTCCGAGCACAGGGCGGCCTTCAGGTCCTGGAATGCCCTCTCCTGCTCAGGGCCCCACAGCAGTTTCTCCGGAGACCCTTTTCGGGTGAGGTCGGATAAGGGTGCGGCTGTGGAGGAAAAATGAGGGATAAAACGTCGGTAGTACCCGGCCAGCCCCAGGAAGGCACGTACCTGGGTCTTGGTGGTAGGCCGGGGCCAGTTTTTCACGGCCTGCACCTTCTTCTCTTGGGGCTTGAGCAGGCCCCGACCGATGGTGTAGCCCAGATACTGTGCCTCGTTTTGCGCTATGCAGCACTTGGCGGGATTGGCGGTGAGGCCAGCTTGTCGCAGCGCCCCCAAAACAGCCTGGACGTGACTCAGGTGGTCGGCCCAGGTGCCGGAGTGGATTACCACATCGTCCAGGTAGGCTGCTGCATAGCGCTGGTGTGGCCGGAGTACGATGTCCATCAAGCGCTGGAACGTTGCGGGGGCCCCATGGAGCCCGAACGGCAGGACCCGATACTGGAACTGGCCCACCGGGCTGGTGAAGGCAGTCTTCTCCTTGGCTGACTGGGTGAGGGGGACCTGCCAATAACCTTTGGTTAGGTCCAGTGTTGTAATAAAGCGGGACTCACCCAGTCGCTCGAGTAGCTCATCCGCCCGGGCCATGGGGTATGCGTCGAAGTCGGACACAGCATTGAGGCGTCTGAAATCGTTACAGAAGCACAGGGAGCCATCGGGTTTGGGCACGAGGACTATGGGGCTCGACCAAGGGCTGCAGGCCTCCTCAATGACTCCCATTGCTCTCATCCTCTCAATCTCCTCCACGACGGCCGCTTTCCGTGCCTCCGGGATCCGATATGGGCGTATGTTCACCACAGTGCGCTCCGGTGTACGAATATGGTGCTCCATTAAGGTGGTACGACCTGGGAGAGGGGAGAACACATCACGATTTTGGTCAACTAGTTCTCTCACCTCTTGGACCTGGCGGGGGCTCAGGTCAGCACCATATCGCACAGTCTCCCGGGGCGCAGGGGTTGTTTCTTCTGTGGTGAACATCGCCGCCGTTGCTGCTGCAGGACCCTCTACCCACCTCTTGAGCAGATTCACATGGTACACCTGCTGCGGTTTCCGGCGTCCGGGCTGGTCAACGCGGTAGTTCACTGGTCCCAGTCGCTCCTTGATAGTATAGGGTCCCTGCCATGTGGCGAGAAACTTGTTTTCAGGAGTGGGTACCAGCAGAAGGACACGGTCGCCTGGCCGGAACTCTCGGGGTTGAGCGGGCCGGTTATATGTCCGCTGCTGGGCGCGTTGAGCTTCCACCATGTGCTCTCTTACCACTGGCATGACACTTGATATTCGGGTGCGCATCTCCTCCACGTGCTCGACCAGGCTCCGGTGCGGTGATGGCTGTTCCTCCCAGGCTTCTTTAGCGAGGTCCAGGAGTCCCCTCGGCCGCCGCCCATACAGCAGCTCAAAAGGGGAGAAGCCAGTGGAAGCCTGGGGCACCTCCCGAATGGCAAAGAGCACATACGGCAGGACCTGGTCCCAGTCCTTGCCGTCAGCAGCGACTATCTTCCGGAGCATCCGCTTCAACGTCTGGTTGAACCGCTCGACCAGCCCATCCGTTTGCGGGTGATACACCGACGTACGGAGATGTTGTACTCGCAGCAGGTGACATGTGTCTGCCATTACCTTGGACATAAACGGAGTGCCCTGGTCCGTAAGGATTTCCTTTGGTATGCCGACCCGGCTGACGAGGTGCACCAGCTCGCGAGCAATGGCCTTGGAGGTGGCGACACGGAGCGGCACGGCTTCTGGATAGCGCGTGGCATAGTCCAGGATGACCAGGATGTAGTTGTGTCCCCGGGCTGACTTTGGCAGGGGTCCGACCAGGTCCAGGCCGATCCTTTCGAAGGGGGTCTCTATGATGGGGAGAGGGATTAGAGGAGCGGGTGGTGGCCTTACCGGGGAGGTGCGTTGGCACACCTCGCAACTGCGGCAGTAATCCTCCACCGCTCTGCGCATTCCTGGCCAGTGGAAGCGGTCTGCCACACGCTCTAGGGTCTTCTGCATGCCCAGGTGAGCTCCCAGGATGTGTGTGTGGGCCAGCTGTAGGACGGTGGCCACGTACTGGTGGGGTAGGACCAACAGCTCCCGGACTTCTCCCCTTCTCGTGGTGTGGTAGTACAACAGTCCCTGTTGCACTGAAAAGTAGTTTGCTTCCAGGGGTCCTTCTCCCCTCTTTACCCCTTCAAGGACCCGGACCTGGCTCCAGCAGTGGCGCAACCGGTCATCCTGGACCTGCGCGGTGCCGAACTGTCCTTTACGTTGTGCCTGGGGAAGGAGATTGGACAAAGTTACAGGAAGTAAGAGCTCACCTTCCCCATTCACTTCTTCTGCGGCCTCGCCTACTCCAACCCGTTCCCCGAGCCAGGCGGCATAGGGTTGGCCTGATGGACGGACACGGGGTTTAGCTTGTCGGGGCCATGACCCGGTTCCCTTCCTTCGGGCTCTTCTGCCCCCCTTCTGGACAATTCTGGCGGCCTGGTACAGGGCGTCAAATTGCTCCGTAGCCAAGCACCTCTGTCCCTGGGGCAAGCGAGCTGGTGTGGGGGCCGGGTCGGTGGGCATGGACACATCCGAGGGCGATTTTCCAGAGGTGGGCAGCAGGGTGGGCATTTTCCCTCCCCTTCCAGACTGAGACGGGAAGTGGGGTGTCCACGCATGTCCGCCGTGGTTGCCTGGAATCTGGGCCTGGGTCGAGCCTGGTGGGGTCGGCTTCCGGTCACCTCCAGCCTGGGGCCGGAAGAGGGGGCGCTCGGTCGATTCTGCCTTCAGCATCTCCTGCGTGGCTTCGACCCGCTCCACCAGTTCCACCAGCTCCTCCGGGCTCTGGGGAGCATGTTGCCCAGCCAGTTTCTTCGCCCCATATGGCAACGCCCGGAGGAACCGATCCATGGCGACCCGGTCGAGGATCTGCTCCACAGACCGGCGTTCGGGTTGGAGCCACCGGGTAACCAGCCTCCGAAGTGACGCCATTTGGCTGCGTGCGTTGACCCCCGGTTGGTAGGCCCAGGTGGCGACCTGTTGTCCGGCGGATGTGGGGGATACCCCGGCTCTGGCTAGTATCTCCCTTTTTAGCCTGTGGTAGTCTTGGGCCTCTGCTGCCCCCAGGTCTTGGTACGCTTGTTGGGCCTTGCCGGTGAGGAAGGGAGCGAGGGTGTCGGCCATCTCCCGGGGGTCCCATAACTCGCGCTCGGCCACCCGCTCGAAGGTGTGGAGGTAGGCCTCCACGTCATCGGCCTCAGTCATCTTTGTCAGGACGTCTTTAGCCTTTGTCCTGCTAACCGGTAGTGGCACGGCCGATGCGTCGCGAGCCTGGACCCGCTCGGTGAGCCGGCCGACCTGTTGAGCCATGACCTGGGCAGCATGCTGTTGTCCCAGGTTAGCCTCCACGAGCGCCCGCAAGAGGTCCTCCATATCGCAGCTAAATTGGGGGAACACCAGACTAATGGGAAAAGGGGGGGGGGGAGAACAAACAACAACAAAAAAAAAAAAATTTTTTTTTTTTTTTTTTTTAAATTCTACCGCGAGAACGAGTGTAATGCTTGAGCTCGAGGTAGTTAGCTGCAGTCTGCTATTACTCCGTGCCTATGCCCGCATTCTCCACCACTGTGGCACCGCACGGGGCGTGACGGTGCAGGCGGGGCGGCACAGAAATGCACAGACCGGAGGTTTGGGGAAAAATAGCCCAACAGGGCCTTTTATTAACCAAAAGTATCTATACAACTCAAAACCAAACTCAACACCAAAAATCTCCTGTCGGAAATTAACTTAAAGTAAAGCGAACAAAACTATAAATAACGGTGTCCGGGAGACCGCTGGGGGGATCCCTCTTCAACGCAGGAAGAGGGATGTTGTCCTGTGTCTCCGCCGGACTCTGCAAAAATAGGAACAAAGTTATTTACAGGTTTCACCGCTCTCCGGCCGCCCAAAACCCCTCCCCTCAAGGGAGACAAACGGCCTCCTTTTGAGGCCCCAGCCATCTCCCTGGAGTGGCGGCAGCTGTGTTGCCTCATTGACTGCAGGTGTGCTGCCTGCCAATGAGGGAGTTGAGGAATGTTCACTCTGCCGCTCTCCAGGGTCCTGTGGCTGGGCTTCCTAGTTGGGCGCTGTCCTAGGTCCTGAAAAGGCGGCCTGGTGGCAGGTTTCGGCTGATGCCTATAAGGCTGGGAGGGGCACTGTGGAGCCATGCCCCGATCCACGCCACAATTGGTAAAGTCAAATTCACATTTTTTGTACATAATATGTTGTTTAATTAGTGACTCAGACAGCGTACCATTCACTGGCAACATTTGATTTCTTATTGTATCCACTTTACCTATAAAATAATTAGCTATATCTTGAGGTTTGGTAACAAATCCACCACCAGATTCAATAAATGAGGGAGTTCTATTCATTTTATCTTTACCCATTACTTCATTAAGGGTTCTCCATAACGTTTTACTGTCACCCTTAATCTCCTCAATCTTGGATTGATAATATTGCTGTTTCTTTTGTTTATTCATTTTTGTGACTTTGTTTCTCAGTGAACGGTAAGCCTGCCAATCAGCTGAGCTACCAGATATGATAGCAGCTTTTTTCAGTTGGTCCCTCTCTGTCATACAGCTTCTCAACTCCAAATCAAGCCAATGGGCTTTAGTGGTTCTGACAGTTTTCTGATAGGAGCATGTTTGTCACAAGTAGATAAAAACAGTTGCATAAATAATTGTAAGGCAGCCTCTGTATGAGTTAATTTAACCACAGTATCCCACTGTATCTTATTCATGTCTTCAACAAATGCATTTTCACAAAATTTATTATAAATTCTTTTGTATATCACTTTGGGCCCAGCTTTAGGAACCTTTGTTTTCTGGAACCTATGATCACTGAAGCCTACTGGTACAGATACAATCTTTGAACATATATCCACAGAATTAGTGAAGAAATGATCTATACAAGTTGAAGAGGACATTCCTGAACACCTGCTATTGACTCTTGTTGGTAAATTCACATACACTAGCTACATCACTTAACCTTTTTTTCAGTGTACATGTATTGGAGAACCAGTCAATGTTAAGGTTTCCAACAAAATATATTTCCCTGTCAGTATCAGTGACTGTCTGTAGCATTGTGCGTATGTCCTCAAGGTACTGTATATTAGAGCTAGGTCGTCTATAGCAACAGCCCACTAATATGGGTTTAAGATGAGGTAGATGAACCTGTAGCCACAACACTTCCACACCTGGTGCACTTCGGTCCTTTCTTATTTTGACCGGTATATGATCTTGAATGTAAAAGGCTACACCTCCTCCATGCTTATTTCGGTCATGTTTGAATATGTTATACCCTTGTATTGCCACCTCAGTGTCTTCTATAGATGCATCTAAATGTGTCTCAGAAATGGCAGTAATATGCAAAACATTTTCTAACAGCACACAACTCAGATCTTGCACCTTATTTTTTAGACTACAAATATTCAGATGGGCAATTCTTACGGTGAAGCCACACTATACGCAGCGACGGCCGCTTGTCGCCGCGCCGCGTCCCCACAGTCGGCTGTTTGTGGGCGTCACCTATTTTTGACAGACAGTTGTGTCCGTTAAATTTTGACCGTGTTTAATGTCGTGTTTCATGTTACCGTTACCCAGTTTGAATAAACATTTTTAAAATATGAAAACGTAAGATTGCATTTTGTATTTGAATTATTATGATAAACTAGGCTCCCTATTTATTTTCGTGATTTAAATGTTTATGTCAAATAGGATCCATTCCTGCATTTTTCGAATATTTGGAGGGAGAACACTGTATAAATAGAAATCGGCGTTTATCGGTTTTTATCATTAGCCTATCTGAAATGGACCGGAGGAAGCCAACTGTGATCGCTGCAGCAGTCAGTGTGCGAAAATTCCACCGTCGTCGCCGTGTTTGGGTTCACCCCACTCTGCTGACAAGGAAGAAGCACGGGGAGTTCCATCGATTGGTGCAGGAGCTGCGTCTGAATGAGGTGCTGTTCCAGCAGATTTTTTCGACTGGACACAGCCCAGTTCGACGAGCTGCTTTCTCGAGTGGGGCCCCGAATTGTAAAGAAGAACACCACCTTCAGGCAATTGGCCCAACTGAACGCCTTGCCATTTACCTACGGTATGTATTCACTTATAACCAGGTATTGAATGTTGTCTTTATATATATATATATATATATATATATATTTATATATATATATATATATATACACACACACACAAATAAATCATTGTTAATTATATTATGTACCTACAGATTCCTTGCTACTGGGGACTCCTTCCGAACAATCGCGTTCAGCTACCGAGTGGGGAGGAGCACTGTGGCTGACGTTGTCCCTGATGTGGGCTGGAGCAATTTTTCAGTGCTTGGTGGAGGAGTTCATGCCCCAACCCACCATGGACGAATGGAGGACCATTGCAGGAGGCTTCCGTTAGCGTTGGAATTTTCCAAACTGCCTAGGATCCATCGATGGGAAGCATGTGGTCATCCAGGCTCCACCCAACTCTGGCTCTTGGTTCCACAACTACAAGGGGACATTTTCCATTGTCCTATTGGCTGTTGTGGATTCAGATTACCGGTTTAGGGTTGTGGATGTTGGAGGGTATGGGAGGAACAGTGACGGTGGCACCTTAGCCAATTCCAACTTTGGCCTCCTGGATGGAACACTGGACTTCCCTGCAGACTCCGTCATCCCGGGAGCAGAGCAGCGTGGCAGCCTCCCCTATGTCCTGGTAGGAGATGAGGCTTTCCCCCTCCACGGGTACCTCATGCGCCCCTTCCCAGGCTCCAACATCCGCAGTGAGCAGAGGGTCTTCAATCATCGGCTGAGCCGAGCCAGGCTGACAGTCGAAGGGCAGTTTTGGGATCCTGTCTTCTCAGTGGCGGATGTATCGCTGGGTCATCACGCTGGACCCTGAGAAGGTGGAGCTCTGTGTGAAGGCCTCCTGCATCCTCCACAACTTCCTGCGGGTGAAAACCATGAGAGGCCCGAGGAGAGACACAGCATCAGCACTCACCCCCGACACCGTCGCTGATGCTCTCAGACCTATGGGGAGGGTGGGGAGCAACAATGCACCCAGGGAAGCTATCCAAGCAAGGGAAGCCTTCTGCGCATACTTCAGTGAGGAGGGTACTGTTGCTTGGCAGCACCAAGTGGTGTAGCCTCCAGCTGGCCCAGTCTACAAACCAATGGCTCTTTTAAGAGCCACTCATTTCTCTTGAAAAAGCAAAGAAATAAATGAATACATAAAAAGTATTTCCCCACAATGCACTCTTACGCAAAAGCTGCAAAATAAATGCACATCAGAATGTATTCCAGAAAGTGATTAAGTATAACCCCTCCCCCCACACCATTATTTTAAGTAATTAATTAAAAGTCTTGCTTTAATAATTTTATGAAATGTACACTCAAGCAGATGACACACATTTAAACAAAGAATAATTTTTTTATTAAAGAAGTTACCAAAAACAGCATGGAACAGCTCTTTTTTGTCAGGCAAATTATTCATTTTCTCCCCCTCCTGCCTCAAATATAAGCTTGTGAATTAAAAATTTCAGCTTTGGCTTCTTGGAGGGAGAGAGCTTCTGGAACTCACGTAGGATACTTTGAAAGAAGAGCTCATCCTCATCCAAAGCTTTTGGGATGGGGGTGGGCTCCTCTAGAGCACGTACAATTCTATCCTCAAATGAGGACATTTCCACTTGGCTGGCTGGCTGGCTGCTGACAGGGGTGGCTAGGTGGCTGGCTGGCTGCTGGGGGGGGTGGCTAGGTGGCTGGCTGGCTGCTGGGGGTGGCTGGCTGGCTGGCTGCTGGCGGTGTCTGGCTGGCTGGCTGGCTGGCTGGCTGCTGCTGGGGGTGGCTGGCTGGCTGGCTGCTTCTGGGGGTGGCTGGCTGGCTGGCTGGCTGCTGGGGGTGGCTGGTTGGCTGGCTGGCTGGCTGACTGCTTCTGGGGGTGGTTGGCTGGCTGGCTGGCTGGCTGCTGCTGGGGGTGGCTGGCTGGCTGGCTGCTTCTGGGGGTGGCTGGCTGGCTGGCTGCTGAGGGGGGTGGCTGGCTGGCTGGCTGGCTGACTGCTTCTGGGGGTGGTTGGCTGGCTGGCTGGCTGGCTGCTGCTGGGGGTGGCTGGCTGGCTGGCTGCTGCTGGGGGTGGCTGGCTGGCTGGCTGGCTGGCTGGCTGCTGAGGGGGCTGGCCGGCTTGGGGGCTCAATATTAGAGCTCCCTGCCCTGCACTCTATGAATGGGGCCAGGAAGCCCATGACAGCCATGCACCTCCATGGCTGTCGATGGACTCCCACAGCCCCATGCCTGATCAGTTCCTTTTCCTTCTTTGATTCCTTCATAAATGTATCACGCAGGCTTTTCCACCTGCGTCTGCAAACCTCCTCTGATGAAAGTAAAACAATGAAAATAATTAATAATTGTCATGCAATTGTTCTAATCAATAATCACATTGGGGTAGCCTCCTATGGCAGGCAACATCAGCCGAATAACTTAACAAAATAAGATGGACCTGTATATACAGTCACATTATGTCACATTCAAATCAATTGTCTAGCTAGATTGTCTTTTAACGTCCAGCCAGACAACCAACAATAACAACACTAACATTGTATTTGTAATTAGCCAGATAATTTAATCAAAGTTAGATCTGGTTAGCTAGCTAAGAGGCTGGTACTGACTATCACAAACAGCTAGCAACTAATACATTATTAGTTTTATGGTCACTTTGACTTCACTTAGCCTAAGTTTCTCTCACAACTAGATCGGTCTCTGCATCCGATAAACATTATTCAGAATGACAATTACCTTGGGTAAAACGTATTGTCGTGTCTAGGAACCGACAGAATTCAAAGTCTAATCATTAATTTGTAGAAAACTACTTCACGAGGGAAAAGACACCACAGCAGCAAGCTCTTCAGAAAAGTTAGACTTTATTTGCACAGGTGCACAAAGCCGGATCAACTCTGCAGAATTGGACCTCGGTTGTCAGTTTCACATTCATTTTATACACAAATGTACCCCACAACTCCCCTTAACACATTTCTTAAAATACCAGCCATCTGTCCTTCTTGGCACCACAATGATTTTAATTTCCTGCTCTTGGGTTGGCCTGATCTTCTTGGCACCAAAATGATTTTCTGTTCTTAGATGATAACGTTATTGTGGAATGTTACCCCAACTTTCCTTTAAACAAATAATAGTCTTTATTCTGTAATGTTTCTTTAAAGCATACAAGTTACAGGATTTATAGCCTCCTGTAATTTTCCATTTATATTCAGTTTACATAAGGGTCACTGTAAAAATATTAGTCTTCTAGCACTTCAATAGCGTTTTCTGCTGAGTGAGTAAGTATGGTTTTTTTTAAGCCTTCTGCGTTTGCTCTTTTTTCTACAGTGGATACTGTGGTTTCTTGCGTTTCCATAAGCTTAGCTGCAACTACTGATATAGGTTTATTGGATTACATATTGATTATATGAGTGTATAGTTATATATGTGATATATTTTTATCATGAAGCATCGGGAGTTTGGAGGAAACAGTTTGATCAACATTGATGGGAATACCCTAACTTTAACATGTGACGCCATCTCAATCATGGGGAGTCTCAAAATTTTCCTACATTTCCCCCCTTTCGGGGTCAGACCTTATGGCCCCGAAAGACTCCCCTTGCTATATTCTTATTGACCTTCTCAATCCTATTATTGGAATAATCATGCCATCATGGTCATATATTGTAGGGGCCATAGGAATCCCCAGGTCATTGGGTACTGCAGGTGAGTAATCAGAGTCCGATTCAGGAGAATTAGGTGATTGGGGAGAGGTAGGGGGAGGACCTGGGGAAGAATTCCGAGAGGGCCTCTGAGGGCTCTCTGCTGTTTTAATTTCTGTCATAGGGGCTGCCATAGGGGCCTCAACTGAAACTGGGATAAAAGGAACCCCTTGCCTGCCTGTTGTCGCAGCTGTGGCCTGCTGCTGAACGGGGGTAGGAGGAATTAGAGGGGTGGCAACAACAGCGACCGGCTCCCTCACCTCCATGGTACAAATGGGACAGCCGGGGCCCAGTTCGCAGTGTGGTGTTCTTGGGCGCTGCTGGTTGTGGCTCGTGGCAACATACACTCGGTAGGCTGAGGGATTACTTGTCCAGAGGACCGCCCCTCCTTGCGACATCACCACAATGTCCTCCTTTATTGTCGCAAAGAAGGTGGCTTGCGGGGCCCAAGCCTTCTGAATTACAAGCTCAGCTTTGCATGCAAATTGGATTTTTGCCATGGTGATTTCCCTGCGGTCTGTGGGTTCATTATTTACTTTATACCATGGTATAGTTAGCTTTTTTACTTGCAGCCTGGTCGGCTGCACATTATTCTGCGCATCATAGTAGGATAACAGCCACAAGGTTGGCATTTTCCATTGGCCTGGGAATGGCAACATGGATGTCACCTGGGCTTTAGCTGATGCCTTTCTCAGCATCAGACAGCGGCGGGTATGCCCCACCACCAACCTCCTTCATTATCTTTCTTAGTGGTTGCGTTTTTTTCAGAATACCCTTCCACCCAATCCATGCTAAAACCCGTCATTCCTAAGAATGTCATCATTTGTCCCACTGTCTGTGGTTGCGGAACTTTCATTATTGTCTCCAACTGTTTATTTGACATTCTCTTACCGCCAGCCGTGATTACTCTTCCCAAGTACTCCACCTCCTGAGAGCAGAGCTGCAGCTTCTTCCTGGACACCTTGTGTCCCCCCTTTACCAGTTTCTCCAGCAGTTTCATGCTGTCGCTTATACACTGCTCTTTTGTATCTGCACATAGTAATGTCATCAACATATTGCAACACCACACTTTTGAGGTCCAAACCTTGTAAGTCATCTTTTAACACTCGGTTGAACACATGCGGCGAATGTTTAAACCCCTGCGGCATTCTGTTGTACGTATATTGCCGGTTTTCAAATGTAAATGCAAACGGCTCTTGGCTTTACTGCTCTCAGATCATGCACCAATCTCCATTTTTCCCCATCTGCTTTTCGTACAGGCAGTAAAGGCGTATT
Source organism: Anguilla anguilla (assembly GCF_013347855.1). Lineage (NCBI taxonomy): Eukaryota > Metazoa > Chordata > Actinopteri > Anguilliformes > Anguillidae > Anguilla > Anguilla anguilla. The sequence goes on along the minus strand of NC_049219.1, from coordinate 5,280,878 downwards.
ATATGGACTTTGCGTTGCTCTGAGCACTCCTGATTTTAACAGACCTTCTATGGATTTTCTCACTCCTTCCACTGCTTCTCTTTTTAAAGGATATTGTAATTTAAATGGACCTTTACAGCATGGTTTTAAGTACACTTCAACCGGGTTTGCCGATTTCACTCTACATCAGTGTCATGTTGCGACCATAGTTGGCTTGGTAATTGATGTTCTTCTATGCCCAAATTTTCTCCAGATTTCTCCCGTTTTGTACCCTCTTCCCACGGTACCCTCACCATTTGGGGCTTTCCGCACATCTGAGCACTTACCATAATTTTGATCATTTTTTGATCTGCTGTGCACCAAATTAAAGAATTTTCTGTTGGCCCGAATTGGAGCTCTTCTGCTCTCTTAACCATAGGACCCAAGTCCTTAGCTTGGTACCCTGGATTGACTTTCAACATTATGTGTGGGGCTGCATGTTCCTCCAGAAACCACTGCTCAATCCATAGGGTCCTTGCTATGTTTAATGCTGCTCCTTCCTGTCCTATCAGGAGCGCAGTTGACACCAAATATTGTCTTTCTCCTTTTCCCTTACTCCACTGTTACGCCCCTCCGTGTCAGGCGGGGGCTCTGGCCATTTGGAGGCCTGTTTTCTTGTTTCAAATAATTGGAAGCACCTGTGGTGGAGCCCATAAAAGGAAGCCTGGAGTCGGCTTCTCAGGAGGGGGCTTGATTTTCTCCTCGCCGTTGGACCACAGCCGTGTCTGGATTTCACCTTATGTTGTATAGTTATTTTGTCATTACGCATGGTGTTCTAGTAATAAAAAGTATTGGTTATTATTGGGAAACCTTGGTGTCCGCATCGCTTATGTTTGCGGGTGTGGAGAGCAACCGTAACATAATTGGGGGCTCGTCCGGGATATGCTGATCCGGTAGGTATTCTCTAGCTTTTATCTCGCTTGAGCACAGTTTTGTTAGTTTGGAAGTTTTTCGCGTTTGTGGGGTGCGGCGGTAGAGTTGACTGTGTGTTATTGATCTGCTGAGTTTCCCTCAGATAGGTATAGTCGTCGGGCATGTCCTTCGGGCTTGTCACTTTATTTTGCCTCTTTTATTTTTGGTGTTAATTCTGGGTGGGGGTACGCTCCGGTTAGCTGTGGGGGACTATTCAATTGGTCTTTCATTAGCGTTCAAGGGTTTTGCGTTTAAAAGCCGCCTCGAGCCCGGTGAATACACTGAAGACTAGGTTAGTTTTTTTAGTTAGATTGCTATAGGTAGTTAGGACCTGGGGGAAGCCCTGGCAGCCCACACCAGTCAAAGTAATGCCCCAATGACCTCAGTTGTTGTAATTAGTGCTTGTTAGTATCCCTTGAGATTTTGCTCAGGCGGAGGACGTTAGGACAAGAGAGCTTGGGGCTTGTTTCGGTAAAGTAATCATAGTTCGTGTTTAGTAAAAACACGTTTTTGTATATTGATATCCTTTATTGTACCGCCTTGTGGAGTAGCTATAGCTACTATCGTGCAGTTTTCGGTCTCCGAACATTGTCACTGTCGTGGTCCGTTTAGTGTTAACGATGGCTTCGGTCATAGATGATTTTATTGCGGAACCCTCCGTGAAACTGCTCGAGCTGTATACAAAAGATCAGCTATTAAAAATCGCATAGCATTATTTAATAGAAATTCCCAGCAAGCGATATAAAGAGAACGTTAAAATTATCTTGAAAGCCACCTTGATTGATCGTGACATTCTAAAAAATAAATCTGAGGAACAACCCCTTTCTCCTAGTCTCCCTTCAGGTGACTCAAATGAGACAACCCTGCGAATTAGAGAAGCTGAGTTGGCAAATGCTTTAGAATTAAAAAAACAGGAGATCAAATTAAAAAGGTTGGAGATGCAGGCCCAGGAAAGGGAAAGAGCCGCTAAGGATGCGGCTGCACTCTTTATGAGCTCGAGTTAAGGAAACTGGAGCTGCAGGCTAAAGAGAAGGAACTTATGGCCACGATTGAGTTAAAGAAATTAGAATCTGGCAATGTGGTTTCTCCCCCTCCCTCTCCGTCTACTAGCTTTGATATTAGCCGACATCTGCGTTTAATGCCACCTTTTAATGAAAAAGATGTAGACCAATTCTTTACGCTGTTTGAACGTGTAGCCATGACTCTGAAATGGCCTGATGCTGAAAGAACCCTCATGTTGCAGTGTGTGTTCACTGGAAAAGCGCAGGAGGTATATTCCTCCCTTACGCCAGATCAGAGCCTCGACTATCCGACAGTAAAGGCTGCCATTCTTAGAGCGTATGAGTTGGTGCCAGAAGCGTATCGCCAAAAGTTTAGAACCTTAAAGGAGTACCATGGTGATTTTCACATTTTCTCGGTTTTATGTGCTATTTGCACAAGAGGCATTGAAGAAACACAATGAGCAAAGTATTAAATATGTCCGTTCTGTATTTTTGGAGAAATATGCGTTTTAAATTCATCGTCCTATTTTCAACCGGTTGAGAAAGTTGTCATTTTGCTGCGTCACGTATACAGTAACCACTCCCATTCCCACGCCCCGTAAAGAAATCTGACAGGACACACCGTCCTGCTGTTCAGACAATGCAAATATTTTACTCACGTTAGGTTCACTTAAAGTGAGTGCCTTTAGATTATTTCTGGTTATTCATTTAGCTAGCTAGCTAACGTTAGCTAGCTAGGAGGTTTGCTTTCATAAGGCAATGTTTTCGATAAAGTTAGCTTGCTAGTTTGCTTTTATGAGGACGTTATAGTTGTGCTTTTATCTTAACTTGGCTAGCTAGATAGCAAAAATTATAATTGGATATAAGTCAACGTCCTTACCTTAGCTATCTATCGATACTTGATATACTACTAAGCTAGCTAGCTTGTGAAAATTCAGTCTCCCAAAGAGAGCGCGTATCATGGGGGTAGCTATGGTAACGGGGCACGGTCTGTCAATCATAGCTAACTGACAGTTCTCATTACCACGCCCAGACGGTTCGGGTGAATTTTTATAGTGGGAAATTTTATAGTGGGAAATTTAGGTTTAGAAAAATACATTTTAAAGTACATTGAAATGACTGAAGAATAAAAAAATTATGCACATTTGTTTTGTTGTTGCCTAAAGACAACTGGGAAGTGTCACGTTCAACCACCAAGGTACTCCTTTAAAGAAAAGAGATAATCAAACGTATGTTGAGTTTGCTCGAGAATCTATGTCTTTATTTGATCGCTGGTGTGTTTCCACTAAAGTTAGCACATTTGAAGATTTGCGTAATCTTATGGTGTTGGAGGATTTTAAAAACTCTGTGCCTGAACGCATTGCTACATATATTAATGAACACAAAGTGAGTACACCTGCAGCAGCTGCCGTACTAGCCGATGAGTTTGTTTTGACGCACCGAGGGGTGTTTGGAGATCACCGATATCGCAGTGATGCACCGCCCAGAAATGGCAGCTATGTTTACGATCCCTCAGCAAACAGGATAAGCGACGGTAATCCTGTTGGCAGGCGTTTTGAGACCCGACATTGTAATTTTTGTAAGATGCGTGGACATGTGGTGGCAAACTGTTCAATTTTAAAGGCTCAGTCCCATGTAAAACCCGCAGCTTTGGTTGCTCCGTTGCGATCGCGGAGGCTGGCTGTGGCGTCTCCTTGGAGAAGCTTAACGTCTCAGGAACATGGGGATATTTGTGATTACGCCCCGTTTCTTACGAATGGTTCCGTATCTTTACCAGGTACGGCAGAAATGAGATCGGTTAAGATACTTCGAGACACTGGGGCAGCACAGTCTTTTCTCCTTGAGGGTATTTTACCCCTTTCAGCTGAGACTTCTACTGGGAGCAGTGTATTGGTTCAGGGTTTTGGAATGGGCTTTGTGGAGGAGCCTTTGCACCGCATTAATATTACTTCGGACCTAGTGTCTGGAACCGTGGTGGTAGGAGTGTGTCCCTCATTGCCTGTAGAGGGAGTCACCTTCCTGATGGGAAATGAGTTGGCAGGGGGTGCGGTTTGGAAAGGGGTGGAAAGGCCCATCGAGGTCGTTACTGTGCCGTGCCCGTCCAGGGAGCCCGATCTGTGTACCCAGAGGTTCCCTGGGGTTTTTCCCGCCTGTGCCGTCACTCGAGCAATGAGTCGCCGTGATAATTCGCCCTCTGTTTCCCGGGTGCCTAAGCCTGACCCACCCTGCTGCTTAGATTGGAGTGAAACTTTTATGGCTAATCCTGAGAAGTGTATTCCACTCCAGGTTTTCCCGACAGCCAAAGCCAAAGAGGACGTTGTCTCTGAGGAGATGCCCTTGAGTGGGGTGTGTGACTTGTCAGTGTCCAGAGAGGAAATAGTGGCAGCTCAGACAGCTGATTGTGCTCTGTCTGTCCCTTTTGAGCAGGTTATCCCTGATAGTGAGCTGGATTCTGTGTCCCAGGGTTACTTCACTAAAGAGGGTGTGTTAATGAGAAAATGGAGGCCCAGTAGCATGTCTGCTGAGCGTGTTGTAGTCTATCAGGTAGTTATTCCCTCGCCTTACAGGCAGCAGATTTTGAGTGTCTCCCATGATGGTATAGCTGGACATTTAGGAGTAAATAAAACATACAATCGTGTTCTTTGCCAGTTTTTCTGGCCGGGATTGAAAACAGATGTAGTGCAGTATTGTAAAACTTGTTACGTTTGCCAGCTCACTGGTAAACCTAATAAAATCATTCCACCTGCGCCATTGTTTCCGATCCCCATAATTGGCGAACCGTTCAAACATCTTATTGTTGATTGTGTTGGTCTGCTTCCTCGGTCCAAAGCTGGAAACACGTATTTGCTCACTATGATGTGCCAAGCTACACGATATCCAGAGGCCGTGCCGTTGCGTACGATTACGGCTAAAGCCGTTTTGAAAGCTCTGACCAAGTTTATAACAGTTTTTGGCATTCTCAAAGTGGTTCAGACAGACCAGGGAACCAATTTTATGTCCCGTGTTTTTGCCCAAGTTCTTCGACAGCTCAGAATAAAGCACAACGTGTCTAGTGCCTATCACGCTGAAAGCCAGGGCGCCCTCAAACGCTTCCATCAAACATTGAAGTCCATGCTACATGCGTACTGCCATGAGCTGGAGAAGGATTGGGAGGTGGGACTCCCCTGGTTGCTTATGGCCGCCCGTGAGGTGTCACAGGAAAGCACAGGTTTTAGTCCTACTGAATTGGTGTTTGGACACCAAGTTAGAGGTCCCCTTGGGCTGATTAGAGATCAATGGCTTCCAGAAACACCTCCGGCTAACATGTTGAACTACGTGAATGATTTTCGCCTTCGGTTGTATAGGGCGTGTGCGTTGGCTAAGAAAAACCTAGAAGGCTCCCAGAAGAGAATGAAGGGTTGGTTCGATCAGAAGGCTAAAGTCCGCCACTTTGATCCTGGAGATAAAGTCTTGGCATTGCTGCCCATTCTTGGTTCGGCCTTACAGGCTAGGTTTAGTGGACCTTACGTTGTGGAGCAGAGGGTTTCAGACCTAAACTATTTGATTAACACTCCAGATAGGAAAAAGCGTTCAACTGTGCCATATTAACATGCTGAAGCCGTATTATGCTCGCCCTTCCGAGCCGTTGTCAGCCGGGCCGAATGCTGAGGCTTCCTTATCTGTCCCTGTTAAGCCTGTAGCCTTGTCCTCGGTGCTGAACCCCTTTGATCCTCCTGCATTTGCCAGCTCCATGGCTGACCACCCTTCTCAGCCTCCGTGGGTGGTAGACACAGGGGAAGATGAAGTATTGCCAGCTGAGGAGGTATTTAGGGGTAGGTTATATAATTCACAGTTCCTTAGGAACCTTGAAACACAGTTTTTGTTTTTGACCAGTTCCAAACAGTCTGACCTTGTCTGTTTGATTAAGTCTCATCTATCTCTCTTTCCTAATATTCCTTCACGAACTACGCTTGTGGAGCATGATATTGATGTGGGTGAACATCTACTTAAAGAATTGAATTATATGCTTGAAAATAACATTGCGCGGCCCAGTTTTTCTAGCTGGTCTAGCTCATGCTTGCTAATTGGGAAGCCGGATGGCTCGTATAGGTTTTGTCAACTTTATCATAAAGTTAATGCTGTAACAAAAGCTGACTGCTACCCTCTCCCGAGAATGGAGGACTGCATAGACCAGGTTGTTTCGGCACAATTTGTCAGTAAATTTGACCTCCTCAAGGGTTACTGGCAAGTCCCGTTGACCCAGAGAGCGAAATAGGTTTCTGCGTTTGTAACCCCACAGGGTTTATACTCTTATTCAGTCATGGCTTTTGGTATGCGTAACGCCCCCGCAACTTTTCAGCGGTTAATGAACTGCGTGCTGTCTGGTCTCCAGGGGTGCGCTGCATATCTAGATGACGTCATTGTGTTCAGTGACACTTGGCCTCAACATCTGGCGTGGATCAGAGCCTTGTTTGCTCGTCTAGTAGATGCAAACCTTACTGTGAACCTGGCTAAATGTGAGTTCGGACAAGCCACGGTCACATACCTTGGCAAGGTGGTTGGCCGTGGTGAGGTCCGGCCCGTGCGCGCCAAAGTCGAGGCTATTGACCGTTTTCCTGCTCCGACTAGTAAGAAGGAAGTGATGAGATTTTTGGGAATGTCTGGTTATTATCGTGGGTTTTGCCCAAATTTCTCTGCTGTAGTCGCCCCCTTGACTGACCTCCTCGGGGGTAAGGTCCCGTTTCATTGGTCCCTCGCTTGTCAGATCGGGACGGAGTGTAGCACAGTGGGTAAAGAACTGGGCTTGTAACCGAAAGGTCGCAAGTTCGATTCCCAGGTAGGACACTGCCGTTGTACCCTTGAGCAAGGTACTTAACCGAAATTGCTTCAGTATATATCCAGCTCTATAAATGGATACAATGTAAAAATGCTATGTAAAAGTTGTGCCTAAATGCCTGTAATGTAAAGATCACTTTTGAAAATGTCAAAGCCCTTTTATGTAATGCTCCCGTTTTGTCAGCCCCTCATTTTGACAAGCCGTTTAAGCTCGCCATTGATGCTAGCGACGTAGGTGCCGGTGCAGTCTTGTTACAGGAGGATGAGCTGACCATTGATCACCCGATGTATTTCTTTTCCCGTAAATTCAATAAACACCAACGCCACTACTCCACCATTGAAAAGGAGACTTTAGTTTTTGTCTGGGCAGTGCAACATTTCGAGGTCTATGTCGGCTCTGTTAATCACCCTGTGCTGGTGTTTACGGACCATAACCCGTTAGTTTATTTACATTAGATGCAAAACAAAAACCAGCGCCTCATGCGCTGGAGCCTGTTTTTGTAGGGGCATCACCTGGAGATTCGGCACATTCGTGGGAAGGACAATGTGGTAGCAGATGCGTTGTCCCGCAGATGTGCCGAGTCTAGGGATGCGTCTTGATGCGTTGATCACGTGGCTTGTTGACAGGCCGCCGTCAGTTGCGGCGTTTCTCTCTCTGTTCGTCTCCCCTCGTTCTCTTTCTATCCTCAAGTTGCAGTGGCATGGCAGAAGAGGTTCAACGCTGGGAGTCAAAGTGGGAAGTCTCGGCTGTCGATGCTTGGAGTTGGTATTTATGATTTGGTATTTGTTTGTTTGAATTTCTGTTTTGGGGACTGGTGTCCCCAGCTGGTGGGGGGGGGTGTTATGCCCCTCCGTGTCAGGTGAGGGCGCTGGCCGTTTGGAGGCCTGTTTTCTAGTTTCAGATAATTGGAAGCACCTGTGGTGGTGCCCATAAAAGGAAGCCTGGAGTCGGCTTCTCGGGAGGGGGCTTTATTTTCTCCTCGCCGTTGGACCACGGTCGTATCTGGATTTCACCTTATGTTGTATAGTTATTTTGTCATTACGTATAGTGTTCTAATAATAAAAAGTATTGGTTATTATTGGGAAACCTTGCTGTCGGCATCGCTTATGTTTGCGGGTGTGGAGAGCAACCGTAACACCACTCTCTTTCTAGATCTGGATCCTGGTAGGGATCAAACCTCATTGTACAATGTAAGTCATATTCTGGCTCAGTTGCCTGCGGGATGTGAGCCTCAACATATTTTTGCCAAGTGCTCCACACTTGGTCTTTTACTTGAGTCTCAATATCCCCTACCCAATAAACATTTGCCATGTGGAGGTTTTCACTTCTCATATAGTACATTCCTGTTAAATCTATGCCCCCTCCTTCACAGTTTAATTTTAGTCCTAAGGCCAGAATTGCATCTCTTCCTAGAAGGCTTATGGGGGAATTTTTGCATACTACTACCTCTAATTTTGCTTCTTTCGCGCCTATTTTTATTAATACCGTGGTCGGGCTTATCATTGTTTCCCCCGAGAACCCTACTGTTTGAATAACTTCTCCCGACAGTGGCAGATGTGAGGCATATTCTTTCTTAATGCATGTGCATGTTGCTCCAGTATCTATCATCATAGGGACAGTTTTTCCTCCGATTTGTACATTTATTATAGGTTCTTATTCTGGCCCGTTTGTTATCATTACATGCTGTCCTACTCTGCCTGGGTTCTCTGGGCACCCCTATTGGGCACCTTGGTAATTTACAGGTCCCCCACTGATATGGGGGCCTAGCCTGGGGAGGTGGGGCCAAGTTGGGGTAACCCTGCGATTGCTGAGGCTGATTAGGTACCCAGGTCCCCTGGTTACCTGGGTACATCCCTTGGGCGTTTGGACACCGTCTTTTTATGTGCCCCTCCTGACCACATCCATAGCAAACTATGGGGCCCTGTCTCTGTTGATTAGGAAAGCCTTGTTGGTTCCAATTTCTATTTTGCATGTTGTTATTCTGATTCTGCTGCCCTTTCCACTGATTCTTTTGACTACCATTCCCTGGCCCTCCCCCCATTTGATTCCCACCCGGTTGTGGCCCCCCCCCCCCCCTTTCATATTACCTTGCAAGGCCACTGGGTGAGGGATGCCGGAGAAGTTGTAGATCACCGTCGGCTGGGGCACCATCAGGCTGCTCCATGGTTCAGGCGGGGGGGGGGGGGCTTCAAAGTCAAAGAATCCATTGTCCATATTCTGTATTTTCACAGATGCCACTTTTTTCGCCTCTTTTTCTTTATCCAGCTCTTTTATTTCTCTCGCCTTTTTTTTTTTGGCTTTCAGCTCCTCCAGCTGCAACTGCAGTAGCTTCCTTTGAATGTTTTTTGTTTGATCTTCCAGCTTTTTCCCCTTTCTGCTGCCTTTCTACAGCGTGCACCACATGATCCACAAATTCTCTGTGTGTCATGGTGTTCAGTCCCACCACCTCATCGAGGCGGCGCCCCACTTCCTGTGACAACCCCTGGCTTTGCGGAAGAGGGTGGTCATTATGGGATCTGCCCGTACGTCCCTTTCAGTTATCAATCTCCACCTGCGCAACTGCGTGTGGATGTATGTTGCTGGCGGTTCATTGTCTTTTAACGGCGGTCCCGTTAAGGTTGTTATGTCCGGTCGTGCGGGATACAGGGCTCGCAGAGCAGTCCAAACAACCCCACACACGTTATCAAACGGCCCACCGTCCACTGCTGGAGACTGCGCATGGTTTCTGTCAAAGCCAGCCTGCTCAAATATGTCCAGCATTGTTTCCATCCCCACAACCTTTCCCAGGAGAGCCTTCAGGTCCCCCACAGCCAGGATCCGGCCTGTCGTCTCCTCCTCCAGCACCCTGATCCAGTGGCTCGCCCCATTCTGCAAATCAGGGAGATTGGTTATTACATTATGCATATCTTGGGTGGACCAGGGAATGTATCGGGGTACACCGCCTTCCCTAATCAACAATGGCACTATGGTATTGGGGTTTTTAGTATTATGGCTATATCCTTCTGCTGCTGGGTTACGCCGGGTTGGCGGTCTTTTTCATACATTTTGATATCGCCCAGCTAAGGCTCCCCCCACCTATGCAGGCCCCTCTTCCCCGTCTGACTCTTCTTCTTCTTCTGCCTCATTATTACTTGCCTGGCTTGCCTCACTGTCGCTTGCCTCACGTTTTTCTGCTGGGGAGAACTCCTCCTCCCCTTTATTATATTCTAATTTATATTCTGCTTGGGGGATTTGCTTTTTATTTGTAGTGCCACATACCAGAGACACCGACAATTTCTGCAACTGCCCTCCACGCTGTGTTCTTCTTGTTGGTGTCTCTGTAGGAGGGCAGCGCAGGATCGTACAGACATGGGTAACCCGACACGGAAATTATGAGCGAGTCTTCCATTTTTTTTTAATGTGGAACTAAAATTAGAAAAAAATGGGGACAATTTAAATGACAGATCTTTAGATCAAATCAGATTGGTAACCACGACGCGGCGAGGGGTCAAAGTTGAATTTTCGCCATCTCCCCCGCGGCCTTGCCGCCTCTCGCCAATGCCGCCGGCAATCCCAACATGCCTTGTGGGGTCTGACCCCTCATTCAAAATGAATGGAGGTATAGTGTGGCTTCACCGTTACGCCTTTCTTTGGTAGCTTAATAGACATTTAGTGGCTTATGACACAGTTTCAAATGACAACCTAAAAATACACAGTCATTTGATTTCCATTAAAACTAGGATGACCCATCAGTGTTTCTCTTTGGTCTCACAATGAGCCGGTCATAGCTGATTATGGCATAATTACCCTTCGCTCTGGCTTCTCTCATTGCACGATTCCTCTGCATGATCCGAAGTTATTCCATCAATTATAATGTTATTCCTTCGGCTTTGGTTCTCCAAATAATTGAGACGCTCAAGGAGGATATTAGACTGAACCGGAGTGGAGTGAAGTTGCTTTACCAGTTTGTCTAAGTCCTTAAAAGCATTTCTATCCACGGCCTGTGTTATTTTATTTCGTCAATGTCCTTCTGAGAGTATTTTAGACTGTTACTCAAGTACATTTACATTACAGGCATTTGGCAGACGCTCTTATCCAGAGCGACGTACAACAAAGTGTATAACCAAAACCAGGAACAAGTATGACGAAACCCCTAGAGAGAAGTACCGGTCCCAGTGCAGGGAACAACCGCATAGTTCAACTTGGACCCTGAGGGTTAAACTGATTAACACTAACAACGAGAACGGCAACAACGCAATCTATGGAAAAAATACAAGCAGTAGTCTTGAGGTGAGTCTTCAGTTGTCGTTTGAAATGGGTCAGTGTCTCAGCTGTTCTGACCTCCACAGGGAGGTCATTCCACCATCGTGGGGCCAGAACAGACAGGAGACGTGTTCTGGAAGTGCAGGTGCAAAGAGGGGGAGGTGCTAAGCGTCCTGAGGTAGCAGAATGGAGGGATCTGGCTGGCATGTAGGGTTTGAATATCTTGTGGAGGTATTCTGGGGCTGATCCCTTGACTGCCTGGTATGCTAGGACCAATGTTTTAAATTTGATGCGAGCTATAACAGGCAGCCAGTGGAGGGTAGTGAGCAGGGGAGTGACGTGGGAGTGTCTGGGGAGATTGAAGACCAGACGAGCCGCAGCATTCTGAATGAGTTGCAGGGGTCTGGTGGCAGATGCCGGTAGTCCAGCCAGAAGAGAGTTGCAGTAGTCCAGGCGGGATAGAACCATTGCTTGGACCAGGAGCTGGGTTGAGTAGGTGGTGAGAAAGTGGCGGATTCTGCGGATGTTATACAGGAAAAATCTGCACGCCCGGCTTACTGCTGCGATGTTCTTTGAGAGGGACAGCCTGTTGTCCATCACCACTCTGAGATTCTTGGTACAGGGTGATGATGTCACTAAGGTGTCCCCTAGGGAAATGGAAAAGCGAGGAGGGGAGAGGATAGAGCAGGATAAAGATTAGCTCCGTCTTTCCCGGGTTGAGCTTCAGGTGATGATTGTCCATCCAGCTCTGTATGTCCCTCAGGCAAGCGGAGATGCGGGCAGGGACCTGTGTGTCCGATGGGGAGAAGGAGAGAAAGAGTTGCGTGTCGTCGGCATAGGAGTGATAGGACAAGCCATGGGCAGATACTACAGGGCCAAGGGATCTGGTGTACAAGGAGAAGAGAAGGGGACCGAGGACTGAGCCCTGGGGAACTCTGGTGGCGAGGGGACGGGGTGGTGATACCTTACCTGCCCAGGCAACCTGGAAGGAACGGTCAGAGAGTTAAGACTCAATCCAGTCAAGGACTGTGCCGCAGATCCCTGTTGCTGCCAGGGAGGACAGGAGGATAGAGTGCTCCACAGTGTCAAATGCAGGTCTAGAAGAATCAGGACAGAGGAGAGGGAGGCTGCTCGTGCAGCATGGAGTGACTCACTGACCGAAAGGAGTGCAGTCTCGGTCGAGTGGCCCGGCCTGAAGCCAGACTGGTGGGAAAAAAACAAACTCATCTGGCGATCCTGAAGGGAAGTGGAAGATAGTGTTGGAATGTTGAAAGTAACACACAGACTCATTTGGGAGCTTATGCAGAAATAAAGAATGTGAGCCCTCAGAGAGAGGACTGCAGAGAAACAACTTACAACTGCCCTACAGGACACAGAGAGAGGGGGTTCAGGGCTGTCAGGAAACAGAACGCATGTTGCTCTGCAGCTGGAACCTTAGAAACTGTCTGCACTGGCTGTTCCAGGGTTTTGTGGCTTTATGAAGAACTTCCAGACTGCAAAGGCACTGCCAGCCAGAACCAGCAGCAACACCATCACTCCCACCACTATCCCAGCCACTGCTCCAGCAGAGCGCCCTGCAGAGAACATGGAGACAGAGGGACTCATTTGGGAGAAATAGAGAAGAGCAGGTAATAATCAAGAAGGAAAGACTACAATAATAATATTAATAACATCAACAATGATAATAACAACAACGTCAATAATAATACATTTAGCAAACATCCAGAGGGACTTACAAAAAGTGCCTCCATAAAGGTTCATACAACAAGCAGAGCTGATGCCAAGTTAGCAGTCTGACTAAGTGTAGTAGCACATTAGTAGTAGGCACTGAAGTAATGTTGTAAACCTACAACATAATAGGAAGTGCCAGCATAGGTTGGAGGAGACTGTGGATGCTAAGGCAGTAGGACTCTGAGATGGAGCCCTGGGGAACTCCTGCACTAAGTGTTAAGACAGCAGGACTGTGCTGATAAGTTAGGAAAAGTACATCCCGTTGGAATTGCTGAGATACCGGTTTGAGGGCCAGAGTCACCATCAGGATCAACTGTATCAAACGCAGCAGAGAGATCAAGACAAGATCAAGAAAGGGAACGGGGGGGCAGTTTTTGCAGATTTGCATGATTCTGTTATGGGGGTGGGGGGGGCTATAGTGACATTTTTCTACTCTCAGGTAAGCCACTGCCATTTCCTAGGACATTTTCTGTGCCTAAATCCTGTCTTATAGCAGCTTAAAGTAATCAGAGCATTTTCTCCAGCTTTATTTTATAGACAGAAAACCCAGTACAGTAATTTGTGGCCAGATAGAGGTGAAAACCTGCACTAAAGGCTGCAACAGGCCATTTTTATACTGTCTGGAGTAAAGCAGTCCACAGGCCGATACATTTCAGTAAATTCAGTGGCGTTATGAAAATATACAAATTTTATGCAAATTCCATAAAAACTGTAGACTAATTAAAAGAGAATCAGTCTTACTTTCAATAATTGTAAGGCCTTAGTACACTGATAGTCTACAATCATTGTTTGATAAATGTTTTATTTAGCAAATTTGTGGAAAGACAGAAAAATTGACAAAGCTAGGCTACATCTTAGAAACCATAGCCTAAGATTGCAAAAGCCCAAAACCTATACTTTTGTGTCTCTTATGTGTATTGTGCAGCCATAAGTCAGAGGAATAACAGAGTGGACCAGTAAGATGCTGAGCCCTGCATCTGCACAAACACAAAGAGCTGAAGAGGAGGACCATACCTGAGACTCGCACAGAGACTGAGCCGATGGTCTTCTTAGTCTCAGGATCGGTCACCTTGTAGACTCCGGCATCCTCCCGTGTCACACTCCTCAGCAAAAGGGTGTAGTTCTGGGCCAGAAGCTCACATCTCTGAGCACAACGCTCCCCATACCTGGCTGGGCCTTTATTTGCATCGAGCATCAGCACCTCATCTGAACCAAGGCCTGCACTGAATGTTACCCTCACTGGGTCTGCGGTATAGAGCGGTATGGAGAGCAAACCACCGGGCGTCACTGTGAGGTTCTGGGGTGGGTGGCCTGTGAGGGCAGGGAATTCATTTACATGTTTACATATTTTACATTTACATGCATATTTACAGGGGATATGAACACATTATCAACAGCAGTCAGCTTGATCATGTAAAAAGGTAAAAATGATACAGGGCAAATTATGGCATCCAAAAATTACTGGTGTCATCTTTCATCAAATCTGCGGTACATCAAGCAATACTTCTGTAAATTATGAAACATTGTTACACTTGCCCTGATTAAAATTACCACATGAAAAAATAAATAATACACACCAGACACACTTATACACCTGAGCTGCTCGGCTGCCCTACAGAACTGAAGATCTAAAGTGAATTTTACCTGTCACAACGACACTGGCAGAATCTGGATTCCCCCTCTCTTTCGGACTGTTGTAGAAGCACTGGTAGTCGCCTTCATCTGAAAACCGTGTCTGTCTGATGGTGAAAGACATGTTTCCATAGACGGCTTGTTCTGGGGAAACTGAAGCTCTGTTCTCGAACCTGGGCCCATATGTGGTGGTGGTCTTAAGGAGCTGGTAAACGTTCTCTCCACCTCTCTTCCAGAGGATATCCAGATCATCAGCACGCGCTTGCATATTAATTTTCCCAAAACAAGGAAGACTGGCGGACATTCCCATCGCTACGGAAACATTTGATGGTTCTGAGAGAGAGACAGAAAAAGAGAGAGGGAAAGAGAGAAACAGGCAGACAGAGATTTACAAAGTATTCCTGGCATACAGGAATTAACAGCTTGTTGCTTGGGGTAGATGAAGGCCCTGATGCAGCATATGCCGTCTACTGCATACCACCCGAGGCTTGTGGGTTTTATACAGACTGGAATGATCCTGTCCCCCCAAAAACAATCGTAAGAATAATAGTAGTAATATCCTTTGTCAAAAAACAGCTTTTAGGGCTATCAAATCCACAAGCACTAAAAACATTCACTCAATCTGTCGTAAAAAAGGCAACATGCACTGACCTCCAATTTCTAGTTTCACATCAGAAAGTATGATCCCAATCCCATCTATGTACTGGCATTTGTAAATGCCGAGGTCACTGTACACCACAGGACTGAGGAGAAGGCTGTAGTTTCCCGGCTCTTTTAAGTAGAAGGATTCCACCCGTCCC
The DNA here is from genome assembly GCF_013347855.1 of Anguilla anguilla. Classification (NCBI taxonomy): domain Eukaryota; kingdom Metazoa; phylum Chordata; class Actinopteri; order Anguilliformes; family Anguillidae; genus Anguilla; species Anguilla anguilla. The sequence goes on along the minus strand of NC_049219.1, from coordinate 5,265,726 downwards.
TGGAAGCCGTCTCCAGAGGAAAAGGATCCGGTGTAGAGGTCAGCCACATCCAGCCAGTCAGGATACCCATACTGCTGAAAGCGCCACTCCACATCCCTGCTGGGGGCTCCACGGCAGGGGAGAGTGAGGGAACGGCCGATGTTCACAAACATGTGGACAGAGTAGACTGGAGATGCTGCTAGCTGGGCTAGGGGAGGGAAGTTGGATGTTCAGTCAGCATAAGAGGGAGAAATAATAATAATAATAACTTTATTTATATAGCACCTTTCATACAGAGTATGCAAAAGTGCTGTGACAGATCAACACAGTCATACCACAATATCAGAATAAAACCATATCACCAAAACACAATGGACCATAATCACAACACTGAATAAAACAATAAAAAATGTAATAAAATGAATAAATAAATAAATAAATAAAAGGACTAGAAAAGGGTATCGTTATTTGTATGCCAGGTTAAAAAGATATGTTTTCAACAGTTGTTTAAAAATGTCTACTGAGTCCACCTCTCTAATACCTTTTGGCAGGAGGTTCCATAATTCTGGCACGTAGTGGATGAAGGCGGCTTCCCCAATTTTCTTTTGGGGTACCTTTGGTACATTTGGTACCGAGACCTGCCTCGGAGGACCTAAGGGCTCGTGAAGGGACATGGGACATAGGACACCAGGGACTCTAAAATGTATGGGGGTGCTAAGCCATTAAGAGCCTTAAAAACAAGTAACAAAATTTTAAAATCAACTCTAAAAGACACAGGGAGCCAGTGCAGTGCAGCCAAGACAGGGGTTATATGCTCTCTCTTCTTTGTTTTTTTTAATCTTCTGTAAATATCACAGGGCTTGGCCTTTCATGTATAAGAGGGAAATCTCAAAGGCTGGACCTTTCATGAATACGAGGGAAATCTCACAAGGCTGGACTTTTCATGAATAAGAGAGAAATCTCCCAGAACTGGGCCATTCACGCAAAAGAATGAATAATTTACAGTTTAAATCATTTAAATCTAAATTTTTGTCCACCAATATGGCAGTGAAGCATGAAGTTTTTTATTTTTTATTTTTTAATGTGCACACACACACACACACACACAAGCATATACAATGCTGTAAAAAAGTGTTTGCCCCTTCCTGATTTCTTTTATTACTGAATATTTGTCACACTGAATGGTTTCATATTATTAGACAAAATGTAATATTACACAAAGAAACTAAAACACATATCTTCTTAAATGAAGTCCCACTCAAAGTCCATGAGTCTCCTCAGTAGAGTGGATACATGTGGATTGACTGCTGTCTTTTTGTTGGGGACTTAGCCAGTTTTCTTTGAGAACACTTCACACCGTCCAGCCTTGGTGCCTCTCTAAGGGTTCATTCCAACGAAGCGCCTGAAAAATGATCGCGTTTCTTCAGACACTGTGTAAAAATCAAGTTGTGTAACTCACTCAGATTGACAACACAATAAAAGGTAGCAAATGTATAGATGTGCAATAGCATGTCATCGAAAAGTTAAGAAAAATACAGGTTTCACTAAAAGTATCTAACCTTTGGATGAATTCGAGTGTGCATGCTGCCTCTTCTTGGTATTGAAGATTAAAGGTGTACAAGGTGGAAAATAATGCAGCAAGTCCCGTCAAGAAGGTGGGCTGGATCCCATCACATATGATGTGGCCCTCAAGGCTGACCATCCAGCGCTGAAAACAGCTATCTGCCGTTTCACCTGAACCATAGAATTTTCCTCTGTCAAATTTATGGGTTTTTAGTCCATGTTTGAAATTAATTGTGTTGAGTGGTGAAAAAGAATTTTGCCAGTACTGGCTGAGAAACCTTTTTTTATCCATTATGAATATTCTGTCCATCTGTTTCTATAGTACCCTGAATCAATATTTCTCCAACAGTTACTGCCTCTCATTTCAACAATAGTTGCACAGTAACATGCAGAGATGTGAAGTTTTTATTGTTACAGAACAGTTATTGTGATATAAATTTGTGCATCTTGTTTGGCTTGTGCCAGAAAGATGAACAGCTGTGGTTTTTTGATGCTCACAGCATGCAACAAAGCAACGATTATCTTAAAAATAACCTTGGCTTAAATTTTGAATCTGCACGGCTAAATTACCACCCAATAACCAGCGTGCACTCTTATTGTTAGGCTACTTCTGAACTGTTGAAGTGACTTCCATAGACTGTAAAAGGTTTACACTGTCAAGACTATCATTATGCTTCATGAATTCACTGGCAAAATACATGTGTCCACACGTTAACTTAGACATGTAGAAATTAAAATGAGCTCCTTGTGTTGTCTGATTAATCGGCAATCACCTATGAAATTCTAGCTAGCTGCTGAATCCTTCTATCACAATGTGCACATATTCAGTAATGCAAACAAACTGGAAACATCACTGATAGACTTTGCACCGATTTATGAATTAAATAAAATTGCTACTCACCAAATAATTAGTAAGATGGGGATGGATTAAGAAAAGAAAGGATCCAGCTTCACATGTGCAGTCCACGTGGAATTGCTCTTCCCAAAATGCAAAAAATACTGCATGATACTGTTACGTAAGACAGGGCCTACTCTGGACGATTGATTAGCGGTTAAGCGCTGTATTTTAGGAATACATTATAGTTCTGTTAAAAAACGGTCAATGGAGTGAAATTTAACAGATTTTCTTTTGTATTAACAGGAAAACGCTGTATTTAAAAATAACTGGTTAATACTGTTGAAATCCTGCTGTTAATTTACTGCAGTCATTTACAGTGTGTCCAATATTTTTTGAACCCCGAATATGGGGGGACCATGTACAAAAGGTGCAGTCATTTCTAAACGGTTCATCCGATATGGATGAAAATACCCTCAAAGTAAAGCTGACAGTCTGCACTTCAACCTCATTGTCATTGTATCCTTTCAAACTCAAAGTGCTAGAGTAAAGAACCAAAATAACAAAAAATGTGTCACTGTCTAAAGAATTATGGTGCTCATATATACATACCAAACTTTTGAGCGGTAGTGTGTGTGTATATATATATATATATACACACACACACACACACTACCGCTCAAAAGAAAAATACAGGTTTACCGCTTAGAAATAATGATTTTTACTTGAAATAATAATTTTGTCCTTCAAACTTTGCTTTTGTCAAAGAATCCTCCATTTGCAGCAATTACAGCCTTGCAGACCTTTGGCATTCTAGCTGTCAGTTTGTTGAGGTAATCTGAAGAAATTTCACCCCATGCTTCCTGAATCACCTCCCACAAGCTGGATTGGCTTGATGGGCACTTCTTACGTACCATACGGTCAAGCTGCTCCCACAACAGCTCAATAGGGTTGAGATCTGGTGACTGCGCTGGCCACTCCATTACAGACAGAATACCAGATGACTGCTTCTTCCCTAAATAGTTCTTGCATAGTTTGGAGCTGTGCTTGGGGTCACTGTCCTGTTGTAGGAGGAAATTGGCTCCAATCAAGCGCCGTCCACAGGGTATGGCATGGTGTTGTAAAATGGAGTGATAGCATTCCTTATTCAAGATCCCCTTTACCCTGTACAAATCTCCCACTTTACCAGCACCAAAGCACCCCCAGACCATCACATTTCCTCCACCATGCTTGACAGATGGTGTCAAGCACTCCTCCAGCATCTTTTCATTTGTTCTGCGTCTTACAAATATTCTTCTGTGTGATCCAAACACCTCAAACTTCGATTCGTCTGTCCATAACACTTTTTTCCAATCTTCATCTGTCCAATGTCTGTGTTCTTTTGCCCATCTTAATCTTTTCCTTTTATTGACCAGTCTCTTTCTTTGCTACTCTGCCTAGAAGGCCAGCATCCTGGAGTCGCCTCTTTACTGTTGACGTTGAGACTGGTGTTTTGCGGGTACCATTTAATGAAGCTGCCAGTTGAGGACCTCTAAGGCGTCTGTTTCTCAAACTAGAGACTCTGATGTACTTGTCCTGTTGCTCAGTTGTGCACCGGGGCCCCCCACTTCTCTTTCTATTCTGGTTAGAGCCAGTTTGCGCTGTTCTGTGAAGGGAGTAGTACACACCGTTGTATGAGATCTTCAGTTTCTTGGCAATTTCTCACATGGAATAGCCTTCATTTCTCAGAACAAGAATAGACTGACGAGTTTCAGAAGAAAGTTCTTTTTTTCTGGCCATTTTGAGACTATAATCAAACCCACAAATGCTGATGCTCCAGATACTCAACCAGCCTAAGCAAGGCCAATTTTATTGCTTCTCTAATCAACACAAAAGTTTTCAGGGGTGCTAACATAATTGCACAAGGGTTTTCTAATGATCAATTAGCCTTTTAACATGATAAACTTGGATTAGCTAACACAATGTGCCATTGGAACGCAGGAGTGATGGTTGCTGAAAATGGGCCTCTGTACGCCTATGTAGATACTGTATTCCATTAAAAATCAGCCGTTTCCAGCTATAAGGCATTTATCACATTAACAATGTCTAGACTGTATTTCTGATCAATTTAATGTGATTTTAATTGAAAAAATTGTGCTTTTCTTTCAAAAATAAGGACATTTCTAAGTGACCCCAAACTTTTGAGCGGTAGTGTATATTGGCAAAGCGTAGGTACAACAAACAATAAACAATGAACAGAATACAACTATGTGTGTGTGTGCATGGTATTTGTGTATGTTAGCTGGTGTAATGTCAAGTGTAATTAGGTGAAACAGTAATTAAAAAGTATACTTAATTAATTTTAAAAAAGTGATTTTGTAATTGCTTATGTGTTATAATGACTTACTGTTAATTAATTACTTACTGTCCCTCAGTGTGTGGCAAGTGGCAGTGTATTGAGCAACCAAAGCCACACATTCTCTCCTCTGTCCCAAGAGGAATGGCAGCTTCTCTACCTCTGATAGTGCCTCAAATTGAGGGCAAACAATCAATGACAACAGAGTCCCTCTGGACTATTTCTGATAAGCAAAATAAATAACAAGTAAATTACGTTAGCTAGCTAGATAGAAAACTATGTCTAGCCAGTATTATTTGGGGTTACCAGTCAAAGAAAAGAACCGTTATTTGGCCAAACTCAAGTGCGATAAAGTTACACTACCAGAAAAACAAGAGCATAACCTTGGCAACGCGCGTGCGTCCGATGAAAGCGTCTATAGTTGGTGCTTGCCATTTACTTCGTATTTTTGAGAGATAACTGGACATCGTTACCTATTAAAATGTAAGTCCTGTAAAAATACACATAATAAACTGTATTTTTTTAAAATCAACTTCATACATACACATTTAGTCATACTAATACAGCCTTATTTACTGTATCAACTTTAGGACAAGCAATACGCTCGGAATTATTTTATATTTTCATATAGTTGCAAATCAGTTTACGTTTTCCTGTCTGTCGAACGAAGGTGGTCGATAATAGGTGCTCTCACTAGCACTCACTTCGTTTCAGGTAACAAACTCATGATAAGCGATAGCTAATAGCTAGCTGACCAGTAACAAGCCTTCAATAGTTATGAACAATTAACTAACTAAATTTATTGTAGCTAGCTAGCTAAACGTAGGTAACATTGTATAAATTATACACAGTAACGCTAGATCATTGCTAGTAGATACGCTTTAGCTACGTTTTGAACGTCATGATACCTGTTTCCAGTGACTTGACAGCGTTACATTGCCTGATCATTTTTAGTTGTGGTAACCTAGCAAGATGACCCAAACATAAGAGCCACAGTGTTTTTCCATCAATGCATGCTAAACAAATAAATAACCTACAGTAATTGCATTGGCTACACGTGCTGCCCACTAGCCCCAGTTTGTGTCTCATATAATCATAGTTTTTAAGCAACGTCATAGAAAGAGTGCACTTTTTACACAGGAATGTGCATGTAACCAGAATAGTTATGGATTATGCGAGGAGTGTATGATGCTCAGCAAGGTGCAATACTGTCAACACTATCTGTTTCTGTCATGTTTTTCTGGTAGTGTAACGTTATCGCATGAGTTTGGCCAAGTAACGGTTCTTTTCTTCGACTGGTAACCGCAAATAATACTGGTTAGACATAGTTTTAACTAGCTAGCTAACGTAATTTACTTATTTATTTTGCTTGTTATCAGAAATAGTCTAGAGGGACTCTGTTGTTATTGTTTGCGAAATTCTGCAGGAGGTTACGTTAGGACAGAAACAACGCACATGCGCAGTCACGTTTGTTTATGTTGTTACCGTTGAAAGGTCTATAATAATCGCAGGGATCGGACCTAACGACGCCACTGCTACTTAACCTCAAACGACCTTCACTTTCAACCTTTGGAAACCAAACACTTTCATTAGTGCCAAATGCATGTGTGTAGCTTACTCACCAAACAGGACGCAAAAACTTGAAAAGTTCATTTCAGGCTGGGAATCGCTACTGTTCGACTGTTCGTGCATTCTTCTTCTTCTTCTTTGGTGTTTTACAGCAGTTGAAATCCTTTTTAGTTGCATTACCGCCTCCTTCTGGATATAACCATGTATTGCTGTCTGGATCTCTTATATCCTTTTACTTATTCCAGTTGCCCTCAAAAAACTAAATATCTCCTTCTTTCCCTCCACCGTGTCTCCACACTCAAGCAGATCTGTAAACCTTTCCTCCACTCCTAGTCTCTGTAATCCTGTAAACATTACCCTTCTTTCTTGCTCATACTTCCTGCATTCAATCAGGATATGCTCCATTGTTTCCAATTCCTGACAAAATTCAATTTCATGAACTTGCATTTGTTCTGCAACGTCCTTGCCTACCCATCCAAAGCTTGTTTTTTGTGCTTTTTCTCTCTCCCAACTAGCCTCCAATACCCTCTTAGTTGGATGACTTTCTGTGTGTCCCCTTAGATTTATCCAGTAATTGGCCATCAAATGTTTCCTACGAATCCAGAGCGGCATGTCTCCTGCCTCGTTAGGGTTGTAACTAGGCAGCTGTTTCATAGGTGACTTAGTTGATGCGCCTGTCTTAACGACTAATTGTATTTTTATTTATTTTTATTTTTCCATAGATTGCGTTGTTGCCGTTCTCGTTGTTAGTGTTAATCAGTTTAACCATCAGGGTCCAAGTTGAACTATGCGGTTGTTCCCTGTACTTGGACCGGTACTTCTCTCTAGGGTTTTCGTCATACTTGTTCCTGGTTATGGTTATACACTTTGTTGTACGTCGCTCTGGATAAGAGCGTCTGCCAAATGCCTGTAATGTAATGTAATGTAATGTAATGCCTCAACTTGCAGTACACACACTGGCGCCGTTTTTACTGACCCTAAGCAAATCTTCAGAGCACGAGCCTGCACAACATCCAGGTCTGACAGCACAGTCTTGGCTGCTGAGCCATACACCACACTACCATAATCAATTCTTGCCCGGATTAGCGCTACATATATATATATACTTCAATGACGCTATATCAGCTCCCCATTCCAGCCCAGCAAGACATCTCATAACATTAATGACTTTCTTACTTTTTTCCACTATGCTTTTTATATGCTCTTTCCATGTTAGTCTGGGATCAAAATGTACTCCCAAGAAGCGAACGCATTCTACTCTCTCTAGGTTACTTCCGTATAACTTCAGATTCCTTGCTTCCCTGATTTTCTTACTTGTGAAGAACATAATTTTTGTTTTTCCCACAGAGAATTAAAAACCCCATTCTATTCCCCATCTTTCCACTCGATTTATCCCTTCTTGTAATTTTTTAACTATATGTTCTAGGTTCCTTCCCCTCTTCCATAAAGCCCCATCATCTGCAAACAGAGACCTTCCCATGCCTAACGGTATACTTTCAAATATATCATTTATCATGACTGAAAATAAAGTAGGACTTACAACACTCCCCTGGGGCGTACCATTTTCTACAACATGTTTACCTGAGACCTCTGACCCTATCTTGACCTGAATTGACCTATCACTTAGAAAATCCCTAATCCAATTGAAGATGTTTCCCTCAATTCCCATTTTATGAAGCTTGATTAACAACCCTTCTTTCCATAGCATATCATAAGCTTTTTCCACATCGAAAAATACTGCAGCCACAATCTCTTTATTCACCTGGGCTTTTCTTATCTCATCCTCTAAACACAGAACTGGATCCATTGTGTTCCTGCCTATCCTAAATCCACTCTGATATACAGCCATCAGTCCCCCTTTCTCCAGAAAGTGCATGAGCCTCTCATTAACCATCCGTTCCATTAGTTTACATATATGTGACGTTAAAGCAATGGGTCTGTAGTTTCCTGGCTTACTAGGATTTTCCCCAGGCTTTCTGATTGGAATTATAATTGCTTCCTTCCAGCTCATAGGGACTCGCCCCTCCTTCCACACTTTATTGAATAACATCAGCAATTTATTTAATCCTCCTTCACTTAAATGTTTAATCATTATATAGCTTATTCCATCTTTTCCCTGTGCACTCATTCCTGTTTTGCCTAATGCCCTCTTCATCTCTCCAACAGTAAATGGGACATTTCCACTGGTATTCTTTCTCCTTAGTGCATCCATGTTTCCAGCTTTGGTTTTTTCCCTGCCTTGCTTTTCTTCCTCATTCAGAGGAACTGTGTACTGTAACAAAAGTTTTTAAAAGTAATTCAGCCTTTTCTTTATTGGTTTTCGCCACTTCATTTCCGGTGCTCAGGACAGGGTAGTTCCATTCCCTCCTATCTCCTCCCATTTTCTTTATCATTCCCCAAACTTCTCCTATCTGAGTGGTGTTCCCAATTGACCCACAGAACTTCCTCCAATATGACCTCTTTGTCTGTCTTATCGTTTTCTTAACCATTGCCTGTGCTTTTTTGTACTGGACCAAATGCTGAAAATTATGGGACCTTTTGACCAGTTTAAATGCCTTGTTCCTACTCTTTACTGCTTGTTTGCACTTATCATCCCACCAAGGTACTAATTTCCTCTTTGTCCTACCTGTACTTTTAGGAATACAACTTATTGCAGCTGCCATTAGCCTATACCCTGCAATATTTTGCAGTTACTCATTTCTATACTCATATTGTCGCTAATCTGCTGTAGATGTTTATCACTTTCAGTCATGAAGTTTCCCCAGTTAGCTTTTCCAAAAATCCATTTACCACCTGTGTTCTCTGTATTCTGTATCATTACTATATTTATTTTACTGTATATTGGATAATGGTCACTACCTATGGTCCCTTCCTAATACACATCCCATTCGCACAATGGCGCTAAGGTATTGGTTACTAACGTCAGATCTATTACAGACGCCTTTCCAGTGTTCACATCTATCCTTGTGTTTCTGCCATCATTAATACAGACAAGGTGTTTTCCATCCAACAACTCTTCCACTACCTGCCCATTGTAATCTGTTTTATCACTCCCCCATAACGTATTATGTGCATTGAAGTCTCCACACCACACAATGCTTCCTCTATTTAATCCTTCTATGTCTTCCAGTCTGCTGAGTTCTAATTTCCTGCATGGATTATAGAAATTTATAACCACCAGGTTCTTCCTTTCTGCCCACACTTCAATAACCACACAACTCATTTCCAATATCAATATTTCTATAAGGAATGCCCTCCTTCACAAAGGTGACACAACCCCCTCCTGCCCCATCCTTCCTGTCCCGCCTGATTGCCACGTATCCATTTATTATAAAATCTAAACTTGGTTTTAACCATGACTCCTGGATACACAGCAGGACTGGTTTTTCCTTCTGACTATAAATGAACTTCTTAAAATCCTGGCCATTAGCAATCAAGCTTCTTGCGTTCCATTGGAGAATTAACATTACTACTACTATAATCCAATACATTGTGTTTCTTGACTTGCCTGAACACTTAACTCCTCCCTGATTTCCTCCCATTTTAACCCTCTTATACCCAGGTGATGCTGCTTTGACAATAATCTTGATTCTTTCCGTTTTTGAATTTACATCCGCAGTTGCGTTTATAACTCCCGCTATAAACGTCACCAGTTTCTTTTTCTCTATCAACAACTTCTTTTCCACCTCTTGCATTATGCTTGCCGCCGTTTGCTCTTTCCCTCCCCCCTGCTTGTCATTCAGTTTCTCCTGTCCAGCCATCTTAGCTGCCTTGGCATAAGATACTTTCTCTTTTGTTCTAACCTTCTGTACTGCAACCTCACGCTTCATTGCTTCACATCCCCAGTACGCAACACTATGTTCACCTCCACAGTTACAGCATTTCGGTTTTATACCTGACCCACACTTTCCATATTCATGATCACCACCGCACCTTGCACATCTTCTCTTGCCCTTGCACACCTTAGCTATGTGCCCAAACTCCTGGCAATTGAAACACCTCATTGGTTTTGGGACAAATTCCCTCACATTATATTTAATAAATCCAAAAAGAAATGCTTTTGGGATATCTTTGGTATCAAACTCAATCAGCACTGTTTCTGTATCTTTTTTCTCAGCTCCTCTTGTCATTCTTTTAACATTTTTAACTTTACTGTTACGCACTTTCAAGTTTTCCGCTAACTCCTTCATACTTACACTAAGGGGGATCCCTGTTATCACCCCCTTACACCCATTGAGACTCAGCTCTCCAACTTTCACTGTTTTTGCGACTTTAACTTTTCCTATACACAGTAGCTTTCTCGCCTTTTCTACTTGGTTCTCAGAGTTACATCCAATTAGCAAGTTACCATCCCCTAGCACTCTCGCATACTTGACTTCACCTACTTGTGCTCTGATTGAGTATGTGAGTCTAAGCGGGTCCGTTTTCTTCACTCCACCTTCTCATTCAAACCTAACCACAACATTAAGGGATCCTGTCTTTGAACTCCTTGCCTCATCCTCCAAATTCAAAACTTTGCGCCGCGCCGCACTTCCAAACCACCGTTTTCCCTGTTTCAGAAAATCCGCTTCACCCGACAATCAGTGGCCGCAGTAGTCAGCTACCTACTCCTAGCTACCGCAAACACTCCAAACCAGCTTCTGTATGGTCCAGTATTTCTTTTTATTTTCGAAAAAACCCTTTGAAGAAACAGCACAGCACGCCTTCCATTCAAGGAAACTCTCTCTCCAAGCTCTCGCTACGTCGTCAAACCTGCCTCCTTGGGAGTTTTGGATTTTGCTTGTAGAGTTTGTAGATAATGTCTTGTCGGCCAGGTGGGATTAATCCGTATTAGAGTCCGGCTCTTCCGTAGCGATCACGGTAGGATTAATTTTCTTGTACTTCGAAATGACTCTTCTTATCCGACTAATTACACACAACTTTTCTCGCTTTTATTTTTCTCAGCTCCCGGGGTTTAACTTTCCGCTTGCAGATTCAAACTCTCTCGCAGCCGCCATTCAAAAAACTCTCCCACTGACGCCGTTGTCTCCGCAATTATTGACGTGGAAAAGGGGGCAGTGCTGTTGCACACCTCACGCACCCACGGACACCTGACCTGTCCTGCCAACACAGGGCCGTCACAACACACATACTCTCTCATACGCACCCACACACACACATATGCACCCACACACTAATTTGATGATGGTGGAGGAGAGCGCTGTCTAACAATTCCGTACATATAATGTACTATGTTGTGACGAGTCAGATGTTACAGTATTAGGATTATAGTTCATAAGTGAAATGCTCTCTCAACAAGGTTGCTGGGTACCGCTACACAGAAACTCACTATGAACTATCAATCAATCAATCAAACTTTATTTACATAGCACCATTCGGACAAATCAAATTGCAATTCAAAGTGTTTTACCAGTGATTGACAAAACATAAAATGTTAAAATGGATTTACAGGCTAAAGGTGGGTAGTTAAGATAATAAAAAATACATAATAAAATACAATACAAACAATAAAAATAACAAGAAATAAAATGACAAAATATTACACAAAGTAAATTTTATGAAAAAACTGAAATGTTAATAAAATTAAATGCATGATCAACAGTAAAGTATTGATAAAACAAAATAGAATAAAATAAATGATAATAAATAAAATAAGTGTAAATACTAAGACCATAAAATTGGCCTTTCTCCTAGCAGGATTTGCATTTTTTTCTCATTTGTTTGGGAAAGGAAGTCCTTTATAATTAGAGAAAATTTGTTGAAGTAATGTGTCCTAATTTCTGAATATTTTTCACAATGTAGGAGAAAGCGCATCTCTGTTTCCACCTCTCCTGTCTTACAGTGACCACATATACGTTTTTCTTTTGGTAACCATGTATTCCAATGTCTGCCTTTTTCAATTGCAAGTGTGTGGTCACTCAGCCTGTACTTGGTCAGGATCTGCCTCTGCTTTGTATCTCTGACAGAGAAGAGATACTCAGCGAATTTGTAGTCTCTTTTTAGGGTCCGACAGCAATCTAGTTTGTTTTGTGTTTTGGTTACATTATCCCAATATTCCAAAGAAGAGATTTTGATCTGTTTCATTACTTGGTTTACTTTGATTTGTTGGTAAGCAGTGCTGGTATGAAGCTGGTCTGTGATTTGTGTTAGTTGGGTTAATGGGTTAGTCAGCTTCATCACCAGCTGACTGAGAGGACTCTTTCATGACTGAGCTCTTGGGCTTTCATTGCCTTAAATTGCAATGTGTCTTGAGGACTTGAATTGAGGTGCATCCAGAATTTTAATGCTCTTTTTTGGATACTGTCTGTATTTGTTGGTAACGGCTCGGGTCTGGGTTACTTTTAAATTTTTAAAGCAATTAATACTTAGACGAGTTTATACGGGGAGATGGGGTTCGATGGGAGAAGGATCCGATTCGGACTGTCATAAGGATGATAGAACTTAGTTGAGTTATTAAATTTAAATTAATTTATTGTATTATTTCAAATTTAATTATTAGGGGGTCACCCTCAGCTTGTTAATGGCACAGCATTCTGAATACTGAACCCAGACTAACTGGAGATCACCCTTTATCAGCCTCAACGCAGGGGGCAATCTTCCCTCTGGACTAAAATTATTTAGAGGGAACTGACCCGTGGCACTTATGAATTCAAATGTTTCTATTTTACTTTGTTGGTGGATCATTCCATCAGCATGAGAGAGGAAACATAAACACACATATACAAAAATATAAGCTTCAATGACTAATAATTGTTATTGGAAGTTAAGCAGTTTGGTTGTAATATGGGATAGGATATTGGCACAGTATAGCACAATACAATTCCGTACATATAATGTACTATCTAGTGACGACTCAGATGTTACAGTATTAGTATTATAGTTCATAAGTGAAACGCCCTCTCAACAAGGCTGCTGGGCACTGCTACACAAAAACTCACTATGAACTAATAACTACTAAAATAATTTTAGGCACATAGCCTATGATTAGTATGAGACAGACAACAATCAGTTACACTATTTGGCTGCTTTGCCAGCTTTGCCAGCAGCCATACCTCCATGCACTCTGCTCCTGCCGAATGGCTGAAGCTAAGCAGGCATGGGCTTGGTTAGTACTTGGATGGGAGACCACCAGGGAATACTGAGTTGCTGCTGGAAGTGGTGTTGGTGGGCCAGCAGGGGGCAATCTTCCCTCTGGTACAAATAAACCCCAATGCCCCAGTGCAGTGACGGGGACACTGTGCTGTAGGAGATGCCGTCTTTCAGATGAGACGTTAAACCGAGGTCCTGACTCTCTGTGGTCATTAAAGATCCCATGACACTTATCGCTAAGAGTAGGGGGTTCCCCGGTGTCCTGGCCAAATCCCAGATCTGGCTCTCGCAAAAACTTGCCACTAAAAATCATCCCCAGATTTAATTGGCTAAATAAATGTTCTCTCCCTCTCCACCTTCGCTAATGTGTGGTGAGCGTTCTGGCGCAAAATGGCTGCCGTGCATCACCCAGGTGGGTGCTACACATTGGTGGTGGGTGAGGTGAGTTCCCCTTCACTGTAAAGCACTTTGAGCATTTGGAAAAGTGCTATATAAATGTAATTATTATTATTAATAATAATAATAATAATAATAATAATAATAATAATAATAATACTCGACTCATAACACAAAGTTCTTTAACCATACGATTAGGTTTACCGTCTACCCACTGTCTTGCTACTGCTGGCTCCATACGCATGTACGCATATCCTAGCATACCAATAGCTAACAGTAGGTTAAACTTTGAATTATGGCGTTACTTACGAGTCGGAGTGTGGAGGAGAAAGTGATCCCTGAGACCCAGCTGAAGCAGCACGCGCTAAGTTCAAAGCTGGAAAATGCAGCTTTAGACAGGCCAGCTCGATCGGCGACACCGGACTCCCAACACGAGCCCGTCAGCACACACGGCTCCAAAGCAGTGCGAACACTCTTAAGTCCAACGGTACAGCGATCCAGGGTTATTCGGCGGGGACACTGAGGCTAGGGTAGCTTCCTAAAAATCAAGGTGAGCCACGGCTCGGGTACGGAGGAAAAAGGAAAAATTTGATAAAAGATAAAAAGAAGAGATGCGGCCTCGTTGGTCATTGCCTTAAAAACCTGGTCGGGATAGAGCGGGCTGAGCTGTCATTGGCTGTTTGGAGGGCACATCTTCCTATCACGTCCGCCTCTCCCATTGTGGGGTGGGTTTCAGTAACTTTGGTAAATACTTATAACCCAAACTCTCGGTGCTGTATAGGTATGGGGCATGCCCCCGCCAAGGCGTAACTTGGCGGGATGGCATACCTGCCATCCCAATTCAATTTTGATCTAGTTGGATAATTATTTAGCAATGCAAGAAAGGTGGATATACTTTGTAGCCAGACCTTCGTTGTGAGTATTAAAATATACCCATACCAAACATGATTACTTTTGGTTCAGGTTACAAGAAGATGAAGAATTTTTTCATTTTTAAGATATGCAGGCCAGGGAACTCTAATACTGTAATATTCTAATAGCCTGCACTCACTTTGAGTATTTCAGACCTGTTGGATATTGTAATTGTATTTGCTAATTATTCAATTAGATTTTCCTCCATTCGCTGGTGTGAATGGAGCGGCCTTGAAATACTGAGGGTGCCCGCTAGTTGCCGGTGGTGCTCTATAGGGATACGCAGCAGTTATCTAGGTGCCGAGTTGGCACAGCACAAAGCTATCACACTGTGGGGGGTTCACACTGCGAGCGCGGTTAACAGCGAATGAGCATTCGTTACTATTCCTCCTCTGCGTACAAGGAGGTTGTTAATCCCCCCCAGTGTCATCTATAGCTTTGATCTTAGAACTATGAGTATCTGGCATGAGGGGTCCGGCGATCCTGAAGGGAAGTGGAAGATGGTGTTGGAATGCTGAAAGTAACACACAGACTCATTTGGGAGCTTATGCAGAAATAAAGAATGTGAGCCCTCAGAGAGAGGACTGCAGAGAAACAACTTACAGCTGCCCTACAGGACACAGAGAGAGGGGGTTCAGGGCTCTCAGGAAAGAGAACGCATGCTGCTCTGCAGCTGGAACCTTAGAGATCTCCTGTACTGGCTCTATGGACATGAAATACATTTGGAAAGTTTCGTGGCTTTATGAAGAACCACCAGACTGCAAAGGCACTGCCAGCCAGAACCAGCAGCAACACCAGCACTCCCACCACTATCCCAGCCACTTCTCCAGGAGAGTGTCCTGCAGAGAACATGGAGACAGAGGGACTCATTTGGGAGAAATAGAGAAGAGCAGGTAATAATCAAGAAGGAAAGACTACAATAATAATATGAATAACAACAACAACGAGAATAACAACAACATCAATAATAATACATTTAGCAAACATCCAGAGGGACTTACAAAAAGTGCCTCCATAAAGGTTCATACAACAAGCAGAGCTGATGCCAAGTTAGCAGGCTGACTAAGTGTAGTACCACATTAGTAGTAGGCACTGAAGTAATGTTGTAAACCTACAACATAATAGAAAGTGCCAGCTTGGTGGGAGGAGACTGTGGATGCTAAGGCAGTAGGACTCTGATATGGAGCCCTGGGGAACTCCTGCACTAAGTGTTAAGACAGTGGGACTGCGCTGATAAGTTAGGAAAAGTACATCCCGTTAGAATATCTGAGATACCGGTTTGAGGGCCAGAGTCACCATCAGGATCACCGGTATCAAGCGCAGCAGAGAGGTCTAGACAAGATTAAGAAAGGGGACAGGGGGGCAGTTTTTGCAGATTTGCATAATTCTGTTATGGGGTGGGGTGGGGGGGGGGGCTAGTGGAAAGACAGAAAAATAGACAAAGCTAGGCTACATCTTAGAAACCATAGCCTAAGATTGCAGAAGCCTAAAACCTATACTTTTGTGTCTCTTATGTGTATTGTGCTCAAGGGTCAATAAAACATGAGGCACTGTGAAAAAATAATTTTTATTTTATATTAATATTATTATTATTTCCGTTATTTTCCCAATGGATTGCAGCACCCATAAGTCAGAGGAATAACAGAGTGGACCAGTAAGATGCTGAGCCCTGCATCTGCACAAACACAAAGAGCTGAAGAGGAGGACCATACCTGAGACTTCCAGAGAGACAGAGCTGATGGTCTTGTTGGTCTCAGGATCGGTCACCTTGTAGACTCCGGCATCTTCCAGTGTCACACTCCTCAGGAAAAGGGTGTAGTCCTGGGCCAGAAGCTCACATCTCTGAGCACAACGCTCCCCATACCTGGCTGGGCCTTTATTTGCATCGAGCATCAGCACCTCATCTGAACCAAGGCCTGCACTGAATGTTACCCTCACTGGGTCTGCGGTATAGAGCGGTATGGAGAGCAAACCACCGGCCTTCACTGTGAGGTTCTGGGGTGGGTGGTCTGTGAGGGCAGGGAATTAATTTACATATTTACATATTTTACATTTACATGCATATTTACAGGGGATATGAACACATTATCAACAGCAGTCAGCTTGATCATGTAAAAAGGTAAAAATGATACAGGGCAAATTATGGCATCCAAAAATTACTGGTGTCATCTTTCATCAAATCTGCGGTACATCAAGCAATACTTCTGTAAATTATGAAACATTGTTACACTTGCTCTGATTAAAATTACCACATGAAAAAATAAATAATACACACCAGACACACTTATACACCTGAGCTGCTCGGCTGCCCTACAGAACTGAAGATCTAAAGTGAATTTTACCTGTCACAACCAGACTGGCAGAATCTGGATTCCCCCTCTCTTTTGGACTGTTGTAGAAGCACTGGTAGTCGCCTTCATCTGAAAACCGTGTCTGTCTGATGGTTAAAGACAGGTTTCCATAGATGGCTTGTTCTGGGGAAACTGAAGCTCTGTTCTCGAACCCGGGCCCATATGTGATGGTGTTCTTAAGGAGCTGGTAAACGTTCTCTCCACCTCTCTTCCAGAGAATATCCAGATCATCAGCACGCGATTGCATATTAATTTTCCCAAAACAAGGAAGACTGGCGGACATTCCCATCGCTACGGAAACATTTGATGGTTCTGAGAGAGAGACAGAAAAAGAGAGAGGGAAAGAGAGAAACAGGCAGACAGAGATTTACAAAGTATTCCTGGCATACAGGAATTAACAGCTCAACCATGTTGCTTGGGGTAGATGAAGGCCCTGATGCAGCATATGCCGTCTACTGCATACCACCCAAGGCTTGTGGGTTTTATACAGACTGGAATGATCCTGTCCCCCAAAAAACAATCGTAAGAATAATGATAGTAATATCCTTTGTCAAAAAACAGTTTTTATGGCTATCAAATCCACAAGCACTAAAAACATTCACTCAATCTGTCGGAAAAAAGGCAACATGTACTGACCTCTAATTTCTAGTTTCACATCTGAAAGAACGATCTCAGTCTCATCCCTGTACTGGCATTTGTAAATGCCGAGGTCACTGTACACCACAGGACTGAGGAGGAGGCTGTAGTTTCCCGGATCTTTTAAGTAGAAGGATTCCACCCGTCCATGGAAGCCGTTCCCAGCGGAAAAGGATCCGGTGTAGAGTTCAGCCACGCACAGCCAGTCAGGATACCCATACTGCTGAAAGCGCCACTCCACATCCCTGCTGGGGTCTCCACGGCAGGGGAGAGTGAGGGAACGGCCGATGTTCACAAACATGTGGTCAGAGTAGACTGGAGATGCTGCCAGCAGGGCTAGGAGAGGGAAGTTGGATGTTCAGTCAGCATAAAAGGGAGAAATCTCACAGGGCTGGGCTTTTCATGCATAAGAGGGAAATCTCACAGGGCTGGACTTTTCATGCATAAGAGAGAAATCTCACAGGACTGGGCCATTCATGCATAAGAATGAATAATTTATAGTTTAAATCATTTAAATCTAAATTTTTGTCAACCACTATGGCAGTGAAGCATGAAGTTTTTATTTATTTTAATTTTTTTTATACACACACACATACACACAAGCATATACAATGCTGTAAAAAAGTGTTTGCCCCCTTCCTGATTTCTTTTATTATTGAATATTTGTCACACTGAATGGTTGCAGATTATTAGACAAAATGTAATATTAGACAAAGAAACTAAGAGTAAACGCAAAACGCATAAATTATATATATATATTATTTCATTCATTTAATAAAAAAAGTTATCAAACACCCATATCACCCATGTGAAACATTAATTGCCCCCTAAGTTACTTAATCAAGAATTTAACCAAATTTAATTGATAATTAGATTCAGCGGACTGAACACAGCCAGGCTTAATTGCACCCAGCCCTTTTGAATCTAAACCTCACTGATATAGGACCTTACCATCAGAGTGAAGTTGTCATAAAGTTTCTACAAGCACATTATGCCATAATCAAAGGAAATCCCAAAAGAGGTTAGAAAAAAGTTGTTGAAATACATCAGTCTGGTAAGCCACTATCACCAAATGGGGAACACTTGGAACAGTGGTGAATCTTCCCATGAGTGGCCGGTCTGCCAAAATTTCTCCAAGGAAAACTCATCCAGGAAGTCACAAAAGATCCCAGAAGAACATCCAAAGAACTCGCCTCAGCTTTGGTCAGTGTTCACGACTCCACAACAAGAAAGAGACTCAGTAAAAATGGAATTCATGGGAAAGTAGCAAGGTGGAAACCACTGCTAACCAAGAGAAATATCAATGCTTATCTCATATTTGCAAAGAAAAGAACCTGCATGGACCCCAGGCCTTTTGGGATAGTGTTCTATGGTCAGATGAGTCAAACTGGAACTTTTTGGATGACACGGGCCCCATTATATCCGGGGTAAAGCAAATAGTTTTTTTTTTTTTTGAAGGTAGAGATTGAAGGTAAAAACTCACTTTCCCCATCAAATTCACTTCCGCTCGGCACAATGACAGCACTTTGTATAACTAGTCAAGTTAGGCTACTCGGCTAAATGCTACCTATTGCTAATAACATTAGGCCTTCTGCAAAATGCGGTATGAATAAACAGACAAGCTGGGCAACTTATACGTTATTACTAACATTGTAAATAGATTTATTTGGGTGAGGGTGACAAATTCAGTGTTTTTTCTAGTGGTAGGTTATGTGCGTACATAAAATAAATGAATCACTTTATGCATAATACATGTGCAGAGCACTCCAAAAAGCTGAAGTGGCAGCATACAGTGCATGGGAACCAAAAGTCTGAAGACACCCACAGTTATGCTATTATTCATCATTATTCATATAGCCTTACTTTTCCGCAGTATGTTTTAGTTGTTAACAGCCCAGATATTTGGATATTGAGCCATAGGAACACACACTGAATGAAACACAGTGTGACAACAAATAGAGAAATGCTTAGCTTATGGTGGATGAACAAGATGTCTACGCAGCTTCCCATTTCATACACGAGTGTCGGATGTGTGTTAAAACAATGTATTCTTACATTACATGGCATTATTCCTTCATAAATAATGAACACAACCAGAACTTGGTTTTGTCCTCAGACTTTTGATCACCAATGTCTCTTTTCTTTGATCTACTTGTGAGATTTAAGCAACCGTGCACTAAATCTGTATATTGATTGGGTAGCCTACACAGCTGGTGTGATGAGGTGTGCAAGATTAGATGGGCTTTTTTCCCAAACTTCGGATGACAATGCATACGGTATTATAGATGCCGTCTTGTGCATTGTGGAGGTCAGATTATTTTTCAGAAAGTTGTATAGTGTTGTCAGTGACCACATTTAAATGTACTTGATTTTGGGGATTCATGTTACAGTAATGCTCTAGATCTTTCCGTGGCACAGCACCATGGCTGATTATAAGCAAAAATCCTGAAGCCTACATAATTATAGCCAAATGATAGCAAAACTAAAAGGCACTAGTCCTGTTACTCTGAGAAAACTAAGAACATTACCCACCACCTCTTTCCCCTTTCCTCCCCCTAATATCCCATATACCCCATCGCCGCCCAGTTTCTCTGATCCCCTCAAACAACCTCTACCCATATAGATGATATAATTCACAAAACATCAGCACATGCTCGACCGTTTTGTCCACTAAGCACTCATCACGTAACCCTGTTTCATGTCTACCAATCAATTTCAGTGATGAATTTAGTCCTGTATGCCCAAACCATAACCTACTCCACATAACCTCTCTCCTACAGTTCCAGCAGTAATATAGAGGAAATCAGGAAGGGGCGGGGCGAGGTGACATATTTTCTCGAGAGCATTAAGCAATGTGCGGACATCATCTTATCATGCGATGTATCCTCGCTCCAGAACCTGCAGAGACCTTTCTCAAGTCGATTCGCACCTTGGCCATTTTCTAGAGCCGGTTTTGAAATTTCACTTATCTACTTAACCTTAAACGACCTTTACTTTAAACAATTTGAAACCAAACACTTTCGTTTTCATTAGTGCCAAATGCACGTGTGTAGCTTACTCACCCAACAGGACCCAAAAACTTGCACATCTCATTTCCGGCTGGGAATCGCTGCTGATACATCTGACTAAAAACTATTAGTAATAGTATTGCGTGAAAATTCCTTAATTTAAATTCTCTCCAGTAAGTCCGACGTCTTTTCTCCGCTGGCTAGCTTCGCACATCTGGCTAAAGTTAACTTCGATACGCAGTTCTTCATACTATTAGACTGCTGATGCCTATCCCTACCCAATCAAACTAAAAGGAATGATCTGCCCATCCAATGAAAACTCTGAAAAAATCACCGTTATAGCTTTTTTTTTTTAGCGTTCATAGTTTTCGGTAATTTTGTCATTGCTCATAAAAAATGCACTGCTTTCCTATTCGCCATTTGAAGGTGTGGTGTTTTCGGGAGAAGGGTCTGCCTGCAGGCAGGGAACTCCCTGAAAACTGAGAAGGGTGTGCCTGCAGCAAGCTGGGCAAACTTTTTAAAGCGAAATTGATGGAGGTAGGTTTCTTGAACATACGAAGCTAAAGCCGAGATATATTAGTGTTTTATTACTTTCAATAATTAAAATATAACATATTAACAAGGAAGCTATTGTAATGGTTTGGTGAGGGGATACTGTCTGTAGAAACTTACGCAAATGTTTTCTACGTGTGTTAGCCTTGGTCATTGCTACTCGGTGTCGCTTGCGCAAATTATTATTGAATGCGGGCGAATATATGACATGTTGAAGACTATCATAAGGTTAGCTAGATGTTCTGTATATGAATTTTACAGCCTCTCCCCTGAAATCCTTTAATGCGCTTATAAGTGGTCATCCATTTATGATGCCAAAATCATGTTTCCTTAAACCGTTTTCTTTGTTTACATTGGCTATTTGTTTGTTGCACCACAGTACCATTGGTTGGCGATACACTAGTTGGAAGCAATATCCTGACATTTATTCTGCAATAGTTTCCCAATATCTTTGATTATCATATGTAGTCGTTGGGTGGTGCATATACCCCTGGTTATGAATTAGTGGTTTTAATCCAAACTTAAAAGTTAGCAAGTGTATTTTTACTATCTAAACAAATTATTAACCCCTTGCTGTGAAGTGAAATCAAGACCACTGTCCTTTTAATTGCAATTTGGAACACATAAATGTTACCTGAAATAAAATTTTAATCTGTATCTGTTTTAGATGCATGTATCCATCTGGAATGCTGGCTCTCCATCAATGAAAGAATGCAACACGTGCTGCCAACGCTTATTCCACTGCCCGCTGAGCCCAACCTTCGAACCATCAAAGGTGACAAATATTCAGAGGCATGTGAAATCACATGCAAAAAATGCTGTGCATTTCAAAGAAATGCTGACATTAAACCCATATTCCTGTCTGTTTGAAATGACACCAATTCTGCCTGGTCTGTTCAAACTGGTGCCCGTTCTACTGTACATCTCCTTTGTAAGCTAAGCAGTTCCTTTCAGCTGACTACATCAGAATCTGTAATATTGGCATTTTATGAGAGCTGAAAATGTGCAACTTTGTTAACCAGAAATTATATCTGGGTGGGTAAATTGATGGATATGCTGTAGAACATAGTTTGTCATTGATTTATAAATATACCCATATATCCTGGGCTTTCACTGATGGTTTCATTGTGGTACATATGGCACTGGCCTGATATGCATTCTGTGTTTGCAGTTTGCTTCTACCTGACCGCTTCCTGCATGTTAGCTGAGATAATCCTCTTGTCAGAGCAGATACCTACCTCCACCACTTTAAGAGCAAATCACAAAAAACTCTGTAGTCAGGTAAATTAATCCAACGTTTGTTTTACTCTGTTCTTGCAAAGCTTGACAATCCTCTTTAATATTATCTAAATGTAAAGCACTTGTGACCAGGGTTTTGCAAAGTGCAATACAAAATAAGTTGTCAGATTGTTTAAATATGTAAATGTATAAAATCTTTAGACTGTCAAGCTCATGAAGCTGATAGCATCTGCTGCCAGTGTGCAAGAAAAAATTGACAGAGGTGAAATCAACATGACGGGCTACCTCTTTGATGTCACACTTCAAGAGGTAAGATGTGAATGCTGAGTTATTGCTGACTGATATTGGTTACATGAAAAACAATAACAGTGATGTGTAAAGGGGACTAGTGACTTCTGTTTTCTGTTTTAAAGGTAACCATCAGGATCTTGAAAAAGAATGAGGGCTTCAGCTGCTATCGGGCAGAATTTGCCATGGCCAGCGGATTTCACCATTAAAGGCTGAATAAATGTGAGTCTTGATTGTATTCATTTTGGATGTTTGATTAAAGAAAAATCTATTGTAACAAGTGGTTTTTGTCTCATTTTATTAAGCCTATTCAAATTTTGACATGTCTCATTGCTGCATAATTTCCTGAGGAATTATGATTCTTTGGTGTACAACTACAACTGAGATTTAAGTTTCCACAGTTATGACTCGATGTTTGAATGTGATGAATCATCATCCGCTTTTCGGCGACATGAAAGCGTATATTTAAATAGCGTTGGTGCATCTAATCCAGGAGTGAGATATATACTCGGGAGACTTCGGTAAGATTAAAATGAGTTTAATCAAAAATATTCTCATTAGACATGAATAATTAAATTGTCATGAACTGATTAATCATTAGAAGTTATCAGTTGTATTCCCTGAGAAACACCAGACTCGTAAATGCACAAACAGGTGTATCTCCAGAGAAGAGATGACAACTCCCTTTTAAGGTAAACATGGTATCGTAGATGCGAGGGTATCATAGTCACAGCATACCGAGACTTCTAAAACTAATTATAGGCCCACTGTAAGGCTACAGTGAATACATGTACATTTAAATAAACAGTAATTAAAATATGCATTATATATAATTTATACATGAAGCCAGCATTACGCCCGGCTTGTTATTAGCCTAGTACGGAGCACTAAGGGTGTTATCTTAACGTAGCTAAGTGCTGCGTTGTAACCAGACTTATCGACCGTTAATTAAAACGACTTGATATACAAGTGGTAACATCTTAAAAACCAACTCGTTTCCGAAATAAAGGAGGTCAGGTGACTTGAATTCGTGGTGTGCAGGTTACGCAATTTCCGTGTCCTTCCACTTTTTTCATTGGGTCCTTCACATGGAGGTCACGTGCTTCCTGTCCTCTCCGTGGAGATCGATAGTGGAGATGCTCCTGGTAGATTTGGGGTGTGGAGGTTACGCAATTTCCAGTCCTTCTGCTTCTTCATTGGGTCCTCTACATGGAGGTCACGTGCTTCCGGTCCTCTCCGGGGAGATTCTCCTGGTGGAGATTCCCCAGCTTGCTGCAGGCAGGTTCTACTGCTTTATCATTGGATCCTCTACATGGAGGTCATGTGCTTCCGGTCCTCTCCATGGAGATTGATGGTGGAGATGCTCCTGGTAGATTTGGGGTGTGGAGGTTATGCAATTTCCAGTCCTTCTGCTTTTTCATTGGGTCCTCTACATGGAGGTCACGTGCTTCCGGTCCTCTCCATGGAGATTCTCCTGGTGGAGATTCCCCAGCTTGATGCAGGCAGGTTCTTTTAACATACGCTGCGTGGTGGAAGCAGGCAACTTCCTGGACCCTACTCAAATGAATGAGACTAACACTAAAAAGCCTGGTCTACGGGTAATGTCAAATAGCCTACAATTAAATCGCAATCGCTCAAACATGTAATCGTTATAATTGAGAGCTGTAACGTTACAATTCATCAGCATGGAAACGACAGTTGTCTAAGTCATCAGTGTAGAATTATAACGTTATGCTATGTCAATGTATTTAATATGCTGTATCAATATTTGTGTGTTCTTGTGAAAGCATGGACGCAATACATCCAGCCCCCAGAGGGGACTCTTTAGGAAGGTTCACTTACTGCTCAGCTCTCAGGACAAGTGCTGTTGACTACGCCGTCACTGACATGGACCCCTCTCCTCCACCAGCGCATTCACTGTCAGGCAACAAACCCCCATTTCAGGCCATAACAAATTCAGGATATTTCTGAAAAGAACTGGAGACTGCAGAAATTAATACACACAGCCCTGTAAGCTGTATAATCTTAACCAATCATACAGATGGGCTGAAACAAGTGCAGATAAATTCACCAAAGCAATGAGATCAACTGAGTTAATTGACTCTGTTAACATGTTCCTCAGTACTCATTACCAAAATAACACTACAGGCTTAAATCGGGCTGTTACAAATATCAATTATTATCCTGACATCTGGAACCGGGGACTTTCTCCACAATTTATAAACGTGGAGACAAAGTAGACCCCAATAATTACAGAGGCATGTGTGTAAGCAGTACTCTGGGGAAACAGAGATGCACTTTCTCCTACATTGTAAAAATATTCAGAAACTAGGATAAATTATTTCAACAAGTTATCTCTGATTTTAAAAAACTTCAATTCACAAACCAAATGCGAATTTATAAATCCTGCAAGGAGAAGGGCCAACAGCTCCATTAGCAGCAAAGTACATCTCTGCCTGCAATAATTTGAGGGACAATTGTTGACCACCAAATTTATTAATTTAATTTATGAATTTATTATTATTATTCATTTAATGTTTTTGGCATTTTTATTATTATTATTGTTATTATTCCTATAGTGTCTGTTGTTGTTAAACAGTTAGATGTAACAATTGTTTATGTTCAAGCTGTAGTGTCATTTGTATTTATACATGTACGCTTTGGCAATATTTACTAATGTATTTCATGCCAATAAAGCATTTACAATTTGAATTTGAATGACTGTGTGTGTGTGTGAGAGAGAGAGACCCCAAGGAATGGAAATAACAAGTAAATACACACAGACAAACTAAGTTCATAAAATAGATATTTTTTAACAATCCACAAGTCTCTATATCTATAAATGGAATAATTCACATCCATTCAATCTACAGGGTTGTCCATTGTCACCACTACTACAATGGACTTAAGTGGACTTGATCCTGAGTTTGGTTACTCTGTTGTAAGTCGCTCTGGATAAGAGCGTCAGCTAAATGCCTATAATGTAATAATGTAATGTACTTAACCTAGCAGTAGAACCACAAGCCTGCAAAATCATAATGTCAGATTCCATCACTGGTTTATAAAATCAGCAATCAAGAACACAAACTATCCATGTATACAGATGACATAATATTGTATAAATCCAAGGTTTCAGAATCCAAACCTTCCCTTCTGTGCTTAGGAATCACAAACAATATAACAACTGCAAGGGGTACCAGCCTAATGGGGATAATGCAACAGACAGGCCTAATAGCAAAATGGCAACTCTAATCATGCCTCCGTCTTTCTGCTGCAGCGGAATATATACGCAGAAGATCGAAAACACGAAAGCAACAGTGAGCTCTCTGCAGCGCTGCTCAGAGGACGCGACCCCGGGACCCTGCCGGGTATTGTGATGTCACAATAGACTTAATTAGCGTTTGGATCGATACATGTGTGCAAAGCAGAAGAGTTGAACACAGCCCGGCCAAAAGCCTTCAATAGAAACGTGAAAGATAAACTTCAACTGCGCGTTCAACTGCTTTCAAACCAGCCGACGGCTCCTTGTACAAAAAACCTGAACTTGAGAAAAGTATCAGGGCTGCCAAGCAACAGTACTAACAGAAACTAGAATGCCAGTTAAGTGCACAGGACCCTAGGCGACCGAGGAAAGGCTTATGAAACAACTGTTCTGTTCTCCCCACCGTCAAGGACATTTACCACTCCAGAGCGCGCTCACGTGCGCGCTCGGGATCGTGAACGACTCCAGCCATCCAGCCTCTGAGCTGTTTGCCCCCTTGCGGACAGGGAAACGATACCAGTCTATTAAGGCTACCACCAGCCGCATGCGCAATGGCTTCTTTCCACCATAAATAATTACCACAGAAGACTTGTACCTGAAAAATACTAAAATATAAACTAAAGCATTAGCTAACATATTAACGGGGGGGGGGGGGGGGGGGGGGGGTTCAGCATTTGCGTCTACTTATTGACTACATAATCCAGAAGCACTTTCAAAAACACAGAAAACGTCACGATTAGTCATCCCCAGAACCGTAATTAGTCCAAATTTACTGCGAACGTAAAACAAGGCATTGTCCCTTGTATTTTAATCATTACGGTTTGACCAACCGTGACGCAATATCTGTATTTTTGAAAGTGCTTCTGGGATATGTAGTCAATAAGTAAATGTGATTGCTGAAGGGGATCAGACGTTGGACTTCATTTCCCGAAAAGCCAATGTCGAAACGCCATGTTGTGTTCGACGGAAACTTGTAAATATTGTCACACAACGACAGTGCTCGATCGAAAGGTAAATACATTTTTGCTGCAGATCAATGTTAACTGTGCAAAGATTACCAGCCAACCTGAACTTTATTTTGAAAACAACACTTAGCTTTTATGTCTGATGATGTCCATACGTTGTCCAAACTTGCGAGAAACAGTTTGCGTCAATAATGAGCTTTGCAGATAACATTAACTAGATAGCAAACAAGCTAAGAAGCTAGCTAACGTTAGCAAATTAGTTTATTGTAAGCAGCCGTGTGACTCTCCTCCTGTTAATGTAGCTGATGTCTAGTGGTTCTTGTCACGTCTTGTCAAGTTTCTATGACGAAGTACCGTTATACTCCATCATAAATGTGTCTTACTTCCAGCGAACAGTTATATTATTTAAACATAGTCAACAGATGTTGAAATAATAGAACTGGTGGCAGTGTGCCACTTTATTCTCCTAGATGAACTTGGACAGGTGTTGATGAAGGGTGTCAAACCATTTTTTGTTATTATTACTGGGAGCATGTTCAAAGTAAAATTTACTTAGGGTAGTACACTACATGGCCAAAAGTATGTGGACCCCTGACATCCAACATCTCAGCCAAAATTACAGGCATTAATATGGAGTTGGTCCACCCTTTACTGCTAGAACAGCCTCCACTCTTCTGGGAAGGCTTTATGGTAGATGTTGTAGCATTGCTGCAGGGATTTGCTTCCATTCAGCCAGAAGAGCATTAGTGAGGTTCGGCACTGATTGGGCGATTAGGGTCCAACAATCAATATTTGGTGGAGTAACCCCGATTCTTCTTCAAAGTGATCTTACTGATTTTACTTACTGATGTAACTTTTTTCAGAGTTGTATTTGCTATTAGGCCTGTCTGTTGCATTATCCCCATTAGGTTCATACCTCTTTTAGTTGTATTGTGTATTGTTTGTGATTCCTAAGCCCAAAGAGATGGTTTGGATTATGAAATTTTGGATTTATACAATATTTTATAATATGTGTACATGGATAGTTTGTGTTCTTGATTGCTGATTTTAATGCTGGTGATGGAATCTCACATTATGATTTTGCAGGCTAGTGGTTCTACTCCTAGGTTAAGTAGTACTGGTGACAACGGACAGCACTGTTTTGTGCCTGGATGTAGATTGAATGAATGTGACATTATGCTGTTTGTAGATATAGAGACTTGTGGATTGTTATATAAAATATTTATCTATTTAATGAACTTAGTCTGATTGTGAGTATATATTTGTTGTTATTTCTGTTCTATGGGGTCAAATGCTTTTTTAATGTCCAGGCCTCATACTGCTGCAGAAAGGTTACTGTTTTGTTTGCTGAATATGGTAGCACGAACACAAACACACACACACTCTCTCTCCTCTCTCACACACGCAGTCTCTCCCCTCTCTCTCTCTCTCACACACAAACACATATATGTACATGCACACACACACAAGACTCTCTCTCTCTCACACACACACACACACCCATATATAGGCATTGCACACACACACGCATACATGCACGTAGTCGCGTACACACACACACACACACACACACACACACACACTCTCTTTCTTAATACACACACAGTCTCCTCTCTCACACACATAGTCTCTCTCTCTCACACACACACACTCACACAAATATGTACACCCACACACAGACACAGTCTCTTCTCTCTCTCAATTCAATTCAATTCAATTCGCTTTATTGGCATGACAAATTTGTACATTTGTATTGCTAAAGCTTGTAAGGTACAGCAATGTATATATATATAATAAATGAAATAATAATAATAATAAAATAAAAACAATAGAAGTAACAATAAACAATAACAATAACTAACAGTAAAAAGTTGCAATAATAAATAAAAATAATCAGCATAACATAAGAATAGTAACACAGTAACAGATGTATTTCTGTGTGTGTACGGATGTATGTGTGTGTGTGTGTGTGTGTGTGTGCGTGTGTAAATGTTTGTGTATAGGTAAATAGGTGTGGTGTTATGGTTGTGTTTCATCACTCACTGTCCCTCAGACTGTGGCAGGCAGCAAGAAACTGTGCTGCAAGTGTAGAGCACTCTGCTTTCCCCCCCAGGAGTAGTTTTAGTTTTGTTTGGTCAGGAAGGTTGTTGAAAAATGGGCAGAACCAGTTAAATTTAGGGAAGTAGATTTTTATGATTTCTTTATATTTTTGTAATTTTGCTTTTGATAGGTTATAATTTGGTTGACTCTAATTGATTTTGTATCAATGTGCTGGTCCTGAGGCTGTGGGTTGTTAGTACTGGTGAGTGAACTAAGCGTCAGGACCAGCTGATAGAGGGGACTCTTTTCTTTGCTCAACTCTTGGCATTTCAGGGCTTTGTAATGGTATGAGTGGGGGTCACTATTTTTTAAATGTTTCCAAAATTCCAAATTTTTTCTTTTGAATTCTGATTAATAATGGATATTGGCCTAATTCTGCCCTGCATGCATTGTTTGTTGTTTTTCTTTGTATATGCAAGATGTTCTTGCAGAACTCTGCATGCAGGGTTTCAATAGGGTGTTTGTCCCATTTTGCAAAGTTTTGATTTGAAAGTGGACCCCACACTTCAATGCCACACTTCACTCTCTCTCTCTCTCTCTCACACACACACACACACACACAGTCTCCTATCTAACACATAAAGTCTCTCCTCTCACACACACACACACACACACACACACACACGTACACACACACACAGTCTCTCCTCTTTCTCTCTCTCTCTCTCTCTCTTTATCTCTCACACACACACACACACACACACACATAGTCTCTCCTCTCTCTCACACACACACACACACACACACAGAAACAAACACCCACAGAACAACAGTTCACCAGGGCAGCTCTAGCAGGGCAGAAATTCGACAAACTGACTTGTTGGAAAGGTGGCATCCTGTGACAGTGCCACGTTGAACGTCACCGGGCTCTTCAGTTCAACCCGTTCTACTGCCAGTGTGTGCCTATGGAGATTGCATGGCTGTATGCTTGATTTCATGCATTTGTTAGCAATGGGTGTGGCTGAAGCAGTCGAACCCACTCATTATAAGGGGTGTCCACATACTTTTGGATTCTGGATTTGATTTATTAATATGACAGAAGGGCCACCACCTTCGATCCGTGCTGGAGGACGTGTACAGAGACAATAGGTACAGTCGTAAGGGTGTTGTAGTTTGTACAAAGTCCCAGATTCACTGTCACCAGTTCTGCTAGCTCTCCTGTGCCTGGGGAGAGGACGGGGCAATGCCACTCCCCTGTCCCTTGGGGGGGAGGGGGGGTGATTGGTGGTGGTGGGGGCTTCAGTGCTTCTCTGGCCATTTGGACAATTAGAACGTAGCGTGAAATGTGAGCTTTTCTCAGGAAGGCGATTGGGGGAACCCCAGAGAAACATTTGGGGAGAGCTGCTTAATAGAGTCCTGGAAGCCATAGAAGTCATTTCCCTGTGTAAAAATCTGCACATGTTCTTTATCAGAACAGATACTGATGCCGAGCCAGTGTGTCTGTTTTATGTTGTGTTCAGCCATAGCCAGTAGAACTGAGATTATCCCTGAGGGCAAATTGTGGGTAATAGGAATATGTAACAAATTTTAGTGATTTTAAGCATCCCCCCCTTTTTTCTCTCCAGCTTGTCTGCAGCCCAACAAGCTGATCAGGGTAGCACTGTGGCTGTCTAACAGATGGGCTGACCATGCAGGAAGTCCCCAGATGGAGGCGCTGTGTAAGCATGAGTTTGGTTTTGTTTGTTTTTGTTTCTATGCACCAGATTTGGTGTATATTAGTGCATTACTACTGCCAGTCTTACATACTGCTACCTTTCTGCAATCAAATGAGTTCATTTGATTGCGTAGCAGTATGGGGGACTGTCAGTAGTAATGCACTAATGGAGAGTGGGGCCCAGTCAAATTTTTTTTTTTTTTTTTACCTTCAGAAAATTTTGAATTTGCAAAAAAATATTATAACCCCCCATGTTGTATTCTTGGAATTTTCAGGGGGCCAGATTGCCTACCCCTCCACTCACACCACACACACACCTCCCCCACCCTTGGGGACCACCGACGTTGCTCAGGTGCGGTCTCGGGGAATCGAACCATCAACCTCTACCTCCTGAGGATCGGTCCAGCCCCCTACGCCACGGAATCCTTCGCATTTATCGCTCATTTTTTTGTGCACTTACACAGCACAACGGACAAAAGCTGCGCAAACTGAAAAGGGGAAAGCAGGGCTTGAACCCCTGATCTTGGTAGTGGAAAATGAGAACCATTCCTCTACACCACTGTAACTTTGACATTTTTTCTGTTTTTCCTGCAGTGACATGAAGACAGTCAGACCTCAGAAGTAGAAACTGAAGGGACGGACCGGGATTCGAACCCTAAAGCTCAGCGTTCCGAGCATCGGACAATACCTTTACGCCACCGTCATGTTAGCGGTTGTGCGGCTGCAGAAGTGGCCTGATGATGAGACAACCCACGTATAAGCGAAACAAAGACAAAGGGGGGTTCGAACCCCCAACCTCTGCGTCCGTAGGCAAAGACAATACCGTTGCGCCACCTTCTCTTCTGTGAATCGGCCGGCTCTTCTATGGGTAGAAGAAGATGACGCAACAGAACTATTTCCCAAAAAAAAAGAAAAACGCTGGAACCCCCCCGGCCGTGGCTGGCTCAAATCTGCTGGGCGTGATGCAGTGACTGGAAGCTGATGGGAAACGCCACTGTTAAAAAAATTACGTGAGGCTTGAACCCTGAAGCTTCTGGTCTTGAGACCAGGTCCCTAACCACTACACCACAGTGGTTTTGTTGTGTTGAAGGCTGATTCAGTGGATATAAGACTTTGATATCACAGAAACTTTGCCTTCATCTACTAACTTCGGACCTGAAGGCGATGAACCTTGTTACCTATGTCTTACAGCCGGTTCTTAGAGCCACAGCAGAGCGGTGAGTTAGGGGAAGCACCAGACAGACAGAACAGAAGGGGGATTGAACTTGCTACCTTGGGCTTTGTGGAACAGGGTACTCTGTCTTGCGCCACGAAGCCCTTCAAGAGTTCCTGGGTGCTCATTAGTGAACTTATTCTCAGACCCATCAGAAATAAACAGGAAGAGCTCAGCTTTGAATCACACAGATCCAGATTAGGTGCCCTCCTAAAATGAACTCTAAGAAACTGCGGCAAAATATAAACTGACACTCTAACATATTTTGGCTTCTTTAAATAAAGCTTTTGATTCATTGAAGGAATTCCTTTGCATTTGTGATTTATAATTAGAACAACAGGTGACTGACAAGTCCTGTTCAAACAGATGACCTAATTAAAGGTGTAATGTTGTTGCATCTTATAGGTGTGCCTGAAAGTAATTAGTTGGTTACATTTTTTATACCTTTGAATGTTTTCTTTCACAAAGATGAAAAATGAGATTTAATTTAAACACTCATATTCTGTTTTTATAAACTGCAGTGGATATGTATTGGGGACAGCGCTTGTAAATGCATTTTATTTTCTTTTAAATAATGAAATAAAATTAATTGTGTTTTGGAATT
Organism: Anguilla anguilla; assembly: GCF_013347855.1. Classification (NCBI taxonomy): domain Eukaryota; kingdom Metazoa; phylum Chordata; class Actinopteri; order Anguilliformes; family Anguillidae; genus Anguilla; species Anguilla anguilla. The sequence goes on along the minus strand of NC_049219.1, from coordinate 5,233,176 downwards.
TTATTCTGCAATTCCATTTCAGTCTTGAAAGTTGTGCTGCCATTGCTGAATAAAAATAATGCACAATAAGAACAGTGAGTTTTGGTTTCAGTAGATCTTTATTATCCCCAGAGGGCAACTTGTGTGCAGCATTAAAATCCACATACATTTAATAACCATACAAAAAATCGACTTGTACATTGCAACATTTTTTAAATCGGATTTCCTCTGCTGTAATACCATTTTCTGTCCAGCAGAGGGAGGCAAACTCCTGACATTACATTGCATTATTCGGCAGACGTTTTTATCCAAAGTGACGTACAATAAGTGCATAAAGAAGGTCATTGGAACAACTACAAAACACAGATCCAATAAGGCACAATACTCATTTTGTAACAGTTATTCATAGCCATGAACACATTAAGTCCAGTTCACACATTAAACATTACTCTGACCTAACCTCTGCTAAGTAAAACTAGGAGGCATGACAAGCTACAACATCAAGATAATGATACAAAGTACAGTATAAGTGCTGGATGGCGGTACAGGTAACATGAAATTGGCACAGGAGGTACATGTGTAGCATAAAAGAGGGGAATTTAAGTGAAAAAATTATCCCAGATTCATCCGAATGGCAGGGGTGCAAGTGGCGCTGTTTCCACAGAGCGGAGTGGTCGAGCTGGCGTGTAGGATTGAATCATGTCCTGTAAGTAGCCGGGGGCCGTCCTGTTGGCTGCAGGGTAGGCGAGGATCTGGACTTTGAACCTGGTCCTGGCAGCGACCGGTAGCCAGTGGAGTGAACTCAGCAGAGGAGTGACTTGGGATAACTTGGGAAGGTTGAAGGCGAGTCGGGGAGCAGCATTCTGAATCGGGACATGTGAAGCCCAGCACCGATGCCTCCGAAGCACTCCCCTCAGCTCCTTTAAAAAAAGAAGGGACCAGTTAAAACCATTTAAATTGATAATCAAACCAATATATGTAAAGCGAGATGCATGTATACTGTATTTTGGTACAATCTATGTATTAGGCTATGTATAGTTTTGTTTTTAGTCACACACTAAACAGAGGTAAACCAGTAGAATGTGTGTGTTTTTACTACCATGGAGAAGTGAAGACCGTAAACTTAATCCTTAACATGCATGTGATTTACAGCAATGTGCATGCAAACACCACGAAAATTGGAAGCAATCAGTTTTTAGCAATAATCCGATTAAGTATCTGCATGGTTCACAACAACACGATTTCTCTAATACCTGGGTTTTACATGGATTCTTTTAATAATCATGTAAGGCCAATTAGTTGTGTCCAAAAATAATTGCTTCACATCGCTCTGCGTTTTGCTTCCGCCTCTTCGCTTGGTTTGATACTGGTTTGTTAAACTTCCACACGCGTTACTGCCCCTCTGCTGGTCGTTAAAAAAAATTCACAACTGATCCTCAGATGCATCCGTGCAAGTCTGGTTGCATACAAACAAATCCAAAGCTTTCCTTTCAAATAGTTACCGCTTATTCTTATCTGAACCAAGAAACGTTTCAAAAGAAACTCCTAATTCTGAAATAAAGTTGAATACCATCTTACTTTCCTGTATTTTACATTATAATAACATGTTGAATCGTCGCAGGCATGCCACACGCTCATACCCACCTGAGTGTTTCCCTACCATCTTTAAACATCGATTAAAACCACAGTACCTCAGACTTAATCATGCTGGTTTAACTGTACTTGATCCTTACCCCCTGCATAAAGATATAAAAACAACATCCAGGTCACTGCGTCTGGTGAACTTCCGCATATGCAGTTTTAAAATGTCAAAATTTAAAGCCGACTTTCCTACGTTCATGTGCACACACAAATCGAAAATTTACGCAAACATATCGGAGTTAATGTAATGTTTTCTCAGATTCTTACCATATCCGATTAAGGTAACAAACAGGCGTTTACATCAAACCTTCCATAGCCGGATTATTGCCTCAATCGTATTAAAACCGAATTGTGCCTAAACGTAGCCGAGAGCTGTGTTTTCCTGTGCTTTAATGGTGATTGATGACAGGTGCGCGGACAGCCGCCTGTTGCAGGTGCGTTTTATGTCCACAAGAGGGAGCCATCTTACCTATTCGTATATACAGTTGAAGCCAGCCATCGTTAATAAAATAATTAATGAAATGTCATACAACACTGTACTTAATAATAATTAATAAATAATTATTTCAATTAGCGCACCAGCTGATCACACAAAACTGCAAGAATCTCTCATACAAATAAGATGCGCTGCATATGAACAAATGAGATGGCAATAGGCAAGGGTTTTAATATTACATGATTAATCACTGCTTCCTGTGGTGGACAGGGCTGAGATTTCTGATGACTCATCCCGATTAATCTGGACATACCGATTGGCTCAAGGGCTGCGATTATTTGGCTTTACTGAACAACGCCCAGCCGGACCAGTACCATCCACAGGGCATTTTTGCCTTGTCGTGGTCCTGTGTTCACAGTCAAAGAAGTTTGCTACGTTCAGCAAAAATCTTAAATGTTTGCTGCCATTTAGGTTGGAATTCCAGGGGTGTCAATGTCCAGGGATGCCAGGAATCAGCCAATGATGCATTTACACGTTCATTAAGCATGTAAAGAATCACCATGGTAACAGCTTGCAGGGGGACTGAACCAAGATCTTTGTTGAGGATGAAACCCTTGTACACTGTGTGATGTGCCTTCGCTAAGTACCTCTATTAAGATAATTACCCTTTCAACAGAGATACCTGGGTTCATAACGTTGCTGTACTGGAGTGTTTTTCCTCGTTGACATTTAAGACTGTAGACTTAACTTAGAAGTCTGGATCACTGGTCTTAGGTGCCAAATGCCACAGCTGGTTAAAAAGAGTCTTGTATAGTAATAATCACAGCTTAGTGATGACAAAGAATTTGCATACTGATTAACAGTATCGGTGGGTGGAGGACCAAAATGTGCCTAGGTGCTTGAAAACATTTCCGATTGCTTTCATGAGGAAAATGTTTATCTTTGACAAACAGGTCATTGAGCATAGAGTTCTGGAGCACCTCAGAGAGTACATGCACTAGCATTCCCCCCAATCCACTAACCGTGGATACCATTGGTGCTCAAGTTGGGTGATTAGTGCCTGTCTCTCACTCAATCCAGCTCGGCCATCAGTACATTTGAGAGACAGAGATTAATCACACTCCTTGAGTGGGAATTGAACCCACATTTTCAGGCTGGGAAATACCAGCGCATTTACCCTCTGAGCCACCCCAGAACTCTGAAAGCACTCTCTCATGCATCATAGTTAAGTCTACAATCAGTAATGTCAAAGTGAAACAACAGTGTAAGGCCTGCAGGGGGACTGAACCAAGATCTTTGTTGAGGATGAAACCCTTGTACACTGTGTGATGTGCCTTCGCTAAGTACCTCTATTAAGATAATTACCCTTTCAACAGAGATACCTGGGTTCATAACGTTGCTGTACTGGAGTGTTTTTCCTCGTTGACATTTAAGACTGTAGACTTAACTTAGAAGTCTGGATCACTGGTCTTAGGTGCCAAATGCCACAGCTGGTTAAAAAAAGTCTTGTATAATAATAATCACAGCTTAGTGATGACAAAGAATTTGCATACTGATTAACAGTATCGGTGGGTGGAGGACCAAAATGTGCCTAGGTGCTTGAAAACATTTCCGATTGCTTTCATGAGGAAAATGTTCATCCATGACAATCAGGTCATTGAGCGTAGAGTTCTGGAGCACCTCAGAGAGTACATGCACTAGCATTCCCCCCAATCCACTAATCATGGATACCATTGGTGCTCAAGTTGGGTGATTATTGCCTGTCTCTCACTCAATCCAGCTCGGCCATCAGTACATTTGAGAGACAGAGATTAATCACACTCCTTGAGTGGGAATTGAACCCACATTTTCAGGCTGGGAAATACCAGCGCATTTACCCTCTGAGCCACCCCAGAACTCTGAAAGCACTCTCTCATGCATCATAGACAAGTCTACAATCAGAAAAGTCAAAGAGGAAAAACATGTAAGGCCAGCAGGGGGACTGAACCAAAATCTTCACCTTAACAGACGTAGTGGAGACACATCACATAGTGTGCAAGGGTTTCTTCCTCAACAAAGATCTTGGTTCAGTCAATGATCTGAAATGGCAGAAGGAATGAAACAGTATTAGCTTGATACATCACCAGCGAGTCATAAACTGGGGTAGGTACCCCAGCACAGGGCCAACTTGTCCCCATGTGAAGACAGTCACTTGTCCATAATAAATATTCAGATATGTGCGTGTTATCCTTAATTTCTTACACTCTAAATATCTTTGTTTAACACATCATAACTGTGTCCTTTCCAGATTCAGGAACTCCACTGCAGTTTATTAATATTCCACATTAAACATTTGTGAACAAATTATTATTCATAAATATTTATGTTCTGGGTTTTGCACAGAAATGCATCAACAATCCATTTGAAAAAAAAATGCAAAAAAGGAACGAACCTTCTTTTTCAACATTTAACTCTGATATTTCTATGAACTTCTATTTTTAGACCACAAGATGACAGTATAAGACCACAAATGACCAAAAAACAAAAAAACAAAGGCTCTTCCTAGGAAACTCTGTGTATGCTAGGTCCTAGGAAACTGTATGCTGGGTTTTTTTTCCAGCCACAATTGCAATCCCAGAATTAACAAGATGTTCACTTTTATTAATTAGACACTTTTCATGTTTTGAAGGATTATTTACCCTTTTTAACCACTTTATGTTAGAAATAGCTATGCATGCCATGAAGAATAGCAGTACCACATTCACATTGTGCTATATTGCAAATGGTTTATTTATTATTAATTATTTATTTAGACAATGCGGGTCACCATAGATGTCGTGTTACCATTATGTGCAAACCTGAATCCCTAATTCAGCAAATAATTGAACTAATTATATAATCAAGAGCTGAGGCTGGAATAAAAACCAGCATACACACGGCCCTCCATGGCACTAAGTTTGAGACCACTGTGCTACGATATCTATCTAATTTTTAGACCAATGGCCTTTAATTTTATCATTGTTTATCCTCCTTCTACAATGTCAGATCATTGAGTTCAATGTGATTTTCCAGCCTTGGGTGAGCTAGTCTATGATGCATTCTAACTGGTTGTAAGCCTTAGTTGTAAGCTCTTGCCCTTCCAACAATGGGACCAGTACAAGGGTTTCATCCTCAGCAAAGATCTTGGTTCAGTCCCCCTGCAGGCCTTACACTGTTGTCTCACTTTGACATTACTGATTGTAGACTTAACTATGATGCATGAGACAGTGCTTTCAGAGTTCTGGGGTGGCTCAGAGGGTAAATTCGCTGGTATTTCCCAGCCTGAAAGTGTGGGTTCAATTCCCACTCAAGGAGTGTGATTAATCTCTGTCTCTCAAACATACTGATGGCCGGGCTGGATTGAGTGAGAGACAGGCAATAATCACCCAACTTGAGCACCAATGACATCCACGGTTAGTGGATTGGGGGAATGCTAGTGCATGTACTCACTGAGGTGCTCCAGAACTCTGTGCTCAATGACCTGTCTGTCATGGATAAACTTTTGTCTCATTTTGACTTCTGTGATTGTAGGCTTAACTATGATGTTGGGCTGAGAGAGTTCATTTATGGTGACTGAAACGAAAAACAAACGAGAACGCGCAATAATTATTAAATAAAACAGTTGATTGCGCACCTTTTTTATTATCTTAAATTTTAAATCGTCCTTATAATTATGCGACGTGCGCTATATAACGCCAGTGAGTAAAAGGAGGAAAAAATTAACGCCCTCCCCCTTTACTTCAGTACATACGGTTTGACCAACCGTGACGCAATGTTTGTGTTTTTTAAAGTTTTGTGGGATATGTAGTCAATAACGCGTCGCGATTGCTGAAGCCGGCGAGACGGTGGACTTCATTTCCCGAGTAAACCATCGTCGAAAGACATGCGGTGGCCATCTGCAACTCGTAAATATACTTCCGCCTGCAGGGCTGCAGAAAGGTAATTACATATTTTGCTACAAGCCAATGCTTACTATGCAATGTCTGAATGCTCACTTTAACTATGTTTTGAAAATATTACTTCGTGTGCTTCCTGTGTGATACGCGATAATATCCGTACATTTAACCAACCTTGCAAAATACGGTTTGCATCGATAAACAAACAACCGAACTAGCTAGCTGCCTAGCTAATGTCGCTAGCTAGCTATGTAGATAACACTAGCTGGACAGCCATCAAAGAATCAACAAACCAGTTAACGTTAGCGAGTTTTGTTAGCTGCATTTGATGAATTGGTTGGTTTGACATTTCTATAGTTTTCTGTTTGCTGGTCATATCAAGCCTTCCTGCAGCCTGTTGAGCGAATTCATAACTGTCATTACAACTACATGTGGTCATGCTGTTTGTAAATACTACCGGTGTTTACAGAAACTGTACGCAGAACCTTTCTTGCATTACAGCCTTAAATGAAACTACATTAAACATGATTTATCCCACCTTCATTTGCACATGGTATTCAGTAATATCCCACATTTCTGAGAATTTATTAAAAATGAAATTCTATAATAACTGAGTTGTGTAAGTGTGGACATTTTTCTCCATCCATTTTCCCCTCTGTCCCGACGAGAGCCCTAGTGCGTTCTCAATGAGAAACGCCCCCATAACAGGATGCTTCGCTGTAGGGCTGGTGTTCTGTGTTGATGTGCTGATGTGTGTTTTGGACAGAATTTCTATTTTGGTTTCATTAGATCGCAAAACATTTCATGACATTGCTTCAGAGTTCAGTGTGTTTTTGCATATGTCAAAGGAGACATATGCAAAAGGCTTTTTTGAGTAGGGCCTTTCTTCTTGCCACCCTGTCATATAGGCCAGTATTGTGGAGAGCTTGGGATATTGTTGTCACATGCACACATTGACCAGTCTTTGCCATAACGGACTGCAGCTGCAGCTCATTAAAAGATGCCATTGGCCTCTTGGTGACCTCTCTGATTAGTCTCCTCTGTGCTCGTTCATCCTGTTTGCAGGGACGGCCTGATCTATGCAAGATCTCAGTGGTGATTCACTGTGTTATTTGAGTCTTTTGATATCTCGTTATGCTCATCTCCTGATTTGTGTCTGTCTGCAGTTTTACCTCTGAGTCCATTAGAATGCTCTTTGTTGTTCATGGTTTGTTCTTTGCTGTGTAATGCACTACCCTGCAGAGGAAGCCTACAGAAACAGATTGTTTCATTGTGTGCTAATCAGAATTACTATAACTGGACACAGGTAGGGGCCAGTCAGCTTGGTGTGTGATGTAGGAGTTTGGTTATGCGTGAGCTAATGCACCATTACAATCATTAGGGTGTGTCTGTTTTATGCAACCCAGCTGTCATAGATTTTAAAAAATGAGTTCTCAGGTATTTTGAGAATTGTTTTCACTTGGATATTGTGGAATACCATGTGTCAATACATGTAAAAAATCAGATTTGATGTGCTTTTTATTTAAGGCTGTAATGCAGTAAGAGGGAACACTGTGGAAGGGTTGTATACACGTTCTATAGCCAGGTGACTGCAGGTGAAAGAGTATGACGTGTGCATGTTGCGGAAGATGAGGACAGGGCCTTTATGTATGTTGGTATCTGGATGTGAGTTATTTAACTCAGTTGGAAGGCTCACCACCTTAGATGTGCGGAGGAGAATATGTACATGTGAGATATTTGAAGAAACTGACACACCCGCATGGCTGTATCTGTTATCTGTTCTCCTGCGCAGGTCTAAGGTGATGGGCCTGCTAACTGTCATTTTAGTAATTCACACCCAGATTCCAACATACATAAATTACCTGTCCTCATCTTTAACTACATGCACATTTCATACACTTTCCCATGTATTCACCACATACAGTGGCTATAGTTAATGTCTCTGCCAGTCTTATATACTTCTGCCTTTATACAGTAAACTGAGTTTAGCTTCAATTGTGGGTAATGGGAAAAATCTGCATGTATTCGTCAGCCTTTCAAAAATAGACTTTAGTGTTATACTTCCTCTGCTGTAATTCAATTTTTTGTCCAGCAGAGGGAGACATATTCTTCGCCTGTAGCACCCTGTACTAATGCAGTCCTGTCAACCCTCTTTTAACAAAGATTGTTAATGCCTCTGTTTTCATTTGCATAATGTATGTTCATAGGTAACATATTTTGATTATATTTTGTTTATTTTAAACATTCCCCCCTCTTTTTTTCTCTCCGGCTTGTCTGCAGAAGCAGGAAGTCCCCAGATGGAGGCGCTGTGTATGTATGAGTTTGGTTTTGTTTGTTTTTGTTTCTATGCACCACTTTTGGTGTATATTAGTGCATTACTACTGCCAGTCTTACATACTGCTACCTTTCTGCAATCAAATGAGTTCATTTGATTGCGTAGTAGTATGGGGGACTGTCAGTAGTAATGCACTAACGGAGAGTGGGGCCCCTGTCAAAAAATTTTTTTTTTTTTTACCTTCCGAAAATTTTGAATTTGCAAAAAAATATTATAACCCCCATGTTGTATTCTGGGAAATTCCGGGGGGCCAGATTGCCTGCCCGTCCACTCACACCACACACACACCTCCCCCACCCTTGGGGACCACCGACGTTGCTCAGGTGCGGTCTCAGGGACTCGAACCATCAACCTCTACCTCCTGAGGATCGGTTCAGCCCCCTACGCCACATACTCCTTCGCATTTATCACTCATTTTTTTGTGCACTTACACAGCACAACGGACAAAAGCTGCGTAAACTGAAAAGGGGAAAGCAGGGCTTGAACCTCTGACCTTGCTAGTGGAAAACGAGAACCATTCCTCTGCACCACTGTAACTTTGACATTGTTTCTGTTTTTCCTGCAGTGACATGAAGACAGTCAGACCTCAGAAGTAGAAACTGAAGGGACGGACCGGGATTCGAACCCGGAAGCTCCGTGTTCCGAGCTTCGGACAATACCTTTACGCCACCGTCGTGTTAGCGGTTGCGCGGCTGCAGAAGTGGCCTGATGATGAGACAACCCACGTATAAGCGAAACAAAGACAAAGGGGGGTTCGAACCCCCAACCTCTGCGTCCGTAGGCAAAGACAATACCGTTGCGCCACCTTCTCTTCTGTGAATCGGCCGGCTCTTCTATGGGTAGAAGAAGATGACGCAACAGAACTATTTCCCAAAAAAAAAAGAAAAAAGCTGGAACCCCCCCGGCCGTGGCTGGCTCAAATCTGCTGGGCGTGATGCAGTGACTGGAAGCTGATGGGAAACGCCACTGTTAAAAAAATTACGTGAGGCTTGAACCCTGAAGCTTCTGGTCTTGAGACCAGGTCCCTAACCACTACACCACAGTGGTTTTGTTGTGTTGAAGGCTGATTCAGTGGATATAAGACTTTGATATCACAGAAACTTTGCCTTCATCTACTAACTTCGGACCTGAAGGCGATGAACCTTGTTACCTATGTCTTACAGCCGGTTCTTAGAGCCACAGCAGAGCGGTGAGTTAGGGGAAGCACCAGACAGACAGAACAGAAGGGGGATTGAACTTGCTACCTTGGGCTTTGTGGAACAGGGTACTCTGTCTTGCGCCACGAAGCCCTTCAAGAGTTCCTGGGTGCTCATTAGTGAACTTATTCTCAGACCCATCAGAAATAAACAGGAAGAGCTCAGCTTTGAATCACACAGATCCAGATTAGGTGCCCTCCTAAAATGAACTGCGGCAAAATATAAACTGACACTCTAACATATTTTGGCTTCTTTAAATAAAGCTTTTGATTCATTGAAGGAATTCCTTTGCATTTGTGATTTATAATTAGAACAACAGGTGACTGACAAGTCCTGTTCAAACAGATGACCTAATTAAAGGTGTAATGTTGTTGCATCTTATAGGTGTGCCTGAAAGTAATTAGTTGGTTACATTTTTTATACCTTTGAATGTTTTCTTTCACAAAGATGAAAAATGAGATTTAATTTAAACACTCATATTCTGTTTTTATAAACTGCAGTGGATATGTATTGGGGACAGCGCTTGTAAATGCATTTTATTTTCTTTTAAATAATGAAATAAAATTAATTGTGTTTTGGAATTTTATTCTGCAATTCCATTTCAGTCTTGAAAGTTGTGCTGCCATTGCTGAATAAAAATAATGCACAATAAGAACAGTGAGTTTTGGTTTCAGTAGATCTTTATTATCCCCAGAGGGCAACTTGTGTGCAGCATTAAAATCCACATACATTTAATAACCATACAAAAAATCGACTTGTACATTGCAACATTTTTTAAATCGGATTTCCTCTGCTGTAATACCATTTTCTGTCCAGCAGAGGGAGGCAAACTCCTGACATTACATTGCATTATTCGGCAGACGTTTTTATCCAAAGTGACGTACAATAAGTGCATAAAGAAGGTCATTGGAACAACTACAAAACACAGATCCAATAAGGCACAATACTCATTTTGTAACAGTTATTCATAGCCATGAACACATTAAGTCCAGTTCACACATTAAACATTACTCTGACCTAACCTCTGCTAAGTAAAACTAGGAGGCATGACAAGCTACAACATCAAGATAATGATACAAAGTACAGTATAAGTGCTGGATGGCGGTACAGGTAACATGAAATTGGCACAGGAGGTACATGTGTAGCATAAAAGAGGGGAATTTAAGTGAAAAAATTATCCCAGATTCATCCGAATGGCAGGGGTGCAAGTGGCGCTGTTTCCACAGAGCGGAGTGGTCGAGCTGGCGTGTAGGATTGAATCATGTCCTGTAAGTAGCCGGGGGCCGTCCTGTTGGCTGCAGGGTAGGCGAGGATCTGGACTTTGAACCTGGTCCTGGCAGCGACCGGTAGCCAGTGGAGTGAGTGACTTGGGATAACTTGGGAAGGTTGAAGGCGAGTCGGGGAGCAGCATTCTGAATCGGGACATGTGAAGCCCAGCACCGATGCCTCCGAAGCACTCCCCTCAGCTCCTTTAAAAAAAGAAGGGACCAGTTAAAACCATTTAAATTGATAATCAAACCAATATATGTAAAGCGAGATGCATGTATACTGTATTTTGGTACAATCTACATATCAGGCTGTGTAATTTAGTTTTTAGTCACACACTAAACAGAGGTAAACCAGTGGAGTACACCAATGTGTGTGTGAATCTACTACCCTGGAGAAGTGAAGACTAATCTTAATCCTTAACATGCAGGTGATTTACAGCAACGTGCACACAAACACCCCGGAAATCAGTTTTCAACAATATTCCGATTAAGCATCTGCATGTTTCAGAAAAACACGATTTCTCTAATACCTGGGTTTTACGTGGATTCTTTTAATAATCATATAAGGCCAATTAGTTGCGTCCAAAAATAATTACTTCACACCGCTCTGCGTGATGCTTCTGCTTCTTCTTCTCTTTGTATGATTCTGGCAGGTTAAACACTTCCACACGCATTACTGCCCTCTGCTGATCGTTAAAAAACCTCACCTGATCCTCAGATGCATCCGTGCATATAGTCCAGTTGCATACAAACAAATCCAACTTTCCTTTCAAATAGTTACTGCTTCTTCTTGTCTGAAAAAAGAAAAAGGAAAGTCCTAATTCTAAAATAACATTGAATACCATCTTACTTTCCTGTATTTTACATTATAATAACATGTTCAATTGTTGCAGGCATGCCACACCGTCATACCCACCTGGGTGTTTCCCTACTATCCTTATCGCTTAAAACCACAAGTGCCTCAGAATTAATGTTGCTGGTTTAACTGTACTGATCCTCCCCCCCCCTGCATAAAGATATACATTGCACTAGGTAATAATGCTCAAAGCATAGGCTCTGCATCTTGTGGCCATTGTTTGTCAACAATTTAGAAGTGGTTTGATGGTCCTAGGCCCTATTATCTAGGAGCTATTGAACTTGAAAGCATTTGTCATCTGTATTTTTTTCAATAATCAATTGAAATACCTAATTGGAAATATTTGTGTAAAATTGCACTAGGTAATAATGCTCAAAGCATAGGCTCTGCATCTTGTGGCCATTGTTTGTCAACAATTTAGAAGTGGTTTGATGGTCCTAGGCCCTATTATCTAGGAGCTTGTATGTCAGACCTGCATGTATCATTATGTCCAAATCCCCCTCCACTAAAAAAAGACTTAATGAAGGAGGAGACATTTTGTCACAATTCTGAAAAATAAATGTATTTGCATATTTATAGATTCAGGATTTTTTTATTGAAGAAGTGTCTGTCTGAACTAGACACTTTCTCTGTGAATCCCTTTGAGACAAGTGTGACAAGGGCTATATAAATAAACACAATTCCACTTGAGAAGGCATCAGAAGGAATTTCGAGATTTAAAAAAAAATGTGGAAAAACCAGACAAATTATATTTAGATATATACATCTTCAAACATATCCTTGGGGGATATTTAAAATATAACCTCACAAAGTGTGTCTTTACGTCTCTCCTCATGTCTTGTTGAGCTAGGTTGAGCTGCCCTCCCCAGAGAACAAGAGTGTCAGGGAGAGAGAGGAGAGCGAGGAACAGGAAAGAGAGAGCCAGGAACAGGAAAGAGAGCCAGGAACAGGAAAGAGAGAGCCAGGAACAGGAAAGAGAGAGCCAGGAACAGGAAAGAGAGAGCCAGGAGCAGGACTTCAATTACTTTGCCCGCCCTGAGCTTTCCATGTTCGATACTTTTTTAGATTTCCACCCTCAGCAGAGAACCAACAATCAGGTTGTGCAAAAGGTATTCACCTGCAAAGATGGCACCAGCAGGAAGTGGCTCACATATTGCGAGGAACAGCATACATTGTTTTGTTTTATATGTATGGCATTTGGAAAGAGCACTGACACCAGCAAGTTCATTACTGGACTCTCAGGATGGAGACGTGTACACCAGCGTACAGAGGAGCACGAAAAGAGCGATACACACCGAAAGTGTGCGGAAGCTTATTTCCTAAGGTACAAAAAGGGAGATATCCAGAGCAAGTTTGCCGGCAGTCAGATGTCTGCTCATAGGCAGCAAGTCAGAAAGAAACGCCAGGTTTTGGAGCGTGTAGTGGATGTGGTTAAAGTGTTTGGAAAGAGGGGCCTGAGCTACCAGCATATGAAGAATGAGGCAGCATACAACTGGGATGACAATACCCTAGACCATGGAAACTTTTTGGAGCTCATCCTTTTATTAGGAAAGTATGATGTCAGTCTCAAAGAGCATCTTGATGATTGCATAAAGAAGAGCAAGGAATTGCATGAATCAAGTGGAACAAAAGGTAGAGGATCACTTATCACCCTACTGTCCAAAACCACTGTGAACTCCGTGATCGATAGCATTGGCCATCTAATTCAGGAGAGCATTGCCAGTGACGTCCAGAAAGCTGGCATGTTCACTGTTCAGCTGGACACTACACAAGATATAACCAGCCAGGATCAGTGTGCAGTTGTATTGCGTTATGTTACTGAGGCTGTGCAGGAGAGGCTTGTTGCTGTAGTGAAGTGCCATGCATCCACTGGGCAATACTTCGTGGACTTGCTCTCAGCAGTCTTAGATTGTCTGAAACTGGACAAGGCCATGTGTATCGGAAATTCAACAGATGGGGCCAGTACAGAGGGTTTTCAGCATTGATGACGTCCGAGTCTTCCACTCATGTGCATGTATGGTGCTACGCTCATGTACTAAATCTAGTGCTGGGTGACACTACTGGAAGTGTTATCGAAAGTGGATCCCTCTTCAGGTCTACTGAATGACATAGCTGTGTTCATCAAGGACTCCTACCAGAGGGTCATTCTGTGGGACAACCAAGCCCAAGACAAAAGCCACAGACTCCTATCTCCAATTGGAGAAACAAGGTGGGGCTCCAAGCACAAAGCTGTCAAAAAAGTGTTTGGACACTTTGGTAAACCAGCCAGCAGCCTCTTCATCGATACAGTGCTCACACTGGCAGCCATAGAGCAGCAGGCAAAAGAGAAGCCAACCGTCCGTGCTAAAGCACGAGGATTCAAAGAGGGCCTCCTGAAATTCGAAATTCGAAATTCAAACCACTCCACTATCAAAGTACCTCCAGACAAAAGGGATGGAAATCCTCTCTGCCCATCGTATGGTGATCGCCACACAAGACAGCCTCAAAAACATCAGCAGGGATTTCACAACTGTGAAGGCAGCTGCAGACACATTTGTCAAATGGGAAAATGAGAACCTTGAAGTGAGAGAGGGAGGAACAGACATCGAAGTGGAGGATTCACTGCCTTAGAAACGACAAAAGAAAAAAAAAAAACGGGGCTGGAGAGATGGCTCAACATGAGGCACTCGTATGAGGTGAATGTCCACCACGCAATTCTGGACACGGCTAGCGAGGCCCTCCACAGAAGATTCATGACACATGGCACTCTCTTTGCTGATTTAGCATGCCTGGACCCCAGGAACTTTGATCAGATCAAGACCACGGCCCTTCCCAACAGTGCTCTCCAAGACCTCAGCAAATGTCTCATCAAATTTGACAGTTGGGCTACAGTGGACAATCTTCAGTCAGAACTGAAAAGTTTTGCTGGACAGTGGGACAGGCTTAAAGCATCCCATGTAGATGAGTACCATCCCAGAACGGTAGAAGATGGATCTGCAGGAGAGGAAGAGGAGCCTGATATCGTGAACAAAACCTGCACCTCCTGCAGAAATTGCCCACTCTGCTGCTTTAAAGTACTTCGGCAGTTCAACATGCTGTCAGATGCCTATCATCTCCTTGGGCTTGCCTACAAGTACCTGCTGACGCTTTCCCTGACTCAGGTGGCCTGCAAGAGAACATTTTCCACACTGAAATTCATCAAGAGCAGACTGAGGAGCACCCTGTCTGCAGACAAGCTGGAGACATTCTTGTTGATGGCCACCGAAAAAGACGTCCTGATGGGGTTGGACTCCGACATGATCATTGACAGGGTAGCTGAGAAGAGTGAGCTCATGAGAAAGCTGCTCCTGTAGCCTAATAAGGTGAGATGAAAAACAATTCAAATGATTATGAAAATATTCATTGTCATTTAGCAGCTCTGTTTACTTCAAGACTGACCCCCACCACCTCTCTCTCTCTCTTACAGGATGCCCTCCTAAAGCCTTTCCCAGATTCCCCGTATGTGTACAATTATCTCTAGATTTTTCTAAATTAGTAGTAGTCGTACTTTAAAGATACTGTGATCATTTAACTCACTCAATCATTTCCATCTTCCTCTCTCTGTCTGCCCCTCTTTCTTTTAAAGGTTGTCTTGTTTGAGGAGATCTTTTCTATCTGTTTGTGTGTTCACAAGCAACATTTACTTGGTGAGTGAGTATAGTTATGCAATTCTGTTTTTTGTTTCCCAGAACATTCTGATCTGTACTGTAATCAATTATGTTATTATTGATCATGTCTCTCTCTCCCCCCCTCTCTCCCTGTGTCTCTCTCTCTCTCACCCCCTCTGTCTCTTTCTCTCTCTCCAGCTTTAAGGATGCCCTCAGTTCTGTGATCCATGATTGTCCAGGAGATTATTTATTTAAGACCTTTATTCTTTGCCTTTGAATGGCAATCAATGTACAGTGAATGTGTTTATTTTTTACATAAAATTGTATTAAATCATTTGAATTATTCATACAACATCTAGCAGAGTTTTTCTTTAACAATTATTTATTGAGTATGGGTATTGTTTACTCCACAGCCACCTCTGATCACCAGGATCAAGAGTGAGTGAGTACACTGCTCCACTTGCATTGGTATACTTGACTTGTCCATAACACTCCGCTCTGTAGGGGGTTTGGCAAATGGTTAGATATGCATCATATACATATTGAACGGTCTGCGAGGATGTTGTTCTGATGGGCGGTGTCCGACCGATTGCAGGGCCTATTTTTTGTCCCAGTCCAGCCCTGATTCAGTACAATCTTTAATAGGAAGAAATGTAAAAACATTAAAAGAATGAAGAAAACATACTTCCACAACTACTACAACCACTACACAAATTTGAATGTAGTTGAACTACCGGCAAACTGCAGCAAAATGTCATGAAACTACGAGTTTAACAGCATGTATTTAAACTGCCTCCCAGACACTGCATATCAGAAGAATTATACCTTTTGGCATTGACCCTCCCCCTCCTTATTAGTCATAACACTATTGCATGTCAGTGTTAAATCAATTGTAATTGGGTGGTGTATAGCCATTGTCTGTTTTAGGGAGACATTTGAGAACACTGAGAAGGTTTTCAGTACCACATCGGCCTTTCACAGAGCAAAACAAACTTAATTCATCCAAAAACAGTTAATAAATGATTCTAAATTTCAGTTGCAATGTCCATGTAATTTACAAAACAGTCCCGTTTACATGTGTTTCTCCGTGTTTGATATTTCGTTAAATCCCGTTTCATTCAGTTCATATTTGCAATACGGTATTTCTTTTTTTTCCAGAGTCAGTTCATTTCGTCCGCTCGCTCAACAAACACCACTCAATTAGCGAAATAACCCGTAGAAATCAAAGAAACCAACAAAGAAAAAATAATTAAATCAGCACTTATCGTCCCGTCCCGTCAGTCAGTCGTAGGCGTTTCAGTCCGAACCCAAGCTGTACCCTGCGCAGTTTGGGAGTTTTGGCTTTTGCTTGTAGAGTTTGTAGATAATGTCTTGTCAGACAGGTGGGATTAATCCGTATTAGAGTCCGGTTCTTCCGTAGCGATCACGGTATGATTAATTTTCTTGTACTTCGAAATGACTCTTTTCTTATCCGACCAATTGCACACAGCTTTTCTCGCTTCGATTTTTCTCAGCTCCCGGGGTTTAACTTTCCGCTTGCAGATTCAAACTCTCTCGCAGCCGCCATTCAAAAAACTCTCCCACTGACGCCGTTGTCTCCGCAATTATTGACGTGGAAAAGGGGGCAGGGCTGTTGCACACCTCACGCACCCACGGACACCTGACCTGTCCTGTCAACACAGGGCCGTCACAACACACATACTCTCTCATACGCACCCACACACACACACCTAGGCACCCACACACTAACTTGATGATGGTGGTGGAGAGCGCTGTCTAACAATTCCGTACATATAATGTACTATGTAGTGACGAGTCAGATGTTACAGTATTAGGATTATAGTTCATAAGTGAAACACACTCTCAACAAGGTTGCTGGGTACCGCTAGCACCATTCAGACAAATCAAATTGCAATTCAAAGTGTTTTACAAGCGATTGACAAAACATAAAATGTTAAAATGGATTTACAGACTAAAGGTGGGTAGTTAAGATAATAAAAAATACATAATAAAACACAATACAAACAATAAAAATAACAAGAAATAAAATGAAAAAATATTACACAAAGTAAATTTTATGAAAAAACAGTGAAATGTTGATAAAACAAAATAGAATAAAATAAATGATGATGATAATAATAAATAAAATAAGTGTAAATACTAAGACCATAAAATTGGCCTTTCTCCTAGCAGGATTTGCATTTTTTTTCTCTCATTTGTTTGGGAAAGGAAGTCCTTTATAATTAGAGAAAATTTTTTGAAGTAATGTGTCCTAATTTCTGAATATTTTTCACAACGCGCATCTCTGTTTCCACCTCTCCTGTCTTACAGTGACCACATATACGTTGTTCTTTTGGTAACCATGTATTCCGGTGTCAGCCTTTTTCAATTGCAAGTGTGTGGTCACTCAGCCTGTACTTGGTCAGGATCTGCCTCTGCTTTGTATCTCTGACAGAGAAGAGATACTCAGCCAATTTGTTGTCTCTTTTTAGGGTCCGACAGCAATCTGTTTTGTGTTTTGGTTACATTATCTCAATATTCCAAAGAAGAGATTTTGATCCGTTTCATTACTTGGTTTACTTTGATTTGTTGGTAAGCAGTGCTGGTATGAAGCTGGTCTGTGATCTGTGTTAGTTGGGTTAATGGGTTAGTCAGCTTCATTACCAGCTGACTGGGGGGACTCTTTTCATGACTGAGCTCTTGGGCTTTCATTGCCTTAAATTGCAATGTGTCTTGAGGACTTGAATTGAGGTGCATCCAGAATTTGAATGCTCTTTTTTGGATACTGTCTGTATTTGTTGGTAACGGCTCTGGTCTGGGTTACTTTAAAGCAATTAATACTGATGAGTTTATACAGGGAGATGGGGTTCAATGGGAGAAGGATCCGATTCGGACTGTCATAAGGTTGATAAAACTTAGTTGAGTTATTAAATTTAAATTAATTTAATGTATTATTTCAAATTTAATTATTAGGGGGTCAGCCTCAGCTACCCTGTTAATGGCACAGCATTCTGAATACTGAACAGGTTACTCTACAGGATTGGAGTCCTGATCGATGTGGTCACTTCTGGCACTACGATCTTTACTTCACTCTAGTGCGTTTCTTTTGCACCTCTGCACCTTGAACTAATGCACTTGTTGTACGTCGCTCTGGATAAGAGCGTCTGCTAAATGCCTGTAATGTAATGTAATGTAATGTAATGAACCCAGACTAACGGGAGATCACCCTTTATCAGCCTCAACACTTAAAATTATTTAGAGGGAATTGAGTCTTGGCACTTATGAATTCAAATGTTTCTATTTGACTTTGTTGGTGGATCATTCCATCAGCATGAGAGAGGAAACACAAACACACACATACAAAAATATAAGCTTTAATGATGAATAATTGTTTTTGGAAGTTAAGCAGTTTGGTTGTAATATGGGATTGGATATTGGCACAGTATAGCACAATCTCAAACACGTTTTCAACATACAAAAATGCCAAGTTACTCACACATACAAGACATACACTGTCTATAACTCATTCATTCAGACTGCCAAAATCCAGGCCTGCCATTAAAAGTATTGATCAAAATGACGCCAAGTTACGGTACTACAAACAATATAGGCTATCTTGCCTCACCGAAATTGAATAACATGTATTCCAAAGCAATGTTACCCAATATTTCCTTTCAAGTCACTTGGCTCTGTGTTTTGTAATCTTACCATTTTACAAATTTTTGCCCAAAGCTATCACACCATGGGGGTTCACACCGCGAGCGTGGTTAACAGTGAATGAGCATTCGTTACTATGCCTCCTCTACATGCAAGGAGGTTGTTAATCCCCCCCAGTGTCATCTATAGCTTTGATCTTAGAATTATGAGTATCTGGCATGAGGGGTCTGGCGAACCTGAAGGGAAGTGGAAGATGGTGTTGGAATGTTGAAAGTAACAGACAGACTCATTTGGGAGCTTATGCAGAAATAAAGAATGTGAGCCCTCAGAGAGAGGACTGCAGAGAAACAACTTTCAACTGCCCTACAGGACACAGAGAGAGGGGGTCCAGGGCTGTCAGGAAACAGAACACATACTGCTCTGCAGCTGGAATCTTAGTGATCTTCTGCTCTGGCTGCACGGAAATGAACTGAATTTTGAAGGTTTCTGAAGAACTTCCAGACTGCAAAGGCACTGCCAGCCAGCAGCAACACCATCACTCCCACCACTATCACAGCCACTGCTCCAGCAGAGCGTCCTGCAGAGAACATGGAGACAGAGGGACTCATTTGGGAGGAATAGAGAAGAGCAGGTAATAATCAAGAAGGAAAGACTACAATAATATTAATAACAACAACAATGATAATAACAACAACATCAATAATAATGGATGGATAGTGGAAAGACAGAAAAATTGACAAAGCTAGGCTACATCTTAGCTTAACCATAGCTTAAGATTGCAAAAGCCTAAAACCTATACTTTTGTGTCTCGTATGTGTATTGTGCTCAAGGGGACAATAAAACATGAGGCATTGTGAAAAAATAATTTTTATTTTATATTATTATAATTATTATTTCCATTATTTTCCCAATGGATTGCAGCAGCCATAAGTCAGAGGAATAACAGAGTGGACCAGTAAGATGCTGAGCCCTGCATCTGCACAAACACAAAGAGCTGAAGAGGAGGACCATACCTGAGACTTCCAGAGAGACAGAGCCGATGGTCCTGTTGGTCTCAGCATTGGTCACCTTGTAGACTCCGGCATGCTCCAGTGTCACACTCCTCAGCAAAAGGGTGTATTCCTGGGCCAGAAGCTCACATCTCTGAGCACAACGCTCCCCATACCTGGCTGAGCCTTTATTTGCATCGAGCATCAGCACCTCATCTGAACCAAGGCCTGCACTGAATGTTACCCTCACTGGGTCTGCGGTATAGAGCGGTATGGAGAGCAAACCACCGGCCTTCACTGTGAGGGTCTGGGGTGGGTGGCCTGTGAGGGCAGGGAATTCATTTACATATTTACATATTTACATTTACATGCATATTTACAGGGGATATGAACACATTATCAACAGCAGTCAGCTTGGTCATGTAAAAAGGTAAAAATGATACAGGGCAAATTATGGCATCCAAAAATTACTGGTGTCATCTTTCATCAAATCTGCGGTACATCAAACAACACTTCTGTAAATTATGAAACATTGTTACACTTGCCTTGATTAAAATTACCACATGAAAAAATAATACACACCAGACACACTTATACATCTGAGCTGCTCGACTCCCATACAGAACTGAAAATCTAAAGTGAATTTTACCTGTCACAACGAGACTGGCAGAATCTGGATTCCCCCTCACTTTTGGACTGTTGTAGAAGCACTGGTAGTCGCCTTCATCTGAAAACCGTGTCTGTCTGATGGTTAAAGACATGTTTCCATAGAGGGCTTGTTCTGGGGAAACTAAAGCTCTGTTCTCAAACCCGAGCCCATATGTGATGATGTTCTTATGGAGCTGGTAAACGTTCTCTCCACCTCTCTTCCAGAGGATATCCAGATCATCAGCACGCGCTCGTGTATTAATTTTCCCAAAACAAGGAAGACTGGCGGACATTCCCATCGCTACGGAAACATTTGATGGTTCTGAGAGAGAGACAGAAAAAGAGAGAGGGAAAGAGAGAAACAGGCAGACAGAGATTTACAAAGTATTCCTGGCATACAGGAATTAACAGCTCAACCATGTTGCTTGGGGTAGATGAAGGCCCTGAGGCAGCATATGCTGTCTACTGCATACCACCCAAGGCTTGTGGGTTTTACACAGACAGGAATGATCCTGCCCCCCCAAAAACAATCGTAAGAATAATATCCTTTGTCAAAAAACAGCTTTTATGGCTATCAAATCCACAAGAACTAAAAATATTCACTCAATCTGTTGGAAAAAAGGCAACATGCACTGACCTCCAATTTCTAGTTTCACATCTGAAAGAATGGTCTTATTCTTGTACTGGCATGTGTAATTGCCGAGGTCACTGTACACCACAGGACTGAGGATGAGGCTGTAGTTTCCTGGCTCTTTTAAGTGGAAGGATTCCACCCGTCCCTGGAAGCCGTTTCCAAAGGAAAAGGATCCGGTGACGAGTACAGCCAAGTCCAGCCAGTCACGATACGCATGCTGCTTAAAGCGCCACATCACATCCCTGCTGGGGTCTCCACGGCAGGGGAGAGTGAGGGAATGGCCGAAGCTCACAAACATGCAGAGAGAGTAGACTGGAGTTGCTACCAGCTGGGCTAGGGGAGGGAAGTTGGATGTTCAGTCAGCATTAAAAGGGAGAAATATCACAGGGGTGGTCTTTTCATGCATAAGAGGGAAATCTCACAGGGGTGGGCTTTTCATGCATAAGAGGGAAATCTCACAGGGCTGGGCTTTTCATGCATAAAAGAGGGAAATCTCACAGGACTGGGCCATTCATGCACAAGAATGAATAATTTATAGTTTAAATCATTTAAATCTACATTTTTGTCCACCACTATGGCAGTGAAGCATGAAGTTTTTATTTATTTTAATTTTTTTCATACACACACACACACAAGCATATACAATGCTGTAAAAAAGTGTTTGCCCCCTTCCTGATTTCTTGTATTAGTTAAAAAGTGATCTTTTGGATTGCAATATCGTCTGAAAATTTTAATGCCTCAAAATGTTGACATTTGATTATCACCGATGATGTCCTGCTATATGTCTGCCCCTAACTGTGAAACTATTTCTGTGCTGTTTTCAAATAAACCCACTCCAAAAGATCACTTTTTTCAATATGGCTGTATTGACATGCACACAAAGTCTGTAGTGGGATTATTTGAAAATGCTATAGTAAAACTGCATGCAATGAGGCTAGGATGTAGTACAGGACCCCTTCTATCATGAACAAGTATCAACAGTTTGAGACCTTTTTAATTTGGGGAGAAATTCCAATTCCAATCCAAATTTTTACTCTTTTATATTAGCCTGCATTGGATTACACTGAATGTTTGAAGTGGGATTATTAAAAAATGCTATAGTAAAATTTCACAGAAATGGGGTAGTATGTAGGCCATGAACCCATCTGCCAGGAACAAGTGTCAGAATTTTCCGAAGTTTCAATAGGCGTCTATTGGATTACATGGAAAGTTTGAGGTGGGTGTGGAGTTTTGCAGAGAAAAACGACTGGCTTGGGTTTCAAGTATGCAAAAATAACTTTATTCGAGCAGATCGCTCTGGAAAACATGCAATCAGACTGCCACGTCAGGAAGCTGTGCTCTCCCTCGCTAAAACCCCGGTTTATCTCTCCCTCCCGGCTGACGCGTCACCTGTCAGGTGAATCTGGGAACGTGGGCGTGTTGCCACCAAGCGGCCAAAACCAGACTTCGTTTTTGAAGCTCATTTCCTGGTGTTGTAGTTCCTGGTTGCTCACTAGCGCCACTACGGATGGCTCCAGTATAGGTGTTTTCATATCCGGTTTCCATGTAAGTCTACGGTACAAATGCGATCAAAATACAAAGTCAATAATTTTTTCTCACAAGAACAAATAGTCATAATAGGTGTATTTTATTGGTCTTATGACTGTCCATGGGTCGATTTCATGATTTATTGCGTCATTTGGGCACAGTGCCAATATTTGTTCTGGACCAATGAGGTACAGCTTGCGTCACTTCCGGATTACTGCGGAGGACTGAGCTATAGTAGGGGCTACAGTCTATGGTCACTGGGGTGGGCGGTGGCGTCTCTTGGCCTTGACATTGCGGCGCCGGCTACGGTCCGCCTGTGCTAAGTCTGAAAATGCAAGCATCCCATTTCGTGGTGATTTAATTATGGCGTGTGCTATTTACAGCTGCACTAGACGACCATAAAATAATCCTCCTCTTAAGTTTTTCGGTAGCCGAGTCATTTTTACTATTTCCTTTAGCCTACTTAACCAAATAATTAGTTGGCAGAAAGCGTAATCAGCTTGCTATATTTGGTAGTCCAGTAGTAGCCTATGCTAAAACAGTTCGCAACTTCGGCTACCAAGCCATTTGACTAG
This sequence comes from Anguilla anguilla, assembly GCF_013347855.1. NCBI lineage: Eukaryota > Metazoa > Chordata > Actinopteri > Anguilliformes > Anguillidae > Anguilla > Anguilla anguilla. Next base: position 5,209,895 of record NC_049219.1, on the reverse strand, counting down.
CTAGCTAACCTTAACCGGCAAACATTCAATCTGTCAGACGTGTTTGGCGGCTTGTCAGTCGTGTACATTCCGTAAATGTCTACCTGGGCCATGCTTCAAGCATGTGACAAAGCTACTATAATCCCGATTTTGGGATAAACACTTTTTCAGTTTCACGAAGCGAATTAAGAGTCTCAAGGTTCATTTGCTGAAATCACACACACAGAATTTAACGAAATTAACCATCTTGGCATTTAGAAAGGAATATGTTTTTAGCATTTAAGAGACCGACAAGCTAGGCATTTAAGACAGTGGTTCTCAGAATCGGTTCTGGGGGCTCCTTGCGTATATTGGCTTTTCTCCATTGGTTTTGATGATTTACAAGAAAAAAACGATAGCCTAATAATAATTAGAAATTCAACGTAGGCTACATTATTTTTGTCTTCATGCACCAGGTGGAAAACTTGCTGTACAAAGTGCGTTGTCATATTTACACGCCTGCAGATCAGTTATTAAAATACTTGGTAGATTTGTTAATAACCGCTGACAGTGTTAATTTTTATTCGGTAGAAAGTGATTTGCGAACGATCGGTCAGCTAGCGTCACCCAGCAAGTGAACACCACAAACGGCGATGGAGTAGCTAGTAGTAGCAGTTACTGGCTCATTAACTGACTGGCGAAAACCTACGACGATAACTTGCTCGGTTAACAGATCTACCAGACAGTTATACGAAAATTTGCCTAGTCAAATCACCAGTAGCCTACACATCTCCGATTGATTGACCATCAGTGTAGTCAATGTTCTTCCCCTGTGGTTCATATTGCTAACGCGTGAGCTAACCACGGACAGCCTACCTAGCTCACTGGCAAGCTGATATGCTAGCTAAGCATATTCGTTTTGCTGAGAAACATAAATTGAAGATAACTGAACATAGCCTAATTGTATTTTTAATGTCATACATAACGTGATTACATGACACAGTGCAGTCACGGATGGAAATTAAACTCCGTAAACATCTGATAATATATTTTAAAACATAACGGCAGACAGTCAGCTAGCCTCGTTCAGGTTGATGGGCTTTTCCGCACCGGACTGTCAATCAAATTGTAAAAATCACAGAGCGGCTTTTAAACTCTGTGGTTTTGGCTCCAACTCCAAAATGGCCGCGCCCGCCATTGAGCTTCAAAACGTATTTTCGGAGACCCACGGAGAGTCAATGGGTGACGTCACAGTAGCTTTGTCCATATTTTTTACAGTCTCTGGTTGCCACAAGGGATTTTGCCTCTCTCCCCCCAGTGCTCACTACATGGGATTATTAAAAAATGCAATAGTAAAATTTCACAGAAATGGGGTAGGATGTAGACCACTTCAGGAGCCCTTCTGTCGTAATTAAATGTCAAATTTTCAGACCTAACCTTTAAACCTTTAGAAACCAAACACTTTCATTTTCATTAGTGCCAGATGCACCGTGTGTAGTTTACTCACCCAACAGGCCGCGAAAACTTGCACATCTCATTTCCAGTTTAGAATCGCTGCTGAGACATCCGACTAAAAACGATTAGTAATAGTATTACGTGAAAATTCCTTGATTTAAACTCCTTCCAGTAAACCATACGTCTTTTCTCCGCTGGCTACCTTCGCATGTCTGGCTAAAGTTAACTTCGATAGGCAGTTCTTCATACTATTAGGCAGCTGATGCCTATCCCTGCCCAATATAACTAAAAGGAATAATCTGCCCATCAAATGAGAACTCGTTATAGCTAATTGTTTTAGCGTTCATAGTTTTCGGTAATTTTGTCATTGCTCTTCAAAACATGCACTGCTTTCCTATTCGGCATTTTGAAGGTGTGGTGTTTCCAGGAAAAGGGTCGTCGTCGTCTTCTTCTTCTTCTTCTTCGGTGTTGTTTACCGGCAGCTTGCATCCTTGAAAGTTGCATTACTGCCATCTCTCGGAGTAAGTTAACTCCTACAGCTTAGTGACTGCCACACTTTCATTAACAGTCCTGTCCCACGAAGGTAGTTAATAAAACATCTCCTCCCCTGCCCACTAGCACCACACTCCAGTACATTCCTCAGTCCTGCTCCTGTTATCCCCAATCTTCCCATCTCCTCCATCATATCCTTCCTTTCCGACGTATATTTATTGCAATTAATGATAACGTGTTCTACATTTTCTGGTACCTGACAGATTTCACAAAGACCGGTTGGATGTTTACCTATAACATGAAGTGTGCTGCGTAAATTGCTGTGTCCTATTCTTAATCTTGATATTAGGACCGCTTCTCTTCTGTTTCCTCCCCTCTTTCTTACACTGCCTACTCTATTTTGTATCAGATGTAAATGTCTCCCCCCCTGATTCCAGTGCTGCTGCCATTCTTTATTGATATTTATTGATATTTCCCCACACAATGCCCTTTCTCTCTGATTTTGATAACTTGATATTGATTTCAACACTTCCCTTTTTGACTGCTTCTTTTGCCAACGTATCTGCTCTCTCGTTTCCCGGGATATCTGAATGTGCTGGGACCCACATGACTGTAACATTTTTCCCTTGCCTAACCACTCTTGAATTGGCAAACAAGATTTCATACAGCAGATCCTGGTGATTTCTGGCTGTACCTGTCTTAATACTTGCAATGGCCGACACAGAATCATTTACTATTTTGCTAAACCTGCCCCGTTCAGCCCATTCTAATGCCATCAATATGGCAAACAATTCAACCGCATACACACTTAAACAATCCGATGTTCTCTTGCTAATTCCCACTTGGTAACTAGGCACAGCAACTGCAGCCCCTGTCGCATCTGTCTGCGGATCCATTGATCCATCTGTAAAAATCTGAACACTGCCTTTATAGTTCCTCCCTATAGTTATAGTATTAACTGACTAAGTCAGCATTATTATTACTGTGCTTAATCTTAAGTAATTCCAGATCTACCCCCACACTTTCTAACTCCCAGACAGGTCTACCAGGCCACACCACAGTTTCGCCAAACTCTTTATCATAGACTCCCATATCTCTTGCTACTTGATCTCCTGCCCATCCAAAACTTGATTTTTCCATCCTCTCCTTCTCCCAGCTTGTCTGCAGTACCCTTTTTGTTGGATGACTATCTCCATGCCCCCTTAGATTAACCCAGTAGTTAGCCACCAGCTGTTTCCGACGCAACCACAGTGGCATTTCACCTGCTTCCACTTGGAGTGCACACACAAGTTTTAACTGCTACTAAACACACTCGTAAAGCCCAAGCTTGTATAGCATCTAGGTCCGCCAGCACAGATTTTGCTGCTGATCCATATACTATACTTCCATAGTCTAATCTTGATCTAATTAAGGCTACATAAATATATTTCAGAGATCCTATATCAGCTCCCCACTCCAATCCTGCAAGACACCTCATGACATGTATCACTTTTTTACATCTACTAACAACATATCTAATATGCTCCCTCCATGTTAACCTCATATCAAAATATACTCCCAAAAAACAAAAACTCACAACTTTCTCTAAATTATTTCCATACAATTTCAAATTCCCTGAGTTTCTTTCTTGTAAAGAGCATAGATTTTGTTTTTTCAACTGAAAATTTAACTCCCCACTTTGTTCCCCACTTTTCAACTTGATTAATTCCATCTTGCACTTTCTTCACTGTGTTCAACATTTCTCACTCTTTTCCACAAAGCCCCGTCATCTGCAAACAATGACTTCCCCATATCCATAGGGATATTCATAAATATGTCGTTTATCATGATGGAAAATAAAGTTGGACTTACTACACTTCCCTGAGGTGTCCAGTTTTCCACAACATATTGGGTTGATAACTCTGAACCTATCTTCACCTGAATAGTCCTTCCATCTAAAAAGTCCATAAACCAATTAAACATTTTCCCTCCGACTCCCATTAAGTGCAGTTTGATTAGAAGTCCCTCTCTCCATAGCATATCATAAGCTTTCTCAACATCAGAAAACACTGCCACCACTGTCTCTTTATTTACTTGTGCTTTCCGTATTTCATTCTCCAGACACAACATTGGATCCATAGTACTCCTTCCTCTCCTGAATCCACTTTGATATGAAGCCACCATACCTCCTTTTTCCAAAAAATACATTAACCTCTCATTTATCATACGTTCCATTAACTTACAAATGTGAGATGTCAAGGCAATTGGTCTATAGTTTCCAGGCCTGCTGGCATCTTTTCCAGGTTTCCTTATTGGAATAATTATCGCCTCCTTCCAGCTCCTTGGCATTCTCCCCTCTTCCCACACTTTATTATACAGTGACAACAATTTCCCCAGACTTCCTACACTCAGATGTTTTAACATGCTATAACATATATCATCTTTACCTGGTGCTGTCTTTCCTGTTTTATCTAGTGCCCTTTTTAATTCTCCCATGGTGAAAGGTACATTTTGTCCATCATCATTACTATCTTTTCTGCATAAAGCCTCCATATTTTCAGACTTTGTTTTCTCTTTGCCTCTTCTTCCTTCTACAGATAAATTATTGGAGCTATGTACCATAACAAACATATTTGTCAATAACTCTGCCTTTTCCTCATTTGTTACTGCAGTCTCATTTCCATCGGTCAGAGCCGGATAACTCCACTCCCTCCTGTCCCCTCCCATCTTTTTTATCATCCCCCATACTTCTCCCACCTGAGTTGTGTATCCAATTGTACCACAGTCCTTTCTCCAATGTGTCCTTTTTGTCTGTCTTTTTATCCTCCTTACTACTGCCTGGGCCTGCTTGTACTGAATCATATGTTGAAAATTATGAGTTCTTTTGACTAGTTTAAACGCCTTATTTCTATTTCTCACTGCTTCCTTACACTTATCATCCCACCATGGTACCACTTTCTTCTTCATACTACCTTTACTTTTAGGAATGGATTCGAATGCAGCTGTCATTATGCCTTGTTTTATTTTGCTGTCAAGTGAATCTATGTCCATTCTATCATTAACCTGACTTAAATATCTATCACTTCCTTCCAGAAATTTCTCCCAATCAGCTTTCTCAAGGATCCAAATCCCACCTGTGTTCTCTATGGTCAATGAGACAGCAATATTTATCTTACACCAGACTGGGTAATGATCACTCCCTATAGTACCTTCTTGGTACACTGTCCAATCACACACTGCTGCTATGTTGTTTGACAAGTGTAAGATCAAGCACAGCCTCTCTCCCTGAATTAATATCTATTCTTGTACTACTGCCATCATTTAAACATACTAAGTTCTTTTCATCTAACAACTCTTTTATCACCTGACCATTAGCATCTGTTCTGTCACTCCCCCAAAATGTGTTATGTCCATTAAAATCACCACACCAAACCGTGCTACTACCATTCTGCCCTTCTATCTCCTCAAGCTTGCTTAACTCTAGCCTTTTGCACAGATTATAGTAATTCACAATCACTAACTCTTTCCTTTCTGCCCATACTTTTACTACCACATACTCTTGCTCATTACCTATACCTATTATTCTGTAAGGGACGCCTTGCTTTACAAAAGTGACACATCCTCCTCCCCCGTCTGTCCTGTCTCGCCTCACTGCCACATACCCATATAAAACAAAATCCAAGTTAGACTTCAACCAGGACTCTTGAATATACACAATGTCTGGTTTTTCTCTCCTACTGGCTACAAACTGCTTGAAATCTTGCCCATTAGCAACCAGGCTTCTCGCATTCCACTGAAGACTTAAAATTATTAGTACAATCAACCCACACATGCCGTTTCTTGACTTGACTGTACACTGAGTTCATCCCTTACTTCTTCCCATTTTAAACCTATCATATCCAAGTGGTGTACTGCTGCTTTGACAATAACCTGAATCCTTTCTGTTTTAGATTTGATCTCAGCCGTTGCATTTATCACTCCTGCTATGAAAGTCACCAATTTCTTCTTCTCTATCCATGTATTCTTCTTATCTTGCTTTTCTTTTGCTACCGCTTGTTCTTTGCTACATCCTCCCTCCTTATTCTGTTTTTCCTGTCCTGCCATCTTAACTGCCTCAGCAAATGAGACTTTTTCCTTCCTCCTTATCTCCTGCACCTCCACCTCTCTTCTCAACACTTCACAACCCCAATAAGCCACACTATGATTCCCTCCACAGTTACAGCATTTTGGTCTCACTCCCTCTCCACACTTCCCATACTCATGTTCCCCACCACATCTAGCACACCTTCTCTTCCCTTTGCACACCTTAGCCACATGCCCAAATTCCTGGCAGTTAAAACACCTCATTGGCTTTGGTATGAACTCTCTAACTCTGTATCTCACAAATCCAAAGTATAATTCCTTTGGGAGAACCTTTGTTTCAAACTCAATAAAAACGGTCTCAGTCTCTTCTTTCTCCACCCCCCTTGTCATGCTTTTAGCACTTTTAACTAACCTATTCCGCACCCTCAAGTTCTCTACCAGTTGCTTCATGCTAACTACAAGAGGTAATCCAGAAATTACTCCCTTGCACCCACCACCACTCTGCTCCCCCACTCTTACTACGTTGGCTACTTTAGCTTTTCCAACACTACTCATTTTCTTTGCCTTCTCCATCTGACCTTCATTGTTGCATCCTATAAGCAAGTTTCCATCTCCCAAAACTCTTGCATACTTCACTTCTCCAATTTGTCCTCTAATAGTTTTAGTTCGCTACAGCAGATCGACTTTCTTTACTCCCCCCTCTCCCTCGAATCTCACCACTATATTTATCACTCGTGCCTTCGTGTCCTCCTCCTCCCTATCGCTCCCCTCACTATCCGTTCCACTTGAGCTAGCTCCGTCCTCTTTTCTCTCTCTTTTACTTCTACTTCCCTTCATGCCTCTATTCCCTCTCACCACCTGCCACTCACTCGCCCCCCTCTCACCTTCCTCCATGCTGTCACCATCCGTCTCCCTCCCCGCCATCCTGTCAGGGATTGTAAGGAGGAGCAGTGCAGGAATACCGCTCCGGACCTATACAGGCCGTCGGTCGATATTCCTACAGAATGCTCCCCCCGACACCCAAACCTATTGCTACCACGTCCCAACGTCCGCAAAACAAAGTTGATATCGTATAATCAATCAAAATAAAGCCAAACTAAGTAAAAAAATAAAAAATAAAAAAACCAGTGTAGCACAATGCACCCTTCCAGCGACAAGTTTTATTTTAAACTGTTGCCCGTCGACTCCGCATTAACGTTGACTTGCAGCTAACCAGCTAAAAGAAATCACAAACACTAGCAGCCGATCTCCTCTGGACCTTTCCCTATTTTAAACCTGTGGGGTGGGGATGGCAGATTTAACCTGTGCGCAGTGATTACCTCACTACGCACAGGTGCAGCCACTCCTGTTCCTGGGTCCAATTAGCCTGGCCAATTATCTAATTCTTAACCAATTATCCAATTGGCCAGGTCTAATTAGCTTGGCCCAGGGCAGGTGTGGCTGCTTAAACCAGCCATCCCCACACCACACCCACCTTATATGCATGTTGGAATTCAGAGTTGATACTGTTTTCTGAGAAATAATGCTGAATCTGTTTAAATACAATACCCTCCATAAGTTTGCTTAAAGCAGGGAAAATACTAATAGACTGACTCCTTGGTCCAGTAAATGACTCCTTGCTATTTTTTGGTAGAGGAGTAACCTTTGCTATTTTCCACATTTGTGGATAAACACCTTCATTCAGACATAAATTAAAAATATGACACAGTGGCTTTGCCACAATCCTAGCTGACAGCTGTAGTAATTTACCATCCAGATTTTCATAGCCATAAGGTTTATCACACTGCAATGACGAGAAGCTTTTCCATTTCTTCTGTATTTATATTGGTAAAGTCAAATTCACATTTTTTGTCGTACATAATATGTTGTTTAATTAGTGACTCAGACAGCTTACCATTCACTGGCAACATTTGATTTCTTATTGTGTCCGCTTTACCTATAAAATAATTAGCTACATCTTGAGGTTTGGCAATAAATCCACCACCAGATTCAATAAATGAGGGAGTTCTATTCATTTTATCTTTACCCATTACTTCATTAAGGGTTCTCCATAAATTTTGCGGTCACCCTTAATCTCCTCAATCTTGGATTGATAATATTGCTTTTTCTTTAGTTTATTCATTTTTGTGACTTTGTTTCTCAGTGAACGGTAAGCCTGCCAATCAGCTGAGCTACCAGATATGATAGCAGCTTTTTTCAGTTGGTCCCTCTCTGTCATACAGCTTCTCAACTCCAAATCAAGCCAATGGGCTTTAGTGGTTCTGACAGTTAGTTTTCTGATAGGAGCATGTTTGTCACAAGTAGATAAAAACAGTTGCATAAATAATTGTAAGGCAGCCTCTGTATGAGTTAATTTAACCACAGTATCCCACTGTATCTTATTCATTTCTTCAACAAATGCATTTTCACAAAATTTTTTATAAATTCTTTTGTATATCACTTTGGGCCCAGCTTTAGGAACCTTTGTTTTCCTTGCCACTGCAATGATGTTATGATCACTGAAGCCTACTGGTACAGATACAAGCTTTGAACATATATCCACAGAATTAGTAAAAAAAAAGATCTATACAAGTTGAAGAGGACATTCCTGAACACCTGCTATTGACTCTTCTTGGTAAATTCACATACACTAGCTACATCACTTAACCTTTTTTTCCAGTGTACATGTATTCATGGGTGCTGGTGATACAATTATTTTTGGCTGAACTTATTTTTTTTCTGGTGTCCAGGTTGCGCGGCGAAGCTTGTTTGCATCCCACATGTGCAATACAAAGTGTAGGCCTAAACTAGCATTTGGCTATTATTGAGTTTCTAATTAGCAGTCTTAAAAATATATGAATTATTTAAAATCATCATTTGGCACAAATAGTCTATTTAGTATTACTTCGTGGGCCTCCTTAATAGAATAGAATAATTATAAAGTCAGCGTACAATCCCAATCAGTTCCTTTAATCGCTTAATCAGAGTACTGCAAAAAAAAATACTTTTGCTACATACGTTTCTTTTCTAAAAGGGGCTGAGAGGTGTAGACATTACTTAAAATAACTTTAATGGTTAAATGAACGTTGGATTGCATTCACCTTTTATCATCTTAACAGGTCAAACACAAAACTGTTGGAAACTGAATGACAGAACATAATTCTCTCAGGTTCAGCCTTGTAAACATTAAAAAAAACTGCCAATTGGGATGAAATAACTCCATCTGTTCACAATCCAGTTTCTCAATTAAAAAAAAAAAAAATTATTATTGGTGCAGTTTCGTGCATTCTGGGCCAGTGGCTGCTGGTGATAAACATTTGGGGGCAGTTTTGAAGCAGCACTTCATACCTGTTACAACCCGGCTCAGAGGTTGGAACAAAAAAGGGAGACACTGGAAACGAATATTAATAAAGTGAACGATGGCCAACCTGTTACTTTGCAGATGTGCATTCATAATATTAATGGACACAATAATGGGAGAGGGACGGACAGGAAATGCCAGTGCCCGGTTGCATAAACTACCTTAAGTTTCAAACTTAAGTTTGTCCCTTATGCAAAATATTTCCCTACGCTAAGGGGTTCATTTAGCAGCGTTGCATAAAGCCACTTAGGTTGTCTCCTTGCCTAAGTGACAAAGGCTGGCTTTACACGGTGCAACTTCACAGGCTGGCTTTACACTGTGCAACTTCACAGGCTGGCTTTACACGGTGCAACTGTCGTGTCTAGGAACCGACAGACTTCCACGCCAATCGCCAATCTGTAGAAAACAGCTTCACGAGGGAAAAGACAACAGCAGCAAGCTCTTCAGAAAGTTTAGACTTTATTGCACAGATGCACAAAGCCGGATCAATTCAGGGGAACTGAACCTCGATTGTCAGTTTTGCATACATTTTATACACAAATTGTGCCCCACAACCCCCCTTAACACATTTCTAAACATACCAACATGCTCGTGGGTCAACCTGACTTTCTTGGCACCACAATGATTTTCGGTTCTATGATGATCTTATCGTAATCTTATCGTAGTGGACAGTTACCCCAATTTTCCCTTACTCTGTACTTTTCCACTATGCATACACGTCATTGCTTTCTGTAGTTTTTCATTACACCTACAAGCTCACAGAGTTTTTTCTACAGTGGATACTGTGGTTTCTTGCGTTACCATAAGCTTTGCTGCAACTACTGATATAGAGTTATTGGATTACATATTGATTATATTAGTATATAGTTATACATGTGATATATTTATATCATGCAGCATCGAGAGTTTGGAGGAAACAGTCTGATCAACATTGATGGGAATACCTTAACTTTAACATGTGACGTCATCCCACTCATGGGGGAGTCTCAAAATTCTCCTACAGTTGAAGAGGACATTCCTGAACACCTGATATTGACTCTTGTTGGTAAATTCACATACACTAGCTACATCACTTAACCTTTTTTTCAGTGTACATGTATTGGAGAACCAGTCAATGTTAAGGTTTCCAACAAAATATATTTCCCTATCAGTATCAGTGACTGTCTGTAGCATTGTGCATATGTCCTCAAGGTACTGTATATTAGAGCTAGGTTGTCTATAGCAACAGCCCACTAATATGGGTTTAAGATGAGGTAGATGAACCTGTAGCCACAACACTTCCACACCTGGTGCACTTCGGTCCTCTCTTATTTTGACCGGTATATGATCTTGAATGTAAAAGGCTACACCTCCTCCATGCTTATTTCTGTCATGTCTGTGTAACCCACCTAAAGGGTCAGTTAACAGTAGGTAAATATTTTCGGGTTAAAGCTAGGTTCGTAAGGAGAAGTTATGAATGATGAGATGGACACAATGAACAACCAGAGCCAGAAAGTAAGTGCAAAATGGTTAGAACTGTATTAAATAAAATGTAATGACAATATGTAAAGCCGCCATTTAGTTATCACATTCAAACACATTCATTTGTCTTCATATCAATGCCCTGAGTGTTGTAACTGTATTCACTGTCCATTAAGTTCTGAATGTCTTCTGTTCAGTCTGGTACCTAACAATCAAGTAAATCATTAGTTGCACAATAGAAGATATGGCTACATCATATAGGCTACCCCACTGTAGTGCACTTGCTAATTGCTAGTGCATGGTTTCTAACAGTACTGCATTACCTAACTCCATTAAAGTGCATAGGCTCAACCAATAGCTACCTTGAATGAGCTATAGCCTACTTAAAATCAACACAAGGTTATTACATGGCACATTCACACACGTATGCTAGAACTACTATAACAGTGCCATTCACGCTTTCAAATAACAACATTCAACTTTATAAGAGAAAATCAATAGCTATACATACCACGTGTGGCTAATGCTATTTTCAAGGAAACACGGAGTCAATAACACACGTGTTGCTGCTACAATGGTGATACTTCAGTTAAATTTCAAATTTAAACTCACCGAAATCCCAAAGGAAGAAAGTGAAGTGTGCAAACTGAAAAATATTAAACGCCACGTGTGGCTAATGCTATTTCCCAGGAAACACGGAGTTAATAGCATACGTGTTGCTGCTACAGTTACGATACTTTAGCAAAATTTAACATTTAACTTACCAAGATCCCAAGGAAAGAGATTGAAGTGTGCGATCTGGAAAATATTTGGACCCTGGGTCATTTAAGGAGCTACTCTTTAGGTTTACTGCTTAAATTAACGATCATGATTTTCTGTTTCTGATCGTCTTTTTCTCTCCGTTCTCCCCTCTTGCTGTGCACTCTCCTGTGCGACAAACAGCCTCAACCAAGTCCCTGGGGGTGGGCGGGGCTAACTATTTTCCAGAATAATCTTAAGACATTACTACCTGTTACAGCCAATAAAACTAATTAGGGATGCAAAACAAGTCCTCCTAACAAGTTAGGTAGGGAGCCTCCCTTTCTTAAAGCTACAGGACTCTTTTAAAACGTTGCTGTTTTTCTAACGGGTTACATATGAATATGTTATACCCTTGTATTGCCAGTATTTTAGACTGTTACTCAAATCCTGGAAAACTCTCACAATTCCTTCAATCCTTTTGTTAGTCGAATCCAGGATCATTTGTGTGAAGCACCTAAATGACGCCTCCTGCCTTTTTAATACCTCCTCATAGATAGTCTTTTGTTGATCCAGCATTTCTTTGAGTGTGTCCATAGTTACGAACTCCGGTTCAGCTTCAGTTACGTTCCTTTGACTTTTGCGATTCGACATTGTCACAGGACACAGAGAGAGGGGGTTCAGGGCTCTCAGGAAACAGAACGCACGCTGCTCTGCAGCTGGAACCTTAGTGATCTTCTGTTCTGGCTGCACGGAAATGAACTAAATTTCGAAAGTTTTCTGTGTTTTTTATGAAGAACTTCCAGACTGCAAAGGCACTCCCAGCCAGAACCAGCAGCGACACCAGCACTCCCACCACTATCCCAGCTACTGCTCCAGCAGAGCGTCCTGCAGAGAACATGGAGACAGAGGGACTCATTTGGGAGAAATAGAGAAGAGCAGGTAATAATCAAGAAGGAAAGACCACAATAATAATATTAATAACAACAATGATAATAACAACATTAATAATAATACATTTAGCAAACATCCAGAGGGACTTACAAAAAGTGCCTCCATAAAGGTTCATACAACAAGCAGAGCTGATGTCAAGTTAGCAGTCTGAATAAGTGTAGTAGCACATTAGTAGTAGGCACTGAAGTAACGTTGTAAACCTACAACATAATAGGAAGTGCCAGCGTAGGTGGGAGGAGACTGTGGATGCTAAGGCAGTAGGACTCTGAGATGGAGCCCTGGGGAACTCCTGCACTAAGTGTTAAGACAGTGGGACTGTGCTGATAAGTTAGGAAAAGTACATCCCGTTGGAATTGCTGAGATACCGGTTTGAGGGCCAGTCACCATCAGGATCAACTCTATCAAATGCAGCAGAGAGTTCAAGACAAGACAAGATCAAGAAAGGGGACAGCGGGGCAGTTTTTGCATATTTGCATAATTCTGTTATGGGGTGGGGGGGGGGGGGGGGCTATAGTGACATTCTTCTACTCTCAGGTAAGCCACTGCCATTTCCTAGGACATTTTCTGTGCCTAAATCCTGTCTTATAGCAGCAAACCAGCTTAAAGGCATCAGAGCATTTTCTCCAGCTTTATTTTATAGACAGAAAACCCAGTACAATAATTTGTGGCCAGATAGAGGTGAAAACCTGCACTACAGGCTGCAACAGGCCATTTTTATACTTTCTGGAGTAAAGCAGTCCACAGGCCGATACATTTCAGTAAATTCCGCGGCGTTATGAAAATATACAAATTTTATGCAAATTCCATAAAAACTGTAGAATAATTAAAAGAGAATCAGTCTTATTTTCTATAATTTTAAGGCCTTAGTTCACTGATAGTCTACAATTATGGTTTGATAAATGTTTTATTTAGCAAATTTGTGGAAAGACAGAGAAATTGACAAAGCTAGGCTACATCTTAGAAACCATAGCTTAAGATTGCAAAAGCCTAAAACCTATACTTTTGTGTCTTTTGTGCTCAAGGGGACAATAAAACGAGGCGTTGCGAAAAAATAATTTTTATTTTATATTAATATTATTATTATTTCCATTATTTTCCCAATGGATTGCAGCAGCCATAAGTCAGAGGAATAACAAGAGTGGACCAGTAAGATGCTGAGCCCTGCATCTGCACAAACACAAAGAGCTGAAGAGGAGGACCATACCTGAGACTTCCAGAGAGACAGAGCTGATGGTCTTCTTAGTCTCAGGATCGGTCACCTTGTAGACTCCGGCATCCTCCAGTGTCACACTCCTCAGCAAAAGGGTGTAGTTCTGGGCCAGAAGCTCACATCTCTGAGCACAACGCTCCCCATACCTGGCTGGACCTTTATTATCTGCATCGAGCATCAGCACCTCATCTGAACCAAAGCCTGCACTGAATGTTACCCTCACTGGGTCTGTGGTATAGAGCGGTATGGAGAGCAAACCACCGGCCTTCACTGTGAGGGTCTGGGGTGGGTGGCCTGTGAGGGCAGGGAATTCATTTACATATTTACATATTTTACATTTACATGCATATTTACAGGGGATATGAACACATTATCAACAGCAGTCAGCTTGATGATGTAAAAAGGTAAAAATGATACAGGGCAAATTATGGCATCCAAAAATTACTGGTGTCATCTTTCATCAAATCTGCGGTACATCAAGTAATACTTCTGTAAATTATGAAACATTGTTACACTTGCCCTGATTAAAATTACCACATGAAAAAATTAATAATACACAGCAGACACACTTATACACCTGAGCTGCTCGGCTGCCCTAGAGAACTGAAGATCTAAAGTGAATTTTACCTGTCACAACCAGACTGGCAGAATCTGGATTCCCCCTCTCTTTCGGACTGTTGTAGAAGCACTGGTAGTCGCCTTCATCTGAAAACCGTGTCTGTCTGATGGTTAAAGACATGTTTCCATAGACGGCTTGTTCTGGGGAAACTGAAGCTCTGTTCTCGAACCCGGGCCCATATGCGATGGTGTTCTTAAGGAGCTGGTAAACGTTCTCTCCACCTCTCTTCCAGAGGATATCCAGATTATCAGCACGCGCTTGTGTATTAATTTTCGCAAAACAAGGAAGACTGGCGGACATTCCCATCGCTACGGAAACATTTGATGGGACTGAGAGAGAGACAGAAAAAGAGAGAGGGAAAGAGAGAAACAGGCAGACAGAGATTTACAAAGTATTCCTGGCATACAGGAATTAACAGCTCAACCATGTTGCTTGGGGTAGATGAAGGCCCTGATGCAGTATATGCTGTCTACAGACTGGAATGATCCTGTCCCCCCAAAAACAATCGTAAGAATAATAATAGTAATATCCTTTTTCAAAAAACAGCTTTTATGGCTATCAAATCCACAAGCACTAAAAACATTCACTCAATCTGTCGGAAAAAAGGCAACATGTACTGACCTCTAATTTCTAGTTTCACATCTGAAAGAATGGTCTTATTCTTGTACTGGCATTTGTAAATGCCGAGGTCACTGTACACCACAGGACTGAGGAGGAGGCTGTAGTTTCCTGGATCTTTTAAGTAGAAGGATTCCACCCGTCCCTGGAAACCGTTTCCAGAGGAAAAGGATCCGGTGTAGAGATCAGCCACAACCAGCCAGTCAGGATACTCATACTGCTGAAACCGCCACTCCACATCCCTGCTGGGGGCTCCATGGCAGGGGAGAGTGAGGGAACGGCCGATGTTCACAAACATGCGGTCAGAGTAGACAGGAGATGCTGCCAGCAGGGCTAGGGGAGGGAAGTTGGATGTTCAGTCAGCATAAAAGGGAGAAATCTCACAGGGCTGGGCTTCTCATGCATAAGAGAGAAATCTCACAGGACTGGGCCATTCACGCATAAGAATGAATAATTTATAGTTTAAATCATTTCAATGTAAATTTTTGTCCACCAATATGGCAGTGACGCATGAAGTTTTTATTTATTTTAATTTTTTTATACACACACACACAAGCATATACAATGCTGTAAAACAGTGTTTGCCCCTGTAGGTTAATCAAGATATTACCAAAAACAGGTGAAATGACCGTTATCCCAGGAAGAAGCAGATCAAAAGTTTGTAGTAAAAACAGGAAGATTTATTACGCAGCCGGCTACGGGAACAACTCAGAGAGAAAGTTCAAAATAGTATTGGTGGGTGGTTAGGTTTATACAGTTTCCAGTAGATTGGTATTTGCATATAGTGGAATTCTATTGTTGAAAGGGAGCACTGCCTCTGATAGGTGATAAGGGGCCGTGCTTCCTTCTGATTGGACCATTCAAATCCATAATGGTCATGGGGGGACCAGTGGAAATTCCCAGGAGGGGAAACCTCGAAACCAACAGAAATGGAGGCCCATATATGGTCATGGGGGTGGCCCTTCCTCCAGGACTTAGAATACACAAACTGGGACTTAGAATACACAAAACTGTCTGTTTCCCAACAGTCCCTCCTTTTTGACCCAACATAAAGCATATGGTGAGGTCAACTTGGTTGGCTTACAGGAAATCATAACAGTTTTGTCAATTGGTCAGTTACACCTCTTACATATAGAACCCGGGCCTAAAATCCCCTTGTGGCACGCCTATGGCAACCGTGGCAAGGAAAAACTTCTAGATTTTAATATGAAGAAACCTTGAGCAGAACCCAGGCTGTCAAAGGGAAAACCCATCTGCTGCTGGCCGGCACTGGGCGGACAGTAAAGGAGGTTGACCAATATTCTAAAAGTGCACTATGCATGATATATGAGAACCCACTGATAAGAGTAAGGCCGGCTGAATAATGTAAGAAAACAAAAGAAAGAATCCTACAAGCGTTGTGTACAAGGCCTATTACCAGGTACAGGCACCTCTACTTACAATGTGACAATACACACAAATACTACTAATAATACTCTAGCCATTGGGTCACATTTGTTGCCTTTTAGCAGTATTTTGTTATTTTGGTTTAACACCCAGCTATCAAGTGCTGGAGCAGAGGTGTTTACTGGTGACATCAGGAGTGATTAGAATAGAGATAGTGGTAGAGGTGTCAGTTGGATTAGTGCAGTAGGAAATGTTAGGCATTGAGTAGTTTGGTTAGGAAGTAGTCCTCCTTTTGTCACCAATATTGTGCCATTCGCTATGGACCCAGTGGCTACCTTTCACATTCAGACTATATACAACATTACAACAAAACAAAAAGTACAACATTACAACAGAACACCAAAAATGTACAACATTAAAAATGTCCTTTGTGAGGCCATCATCCAGATTCAACTGCCACCTGCCGCGTTGGTGCACATCTTGTCCTGGAAATATGTGTCTGAATGGAGACGCATAGAGAGAGATAGCCCCCAGGGGCTATAAGGGTAGACGGGGATTATTGTGCCCCATGTTGGGTCTCACCCTAACTATTGAATGCGGAACCACACCGGTGTTCCAGTCACTGGAAGCAGCTGATGGAATAGTGAGCATGTGTGGTCCAGACCAAATTTGGATAATGTGTCATCCGATTATGTTTTTCACCAGGACCTTGTCTCCAGGTTCAACCAGGCATGTTTCTTTGTCCTCACCTGGGTCAGGTCCAGTTCTGTGATTCTGTGAAAGACACTTGGGACACAAGCATGCAATATTCACCTAAACGGTTGCTCATTTCATGCAGTTCCCCACCAATACACTAATCACCAGGAGTCCTCATGTGTCGACCTGTAAGAATTTCAAAGGGTGGAAGCAAATGTTAATTAGGCTACTCGGTCCCGCTTTCACGGAGAGGAGCACCACTGGTGGCTACGTCACCCAGTCTTATGCTAAAATGGAGAACAAATGATTAGTTAGTTTGAATTGATTAGTTTCTTGTACCAATCCCCCATTTTGTATTAGGGGTTCCTGCACTAGTCAGGAATCTCCTATTCACCCACAAGCTCAAATATCACCAGGCATTTAAAATCCTTCCTCAATTCTCCACATACAAGTACTTTCAAACACGTTTCCGCCAAATCCCTACTTGCAATTTCCCTGTAAATCTCACTGGCTTTCCAGTGCCTAACTTCCTGCCATGTTTGAGCAAGGTCCTCAGCATCTCTCACAGTACTGCAGTAAAGGCTTCTGTTCAATACTTCCGTATTTTATTTCCATCTTTCACACGTACTCAAACCTTCCAATGCTACATACTAGTTCCTCCATCTCTGGTGTATTTATACGGCCTCGGCTACCCTTGGTAACCCCACAGGTCACCCACAGGTACATTAACAAAATTCTCATGCAAGATGCTACTTTGAGAAGTAAAAACGATCCATTACCTCAGTGTCAGCTTGAAGCCAACAGTGCTCAGCGTGTATTTTATATGAGAAACAGTGGAAAGGATGGGGTTAGGATCTGTCACTAGGGGTCAATCATATTTGTGCTACCTTTTTTAAAAAAAAATTTATTTATTTATTTATTTAATGTTACTCCCTTATCTTGGGCTCATAAATTAAGAATATTTAGGGGCTTATGGTGTCCACGTCCTTATGCTATTTCGTAAAATATATGCAGCCCATGCCCTAGTGTTAGGCTATGTGCGTTGTGGCGCCCCGATCCCTTATCGGTGCTCCCCACGAGACCACCAGGACGGCCGAGCCCATCGACACCGGCGGCCGCTGGGAAAAGTGGTGAGTGGGCGGTACCTAGCAAACCCCCGTCTAGAGACATTCAGGACCCTGGACAGCCCCCGGCAGACCAACTGAGGCGACAACCGGCAGCACCATGGACAGGGCTGCAGCAGAGGGAAGGTAGGTGGAATTTTCCACTCTGCCACACACCTGAAGCTGCTTGCTGGATTGAGAGAGAGTTGCTGGGGCTTCCGTCACAGCTACGCCGGACGACTCTCCACCCCGGGAAGAGACTGTAAGCGGTCGTGGGCCAATTCTCTTAACTAAGGAGTACTTGTGATAACCTGTGGTAAAGTGTAAAGGATACAAAGTAATCGTGATTCCTGGAGACCGTGTGGCAGGGGGCAACGACAGGAACAGCGCAGAACTTGAGTGGGAGAAGAGTGGAGTGCTACCCACTCCCCACTTCTTTTTCGTTTCTCTCCAGAAGAGTGGGTGAAGACCTGGAGCGGAACACTGATACCCCAACCGGGAAGACTTTTTAGTTGTTTTTGGCTCCCCCTACCCCTACCCCCACTCATTACAATTATTAAAGACCTTTTTTCTTAACCACTACCTCTGTCTCACCGTGCTGGTTCTTCTGGGCATCCGTCACTCAACCCCCCTGTTGGCTGAGAGAGTTCACACATGGTGGAGCATGCAGGCATGCTAAATCCACGCTACGGGGTGACGGAACCAGACAGAAACCAGCTCTAAAAAAAAAAAATTAAAAAATTTTTTTTTTTTTTTTTTAAATGGAGGAGGCTATTAAGGCTGTGCTGCAGACGCAGAAGACACTGGAGGCAGCCATGGCGGCCCTGGTCACCCGCCCGTCAGAGAACAAACTGACGCCGCGGGATGTACTGACAAAAATGACTCCTGAGGATGACGTAGAAGCCTACCTCGAGTTGTTTGAACGCACCGCCCACCGAGAAGGCTGGGCCCGGGGAGACTGGGGGGGCATCTTGGCACCGTTTCTGATCGGGGAGGCCCAGAAAGTCGGCCGGGACCTAACCGATGCAGAGGCCGCCAACTACAACCACCTCAAAGCAGTCATTCTGGCGCAGTATGGCTATAGCTTGCCAGCCAAAGCCCAGCGATTCCACCAGTGGGCCTACAGCCCCAGCCAGCCAGCTAGAGCCCAAGTGACAGCCCCAGCACATCGAAGGGGGTGCTCAACCGGCCTGGGCGGGCCTCTCGGGGGACAACCAGGCAGGACCGACGGATGCTGCGGGTGAGGGGAGGCCGCAAACCGGCCGTACTAAGGAGACCACCGCCACCGCATCAGAGGTCGTAGCCGAGAACCCCGTCGGCCTGGAGGAGGTGGACTCGGATGAGACCTTCACTGAGTTTGCACCACAGCCGGGGAGCCAGACCGGGGAGCAGGGTCGCTTTGGAACCGCGCAGCTGCAGGATCCCAACCTGACACAGGCCTGGAGGGACGTACAGAAGATCGATGGGAAGTTACTACCGGGGGTAAGTGAAACAACCTACCCATATTTTATGAGGAGCAGGGGTTGTTATATAGTGTCCCAGGTCAAGGAAGAGATGGTTAACCAGCTGTTAGTCCCCAAGACTTACATTTCCAAGGTCCTGTACCTCGCCCACACCCACCTCCTGGGGGCCCACTTGGGAGCGGAGAAGACATATGAGCGCATAATCGCCCGGTTCTACTGGCCCGGAGTAAAGAGGGCTGTCGAGGAGTACTGTCGCCACTGCGCTGAGTGCCAGCTCCATAGCCCCAAGGTGAAGTATAAAAACCCCCTGATCCCTCTGCCCATCATAGAGGTCCCCTTCCACCGCATCGCCATGGACATCGTGGGCCCCCTTCCAAGGTCCAGCCGGGGGCACAAATATATCCTGGTCATCATGGACTACGCTACCCGGTTCCCAGAAGCCATTCCGTTGCGGACGGCCACTGGAAAATCTGGAGCCCGAGAACTGTTCCTGCTGTTCAGCCGGGTGGCTATCGCGTCGGAGATACTCACCGACCAGGGGTCCTGCTTTATGTCCACCATGTTAAAGGCGATGTGCGGCCTGCTGAAGGTGAAGCAGGTAAGGACGTCAGTCTATCACCCGCAGACCGACGGGTTGGTAGAGCGATTTAACCATACTTTGAAACAGATAAGAAAAATGATCGAAATAGATGGTAAAGACTGGGACCAACTGCTACCATACCTCATGTTTGCCATTCGTGAAGTACCTCAGGCGTCTACAGGGTTTTCACCATTTGAGCTGCTGTATGGGCGGCGACCCCGAGGACTGTTGGACCTGGCCAAGGAAACATGGGAGCGCCAACCTTCACGACATAGCACGGTCATCGAGCACGTGGAGCAGATGCACCGACGGATGGCCCAGATCTGGCCCATGGTCCGGGAAAACATGCAGCAGGCACAGCAGGCCCAGGCCCGGGTATACAATCGCGGAGCACAGGTGAGAGAATTCCAGCCGGGCGATAAAGTGATGGTCTTAGTCCCCACCCACGAGTGTAAATTTTTGGCTAAATGGCATGGGCCTTACGAAGTGGTTGAGAAAACCGGGCCTGTCAACTATAAAGTCAGCCAACCGGGACGCCGCCGTCACACCCAAATATACCACATAAACTTGTTAAAACGTTGGTATGAAGCAGAACAACCGCTAGCACAGGCCCTCTCTGCTCACGTCTCCCCACAGGGCACCCCCGAGGTAACGATGGGAAAGCAGCTGACGGGCCACCAGATCCAAGATCTCCGAGAACTCCTGGAACGGAATCGGGATGTGTTCTCGAAGCTCCCAGGCCGGACCTCCATCATAGCCCACCACATCGCCACAGAACCCGGGAAGAAGGTTAGGCTGAGGCCGTATCGGATCCCCGAGGCCCAGCGGGATACCATCCGGGAAGAGGTCAGGCAGATGTTAGAGTTGGGGATCATTGAAGAGTCCCGCAGCTCGTGGAGCAGCCCCATAGTCATTGTACCCAAACCCGACGGGAGCCTGCGGTTTTGCAATGACTTTAGGAAGCTAAACGAGATCTCACGTTTTGATGCTTACCCCATGCCCAGGGTCGATGAGCTGATCGAGAGGCTGGGACCGGCTCGGTTCCTCAGCATGTTGGATCTCACCCGTGGGTATTGGCAGGTTCCCCTTACACCTCAGGCCAAGGAGAAGACGGCCTTCGTGACGCCGGATGGTCTCTTCCAGTACCGGGTCCTACCGTTTGGGATCCACGGAGCCCCGGCAACCTTCCAGCGGCTCATGGATCAGATCCTCCGGCCTCATCAGGAGTATGCGGCGGCGTACCTGGACGACATCGTGGTCCACAGTACAGATTGGAAAACCCACTTGGGCAGGCTAGAGGCGGTGCTGGGGGCCCTCCGGGAGGCAGGCCTGACGGCCAACGCAACCAAATGCCGCCTGGGATTGGAGGAGGCGGATTACTTAGGCTACACCGTCGGAAGAGGGTGTGTGAATCCCCAATCCACCAAGGTGGAAGCCATCGCAACGTGGCCCAAGCCCCAGACGCAAAAGCAGGTGAGAACCTTCCTGGGTCTAGTTGGGTATTACTGTCAGTTCATTCCAAATTTTGCCGTCATAGCAGCCCCCCTGCATGACTTGACCTCCAAGAGTCGAAGCAACCGAGTCGGCTGGACGGAAGAAGCTGACGGTGCCTTCGAAACCCTGCGACAAGCCCTCTGCAGCGAACCGGTTCTGGTGACTCCGGTCTTCGATCAGACCTTCGTACTCCAAACGGACGCTTCCA
This sequence comes from Anguilla anguilla, assembly GCF_013347855.1. Lineage (NCBI taxonomy): Eukaryota > Metazoa > Chordata > Actinopteri > Anguilliformes > Anguillidae > Anguilla > Anguilla anguilla. The sequence goes on along the minus strand of NC_049219.1, from coordinate 5,188,058 downwards.
TCGTGGGGATAGGAGCCGTTCTCTCACAGATCCGGGAGGGGGCCGAGCATCCGGTAACGTACATCAGCCGTAAGCTCTTAAAACATGAGCGTAACTATGCCACAGTTGAAAAAGAATGTTTAGCTGTCAAATGGGCGATGGACAAGTTGCGGTACTACTTACTGGGTAGGGAGTTTGTACTGATCACTGACCATGCCCCACTCAAATGGATGGCAGTGAATAAAGATAGTAACGCCCGTGTTACTAGGTGGTTTCTGGGGCTACAGTCTTTTCGCTTCAGGGTGGAACATCGAGCCGGGAAGCTCCACGGGAATGCTGATGCCCTGTCCAGACGGGAGGAATGCCTATGGACGGGCGCTCCAGGTAACGGCATGGAGCTGAGGGAAGGGGTATGTGGCGCCCCGATCCCTTATCGGTGCTCCCCACGAGACCACCAGGACGGCCGAGCCCATCGACACCGGCGGCCGCTGGGAAAAGTGGTGAGTGGGCGGTACCTAGCAAACCCCTGTCTAGAGACATTCAGGACCCTGGACAGCCCCCGGCAGACCAACTGAGGCGACAACCGGCAGCACCATGGACAGGGCTGCAGCAGAGGGAAGGTAGGTGGAATTTTCCACTCTGCCACACACCTGAAGCTGCTTGCTGGATTGGCTGCCGGCGCCTACCTGAAGCTGCTTGCACTAACGAGCAGGCAGGCTTTTATAGACCAGCACAACCCAAGGAAAGAGAGAGTTGCTGGGGCTTCCGTCGCAGCTACGCCGGACGACTCTCCACCCCGGGAAGAGACTGTAAGCGGCCGTGGGCCAATTCTCTTAACTAAGGAGTACTTGTGATAACCTGTGGTAAAGTGTAAAGGATACAAAGTAATCGTGATTCCTGGAGACCGTGTGGCAGGGGGCAACGACAGGAACAGCGCAGAACTTGAGTGGGAGAAGAGTGGAGTGCTACCGCATTGGGAGAGAGGCCTTCTCCCCCACACCCTTGGGACCGGAGGATCACCAGCCGGCGGCCGGAGCAAGGACCCGGCCCCGGATCGGACTGACCACGCCCTGTCCCCCCCTTAACCCACTTCTTTTTCGTTTCTCTCCAGAAGAGCGGGTGAAGACCTGGAGCGGAACACTGATACCCCAACCGGGAAGACTTTTTAGTTGTTTTTGGCTCCCCCTACCCCTACCCCCACTCATTACAATTATTAAAGACCTTTTTTCTTAACCACTACCTCTGTCTCACCGTGCTGGTTCTTCTGGGCATCCGTCACTCAACCCCCCCGTTGGCTGAGAGAGTTCACAGTAAATAAAATAAATGAATCACTTTATGCATAATACAGAGCACTCCAAAAAGCTGAAGTAGTTTTTATTTAAAAACTAAGCGGCAACGTACAGTGCATGGGAACCAAAAGTCTGAAGACACCCACAGTTATGCTATTATTCATCATTATTCATATTTCCGCAGTATGTTTTAGTTAACAGCCCAGATATTTGGATATTGAGCCATAGGAACACACTGAATGAAACACAGTGTGACAACAAATAGAGAAACACTTAGCTTATGGTGGATGAACAAGATATCTACGCAGCTTCCCATTTCATACACGAGTGTCGGATATGTGTTAAAACAATGTATTCTTAAATTACATGGCATTATTCCTTCATAAATAATGAACACAACCAGAACTTGGTTTTGCCCTCAGACTTTTGATCCCCACTGTCTCTTTGCTTTGATCTACTTGTGAAATTTAAGCAACCGTGCACTAAATCTGTATATTGATTGGGTAGCCTACACAGCTGGTGTGATGAGGTGTGCAAGATTAGATGGGCTTTTTCCCCAAACTTCGGTTGACACTGCATACGGTATTATAGATGCCATCTTGTGCATTGTGGAGGTCAGATTATTTTTCAGAAAGTTGTATCGAGTGTTGTCAGTGACCGCATTTAAATGCATTTGATTTGGGGGATTCATGTTACAGTAATGCTCTAGATCTTTCCGTGGCACAGCACCATGGCTGATTATAAGCAAAAATTCTGAACACTACATAATTATAGCCAAATGATAGCAAAACTAAAAGGCACTAATCCTGTTACTCCGAGAAAACTAAGAGCATTACCCACCACCTCTTTCCCCTTTCCTCCCCCTAATATCCCATATACCCCATCCCCGCCCAGTTTCTCTGACCCTCTCAAACAACCTCTACCCATCTAGATTATATAATTTACAAAACATCAGCACATGCTCGACCGTTTCGTCCACTAAGCACTCATCACATAACCCTGTTTCATGTCTAACAATCAATTTCAGTGATGAAATTAGTCCTGTATGCCCAAACCATAACCTACTCCACAAAACCTCTCTCCTACAGTTCCAGCAGTAATACAGAGGAAATCAGGAAGGGGCGGCGGGGCGAGGTGACATATTTTCTCGGGAGCATTAAGCAATGTGCGGACATCATCTTATCATGCGATGTATCCTCGCTCCAGAACCTGCAGAGACCTTTCTCAAGTCAATTCGCACCTGGGCCATTTTCTAGAGCCGGGTTTGAAATTTCACTTATCTACTTAACCTTAAACGACCTTTACTTTAAACCTTTTGAAACCAAACACATTAGTGCCAAATGCACGCGTGTAGCTTACTCACCCAACAGGACGCAAAAACTTTCCCAGCCGGAAATAAGATGTGCATGAGACATCTGATTAAAAACTATTAGTAATAGTATTACGTGAAAATTCCATAATTTAAACTCTCTCCAGTAAATCAGACATCTTTTCTCCGCTGGCTAGCTTCGCATGTCTGGCTAAAGTTAACTTCGATACGCAGTTCTTCATACTATTAGACTGCTGATGCCCATCCCTGCCCAATCTAACTAAAAGGAATTATCTGCCTATTTCAATGAAAACTCTGAAAAAATCACCTTTATAGCTAATTTTTTTAGCGTTCAAAGTTTCCGGTATCTTTGCCATTGCGCATAAAAAAATACTGCTTTCCTATTCGCCATTTTGAAGGCTTGGTATTTCCAGGAGAAGGGTCTGCCTGCAGGCAGGGGACTTGTCAGGCCAAACTGAAATTTGGGAGGGGGGAAGAAAGCCCCTGTCATGCCAAATGTCCTCCCCCCTATCCACTTCAGGGGTTACGTTTCCGGTTACGTGTTACTTTTTGCCGTTTACGTTGCGCCGCTTGTACTGATCTACAGTCTATGGTCTGATCTCTCTGTCAAAACGTGAATGGTAACTTTTGTTTGTATTTGCCATAGACTGTAACAAAAATATTTTATTAGCTAGCAAGAAATAACGTTCGCTAGCTAGCCATCGCAATCTCTCTCTCTATACTATAGCGAGATTCACAGATCACCAGCTAGCTCGCAAGAGAAATGGATAGCTTGCTAGCTAGCTAGGAATGGAAGCTATTTCTGTTGTAAGACTAAGAGAAGCTCTTCCAGCTAGCTTGCTAGTTAACTATATAGGGGTGTCTCGCTGGCTATCTATATATGTTTCTTGCTAGATGCAGACTTGCTAGACTTGCATGCAGCACAGTCTGTTTACAAGCCGCTGTCGTAGAAGAATAAGTAATCCCCTAACATGTTAAGCATAGTCTACAAGCCATCGAAACAGAAATTATTCGTCATTACAACCTAGTACATGCAGTACTACTAGTTTTGTTTGATGACAGAGGTGACATTAAATATGCCACTGTAATGTGTTTTCCAAGAATGATTTCGGTCCTGGAGGACCGTCTGCGTCGTGGTTTTTGTTCCAACCAGTATTAGTTTTAGTATTCTAACAGGTCTGAACTACACTGGTTCACTCTAGTACTTGAGTACGGTGAAATCTTTAGCATACACTTGTTTCTTCGGCTGGAGCTGGTGCGTATGCATATCAGATAAAGACTGAGATGATGAAATAATTAAGAGCAGAAGCTGGGCGCAACCATGAAATGTGTCGGCACTGCACCCCTTAATATAACAGGCACTCCATCAGACGCATACGTAATGTAGGCTACAACGTTGTACGAAAACAAACTGTAAATAAATAAAAACTGACGGACTGTTACTCTGTTTTATATATATTTTTTGTAATGAAATTTTATCATGCTGTTCATAACAACCTTAAAGGCAAAAATCATGCTTTCCTTAATGGACTGAAGCGGTAAGGGTAACAACCTATCAATGCATTTTTCTCGTTATTTGTTCCTTGTCGCAAGCGTGCTCACTTTTTTTTTTTAAACTTCAGGCACTCGTTACTGTTGCACTCGATCATTTCCCACTACCGCGCATGAGATATATTGGTCCATTTGATACGTTAACCCTCCTGTTATGTTGCGGGTCAAATTGACCCTTTTTAAAGTTTGAAAATCTAGGAAAAATACTTAAAATTATTTTTTCAGTATGAAACTTCTTCTACTGGCCTTAATTAGTGTAATCAACATTTTAAATGAAAATGGTTCATTTCATGTATTTGCAAACCCCCCCTGTATGGGGATTGACCCGGGAACATTTTTGCTGTACCTAAAAAATGAACAGAACAGGAGGGTTAATGTTTTTAAGGAAAACACCGTGGTTCCTTACTTTATTCAGTTTTCCATGATTTTCAAAAACTTTGACTGCTCCATTACTTTAGCCAATATTTTCCGTGAAAAATACCCAGCCATAGTTATGATTAATTGTACGTCCAAAATGCAAACACCATCGCTAGTATGTAGCCTACTGAAATCAGACATCCCTCTGTAATGACACTGTATTCAGCCTTGTATGGGAAAAGTAATTAAGGTCCTTATATTTCTTGCACTTCATCCAGTCTGATTGCATCAGTGTGTGATATGAGTCTCACCTCTGGGAACAACACCTCTAGAATGAACAGTATATGATTCCTGATGGCAACTGGAGAGGATATACTGTTCAGGACAGTCTCGAGGTACTTGAACAACCTGTCCTGCTGGGCGTCATTGTCAAGGTACACTGGGACTTTGTTAGGCGACTTCCCTTGGAAACCCATCAGCCACTTGGAGGGTTCCTTGTCACTGATGATTGCCTGTGTTTGCAGAAAAAAAGGAACACAGTGACATGCCCATACCTCACAGTATATTTTCTGCACCATTGTTTCCCCACATACCAGTAGTCGTTCCTCGGTCCCGCGCTCCTTGACAATGAAGTCAACCAGTGCCTGCTCGGTGGCTGTCCGCCCAGCGATGGCCTGGATATGTGCTGGGACCTCCATGGTAGTTCCCTTGCCCACCCGGTACACCAGCTGAAGAATGCTCTGTAACAGACAACTTGCCTCATCTGTCCAGAAAGCAAACCTCTGGCTGTGGCTTTAATGAATATGATGAAAAATGTTAGCACATTTTCCAGTCTCTGTAAATATTAAAGAAAAGCAATCAATCATGTATTTCTTGTAGCTGTCATACCCGTCTATCCAAAAGCGCTCCATAAGAAGGACACACCACCACCGCCGGATTGACTGCATGTCCAGCTACAGCAGATACAGCAAAAAGGATTACACTAGTTTCACATGGTAACATATTTTTGTCATTTTGATTCTGTAGATGTTCAAATACTGACCATACTGAAGTGGAATGGAACATCCATACACATGCAGCAGGCATACTGAAAAAAAAAATATATATATATATAGTGGCAAACAAGCCTGCCACAGGCCACCAAAGTGGCTTTCCAAGGGGCCCTCCAGCACAGAGACACAGGGAGATGATGATGTTCAAACAGACCATGTTTATTTACGAGGGCGGCAACATTGTCACCTTGTGCATTGGTAATGGTAACAAACTTGGAACCTCTTTAGCGTGGCTGATGGTCTCCATGGTAACAGGGACATAAAATACATAAAAACAGAGCAGGTTTATTTTAAGTCTAGGAAATGACTTCAGCAACCCATGCGAGAGCAACGTGCGTGTCGTTTTATCATCAGGAAGTTGACTCCCTCTCTTCAGAACAGTTTGTACAATCGACTGAGACGGAAAAGGATATCCGCTTTGAGGTGGAACACAGCAACAAATCTGTATGTGGCACAGACTGTGTACAGGCCCCATGCCACAGGATCTTTCTCGATGGCCACCTTCACAGCTGGCAGGTTCCTTCACAGGTTTGAGATGTTTGCTTTTGTGAAAGCAATCTCATGTCCTTCACATCCTAATGAAAAACAGCAAGGCTATCAAGTGGCTCTTACAAGTCCTTTTCTTTAAATGGGTAGACTTACAGTCACTTTGAGGCAGTCCACTGCAAGCGAAGTAGTAGCTGCATGGGGCATCGCTGCACGATTAGCACAGCTTACAAATGCAGATCTAGAGGTCTGCACATAGGGCACCTCGTCTGCAGCATCTCTGGAGACCAGTGCCAGCCGGTGGGCAGCACAGACACTAGATAAGGCCATGTGTTGGGCAGCTGCTTGGCAACTCCATTCTGCCACCCTGTTCAAATACTTGAAATTATGGTGCCCCCTTAATGGTTTAAATAACATGTTACTTAGAATATCAGAGAAAAGTTATATTGTATTTAAAATAATTTAACTTAAAACACACTTTTTTAAAACGAATGGGTTGAAGACTACCCGTCGTCACTGAAATGCCGTCAGTGCCCAAACCGAACACACGGTCACCTGCGTTACCTTCTTGTTTCCACCACTCCTCGCACAGCCTCAGCAATGGTGTCGACCTTCCCGTCTTAAATAATAATAAATAAATCAATAACCAATCACACGGGAAATAAATATTTATTTTTGATTCAAATATACCGTACTTTCAGATTAGAGAAATAAGCAGATCCCAGCAGCTTGCCAACCGAACAGAGTATTTGGATCGATGGGCTACTTACTTATCTCCATTTGTGAAAAATATTGGCACATTATTAGCCAATTAATTTTGCAATGAATCGGTGGTGTAATGCACAGGAAAAATAATGAAGATATTGCTGGCTAATTTAATTTAGCCTCTGATGGCTTTGTTCCACATTTTGACATTTTCAATAAATGAATCAGAAATGTCAGTTGAACTTTTATCTTTTATTGACTTTCAGACAATACTAAATGAATTGTATGCTTTCACAGAGTAAAACAAACTTAATTCATCCATAAAAAAAAAAGTTAGCTCTGAATCAGCGAGGTAGGCCAACCAAAACAGTTAATTAATTATTCAAAATTTCGGTTGCAATGTCCATGTACTTTACAAAACAGTTCAGTTTGCATGTGTTTCTCCGTGTTTGATATTTCGTTAAATCCCGTTTCATTCAGTTCATAATTGCAATACAGTATTTCTCCCCCCCCCCAGAGTCAGTTCATTGCAGTCCACAATTCAACAACAAAATACATTTTCCTTTTCAAACACAGTTTAGCTGTTAGAAAAAAAAGATCAAAAACCAAAGTAACAGGGCTTCAGAGCGGAGCGTTCCACACCGGCCGCTCGCTCAACAAACACCACTCAATTAGCGAAATAACCCGTAAAAATCAAAGAAACCAACAAAGAAAAAATAATTAAATCAGCACTTATCGTCCCGTCCCGTCAGTCAGTCGTAGGCGTTCAGTCCGAACCCAGGCTGTACCCTGCGCAGTTTGGGAGTTTTGGATTTTGCTTAGAGTTTGTAGATAATGTCTTGTCGACCAGGTGGGATTAATCCGTATTAGAGTCCGGCTCTCCCGTAGCGATCACGGTAGGATTAATTTTCTTGTACTTCGAAATGACTCTTTTCTTATCCGACTAATTACACACAGCTTTTCTCGCTTTTATTTTTCTCAGCTCCCGGGGTTTAACTTTCCGCTTGCAGATTCAAACTCTCTCGCAGCCGCCATTCAAAAAACTCTCCCACTGACGCCGTTGTCCCCGCAATTATTGACGTGGAAAAGGGGGCAGTGCTGTTGCACACCTCACGCACCCACGGACACCTGACCTGTCCTGTCAACACAGGGCAGTCACAACACACATACTCTCTCATACGCACCCACACACACACAGGCACCTACACACTAACTTGATGATGGTGGTGGACAGCGCTGTCTAACAATTCGGTATATATAATGTACAATGAAGTGACGAGTCAGATGTTACAGTATTAGGATTATAGTTCATAAGTGAAACACTCTCTCAACAAGGTTGCTGGGTACCGCTACACAGAAACTCACTATGAACTAATAACTAATAAACTAATTTTACGCACGTAGCCTATGATTAGTGTGAGACAGACAACAATCAGTTACACTCGACTCATTTATTTATTTATTTATTTAGGATCCCCATTAGTTATTACCTCAGTAACAACTATTCTTCCTGGGGTCCACACAAAAGACAAGACAAGACATTCAAACATCACATTATAGACAATCCACATTATCAACAAAACAAAATGAAATAAAAAATAAGAGAAAATAAGTAGTTCTCTCACATTCATAATGTCACCTCAACAATAAATGGTTAAAGCAAATAATACAGTTAGTAGGCTAGGTATATATAAGTACTGTATATATAACTGCCCAATACTACTAGTGCATAGTGAAGCCTTACCTCGGTTAACACCACAAATATAATCAGCCTTCACATACAGAACATCATATGTAGCAGTACTGTACCAGCAGTACTGTACCCACCATTAACCTTCTGTCAATTTGTTTTAACCAATCATCTGTTAATTGTGTTAAAGTTGTACATGTTGAGTAACCCACCTTATATGCATGTTGGAATTCAGAGTTGATACTGTTTTCCGAGAAGTAATGCTGAATCTGTTTAAATTCAATACCCTCCATAAGTTTGCTTAAAGCAGGCAAAACACTAATAGGCCGACTACTTGGTCCAGTAAATGACTCCTTGCTATTTTTTGGTAGAGGAGTAACCTTTGCTATTTCCCACATTTGTGGATAAACACCTTCATTCAGACATAAATTAAAAATATGACACAGTATCCCACTGTATCTTATTCATGTCTTCAACAAATGCATTTTCACAAAATGTTTTATAAATTCTTTTGTATATCACTTTGGGCCCAGCTTTAGGAACCTTTGTTTTCCTTGCCACTGCAATGTTATGATCACTGAAGCCTACTGGTACAGATACAATCTTTGAACATATATCCACAGAATTAGTGAAAAAATGATCTATACAAGTTGAAGAGGACATTCCTGAACACCTGATATTAACTTTTGTTGGTAAATTCACATACACTAGCTACATCACTTTTTTTCAGTGTACATGTATTGGAGAACCAGTCAATGTTAAGGTTTCCAACAAAATATACTTCCCTGTCAGTATCAGTGACTGTCTGTAGCATTGTGCATATGTCCTCAAGGTACTGTATATTAGAGCTAGGTCGTCTATAGCAACAGCCCACTAATATGGGTTTAAGATGAGGTAGATGAACCTGTAGCCACAACACTTCCACACCTGGTGCACTTCGGTCCTTTCTTATTTTGACCGGTAAATGATCTTGAATGTAAAAGGCTACACCTCCTCCATGCTTATTTCGGTCATGTCTGAATATGTTATACCCTTGTATTGCCACCTCTGTGTCTTCTAAATGTAAATGTGTCTCAGAAATGGCAGTAATACGTAAAATATTTTCCAACAGCACACAACTCAGATCTTGCACCTTGTTTTTTAGACTACAAATATTCAGATGGGCAATTCTTAGTCCTTTCTTTGGTAGCTTAATAGACATTTAGTGGCTTATGGCACAGTTTCAATGACAACCTAATAATACACAGTCATTTGATTTCCATTAAAACTAGGATGACCCATCAGTGTTTCTCTTTGATCTCACAATGAGCCGGTCATAGCTGATTATGGCATAATTACCCTTCACTCTGGCTTCTCTCATCGCAGGCAAAAGTTCAGCTCTTTTCTTCCTCAGCCGTTCGGAAAAGTCCTCATTTATGTACACCGAGGTGTTTTTTATGTGTGCTCTTGCCTTTTCCATAATGAGTTCCTTATCCTTAAAACGCAGAAGCTTCACTACGATGCCTCGGGGTCTTTCAGCGTCTCGTCTGAATTGATAGGGTAAATAGCTTCAGTTACGTTCCTTTGACTTTTGCGATTCAACATCGTTCATTGTTCACTTTGTTCACCACTTTGTTCACGTTGTTCACCACGTTGTTCACTTTCTTCACCACTTTCTTCACCACTTTCTTCACCACTTTCTTCACCACTTTCTTCACCACGTTCTTCACCACGTTCTTCACCACGTTCTTCACCACGTAGTTCACGTAGTTCATGTTGTTCACGTTGTCCACGTTGTCCACGTTGTTCTGTTCTGGCTGCATGGAAACAATCTAAATTTCGAGAGTTTTCTGTGTTTTTTATGAAGAACCACCAGACTGCAAAGGCACTGCCAGCCAGAACCAGCACTCCCACCACTATCCCAGCCCTTGCTCCAGCAGAGCGTCCTGCAGAGAACATGGAGACAGAGGGACTCATTAGGGGCGACATAGCTCAGGAGGTAAGACTGATTGTCTGGCAGTCGGAGGGTTGCCGGTTCAAACCCCGCCCTGGGCGTGTCAAAGTGTCCTTGAGCAAGACATCTAAGGAAAGGAAAAGTACATCCCGTTGGAATTGCTGAGATACCGGTTTGAGGGCCAGAGTCACCATTAGGATCACCTGTATCAAGCGCAGCACAGAGGTCAAGACAAAATCAAGAAAGGGGACAGGGGGGTAGTTTTTGCATATTTGCATAATTCTGTTATGGGGCTGGGGGGGGCTATAGTGACATTCTTCTACTCTCAGGTAAGCCACTGCCATTTCCTAGGACATTTTCTGTGCCTAAATCCTGTCTTATAGCAGCAAACCAGCTTAAAGGCACCAGAGAATTTTCTCCAGCTTTATTTTATAGACAGAAAACCAAGTACAGTAATTTGTGGCCAGATAGAGGTGAAAACCTGCACTAAAGGCTGCAACAGGCCATTTTTATACTTTCTGGAGTAAAGCAGTCCACAGGCCGATACATTTCAGTAAATTCCGTGGCGTTATGAAAATATACACATTTTATGCAAATTCCATAAAAACTGTAGACTAAAAGAGAATCAGTCTTATTTTCAATAATTGTAAGGCCTTAGTACACTGATAGTCTACAATCATTGTTTGATAAATGTTTTATTTAGCAAATTTGTGGAAAGACAGAAAAATTGACAAAGCTAGGCTACGTCTTAGAAACCATAGCCTAAGATTGCAGAAGCCTAAAACCTATACTTTTGTGTCTCTTATGTGTATTGTGCTCAAGGGGACAATAAAACATGAGGCATTGTGAAAAAATAATTTTTATTTTATATTAATATTATTATTATTATTTCCATTATTTTCCCAATGGATTGCAGCAGCCATAACTCAGAGGAATAACAGAGTGGACCAGTAAGATGCTGAGCCCTGCATCTGCACAAACACAAAGAGCTGAAGAGGAGGACCATACCTGAGACTTCCAGAGAGACTGAGCCGATGGTCCTGTTGGTCTCAGGATCGGTCACCTTGTAGACTCCGGCATCCTCCCGTGTCACACTCCTCAGCAAAAGGGTGTGGTTCTGGGCCAGAAGCTCACATCTCTGAGCACAACGCTCCCCATACCTAGCTGAGCCTTTATTTGCATCGAGCATCATCACTTCATCTGAACCAAGGGCACTGAATGTTACCCTCACTGGGTCTGCGGTATAGAGCGGTATGGAGAGCAAACCACCGGCCTTCACTGTGAGGTTCTGGGGTGGGTGGCCTGTAAGGGCAGGGAATTCATTTACATATTTACATTTTACATTTACATGCATATTTACAGGGGATATGAACACATTATCAACAGCAGTCAGCTTGATCATGTAAAAAGGTAAAAATGATACAGGGCAAATTATAGCATCCAAAAATTACTGGTGTCACCTTTCATCAAATCTGCGGTATATCAAGCAATACTTCTGTAAATTATGAAACATTGTTACACTTGCCCTGATTAAAATTACCACATGAAAAAATAAATAATACACACCAGACACACTTATACACCTGAGCTGCTCGGCTGCCCTACAGAACTGAAGATCTAAAGTGAATTTTACCTGTCACAACCAGACTGGCAGAATCTGGATTCCCCCTCTCTTTCGGACTGTTGTAGAAGCACTGGTAGTCGCCTTCATCTGAAAACCGTGCCTGTCTGATGGTTAAAGACATGTTTCCATAGAGGGCTTGTTCTGGGGAAACTGAAGCTCTGTTCTCGAACCTGGGCCCATATGTGGTGGTGTTCTGAAGGAGCTGGTAAACGTTCTCTCCACCTCTCTTCCAGAGGAAATCCAGATCAACAACACGTGCTTGTATATTAATTTTCCCAAAACAAGGAAGACTGGCGGACATTCCCATCGCTACGGAAACATTTGATGGGACTGAGAGAGAGACAGAAAAAGAGAGGGAAAGAGAGAAACAGGCAGACAGAGATTTACAAAGTATTCCTGGCATACATGAATTAACAGCTCGATCATTTTGCTTGGGGTAGGTGAAGGTCCTGATGCAGCATATGCCATCTACCGCATACCACCCAAGGCTTGTGGGTTTTATACAGACTGGAATCATCCTGTCCCCCCAAAAACAATCGTAAGAATAATGACAATAATATCTTTGTCAAAAAACAGCTTTTAGGGCTATCAAATCCACAAGCACTAAAAACATTCACTCAATCTGTCGGGAAAAAGGCAACATGCACTGACCTCTAATTTCTAGTTTCACATCTGAAAGAATGGTCTTATTCTTGTACTGGCATTTGTAGATACCGAGGTCACTGTACACCACAGGACCGAGGAGGAGGCTGTAGTTTCCCGGCTCTTTTAAGTGGAAGGATTTCACCCGTCCCTTGAAGCCATTTCCAGGGGAAAATGATCCGGTGACGAGTACAGCCACATCCAGCCAGTCAGGATACTCATGCTGCTTAAAGCGCCACATCACATCCCTGCTGGGGTCTCCATGGCAGCGGAGAGTGAGGGAATGGCCGATGTTCACAAACATGGGGTCAGAGTAGACTGGAGATGCTGCCAGCAGGGCTAGGGGAGGGAAGTTGGATGTTCAGTCAGCATTAAAAGGGAGAAATATCACATATCACAGGGCTGGGCTTTTCATGCATAAGAGGGAAATATCACAGGGCTGGGCTTTTCATGCATAAGAGAGAAATCTCACAGGACTGGGCCATTCACGCATAAGAATGAATAATTTATAGTTCAAATCATTTAAATCTAAATTGTTGTCCACCAATATGGCAGTGACGCATGAAGTTTTTATTTATTTATTTATTTTTATTTTTATACACACACACGCAAGCATATACAATGCTGTAAAAAAAGTGTTTGCCCCCTTCCTGATTTCTTTTATTATTGAATATTTGTCACACTGAATGGTTTCAGATTATTAGACAAAATGTAATATTAAACAAAGAAACTAAGAGTAAACACAAAACACATAATAATATATATATATATATATATATATATATTTCATTCATTTAATAAAAAAAGTTATCAAACACCCATATCACCCATGTGAAACAGTAATTGCCCCCTAAGTTACTTAATCAAGAATTTAACCAAATTTAATTGATAATTAGATTCAACGGACTGAACACAGCCAGGCTTAATTGCACCCAGCCCTTTTGAATCTAAACCTCACTGATATAGAACCTTACCATCAGAGTGAAGTTGTCAGAAAGTTTCTACAAGCACATTATGCCATAATCAAAGGAAATTCCAAAAGAGGTTAGAAAAAAGGTTGTTGAAATACAGTCTGGTAAGCCACTATCACCAAATGGGGAACACTTGGAACAGTGGTGAATCTTCCCATGAGTGGCCGGTCTGCCAAAATTTCTCCAAGGAAAACTCATCCAGGACGTCACAAAAGATCCCAGAAGAACATCCAAAGAACTCGCCTCAGCTTTGGTCAGTGTTCACGCCTCCACAACAAGAAAGAGACTCAGTAAAAATGGAATTCATGGGAAAGTAGCAAGGTGGAAACCAATGCTAACCAAGAGAAATATCAATGCTCATCTCATATTTGCAAAGAAAAGAACCTGCATGGACCCCAGGCCTTTTGGGATAATGTTCTACGGACAGATGAGTCAAATTGGAACTTTTTGGATGACACGGGTCCCATTATATCTGGGGTAAAGCAAATAGTTTTTTTTTTTTTTTAAGGTAGAGCTCGAAGGTGAAACTCACTTTCCCCATCAAATTCACTCCCGCTCGGCACAATGACAGAACTTCGTATAACTAGTCAAGTTAGGCTACTCGGCTAAATGCTACCTATTGCTAATAACATTAGGCCTCCTACAAAATACGGTATGAATAAACAGACAAGCTGGGCAACTTATACGTTACTACTAACACTGTAAATAGATTTATGTGGGTGAGGGAAACAAAGTGTTTTTTCTAGTGGTAGGCTATGTGCGTACATCAAGTCAATTCGCACCTTGGCCATTTTCTAGAACCGGTTTTGAAATTTCACTTATCTACTTAACCTTAAACGACCTTTACTTTAATCCTTTTGAAACCATTTCATTCACTTCAACACTTTCATTTTCATTAGTGCCAAATGCACGCGTGTAGCTTACTCACCCAACAGGACGCAAAAACTTGCACATCTTATTTCCGGCTGGGAATGAGACATCTGATTTAAAACTATTAGTAATAGTATTACGTGAAAATTCCCTCATTTAAACTCTCTCCAGTAAATCAGACGTCTTTTCTCCGTGGCCAGCTCGCATGTCTGGCTAAAGTTAACTTCGATACGCAGTTCTTCATGCTATTAGACTGCTGATGCCTATCCGTGCCCGATATAACTAAAAGGAATTGAAAACTCCGTTATAGCTAATTTTTTAGCGTTCAAAGTTTTCGGTAGCTTTGTTATTGCGAATCAAAAATGCACAGTTTTCCTATTCACCATTTTGAAGGCGTGGTAGGCTATTTCCCGGAGAAGGGTCTGCCTGGCAGGCAGGCAGGGGACTTGTCAGAAATTTGGGAGGGGGAAGAAATTTGGCATGATAGGGGGAATGTCCAAATTTCTTCCCCCTCCCAAAACCACTTGCAGGGGTTACGTTTCCGGTAACGTGTTACTTTTTGCCGTTGCGTTGCGCCGCTTGTACGGATCTACAGTTTATGGTCTGATCTCTCTGTCACTCTCTGGTAACTTTTGTTTGTATTTGCCATAGACTGTTACAAAAATATTTTATAAGCTAGCAAAAAATAACGTTCGTTAGCTAGCCATCGCAATCTCTCGCTCTATACTATAGCGAGATTCACAGATCACCAGCTAGCTCGCAAGAGAAATGGATAGCTTGCTAGTTAGCTGGCGAGACAGTTTGAGATCGCTAGCTAGCTGGCTAGCTAGGAATGGAAGCTATTTCTATTATAAGACTAATATAATCTCTTCCAGCTAGCTTTCTAGTTAACTATATCGGGGTGTCTCGCTGGCTATCTATATATGTTTCTTGCTAGATCGCATGCAGCACAGTGTTTACAAGCCATAGCATGTATAAACTTGTGTATGTTCAACCGCTGTCGTAGAAGAATAAGTAATCCCCTAACATGTTAAGCATAGTCTACAAGCCATCGAAACAGAAATTATTCATTACAGCCTAGTACATGCAGTACTACTAGTTTTGTTTGATGACAGAGGTGACATTAAATATGCCACTGTAATGTGTTTTCCAAGAATGATTCCGGTCCTGGAGGACCGTCTGCCTCGTGGGTTTTGTTCCAACCAGTTATTAGTTTTAGTATTCTGACAGGTCTGAATTACACTGGTTCACTCTAGTACTTGAGTACGGTGAAATCTTTAGCATACACTTGTTTCTTCGGCTAGAGATGGTGCTTATGCATATCAGATAAAGACTCAGATGATGAAATAATTAAGAGCAGAAGCTGGGCGCAACCATGAAATGTGTCGGCACTGCACCCCTGCGTTAATATAACAGGCACTCCATCAGACGCATACGTAATATAGGCGAAAACGTTGTACGAAAACAAACTGTAAAGAAATAAAAACTGACGCACTGTTACTCTGTTTTATATATATTTTTAGTAATGACATTTCATCATGCTGTTCACAACAACCTTCTATTAAAGGGAAAAATCATGCTTTCCTTAATGGACTGAAGCGGTAAGGGTAACAACCTATCAATGCATTTTTCTCGTTATTTGTTCCTTGTCGCAAGCGTGCTCACTTATTTTTTAAAACTTCAAGCACTCGTTACTGTTGCAGCTGTCGCGCTCGATCATTTCCCACTACCGCGCATGAGATATATTGGTCCATTTGATACGTTAATGTTTTTAAGGAAAACACCGTGGTTCCTTACTTTTTTCAGTTTTCCATGATTTTCAAAAACTTTGACTGCTCCATTACTTTAGCCAATATTTTCCGTGAAAAATACCCAGCCATAATTATGATTAATTGTACGTCCAAAATGCAAACTCCATCGCTAGCCTACTGAAATCAGACATCCCTCTTATAATTAAGAAAACAACAATGAAGAAAAATACATAACGCACAGTTTTAATAATGTTTATTTGTAAATTCAGTGTAAGGGGGGGGGGGGGGGGGGGGGGGTGCTTTTTTCATTTAGAAAAAGACAGACAAAACAGAAGAAGGGAAAAGATTGAGATCTGTAAATATTAAAGAAAAGCAATCAATCATGTATTTCTTGTAGTTGTCATACCCGTCTATCCAAAAGCGCTCCATAAGAAGGACACACCACCACCGCCGGATTGACTGCATGTCCAGCTACAGCAGATACAGCAAAAAGGATTACACTAGTATCACATGGTAACATATATTTATGTCATTTTGATTCTGTAGACGTTCAAATACTGACCATACTGAAGTGGAATGGAGCATCCGTACACATGCAAAGGGCATACTGAAAAAAAAAAATATATATATTTTCCTTTATATATTTCCTTCAATTTTGTTCTGGGCACATATCCAGTATTTACCTAAAACTCAACTTACCATGAGCATGAAAATGCCACAGTCATTCCTGGATGTCTGTTGTGGGATATCCTGATAACACGTTTTACGCCACGTAGTCATATTTTTAGACGTTATTACAAGACACTGCTATTACATGGAGAAAAAATTGTATTATACCTGCATGTCCCTTCCAGTCCTCTCACTCCAGCATCCAGGAATAACGCACTGTGCAATGTTCCTGCAATAAATAAAATCAGTCCTGTCAAAAGTAAAACTCACAATGCCTACTATAAACTCAAACTTATGAACACGGTCAGTAAATCATCAAATGAGCAGGCCATGGGAACTTAGCAAAACATATGAACGACATCAATAGCAAATCTCAAAAGATATAGTGGGAACACGGCCAGAACAGGAACAGTGCCAGAACAAGAACATGGCAAGAACAGGAACATGTTCAGAACAAGAATACGTTCAGAATAAGAGGTGGCCAGAATAGAGCCGTGGACTGAATTATTTATTACGTAGGGACCTAAAGATGGCTCTGTACTCCGCATCACCACAACCTGAAGGCCAGAGGGCAAACAGAGTCCAGCAAGAGAATCTCTCTCTTGGCTGGCTTCAACACCTATAATGGGTAATGCAGAAAGAAGCATAAATAATATAATTATTAACCAAGATTTCATAGCTATCTGCAGTGATTTCAAATGTAATTTCTCTGCTTATTACTTACTCATAGAAGGAAGTGCTCTGGCCCATTGCAGTTTGTCCTGGGAAGACGTGTGCATCCCTCTGTAGTGACAATTCATGAATTTCATATAATAAAAGTTTGGATTAGTGTAACTACTAATACTTAAGATTCATTGTACTCACTGGAAGGCCTGACAGAGGATTGTTGTCTAAATGAATTGGCAGTTGACAATTATAGTGGAGCGGAGTGCGGATTAGAGGGAAAGGAGAAAGAGGAGGAGGTATTTGGTCAAAGGAGTTTGGAAGAAAATATTTTAGGGCCAAAAGCAGTAGTAGTGTAGTTCCTGTAGTTGACTACACCTCAAATGACAAAAAAATGACTACTACAATGTAGTTGAACTACCGGCAAACTGCTGCAAAATGTCATGAAACTACGAGTTTAACAGCATGTATTTAAACTACCTCCCAGACACTGCCTATCAGAAGAATTATACCTTTTGGCATTGACCTTCCCCCCCCCTTATAATTCATAACAGTATTGCATTGTGTTAAATCAATTGTAATTGGGTGGTGTATAGCCATTGTCTGGTTTAGGGTCACATTTTTGAGTTAAACACTGAGAAGGTTTCTCAGTTCAGTAATTTACTTAAGAACAATTTAGCATTAATGTGATAAAGGGCACAAACCTAAATACCATATTTAAAACATGTTTTGGTCAGTTCAGAATTCACCAGTAATCACAACTGCAAAGCAATGATGACACACATCTATTCATTTGATTTTTATTTATATGACGACATGAAGCGAGTTATGATTGTTAATTTACAGTAAAAGTACTGTATAGGTTTATGAATGTGCCATTGCACACCTTTATACTGCAGTTATCTTTGTGGAAAAGCAGTGTAAACTGTATTATTTACATTAACATACAATGGTATTTGCAGACAAATCTTTGTTATTAAGAGACAAAGAGAATATTTTAATCGATAAACAATATGAGCTAATATTGCTAACTCTTTCTTTACATTTGCACAAACACTAATAATATATTTGATATCACATATTTAATAATAAGGCTAATGGTGTTTAATAACCCAATCAGTTGACCCTCATTTAAATATGTGTTTATTACATATAACCTGATTGCTGTTTACAAGATGATTAAATAAGTTTGGTCCGTAAGCTAAAAACAAAAAAATAGCAGAAGAAATCTCCCCAAAATATTTGAAAACACACAAAACAATTGTCAAGATTCCCCCCCCCCGATGTAAGATACATATGTTCATATATGGCTTTTTTAAAAAATCAGTCATTCGTTTCCTTCCCTTGAGACATTCAGATTCACACATTCATTGTAAAATATACAGAATGAATAGTTCCAAATTTACACTAATAGATAGTCTAAATGATTTTTTTGTAAAAAAAGTACCATACTTTACTGACCCTAACCACTCCAGTTTTCTTTTTGTGTAGAACAAAGCCTTTTGGCTCAAACACCTCAATGATTTACAGCATGATATAGCTCCACCCATTATTACAGCCTGATGTAGCTCCACCCATTATTACAGCCTGATGTAGCTCAGCCCATTATTACAGCCTGATGTAGCTCCACCCATTATTACAGCCTGATATGGCTCCACCCATTATTACAGCCTGATATGGCTCCACCCATTATTACCACCTCATATAGCTCCACCCATTATTACAGCCTGATATAGCTCCACCCATTATTACAGCCTGATATGGCTCCACCCATTATTACCACCTCATATAGCTCCACCCATTATTACAGCCTGATGTAGCTCCACCCATTATTACAGCATGATGTAGCTCCACCCATTATTACAGCCTGATGTAGCTCCACCCATTATTACCACCTGATATAGCTCCACCCATTATTACAGCCTGATATAGCTCCACCCATTATTACAGCCTGATGTACCTCCACCCATTATTACAGCCTGATATAGCTCCACCCATTATTACAGCCTGATATAGCTCCACCCATTATTACATTGTAATGTAGCTCCACCCATTATTACCACCTGATATAGCTCCACCCATTATTACCGCATGATATAGCTCCAAATGACAGTGAGGGCTGCAGTAGGGGGGTGATGAACTTGATTGGGAATTCCAAATTTGGAGAAAAGGGGGGAATGTGAGTCGAAATGTGTTGCTCATCAAGAAAACAAAGCCTTCATTTGAGGGCTAAACGCACCGATACTTGATAAACAGCACTGTGACTTAACGAGCGTATCAGCTGGCTCCTGCTTGGCTTGATCTCACAGAGCTCCATGTTGGTTGGCCCGTGATTTACTTTGAGCAAAATACTGCATTAAATTGGATTCATGTTATAGACTGGCCTGAATTCAACCAACTGTTGTCCTTTGGTTTTACTTTTTAAATGAAATGCAAGTGTTTGTTCCATTCACCAAACCGTCTTTGCAGAATGAAATGAACACTTCCTCAATCAAATTTGAGCGAAAATGTTGATTAAATTCAAGCCTTATATCTTTAAGATAAATCAAAGTCATTTTGTAATTTGAGGACCAGCATGAAATATTGAAAGGTAATAGTTCACAAAAGTGCTGCTCACAGATTGTATAATGCTAGACATATAATATTGCTACAGTGTTGGATAAATGTACCAAATGATAAACACAGTAATATATAATGTAATGCTCAGGTATACACACCTAATACAGCCACACACATTTTCCAGCAACATCGAAACATTAGCCAGAGATATCAAAACACTGAACAAACTAAAAAAAATAAAAATACAGTATCTCTCTGGCAAAAGCGGCGATTACGGAAGTGTGTTTTTTTTCTTTAAAAGCTTGTGTTTGGTCAAGGCAGCCCGGTGGAGGCTGAAGGCAGTTCCACGACACACAAACGCAGTCGTACATTCCTCCGCGAGAACAGTTCGATGTACTGAACACCATCGCCAGTTACCGCAAGATAACAGGTTTGAACCCCTCCATTTTGCAGGTGGCATGCAAACAAGTGTCTAACGGTCACCAGGAAGAAGCCGACATAAACAAGTGCTAGTTGACGCTAGTTGCTAATAATTACGCATATATTTATGGCAAGAATGTTGCTCCCGTAACCAAGTGTAAGACAGCTGATGTGAAGAGTCGTCATGCCTTGCCGGCGTTTTGGACTTCTTGAGTTTGAGGAAACCGCCAACTTAAACTTAAACTTAAACTTAAACTTAAACGGCATTTGGTTCCAGGTGTGAAACTCTCTACTCTGCTTGGATGCGTTTGGTGTGTTTGCAATGCTGTTGGAGCTACGCTCTTTTGAAAACTGTGCTGGATAATGGCATCTTTAGTAAATGCGTGTATTTTTAAGATAGTGACCACACTGTGTTATGCCTGTGTCCTGTCATGAAAACTCTGTTATTGCAATGTTTGACAGATACCTTTCAAACCATTTTTTAAATACTATTTTTTAGTCGTTACTTGTCATCTTTATGGTAAGTGATGAGATGGTACATGGTGAAAAGAAACATGGCAAAAAAAAATGAAACTTTGGCTCTATAATTTTTTGAAAAATCCCATTGCTGCCTTTCTGCAGTTTTGATTGGCTGTTTCTGCCGTTAAGCATATAGTGATTGCAGAGAATTCTACCACCCGGGAGTTTGAGCTTAAGGTGCATGTGCTAACACGGAGACCCTAAGCCCTAGTACCGTCGAGCCCCTGTGGATGCTGGTTTTCATTCCAGTCCTTAAAGACATGTCTAGTTGTTCTGAATTAGACGTTCATGACCCTACTTTCTCAGCAAAGACGCAACTGTCAGCGGTATCGTGCGATGCTGTTGAATTAGGTGGGTGTGCCCACCGGGTGCCTGTTGTATAGAGCTGGCCTGGTATTTCCCATTGTTTTCTATAGGGAGGTGGTCGTGCTTGGGGCCCTCCTGGACATAGCATTCACCTGAGCTTTTTTTTAGTGCTTGGTGCTCTGGAAACTGTACCTGTTTTTGGAGCTGAACAAAATTCAACTCTGACTGAAAACACAGCTCATCAATCTGAGCTATAATTGCACAAGCGGACTAACCTGTGCAATTATAGCACCTCAAGAACCTCACCTGTGCAATTATAGCACCTCAACAGCCTCCGCTTTGCTCTTGGGTACCAAAAGTGTACGAAGGCGTATTACCGACACAGGGATAAAATCGCAAAAATGTGCAAAACACAACACACAAAATGTAAAGAAATAGTTAAAATAAATACGTACAAAGTGCAGTATTTTAATTAATTTCTTCAATAATAATGAGCAGGGACTGCACACAAATTGGTTACATTTAAGCGATGTCATGTTGTCTATTCAGTTATTCAATGTCCCAATTTCAGTGAAAAAATGAAAGTTGGCTATGTTGCAGGCACCGTCTCCCTGAAGTTCTTAACCCATAATTTCTATAACTACAATGGCCACAATTATTCATCCCCACCTGAAAGTCTTCATCAGCTTCATCACATGATTGTAATTAATTAACTTTGCGTGATTTTATGTGCAAAACAATTCGAGCTATTTGCATCAAAGCGTCAGACATTCAGTAGCTAAAATGCAAGCCAGAGGAGAGAGCAAGACATTCGTACCTGGCCAGTACCAAAACCTGCCTGGGGGGGTTTTGTGAAGAAAAATGGCTTAAACAGCCTGAATTTCTTTGCTGATTAGAAAAAGAACGTCAGTAGTAATTACCCCTCTCACTTATGTTCATAACTTAATTGAGTTGGATAAATGATGCTGGATTTTTACAACCATTACCCTACCGTAAATGACAATTTGAAAATTCCATGTAGACTATGTTTGTAAGACAATGTGGTAACCTGTGAATGAAGTTATGTTTATTGTTTTACAGCATTGCAAAAGTATGTATTTATCTCACATGAAATGAAACAGACCATTTAATTTCAAACAAGATTAGCCCCTCTTATACATTAAATAAATGCAAAGTTCAATAAATTAGACCATAGCTTATTTAAGCATTAAAAACAAACCCAAAACCACACAGCAAAAGCAAAAAGCGTACTATACACACCAATCAGGTGCGTGCTTCTAATAAATCCATGTGACCAGGTGGCTGTTTCTTTTACATTAATAATTTGGTATAGGACTGAATTGCACATAGCCTAAACAAATCCTCAAATAAAACAATTCTCCATTGTTAATTTTCACAGTCTGACCTCAGACTTTGCTGAATAACTGTTTATAGACCCACTCAAATACACACAAAAATGTCACGAGTAACAAGCCTGGTCCTATTTACACCTTGTCACTAAAATGTATTTTCCTCTCCTTTCCCATTAAAATAAGAGCAGTGGTCATTTTTTTATTTGGTCAAAGTGTTAACTGTCAGAAATGGTTCTGAGTGCTCACATTTGCCACCTGTTGTTGGTTGTGCAAACAACAAGCAGTTCCTTTGGAAAAACAACAAAAATATATATGTGCAAATTTGCCTCTGCTGGGAAGATCTTTCACGGTGGCAGCGCCAACTGAAGCACTGTACAACCTGGGGTACATTTGGAAAAAGAAATCTGGTTTGGTCCAGTATCAGAAGTACATATAATTACTATAGTATAAAGAAACTACAAAATGATTTCTCTTTTCAGAATAAATATGTCCTGTATGTTTACAGATTGAGACTGCCACAGGTTCAGGGGATTTGGTCAGTTTGGGTCAAATGTGCTTGTTATTTCAAGCTTTGAACCATGTTTGTACTGTATATAATTTTGGAGATAATGGGGTTTATTTAAGACAGGGGGATTCTTACAAAAAAGCCTGGATTTTAAGTGGGGTTTAAGGGGTTAAACTAATTGAAATCACTTTACTATTAAAATTAGACAAGGAAATGTATCCAATTGTAGTGAAATACAAGAAGCACTCAGAAAGCCATTTCTATATTCAAAGAATGAAAAAATGTTCTCACTCTTTATTATTGCAAAAACAGTGCAGAAGGTATTACCAGCACCCTCCTAGTATAGCTACAGTCGTGCTAATAGCCTGGTACTAATAGCCTAGCTCTATCCTTGCTGTACAGTACACACATACAGTTGAGGCTAAAAGTTTACATACACCTAGGCTAAAGATATTCAAACTCAGGTTTTCACAACTCCGCACATTTCATGTTACCATACATTTCTTTTGGCAAGTCAATTAGGGCACCTACTTTGTTCACATCAGAGGTCATTTTGAAACAATCGATTAGAGACAGATTTATTTCAGCTTTTATTCACTATATCAGAATTCCAGTGGGTCAAAAGTTTACATACACCAAGTTGACTGTCTATTTAAACAGTCTGGAAGATTCCAGAAATTGATGTAGTTACTTTTTCTAAGCTTCTGATTGGCCAATCGTCATAATTAGGAGTCAATTGGCACCTGCGGCTGTATTTAAGGGCCTAACTTTAGAACCACTGCCTTTTTGCCCTTGATACCATGGGAAAATACAAGCAACTCAGCCAAGACTTCAGAAAAAAATTGTGGACCTCCAAAAGTCCGGTTTCTCCTTAGGAGCAATATCCAAACAACTGAAGGTACCACAAGCATCTGTACAAACAATTGTATGCGAATATAAAAATCTTGGGACCACACAGACACTGCATCATTCAGGAAGGATGCACAAATTAACTCCCAGGGCTAAACAAACTTTGGTCCGAAAGGTTCAACTGAACCCCAAGACAACAACAAAGGAACTGGTGATGGAGTTGGAGGCATCAGGTACCAAAGTATCTACAGCCACCATTAAGAGTATCCTACATCGCCATGGCCTGAAAGGCTGTCACGCAAGGAAGAAGCCCCTCCTCCAAGGCCAGCAATAAAAAAACCAGAATGAAGTTTGCAGGTGATCTCCAGGACGACAACCTAGCCTTCTGGACGAGCGTTCTCTGGTCACATGAAACTAAAATTGAACTGTTTGGCCATAATGACCAGTTCTATGTATGGAGAAAAAGGGTAAGGCTTTTAATCCAAAGAATAGCATCCCAACTGTGAAGCATAGGGGTAGCAGCATCATTTTGTGGGGGTGTTTTGCTGGAAAAGGGACTGGTGCACTTCAGAAAATAGATGGCATCATGAGGAAGGAGGATTATCTATAAATACTGAAGGAACACCTCAAGACATCAGCTAGAAAGTTAAAACTTGGGCGCAACTTGGTCTTCCAGCAGTACAATGATCCTAAGCATACCTCCAACGTTGTAACAAAATGGCTTAAAGACAACAGAGTGAAAGTACTGGAGTGGCCATCACAAAGCCCTGACCTGAATCCCATAGAAAATGTGCAGACTGAACTGAAAAAGTGTGTCTGAGCAAGGAGGCCCACAAAATTGACTGAGTTACACCAGTTCTGTAAGGAGGAATGGGCAAAAATTGTATTGTGAGAAGTTTGTGGAAGGCTACCCCAAGCGTTTTATTCAAGTTAAGAAATTAAAAGGCAATGCCACCAAATACTAACAAAGCGTATGTAAACTTTTGACCCACTGAAAATCTGATATAGTACATAAAAAGCTGAAATAATTCTGTCTCTTAGCTATTATTTTTAAATGACCTCTTATGGAAATACAGTAGACACCCTAATTGACTTAACAGAGGAAATGGTTTGCTAACATGAAATGTGTGGAGTTGTGAAAAATTGAGTTTGAATGTCTTTAGCCCAGGTGTATGTAAACTTATGGCCACAACTGTGTATTTACAAATGTGAACTCAGACAATCTGACAAGTGTCAAAAGACATTCGTTTTGAAAGAGTTTAAATTTCGTATTTTTATCAAGTCTACGTGGCCAGAGGCGTGGACACACAGGTATTGAAACCATTGGGGGAATATGAACAGTTCTAAGACAGAGTAAAAGGTCATTTATTTAACCCTTATTTCGCCAAGTAGGTCAGCTGAGAAGTGAAATCACTTTTGGAGTGACGACCTTTGGAATCGCAGTGCTTATGGAATGCAGATTTTGGGGTTGACCAGGTGGGCGTACGCAGTGACCTCAGGACCTTGACTTAGCACCACTGAAAGCACAGTGCCCCCATCACTATCCTGGGTCACTGGGGTTGGTTTAGTCCAGAGGTAAGACCGCCCCCAACTGGCTCACTAATACTTCATCCAGGAGCAAAGCACCTTTCCCCAGGAGGTCTCATTCAAGTGCAAACCAAGCCAGCGCTTACTTATCTTCAGCAATTTGATATGCGAATGGTACACGATGGTACAGCTACGTAGCTTCAGCGGTTTGTCATGAGAACAGAACGAGGGCCGTACAGCTACTTAGCTTCAGAGTTTGTCATGAGAAAAAAAATTATGGAAATGAAAGATGTTTTTGGCAACCTTGACCAGTGAATGGAATTAGCTATGAATGGACTGACTGAGATAAAAAAACCCAGCATGCACAGGGCGCTCTCAGGGCCAGGAATGAGAGCCAGTGTGCTAAGCCACGGTGTGGCCCTAACCCTAACACTAATGGCAACCAATAACCACTTCTTCCATTGGCCCTAACCCTAACACTAATGGCAACCAATAACCACTTCTTCCATTGGTCGCATGTCCTGTCAACAAAGTCCTAACGTAAATCCAATTAACTGGTTTCGTTCTTCCACAGATTTTACGGGAATACTGTCATCATCAACACAAATTGCTCAAAAAGACTAATATGCATGTTTAATATATAAAATAAAATATTATATTGTTTGTTTGAGGTAGAAGCACAAAACATTTTTGCTGTTAGGAAACAAGTTTACTATAACAATAAATCTATAAATTCCTTCCAATGAGTACCGAGAAAATATAGTTCCTGCATCATTTAACTTGGCTTATGCCTGTCATTGCAGAACCTGAGCTGGTAAGAGTTCTCAAAATGTACATCAGCTTTAAAGGAAACCTCCACTGGACACAAACAGGAACTCAAATTGTAGCGTTAAGAATATCTGTCATTTGGTTCCTATTTCAAAACTGAAAACGTTTTTTTTTTGTTATCCAAGTTTCAAAAAGATCTCTATACGCAGTTGGTTTCGTGGTGAATTTGGTTGACTATATTTTGCCGAACGTTTTGTTTTCAAATCACAGCAGGTGACTTGTTTAAATCTGTTTACGCTGTTAGAGACAGTCCTCACACCTCTGGATACTGACATGGTCAAATATCCCCCCAAAAAAGGGAGCCAGAGGGCCTGCAATCCCATAGCACATTGCTCCACTGTGTTTATAAACCAAGCCCACAGTCTTTTCGCACAGAAACACCAAGTGTTAAGTAATTTGCTTTTGAAACTGGAACCAGATAAGGTATTCATCCGCCATTCTCTGAATTTTGAGTTCGTTTTTTGTGGATGTTCCTTCTGAAATCCATTCAGTTGCTCCCATGTGATTCAATACTAAATGATTTAAAAATGAGTTTGGTACTGAAAATATGGCATAACATTCCTATTGGTTTTTGTTTGTGATGTTCTTTTCTTGATTAGTAATGATTAGAAAATACTAATGTGTTTCCGATTGCATTTTTTAGATTTAAGGCAATGGCCTGGATCTGATCAACATTTTCCAATACTTTGACTCGTCAATACTAGTTTTCATTTTAATGTTCACCGGCACAGTTCTTTGAGCTCAACCACCAGTCAATTCCCCAAACTGTGTTTGAGAAAGAAAAACGCATCACTGGTGAAAGCAAATCCCAAAACTAACACCGTATGAGTGTATGAATGTGCGTGAATGTGCATGTGTACGAGTGTGTGCGTGTGTGTGCTTGGGCTTGTGTGCATGTGTATGTGTGTGTGTGTGCATGAACATGCATGTGTGTGCTTGTGTACATGTGCGTGTGTGTGGGTGTGTGCGCATGTGCGTGTGTGTGTGTGTGTGTGTATGCATGTGCGTGTGTGTGTGTGTGTGCCTGTGTGCGTGTGTGTGTGTGTGTGCCTGTGTGTGTGTGTGTGTGTGTGCGTGTGTGTGTGTGTGTATGCATGTGTGTGTGTGCGTGTGCGTCCACAAGTTTTAATGAAGCAAACACTACTGCACCACCTCTTCAGGGGCAGGGCTCAAGGGTATCAATTCTAGAACTTAGAATAATGTTTCTGTTTGTTTTTGTAGACTGAGACCAGTGCTACCCAGTCAAGAACCAGTGTTAAATTGGTCATTTGGACTCGTATTATCTCTCAGTTAATTTAACTGAACATTTAACTTCTTAAATTTAACCTTCAGGTGTCCTACTGGACTGAGTGGATGGAACTAGTTCAGATTTAAATTAATCATGAAAACGTCGTCCAACCGTCACTCCCAAAAATGGGGCACAACCTACTTAATGAGAGAAGGCGTTCATGACCCTCCCTGATGAATTATTGGCTCTTTTTGATGTGAAGCCTCCCGTTCTATTGCGCCACATCGGTGACCCGCCCCTTATGAAACTCTGAATTTGAACACTGACGTTTTGATTTTATAATTAGAATTTGAGCACGGTTAATGTCCCCCCCCCCCCCGCCCCACGCATATCCTGTTGACCCTCTGACCGCGTGCCAGCGGACGCCGCACCGGCAGTTCCGGAGAGTTCCGATGCCTTTTTTCGCGGGGGGCCGCCATATTGAACGGGAAATGCAAGCGGGAGTGTTTCCGTGAGTAACGTAAAGCGAATCACGAGCGGAACACAAAAAACCAGACCCTGGAAGACGAGCGAAAGGGGGCCCGGGGGGGGGCTGGAGTGTGGACATCAGCCCGCCAGCGGAACTCAAACTGTAGGTTCTCCAAACTCCCGACAGCGCCGCCGTTTGGTTTCTCTGGATGGCGGGGCGAACCGGTCCCTCGTTCGCGGCATCGGAGGCGCAGGCGTTGCTTTAGCGGTGACGTTCATCGCGCCGGGCCCCGAAGAGATTTCTGGCAGGATTCGTGTGGGGGACTCCGGGGATGGAAGCTCAGGTTTGGGGCAGAGGCTCAGGGGCGGGGCTCAGGGGTGGGGTGGAGGCTCAGGGGTGGGGCTCAGGGGTGGGGTACGGTGGAGGCTCAGGGGCAGGGCTCTGGGGTGGAGGCTCAGGGGCAGGGCTCAGGGGCGGGGTACAGTGGGGTGGAGGCTCAGGGGTGGGGCTCTGGGGCGGGGCTCAGGGGTGGGGTACAGTGGGGTGGAGGCTCAGGGGTGGGGCACAGTGGGGTGGGGGCTCAGGGGTGGGGCTCAGGGGTGGGGTATGGTGGGGTGGAGGTTCTGGGGCGGGGCTCAGGGGTGGGGTATGGTGGGGTGGAGGCTCAGGGGTGGGGCACAGTGGGGTGGGGGCTCAGGGGTGGGATGGAGGTTCTGGGGCGGGGCTCAGGGGTGGGGTATGGTGGGGGCTCAGGGGCAGGGCTAAATGTTGGTCTCCCGCTGCATTGCGGTGGCGTCCTCCTGGTGGCCGGCGCTGGTGCACAGGGTCTCCGAGGCCTCCTCGTCTGGGTCGGGCTCCGCTTCGGCCACGGCCTCCACCTTCCCATCCGACTCCATCTGTTTCAGCTTCTCCGCCTCTTTCCTCTCCTTCTCCAGCAGCCTGTAGTTGATGGCGTTTCCAATGAAAAGCCAGATGCTGGCTAAGATCACAACTGCCCCACAGCAGAAGTACATGTACTTGTAATTCTTCGTTATGTCCACCAGTTTACCTGAAAGTACACAAAACAAGCAGTTATTCTACAGTTTCTACACAGAAAGTTATTAATCTGTGGAATAGTTTATTGTGTCATGTAGGGGGCGACATAGCTCAGGAGGTAAGACCGATTGTCTGGCAGTCGGAGGGTTGCCGGTTCAAACCCCGCCCTGGGCGTGTCGAAGTGTCCTTGAGCAAGACACTTAACCCCTAACCCCTAACTGCTCTGGCGAATGAGAGGCATCAATTGTAAAGCGCTTTGGATAAAAGCGCTATATAAATGCAGTCCATTTACCATTTACCATTAGTAGAGGCAGATACCCTTGGTGTGTAAAAGTCCAGGTTTAACACAGTGTATTTTTAATTCATAATGTATTCTTATTTTGTCCTAATTTAAAGCTCTTTTTAAGAACACAAGAACATAAAACTACATGAGGAGAATAGGCAATTCAGCCCATACAGAACATAAGACCATAAAATACATAATGAGGAGAACAGGCCATTTGGCCAATCTAAAACATCATAATACACATTGAGGAGAACAGGCCAATCAGCCCATCTGAGCATAACATAAAAATACCTATTGAGGAGAACAGGCCATTTGGCCCATCTGAGCCTGGGCTTGAAAACCCTCAGGGTTTCTGCCTCTATTAGGAGCCCTGGCGAGCTGTTGCAAGCATTGATGCTTCCATATTTTAAAAAAAATCCTGATAAGTGCATAATTTACCCTCAATTTTCACCGACGCCCTCTTGTTCTACTGACAGAAAAACAACATATATTGTCCTATACGTAAATGTTTTGTAGTTCACTTTAATTTATTTTATAGATTTAAAAACCTTTTGTTTTAATTCTTAATTTTATTTTGACCTTTATTTAGAGCGATAGTTCACTTTATGGAGTTATTCAAAATTGTTACTTCAGTTATAATGCATGTTTTTGATTGGACCATGTAGTTCTTATGTGTTGAAAGATGCACACAAGTTATTTTTGTCTAACTGCCAGCTTCACAATGGCCTGCATAGCGGAAATCGCCTCCAGAGGTTGTACATGTTTACTGTAACATACTGTAAGATACTGTAATAGACAGTACTGTACTGTATATTAACTATTTTATAAAGTCTAAAACCAAGGATGTCAAATTCTTTCTGAGGTGATTAACACCATTTCCGGGGTCAGCTGCCTCAAAGCAAGGACTAAGGAAATGTGTAGTGCTCGGTAAGTAAGCACTGACTGACAACACTAGCATCAAAGATGAGAGAGTAAGGCGGATACACAGATTTCCGTGTTTCAGAAATGTTCAGAAGATTTGGTGCATGCTGGGTTGTCAATCAGACTAAAAAGCTTTGGCTATCCTGCATGCGCTTATCAATAACCTCACAATGAGCACCAGTGAGCTCTGAAACATTCTCTAATCCATGTATCTGAGGAACTCTTTCATCCTTGCAGAGTTGAAATTGTCAAAAAAGAAAAGAAAAAAAAAGACAAACGGGTGTAACAAATCCGGTCCGGTTCGTTAGAATACGGCTTGGCCCCGCCCCCCCCGTCCCCGTACCTGCCAGCGGGGGCCCGAAAAGCACGGGGCAGCACTCTATGATGGTGACCAGCCCCACGGCGCTGGAGAACCTCTGCGCCCCCACCAGGTCCATGAGGGTCTCGAAGAGGACGGAGCTGACCATGCCGAAGGCGAAGCCGAAGAACAGGGCGTAGACCACCAGCCCCGAGTACCCCTCCACCAGCGGGCACATGATGTGGCAGACGCCGTTGTAGAGCACGGCGAAGCTGAAGAAGTACTGGATCCGGGGCCGGACCCAGCGGGAGTTGGCCAGCAGGCCCATGGTGGGCCGGGCGAACATGTCCACGAAGGCCAGGATGGAGAGCAGGAAGGCGGCGGAGTACTCGTCCACGCCCATGTCCTTGGCGTAGGCGGCGAGGAACACGATGGGGGCGAAGAACCCCAGGAACATGATGCAGTTCCCCGACAGGTAGATGAGGAACCCGCGGTGCTTGAAGAGCGACAGGTCCAGGTACTTGTTGACGGTCTCGAAGGCCGTCGCCCGGCCCTTCCTCTTCAGGGACGAAACGGGGGGGGGCGGGGCCTCCGGCGCCTTCCGGCCGGGGGCCGGGCCCAGGGGGCGCATCAGCGACCCCGCCACGCAGCAGTTGAGCAGCAGGCCCCCCAGGATGAGGAAGCTGCCCCGCCAGCCGAAGGTGTTGAAGAGGTACTGGTTGAGCGGCGCGAGGGTGCTCAGGAACACGGGGCTTCCCGCCATGGCCAGCCCGTTGGCGATGGGCCTCTTCTTGAAGAAGTACTTCCCGATCATCGTCAGGGCGGGTTGGAGGTTAAAGGCCAGGCCCAAACCTGGAAAGGGGGGTAACGACAGAACGCATTGCGCAGTGCCTAACTGAAACCTGGAACTTTTCATCGCCTTCAAGTTGTCTAAATGACCGAAACAAGTGCTGACTAGGCGAAATTTATTAATTTTTGATTTCACCCTAATTTGAATTTACAGTATTATTTTTTTTTATGAGAGTATCTGTCCCATGTATGCCACGCCCAAGGATGGCCAGCATTTCCAACGCAAACAGGCACTGAAACTGTAGGCGGCGTGCCTGGCAAACGTTTCACAGTCCGAAATGTAATAATGTAAGCGCTGCCTGATTCACTTCAAACGCTCCCTGTCCTTACACCTGGCCAACTGCCCGAGTCGACGAAGCGAAGCTGACTAATAAAGGGATTTGTTTGGGCTTACCTCCAATGACCCCGATGCATACGTACAGCTCCACCACGCTGTTGCAGAAGGAGGCGGAAATCATTCCCACGGCGCACAGGCAGCCTCCCATCATCATGACAGGCCGACACCCGTACGTGTTCACCAGGATACTGCTGATGGGGCCTGGAACAGAAGAGTTTTACATCTTTTTTTTAGGCATTTAGAAGATGCTCTTATCCGAAGCAACTTACACAGCAGTAAAAAAAATAAAAAATAAAAATTTTTTTACAGTTTTTTTATGTACAATCTAGCTGAATATTTTAGGGAAGCAATTCAAGTTAAGTGTCTTATTCAATGGTACAGATTCAGCTCCACACATGGTGAAACTACAATCAATACTACAACCTTGGAGTTACAAACGGCTTATTATTACAAACGGCTTGGTATTGGCTCACTCATCTCCCAGAATCCCTTGTACACACACGCACACACACATCTGTTGCTCTGGCGGAGCTGCAAACGTGCGAGTGGCAGTGATGTGGGCGGGGCTTCCCACCGGCTCTGTTTGCTCACTCCAACCGTCCTCGCGGTCGCCCTGGATACGCTGAGGTCACAGCGGCGAACTTGACTTTGATCCGTATCCGTGCATCTGGTACCTCCCCGGGTGCTTACACTGTCCAGGTCACGTCTCCTGTCTGTTCTGGCCCACTAGTGGTGGAACGAGCTTCCCACTGCAGCCAGAACTGCAGAAACCCTGCCCATCTTCCAACAGAGTCTGGAGACTCACCTCTTCGGATCGCACCATGGATGCCCCGACCGCATGTATATATTCTTTCTTTTTCTTTCTCTGGATTTCTTGAGTGTCTTATCTGTCTGGTGGCATCTCCTTTGGTTACAATACTAATTGTTAGGTACACATTGCACTTCTTTAATTTTAAACGGGCTTCTGTGCCTTCTTGGCGATGTCACATTTTTGCGGTCCTCTGGGAGTAACAGTCATGATCTCCACTACTTTGTGTCGCTCTGGATGAGAGCATCTGCTGAGTGATTGCAATGTAATGTAACTAGTCAGTCACAGAAAATGTGTTCAGTGCATGTGACATCCAGACAGATGTCCATAGACAACGGGAAGTCGTAATTAGTATTCCTTAAAGTTCACATGAAATTAACTTCCTGCATATAATGTATTCCATGCCTGGAATTCCATGCGTGGAATTTAAAATGTTATATTTGTTCTCAGATTACCCAGTTTATCTGCTCGCTTCGCCTCACATTATATTTTTACCAGGTACAACAGCCAGTATTTCTTTCCCCCAAACAATCCCCTTGACAGCATGTTTTAGGATGAGCTGTTATCACTACATTCTTCCATTCCACTTTTTTTTAACGTTCTTTCATTTAAAAAAAAAAAAAAGCGGGCAGCTACGTCTTCCTCCTGGTCACATGACGTAACATTCCTCTTTCTGCTGGTCCTTTGAAGGGCAGAGCTAGCTGGGCTGTTGACACTGCGAGTGGCGTGCCTTTTGCCCTTTGAGTACGTACAGTCTTATGCCTGCTCAGCATAAACAAAGTCTCTATCACACACTGTTGCAAACATGCGTATACTTACAGGCCCCGAAGCAGATACTGTAATGACGGGGTTTCAGTACAGATGTGAGATGAGAGAGCTCAAATTAGCAGGGCAGTGGAAAATGGTTCTTAAATGAGGTCATCGCTTTTAAACCGAGCCCTACTGTACTGTTCCAGCAGTAAAGGTAAACTTGTCCAAGCTGCCCTTGAACTGAGGCTGAAGGGCACACATGGGTAGCAGAATGCGTTATCAAACCACATATTTATATTCAGGCGTGAGATCTGATACGGAAAACTATAGACAGATTTTGGTCTCCTGCTTCAAGGTCAAAAGAGAAAATAAAGTCGGGGAAGTCCCTAATGAACATGTCTGGCTGGCAGCTGAATAACATCTGACTCTGCTTTCACTTCCTTCCCAGTTTCTCTGCCCCCTGCTCCTGTTGGCTGGACGCAGCCTGCCCCCCTGGGTACTGGCAGGAAGGCTGAAGAGCTCAAAGTGACATACCACACTGCGATAGGCCCCAAGAATGTGACACCGCAATGAACCCGCCCACTTTTTGTGGATCCAATCAATATTTCTGCGCACTAGCAACCTCCAACTTAAAACAAGCATCAGGACACGTATCCTGGTCAGGAGTGTAGAATAAATAAAATGGTTGGGAAACTTGTCTTGTAGCTCACAGGCTGTGGGTTTGATTTCCCTCCTGGGAAAATGCTTCTTGTTGGGATAGTGGAAGAGTAGTAGGCCAGCTCTTGTTGGAATAGTGGCAGAGTAGTAGGCCAGCTCTTGTTGGAATAGTGGCAGAGTAGTAGGCCAGCTCTTGTTGGAATAGTGGCAGAGTAGTAGGCCAGCTCTTGTTGGGATAGTGGCAGAGTAGTAGGCCAGCTCTTGTTGGGATAGTGGCAGAGTAGTAGGCCAGCTCTTGTTGGGATAGTGGCAGAGTAGTAGGCCAGCTCTTGCTGGAATACTGGTAGTGTAGTAGGCCAGCTCTTGTTGGGATAGTGGCAGAGTAGTAGGCCAGCTCTTGCTGGGATAGTGGTAGTGTAGTAGGCCAGCTCTTGTTGGGATAGTGGCAGAGTAGTAGCCCAGCTCTTGTTGGGATAGTGGCAGAGTAGTAGGCCAGCTCTTGTTGGAGCAGTGGCAGAGTAGTAGCCCAGCTCTTATTGGAGCAGTGGCAGAGTAGTAGTCCAGCTCTTGTTGGAATAGTGGCAGAGTAGTAGGCCAGCTCTTGTTGGGATAGTGGCAGAGTAGTAGGCCAGCTCTTGTTGGGATAGTGGCAGAGTAGTAGGCCAGCTCTTGTTGGCATAGTGGCAGAGTAGTAGCCCAGCTCTTGTTGGAATAGTGACAGAGTAGTAGGCCAGCTCTTGTTGGAATAATGGTAGTGCAGTAGACCAGCTCTTGTTGGGATAGTGGCAGAGTAGTAGGCCAGCTCTTGTTGGGATAGTGGCAGAGTAGTAGGCCAGCTCTTGCTGGGATAGTGGTAGTGTAGTAGGCCAGCTCTTGTTGGGATAGTGGCAGAGTAGTAGCCCAGCTCTTGTTGGGATAGTGGCAGAGTAGTAGGCCAGCTCTTGTTGGAGCAGTGGCAGAGTAGTAGCCCAGCTCTTATTGGAGCAGTGGCAGAGTAGTAGTCCAGCTCTTGTTGGAATAGTGGCAGAGTAGTAGGCCAGGTCTTGTTGGAGCAGTGGCAGAGTAGTAGGCCAGCTCTTGTTGGGATAGTGGCAGAGTAGTAGGCCAGCTCTTGTTAGGATAGTGGTATTGCACTATAATGGTCTGGGAACTGGGCCTGTTACTGAGAGAGGCTCAAATTTCTGGTTAGGCACTGCCCTTGTGCCCTTTAGCAAAGTACTTAATCTTTGTTGCTTCAGTAAAATATCCAGCTGTGTCAATGGACTGTGTGTAAAGAATGTAAACCGTGGAAAGAAAAAAAATGTCTGCTAATGCTTAGAATGTAATGCAATGACACGTTTCTGGTCTACTTCGAACCTGCATTCCCCAGCATGCTTTGCATCCTCTACGGCTTTCTCTTTTTCCCCCAACTAACGCAGACCCACATGGAAACACCATGCAGTGACTTGTGTTAGTGTAAATACTGTGTGCATACTTTTGGCAACACTTTTTCATTTAGCCAACTTTAAGCTTTTCTGCTGGCACAGTACAACTAAAGAACGTAACATAAAGGCCTAGACCTGATTGGTTGTTTTTAAATACAAAGAAGTATGAAATTAAACATTTGCTATAGCCTATCCTGTAAAAGGCTTGATCTTAATAATTAACAGCTGCAAAACAGAAACCACTATAGCATGAACCAAATATTTCTATTGGTAACACATTACATTAAGTTGCAGCTATACCTGTGTTGTAGAATTGCAATTTGGAAACAAATGGTTAACATAAGTAACAGATACTGGTATTCATGATTACGCGAGAATTTAAAATATATATCTTCATGATATAGAGCAAAGAAACCTTGCCTGTTAATTTCACAATATGTCTCCATGATGGGAAATAAATGCATTAACAGGAGAGAGGTAACAGGGCTGGTCATTTTCACACGTATAATTAAGAATACCGCTCACTCATGTTCACTGTTACCTATGTTGGAGTTACACAGTAATAACCCTCTTTGTTACCAGATTAGGTAGAATTTAACTACACAGGTATAAACTTAATGTGAAGTGTTACCTTTTTATTAATTGGAAAAAATCATTCAGAACCCCAGTAACTTTAATTCTGGAACACAGAGGGTGTTTATGTTTGACCTATATTGCTGTATGTCCTATATTGGTTTAGTGGCAGATTTAGAATGACATGGAGATATATGACAAATACCAACATTCACAGGGGAGGAAAGCAGTTCACTCTCCTGGTTGTGTATGACCGTATAAATGCAAAGGCTCATATATTATATGGACCTGAGGGGCTTAATAAGGCCAGAACCTTAAAGGCATACTTCCCAGAAGTTCACTTCTGGAGTTATTGGTGTGATTTCTGTTTTTACTGTATGTTAGACGGTATGTCCCCAGAAGCTGTGTGTGCACATTTTGCCTGATTATTTTTTTTTCAAAAAATTATGTTTCATCGTATTTTCAGTTGCAACTATTTCTCGCGATGCGTGCAGCCTGAGAGGAGCGCTCTCAGTGAAAGTAGCCCAGCTTCCTGTGTCAACAACGCTACGTTTGGTCGGAAACTAATTAGTGCTTGAGGGAGACCTCAAAGGAACAACAAATCAGCCACACTGAGAACAGTTCCCGTTTGTGCAATTCCAACTAGTAGTGAATAAACGGCTTTCTAAACTACACCTCTCTGATCATATAAGTGAAGAGCTTTCTAAACTGTACCTCTCTAACCATAGGAGTGAAGAGCTTTCTAAACTACACCTCCCTGAACATACAGTGAAGAGCTTTCTGAACTACACCTCTCTGACCATAGGAGTGAAGAGCTCTCTAAACTACACCTCTCTGATCATATAAGAGTGAAGAGCTTTCTAAACTACACCTCTCTGACTGTAAGAGTGAAAATCTCTCTAAACTACACCTCTCTGATCATACAGTGAAGAGCTTTCTAAACTACACCTCTCTGACCGTAATAGTGAAGAGCTATCTAAACTACACCTCTCTGATTATGGAAGTGAAGAGCTTTCTAAACTACACCTCCCTGATCATACAGTGAAAAGCTTTCTGAACTACACCTCTCTGATCATACAGTGAAGAGCTTTCTGAACTACACCTCTCTGATCATACAGTGAAGAGCTTTCTAAACTACACCTCTATGATCATACACTGAAGAGCTTTCTAAACTACACCTCTCTGACCGTAAGAGTGAAGAGCTATCTAAACTACAGCTCTCTGATCATAGAAGTGAAGTGCATTCTAAACTACACCTCTGCCACAACAAGCTGCTTTGGAGTTACTTAGTGTTTGCTTTAAATTACACTCTGTTTTGTGTATCAAAAACATATTCAGAAACTGAACTATGTCTTTTACAAGAAATAATATGATCTGAGTTCACATACGGAGCATTATCACATCAGACGACCGAAAATCAGGGTAAGTGGAATTAATGGTACACACACAATATTTTCTCTAAGACAATGTGATTTTATATCCAAATTATCAACTGAAAATCAGAAATTGGCATCAAATGTTCAAAGTGGTAGGTTCAGGAATTTTCATAAGAAAAACAAAATGTAAAAAAAAGACGGTGTGAAATCAGTTTTTTTTTTTTTACCTCCAGCATACATGACTGCCAGCATTATGGAGGAGATCCAGGCGATCTGGCTGTAGGAGGCGCCGAAGATGATCTGGATGTCTTTGAAGTAGACGGTGATGGCTTTGGGGAAGGCGTAGGAGAAGCCGATGGAGATGAAGGAGCCCAGGACCACCGCCCAGCCCCAGCCCCCGTCTGGCGGGGTGACGACCGGAGGACCTCCTGCAGGGGGCGGCATCTCTGGCCCAGCTCGACCTTAAACTGGACAAAAAACAGGTTTGGGTGAGCCACAGGCGGGCAGAGCTCACGCGGCGCACGCTAAAGAAGCTAAGCTTTGCCCGTGGCACGCCGCCGCCGCCGCCGCTACGTTGGCAGAGACGGCTTGCAGCGTTCTGGTGCACCTGTTTCAAGGGAATGCCATTTCGTGTGAAAGAGCCAGAAGCAGGGAGTGACGCGTTTAAGAATCTACGTCATGTTGTAACCAGCCAACCCAGCCAAATGGTTAAAAGCACTCTGTAGATTTAGACGTCCGATAAAGTGCCTTTCTCCGAGAGCATTTAGGTTCCCAGGCCTAGGGTCATGTGACCCACCGGGGCTGGAGAAAGTGAAGTATTTTTAAATTGCGATGCCACGTCGGTCCAATTTATCACTTGTTCTGCTTTACGTTTTTTTTTTTTTTTTTTTTTTTTTTTTTTTTTTTTTTTGCACAGGAACCATTGCATCCTCAAACCACTGACGCCATCCAAAAGGTTTTGGATGATGATGCTCTGCACTTTCGAGACAACAGCATGTCCAGTGCAATAGGTGGCGGTGGACACCAGAGGCCTACCATCTTAGTTCAGACTCCAGGAAGGAAAAAGCGAGTCAGAGCCAGAAGCCCACTGGCAGAACACCGCCTGTTTCCTTCCAGTCCCACCAGGTGGCGCTCTGCGGGCCAATGCTCTTCACCCTTGGATGAGTTACCGTCAATTTTTTGTCGTGCGACCACTTTTTACGTACATAATAATGCATGACTTGGCAAAACAAATATGAACCTGCAGATAGCGACACAACAAAAGAGGCAAATAAGCAGCTAAAGAAAACTTAACCTAAACTCTCAGGCCGCTGTGGCACCGTCGACTAAAGTGCTTAACCTGAATTGCTGGACCAAACCGAATGGCCCGTACAGCTGATCTCGTGACCCGATCCAGAAGCAGTAATGTTTGTTCCTCCGAAACCTTTCTCCTAAGAAAGCCTAGCGTGGAACATATTATTAACCGGGAAACGGTCACTCTCGAGCTCTCAAACTAGCCAGGATTGCAAAGCCTTCGGGCTCTAAATTAATTGTAGGCTCTTGAGGAAAATTCAAAGCGGGAAATTGGGGGGGATACCCATCTGTCCAGCACCGGTTGGTAAAGGCGATGAGTTTCCGCACCGAGTCCCCGCTGCTTTCTGAGCAGCCCCAGCCAGCCCAAGATCAGAGAGACGGTCATCGTGCCAAACGGGAACGTGGATCAGGAGGCGGGACTTCACCGAGAAAGCGTTCCAAAATAAGCAATGCAACCTCCACCGCGCTCCTGACCTCCAACCCAATCTGGCAACCCCGGCTGAGCAGCCTTCCTGCTTGCCCCTCTGGGAAGTTTCCCCTTTGTTCAAAGACACAGCAACAATTAGTCACTCAAGTCTGTGGACAACCCCCCCCCCCCCCCCCCCCCCCCCCCCACCCCCCGGTCACAAGACCAGCACTACTGCAGATGGCCGCCTGCTTCTCCCAGACAAGGTTGAACAGAGGAAACCCGGTCAGCTGACTGCATGTTGCCTAAGGCCCAACAGGATTTCAAGCTGGATCAGGAGGTCTCAGCTGACGTCTGGCACAACAGCATAAACTTGCACAGGTGAGAAAAGCAGGGAAGCACGGCTGAAGCCACCAGAAGAGCAGAAAATGCTCGATTGACCAAGAACGAGCCTCAAGCTATTTACAAAGCAAACAAGCGTGGCTTCATCGTGTACAGAATACTGCGCGTGCAGGTTGAGACCAAATTTCCAAATCTCAAAACCATATACACTTGCGGGATTAGATTTCATAATTAATTTTTTCAAGAAAAATGTCTTTAAAATCTTTAAAAACAAAAATCTGCATTATGTTCTTATTCTAAAGATATTTACACTATAATATTGTCTGAATATTGTTAAAACTGTAAGGCCACAAATTAACAAAAAAACATGAATATGGTTAGATTTACAGGTCATGCAAAGCGATGGTAACAGATAGGCAGAATTAATATAGGAAGCTTTGAGATGTGTACAGTGTCCGAAGTTAGTTACATTTCATGGAACTGTCGATTTAAAATGTAGAATCTAGACATTTGTTCTCAGAGTGCAGTTTAATTAAACAGTGTGTACATTAAAGGTTTAATTAAGGAGTGTGTACATTATTGATTGCCGGGTGAGCAGTTGGTCCTCAAAGGTCTGCTTGTTGCATTCCACAGAATAACATTACACATTGCTTTACAGGAATTTTAGCAGACGCCCCTTATTCAAAGGGCCATACAGAGCTTTTGCATTTATACACACTATCCATGTATTTAGCTGGATATTTACTGTAGCGATTCAGGATGAGTACATTACTCAAAGACACAACAGGCAGCCATCTACCTGTGAATCAAACCTGCAACATTTAGGCTATTAGCCCAGTTCCCTAACCGTTAGGGCTGTGACAACCAATCGATGACGTTGACAAAAGCGACAATAAAAAATTTGTCGCCAAGGAATTTTCTTTATCGATTAGTTGGATCTACGTTTTAGGGCTGAGTTCCAAATTGTAGTAGGCCAGCTCTGGTTGGGATAGTGGCAGAGTAGTAGGCCAGCTCTGGTTGGGATAGTGGCAGAGTAGTAGGCCAGCTCTTGTTGGGATAGTGGCAGAGTAGTAGACCAGCTCTTGTTAGGATAGTGGCAGAGTAGTAGGCCAGCTCTTGTTGGAATAGTGGCAGAGTAGTAGGCCAGCTCTTGTTGGGATAGTGGCAGAGTAGTAGGCCAGCTCTTGTTGCAATAGTGGCAGAGTATTAGGCCAGCTCTTGTTGGGATAGTGGCAGAGTAGTAGGCCAGCTCTTGTTGGGATAGTGGCAGAGTAGTAGGCTAGCTCTTGTTGGGATAGTGGCAGAGTAGTAGGCTAGCTTTTGTTGGAGCAGTGGCAGAGTAGTAGGCCTGCTCTTGTTGGAACAGTGGCAGAGTAGTAGGCCAGCTCTTGTTGGAATAGTGGTAGAGTAGTAGGCCAGCTCTTGTTGGGATAGTGGCAGAGTAGTAGGCCAGCTCTTGTTGGAACAGTGGCAGTGTCGTATAATAGTCAGGTAACTGGGCCTGTTATTGAGAGAGGAGCAACTCGCTGGGAGGGGCACTGCCCTTGGGCCAAATTTTGGCTAGAAATAGCTGTACAAAATAAGTATTGTACCCTACTGAACCTGTGTTCAGCAGTTGTCTATGACCATGAAATGCACTTTTTGTACGTCGCTTTGGATAAAAGCGTCTGCCAAGTAAATGTAATGTAATGTAAATTACATGAGCAAAGCACATAAGTAAATATCCAACTGTGTGAATGGGAAGTGAAAGTATGTTTTACAAATCAAAACATCAAGATGCAGGTTCCTGACTCAAAGTTTAATACAAAGGTCACAGGTCAGTACAGACTTCTGATGTTTTATGCTTCGGAATATTCACTGAAAAAACTCTCCTGTTCTCAAACAGGCCAGACTTGCCTTCTGAACAAATATTTAGGTAGTGCAAACAAAAGCCTTAGCTTCCACGCATATCCGCGGAGAGCAAGTTCCATCGCTAATATCTCCCAGTGTTTTTTATCAACTTCCTGCTGGAGGTGCCATGCACTTGATGTGCATGCCTCTGTTATTTGATTATAAACATGAAGAAACAGGCTTTGTGTTATGGTGCAATATTTACATAAAAACGCTCGTTCGGGTTAAAATGTGTTTATTGAATCAACAAAGCCTCATGCGTTTTAGAACATGTCACCCTTCAGAGTGTAAGGAAATGAGGTGTGAAAAAGCCACCTGACCAATAATAAGCAATAAGAGAAAGGTCTTTCAAAGGTTAGTCTTACAATGGCTCTTAAAATCTTATTTTTTCTCTCAAGTTGAAAATATTAGCTTGTTTAAAGTTACTGCTTGTTTGACAAGTGAAACCGTCTTATCCTATCCGTAGTCTTTTTTATTTTTCGCAATTATTTGTCTTATGTAGAAACAAGTGCGAATCCGCAATAGCTGCGACCGCACACGCGCATGCATCCATGCACACACCCTCACACAAA
The DNA here is from genome assembly GCF_013347855.1 of Anguilla anguilla. Classification (NCBI taxonomy): domain Eukaryota; kingdom Metazoa; phylum Chordata; class Actinopteri; order Anguilliformes; family Anguillidae; genus Anguilla; species Anguilla anguilla. The sequence continues at coordinate 5,146,117 of NC_049219.1, read as the reverse complement.
CACGTGACCTCTTCTTTGGCTCATGACCAACCTTTCCACCAAATCTTGTGCAAATCTGTGTATCCATTCAGGAGTTATGTGCCTTTTTGTGATAGGCCATGCCCATGGCCACACCGCCTCTCTTAGTCAACAAGCCTGAAAGTTACTCAGCTCTACCTTCGGTCATGACCAACCTCCATGCCAAATTTCAGCCTCCTGTATTACAGGATTATTACAGGACAGAACAAATCTATTCCATTCTCCATAGCCAGAGGCACCCGGCCGGTCCACTTGCCCCCCTGCTTTTTGCATTTGCATCACTGGAACTGCCTCTGGCCCAAACTGTTCGTCAGTCTCAAGAACCCTCGCCCATCTCAATCAAAATTAACTGATGAGCTGAAATCCTCTTTTCTCCCTTTAAACTTTTCAACTTTTTTTTCACCATCTTCGATACCTATTGTCAAACATTTCAGATATCTGGGTATTCATATTTATCCTACCCTTCGTGAAACAATATCAGATAATTTCAATAATATTTTTACACAAATTAACAAAGATGTACCAAGCTGGATACATTTTCCTAATTCAAACTGGTTTGATCCTATTACCCCATTCACACCTCAACCTCTCTCAAACTGGTTTGATCCTATTACCCCATTCACACCTCGACCTCTCTCAAACTGGTTTGGTCCTATTACCCCAGTCTCTTGGCGCCTGCTTGAGGAAGCTTTGGTCAACCCTTACAGACTGCAAGACGTCATTAATTGTGGTTTGTCAAGTAAACAATGCAGCCCTATAATCTCAGTAATCATTTCAACAACCAGAAAAGACAAACTAAACAGAAAGACAAACAGTCCCTCAATGTTTTTCTCCCCTCAATATTTTTTAGCCAGTATTTTCAATAAATATAGCTTGAGGTCCTTTCAAAATGTTCAGGCACAATATAATATAGCAGGCACATCATCCTTCTTAATGTACTTACGCTTAGGCTCCGCATTGTTATGGGGTTCCTTTACCAGTACATCCCATACGAAATTATATGCCCTAAAAACAAACAAAAAAAAAAATGTTCAGCCTCTAGAGCCTATTTATTCACGCTCAGACCGTCTTCCATATTGGGAATCAGCTCTGTTTGGACGGCAGGTCTAAATTTAGCTGACAGCAACTATCTTTCCACCTCCGTCTGGACTAGCATATCTTTAAATCATGAACCACCAAATGATTCACCGGAAATTTCTTGCGTAGATTAGGCTATATTTGGCACCACTAAGACGCTTTCACATGCATCTAAACACATCCCCTAGGAGCAGTTTATGCCCGAAGGGCATGGTGGGTACTTCTCATTGACTTCTACTGGGATTGTCCAAATGTGTTTTCCTCTAGGGAGCAAACTGCTTTAGATCTTTCCACAATAACGGACCTAGATATTCAGTCCTCACCATCATTATTCCTCCTCGATGATTACTCTAATCTCAACTTATCGCATCAACAGAAAAAAAACTACTACTATCAGCTCTCACAGCAGCTAAAAAAATGCTGGTAAATCGGTGGAATCCACGCATTCTGTGTCCCGACAACAGAGGACCCTCACAAATTTTAATACAAATTTAATACAAGCTGTATCAACAGCTCAGATTCATGGAGTTAAAGGGAGCATGGCTGACACTTGGAAGGAAGCCTATCTAGCTGTCAAATCATTGGCACAACCTATACCTTTGAGTATATATATATATATATATATATATATATATATATATATATATATATAGCACCTTTGTCCATAATGTGTGTGGTGTGTGTGTGTGTGTGTATTGAGGAGTGTGAGAGCGGTTTGAGGAGCGTCAGAGCGATTTGAGGAGCGTCACGTGGTGCCCAAAACCCTAATAAGCGACTTTACTTTGACATCTCTGCTTCTCGCTACTGTTCACTGTCTTTTACTGATGACGGCTGGAAGACTGTGAAAATAACATGGCCTGTGATGTCACAGCTATAAGACTCAGCCAGCACAACACAACAATCTCCTTAAGGGCAATGCTCAGTGTTTTGTATAGAAGTAGTTAGTTAGCTATTTCTTTTCTTTTGAATGTTTCTGTTTTTTTTTTATGTTGGCTTGGCCCACTCTCAAAGTTAATTACATTCTTAAGCTTAAATAAATCAGCAAGCTGACAACTTAAAAGGAAACTGTGTTTGTTAGTCTTGGCCTGGTCTGACAGGTAGTCACGGGGGAAAAAGGTCCATCTATTTTATTGTATGTTATGCATAATCACCCATAGACTGGTGCGTAACCGCCAGATGTATTTTCAAATAACGTGACTGAATATCCAAGAACATGAACTAGGGCTGTAAAGATATTATGCTTTTTTGAATACACAGGTATTCATATTAACATCAAAATAAAATGAAACGATACAACCCTACGATCAGTAAGTCATTTCTTCAACCATTATTATGTTTTGATTATTCGATTATTCAAAAGGATTCATATGGCTTAACCCTAAACATGAAAACAGGCGCTACCCTTCAGTCACGTACTTCCTATCAGTGGCCCAGCACTGTTTTTTAATTAATGTAAAAAAAGGTTTAAATTTTAATACATTTTCACGTTAACACACAATCTGATTATGGTTTATGAAAGGCATTCCACAGAGGGGGAGTCAAACAGGCTGCCTGCACCTGAAAGCCAAGGTCACGCATTTTTAAGCTCCTTAAACATATGAGGGGGGCAAAGCCCGAAACGAGACGATGTGTGCACGACAACCCCCCGGAATCGCAACGGATATCAAACCTGTCGAAGTCCTTCCGTGCGCCGCTCACGAAACAAGTACAAGCGTGACGCGTGAAAAACTGTCGAGGTTAACAGCAAAGCCATGGACTTGCTTCCGTTGTCGTGCTCGTTAAAAGTACTCAGGGCAAGGTGGTTGCAGACACCAATGGTATGGTACACCATTCACAGTACAATAATATGCTTTAAATAACCTCAGATATTTGACAAATACAACTTCTGCTCAATGAACAGGTACTGGTACTATTTTAAGGGAAATGGCACTCTTCACTCAAAAATGAACTTTTATTTTTTTTGGCTTTGATAAGGTAGTTCACAATAGTAAACATACACAACACTTAAATAAACATAAAAAGAAAAAAAGGGAAGCCCGTCTATGCGCATTTAATTAGGGGGCCAAGCACCAAGGGTTCATAGGACCCCTGTTGTTTTCACTAGGATTATTAGGGGGCCAAGGACCAAGGGTTCGTAAGACCCCTGTTGTTTTTTGCTAAGATTATTATTTGCAACTCGCTGCTATACTTCTTCTTAAAAAAAAAAGGCCTTCCATCTCTGTGACTCAGACCCACCCCCCCCTCACACACACACACACACGCATACACACTCACACGTGCATACACACACACACACACACACACATACACACTCACACACACTTTGTTTATGTCTTTGTTTATGTCTTTTCAGACATTTCAGAAAGATGCAAATAGCACTCGATGCTCTGCGGTTCTCCCTCGGTGCTTGGCCTCCCACATCGCTGCTTGCAGCTATATTTTGATGATTCAAACGGAAATTCATTCATTAAATAAAGGTTATGAATGAATTTCAGTTTGAATCATGGAGCACACAGGAGCTTGAGAGTGGACCGGCACTCAAAATGGCCGCATCAAACTGGCGGTCTGCCATGCCATACAGAAGGATGCAGAGTATAAGTCAAGTGCAATACGTGTATAGGTAACTGAAAAAAGTACATAACCAGCTTTGGTGATAAAGTACATAGAGTGCTTTTGCGAATCAAGACTGGCTAATACACAGCATCACTAATACCAATATACCAATATAAATAACAGGTGAACAAACAGTTTTGATTATAAAGTGCTACAGTGCCTTTGTTAACTAAAAACTGCTGGTACAGTCTAAAAGAAACGATCAAGGTAGTGGCAGACTGCACTACCAGTTTGGTGACCAACTTGTTCTATAATAGAGCAGACGAGAAACCTTCAGTTAACATCAACATTGTTAACGCAATTCTTAAAAATAACAACCACCATTTTAATAATAAAAAAAACATTGTATTTTAAAATACAGGCAAGTCAGTGCACTAAAACAAAGCCTACTATTCCTAAGCACACAACTAGGCACAACCCCTCTCGCCTACAGCTCCATAGGCCTACTAGGCCTACACCAATTCCCATATGCTCTGTCTGTAGTAGAAAAATTACCAATTCCCAAATGCTCTGTCTGTAGTAGAGGAATTAACAAATTATATACTTTCTTAACACATCTAGTGTAATACAATGTATGACAGAAAAACAATACAATATTGAAAGTGTCCTGTATCTGTGAAACTGTGCAACTGATTATGACTGGTGTAGGCTGGCAGCAGGTTTATCACTGCCCTACACCACCTGAGGCAGTGCACACATTAAATCTGTCACTCAACTTATTTTTAAAGTTATACAAAAATTCCTAAACAGTCAGTGGCATTAATACACTTAAACGGTTCCCAAAGTTGATTTTTTATTAAGAATCAGGCACACAACGCGACTGCCAAACTCCTACAACCATGGAAGCATTACGTTTGCAAAACTCAAATAGCACCTCAAGTAAAAAAAATTCCTCCATTTAAAATAAAGCATCTTACTTACGAGGGAAGCCTCTTTTCCTTTTTAATCTTTGAAGGGTGACACGTAGACTAACTAGGAGCAAGCGTTTGAATTGTTCTGCATGGCTGCGAACAAAATACTCGCTCCTTTTTTTTCTGTTACCACAGCTGTAATATTAGATGACATAACTACTGGTTCAAGGGCGAAAGTGTGCGCCTGAAAAAAAAGAAAAAATGGGTGCGACCAGGTGACACCTAACACCTGCTCGATTGTAAAGCGTCAATGACTCACTCTCTCTCTCTACAAGGACAAGAAATATTTGTAGCGTTCGGTAAAGGAGTGGCTGCTTCCCTCCCTAAGAGGCAAGATGAGCGGGTAACTCCTTCAGGCCTCACATGTATGTCAAAGGGGAGGAGCGTAGCACAGTGGGTAAGGAACTGGGCTTGTAACCGAAAGGTCGCAGGTTCGATTCCCGGGTAGCCGCGGTACCCCTGAGCAAGGTACTTGCTTCAGTATATATATCCAGCTGTATAAATGGATACAATGTGCAAATCGCTCTGGATAAGAGCGCCTGCTATATGTTATGTTATGTTATGTAATGTAATGTAATGTAATGTAACTCCAATTTATCCCGATGGGGTTGAGGTCAGGTCTCTGTGCGGGCCAGTCAAGTTCTTTCACACCAAACTCGGCAAGCCCTTCATGGACCTTGCCTCGCACGTGGGGTCACTGTCGTGCTGAAACAGGAAGAGGACCGTCCCCAAACTAAGCACACGATTCTCTCGAATGTCATTTGCATGCTGCAGCGTTAAGTGTTCCCTTCACAGGAACGAAGGGGCCTAGCCGAAAACCACAGGGGCGCAGGAGTCATTTTGAGCATGGGGGGGGGGGACGCGTAAATGCTAGGGGCTTCCGAGGGCATGGTCCCCCAGGAACAATTAAAAAAAATTACAACAATAAAGCAATGAAATGCTGATTTCTGGTGACCCTGAGAGGTTAACTCGAACATATATTTCCTGACCAGACCACAATTCCATAGGACACCTCCAGGTGAAAAAGAGCACAGCTCTCTCTGTACTATTATTATCAGGAACCAACATGGTTCGGTTTACCAGTGAACTGGAGGCAATTGTGGTGCGATCATTGTTGCAGCCAAGATATCTTTCACGCAGTAATTATATTTTGGAAATTTTGGAAAACTCACTGTGATAATCTAAAATAAGAGACTAGGAGGCGTCATGATCTGCGATGCTACCGCACTTAACACGCGGTTGGGAGACTCTGTGTGGAGGGAAGTATGTTGAATTGTGTGTCGCGCAGTCCGTATGATGGCTGATTCACACACCATGTGCGTACACCGGGCACAGGTTTGACTTCCCGCTCACAACCCCACCCCTCTCCTGCATGTGGGCAGAAGTTTGACTCCTTGTGAGCTGCCTCATCCCTCATCTCTCCGTTACCCTCAATGGTGATTTTATATTAAGGGCCCCCACCAGCAGATGGCACTGTAGTGCAAGGTGAATTATGATTAATCAAACGGTGATTTAATTGAAAAATCAACTTGTTTGACTGAGCAAATCATAATGGTGCTGCTAGGAATCATTTTCCTTGTGTGTGCGTGCGTGTGCATGTGTGAGTGCATCTATGTGTATGTGTGTACAGACCCAAATGTGTGTGTACAGACCTAAAGATCCTCCCGCACATGCTCAGTTAGTACATTTACGTTAAGCTGGGGGCACAAGCTGTCGTGACCCAGAAACAACATATCTACTGTTATGTTGAGATGTAGAGATTTGGCCCAAAAACCGGTAATTACAGTCACAGCCCCAAAGGACAGGAAGCTATCTAGTGAACACAATACAGGAATGAATCATGGGAATATCATGGGAGTATCAGCACTTTGCCATTGGAGGGAAACTTCAGATTGAACCCTGTACGGTTTACATGCGTATAGGTCAGTTATTTAGGCCGTCTTTCGTGCTGCGCTGTCACTGTACATCAGTGGCAGTGTGTGTGTGTGTGTGTGTGTGTGCGTGTGTGTGCATGAGCGCATGCATGCATGTTTACTTATTGGAAGTCATTCTAGATAGGAGTGCCGGCATGTGCCTAAAATGTAAAAAATAAATATGCGCCCCATTATAATTTTCATGCTGAAATCGCCACCGGTGACCCTCCCTGCTTTCTTCCATATCTAAATAAAGCACAAAGTTTAAAAGGAAAGGGAAAACAAAATTTACCCCGATGCTGTCCGTTTCATGGAGCGTGTGTGCAGCGATTCACAGAGAATAACTGCCAGCTCTTCGGTTGCCAAGGTACCGTAGAGTTCAGCTTCAAAATCGGCCACCTTGATAATCATGACAGATGAACAAACGGGTTCTGGAGTCTAACCTCCGTGTCCTAGAGCCGGTGACGCAACAGGACGTGAGGCGGCTCGCTGCTTTGTGCGCGCAAGTCATCGGCTCAGACCAAGCTTCAAACCCACAATAAGCCCCCCGATATGGTCGCTGTGGCACCCAAAATTAACCGGGTTTTTCCTCGAATGTAATGCAAACCATTCAGGGAAAGTTGTTCCTTTAAGCCACTTCAGACCTGTTTTTAGGCATAGGGGAACTAGGCGGTTGCCCTAGAGCGCCACAGCCAGGAGGGGGCGCCAAAGAGCAGGGAGAAAAAAAAATATATATTTTTGATTAATTTAGCTGTCGTGTGCGTCGTCTGCTTTTCAATGTCCGTCAAAGCGGCGTCCGATGCGCCCATTTCATTTACGAACAAACCAATTCCTCGTGCAGTCTTGCCGAAAGCGAACTCGTCAACAAAACAGCCGCTTTGTCTCCAAGATATTGACGGTGGCCGTCGTGGACGTGCAGCGTGTTAGCCGTGTACCCACGAGCAGTCAGCACTGTAACTGAAGCGTGGTGGCGATTATGCATCGACCGCGCGCCCGCGGCTGCTCGGCCCAGGGGCCCCAGAACGGTCAGAAGCACGGCCGCGAGCTCACCGACGTGCGATCGAACGGCGTTCCGCATCCCCGCAAAACCCGGTGACCTGCCCGGGACAGGCGCGCCGGGCCGAAACCCGGGAGCCAAAGCGGCGAGCGCAATGGCGTCGCCACACGCACGGGGAGGAAAAGGGCAATGGAACCCGGCGCGAATTACTTAGAGATTCAGCGTAACCCTAACCTTCAGTTAAAGAGACCGATCACTTCCCGGGATTTCTGATATTATTTCAGTTATAGTGTTTTCCATTGGCCCAGAAAATATACTCCAAACGATTTGTGTCCATTCCTCTACTACAGACAGAGCATTTGGGAATTGGTAATTCCTCTACTACAGACAGAGCATTTGGGAATTGGTAATTCCTCTACTACAGACAGAGCATTTGGGAATTGGTAATTCCTCTACTACAGACAGAGCATTTGGGAATTGGTAATTCCTCTACTACAGACAGAGCATTTGGGAATTGGTAATTCCTCTACTACAGACAGAGCATTTGGGAATTGGTAATTCCTTTACTACAGACAGTACATTGTACATGCGTACATTGACAATAACACGCGATTGCCCCAACCCCACGCCCCAGAACAGTCCGCCATGTTCGGAAATCACCAAATTTAATGAAGAATAAACTGCTTGCCTTTCAAAGCTTTTTCTGTGTCTGTGATGCAGAAATACAGAAGGACATACTGAGGTGCACTCCGGCGAGTTTCGCAATCGTAGTGGAAAACTGAAAAAGCCGCTAGCCGTAACGAGCTTAGTCCTTGACCCTGACCCTCAACTTTGAGCTAGTTTCTGTGGGAGGAAACTGGAGGAAAGATGACTTCCAAATTATGTTAGCAAATCATTAGTATTTAATTTTAGTACGTAACTGCATGGAATAACTGTGCCACACATAATACTTTCTTTCTTCACTTCACTCATTTTCAGGACAAAATCAAAGAATGTCAAAGAGAATCCAAACGGCCCGTTGTTTTGGAAAATAAAACAGAAGCAGGAAGAAAAAGCGGAGGTGACATTCAGTGACTACACGTGTGGTCTACAGAGCGCGGCTGTCTGCGCGTCCCCCATACACAGGCAGACTGACCAATCACGGACGTTCGTTTTGAGCGTGATGCGAGTAATAATATTTGTGGTGCAGCAGATGAAACACGCTGGAGAGGAAAGCGCAGGGAGATCAAAAGGACACAGAGAGTCAGTTCCACGAAAGGGATCAAAATCCACCATTCGGAACCACTTCAGGGTTTAGAAAAATTGACGTCGACCAAAAAAAAAAGACTCTGCAAAGTGCGATTTTGCGTTGCGTCAGTCCCGCAAAAAAACTCACGTATTCAACCACCTTTGCAGCCGTCATAAAGTTCAGCATGATGAATGGATGAAGGCAGGTGAGTTTTCTGTCATATCGAAATTATCATTTTAGTCATAATAGTGAAGGCCTAGTCAAGGCTTTACAAGTCTTTGCATTTGTTTTGTGAAGTTCATTTCTTGCACAGGCACGTGTTGCCCCCTTCTAAACAGTCAAGCTGGCCGTCGAAACGTGTCACACTATTTGACCAGGGTTGTGTCAGAGCCCAGCAGCGAGTTGATAAGCACTGCTCTCAACTTATCTGATCAGCGCAGTGAGAAAATCAATATGAACCTCTTAGCATTAAGGTCAGGCAGAACAGCACCCAGCCCAAGCGCTAACATTGTACAGCAAGGCACCCAGCCCGAGCGCTAACATTATACAGCACAGCACCCAGCATCAGCGCTAACGTTGTACAGCACAGCACCCAGCCGAAGCGCTAACATTATACAGCACAGCGCCCAGCCCAAGCGCTAACATTATACAGCACAGCACCCAGCATCAGCGCTAACATTATACAGCACAGCACCCAGCCCAAGCGCTAACATTATACAGCACAGCACCCAGCCCAAGCGCTAACATTATACAGCACAGCACCCAGCCCAAGCGCTAACATTATACAGCACAGCACCCAGCCCAAGCGCTAACATTGTACAGCAAGGCACCCAGCCCAAGCGCTAACATTATACAGCACAGCACCCAGCATCAGCGCTAACATTATACAGCACAGCACCCAGCCCAAGCGCTAACATTATACAGCACAGCACCTAGCCCAAGTGCTAACATTATACAGCACAGCACCCAGCCCAAGCGCTAACATTATACATCACAGCACCCAGCCCACGTGCTAACATTATACAGCATAGCACCCAGCCCAAGCGCTAACATTATACAGCACAGCACCCAGCCCAAGCGCTAACATTATACAGCACAGCGCCCAGCATCAGCACTAACATTATACAGCACAGCACCAAGCCCAAGCGCTAACATTATACAGCACAGCACCCAGCCCAAGCGCTAACATTATACAGCACAGCACCCAGCCCAAGCGCTAACATTGTACAGCAAGGCACCCAGCCCAAGCGCTAACATTATACAGCACAGCACCCAGCATCAGCGCTAACATTATACAGCACCCAGCCCAAGCGCTAACATTATACAGCACAGCACCAAGCCCAAGCGCTAACATTATACAGCACAGCACCCAGCATCAGCGCTAACATTATGCAGCACAGCACCCAGCCCAAGCGCTAACATTATACAGCAAGGCACCCAGCCCAAGCGCTAACATTATAGAGCACAGCACCCAGCCCAAGCGCTAACATTATACAGCACAGCACCCAGCCCAAGCGCTAACATTATACAGCACAGCACCCAGCCCAAGTGCTAACATTATACAGCACAGCACCCAAGCGCTAACATTATACAGCACAGCACAGCACCAAGCCCAAGCGCTAACATTATACAGCACAGCACCCAGCCCAAGCGCTAACATTATACAGCACAGCACAGCACCAAGCCCAAGCTCTAACATTATACAGCACAGCACCCAGCCCAAGCGCTAACATTATACAGCACAGCACCCAGCCCAAGCGCTAACATTATACAGCACAGCACCCAGCATCAGCGCTAACATTATACAGCACAGCACCCAGCCCAAGCGCTAACATTATACAGCACAGCGCCCAGCATCAGCGCTAACATTATAGAGCACAGCGCCCAGCATCAGCGCTAACATTATACAGCACAGCACCCAGCCCAAGCGCTAACATTATACAGCACAGCACCCAGCCCAAGCGCTAACATTATACAGCACAGCGCCCAGCATCAGCGCTAACATTATAGAGCACAGCACCCAGCATCAGCGCTAACATTATACAGCACAGCACCAAGCCCAAGCGCTAACATTATACAGCACAGCACCCAGCCCAAGCGCTAACATTATACAGCACAGCACCCAGCCCAAGCGCTAACATTATACAGCACAGCACCCAGCCCAAGCGCTAACATTATACAGCACAGCACCCAGCATCAGCGCTAACATTACGCAGCACAGCACCCAGCATCAGCGCTAACATTATACAGCACAGCACCCAGCCCAAACGCTAACATTATGCAGCACAGCACCTAGCCCAAGCGCTAACATTATACAGCACAGCACCCAGCACCAATGCTTACATTATATTCACAATGGGGTGATTTTTAAAGACTGCTACTCTACCCATTCAGTTGTATGATTGCAACTCACTGAGCCTAATGGTTAGTTGGCCTCTTCAGCACTGATGTTTTAAAGTTTGGGCTACCTCAGAAGGAATGATAACTGCTGGATATAAAATATATTGCTTAAACTATTCAATTAAATAATTTGTGGTAATTTCTTTGGTGCTACTGTTATTTTCTAATATGCAAAGATTGCTGGGAAATAGGTCTGTGCATGCTATTGTCCAATGTCAAGTGTCTATTTGCCACAACTGTTAGCTTCAGTTTTGCAGGTCAAATTGCAAGGTCAGCTAGCCAGCAGAGGAAGAGAGCAAAATGGAGTCCTAGCTACAACTAAGCGTGTCAAAATGCCTTATAAATCTTATATTTAAAAAAAAAAAAATGGATCTCAGAAGAAAAAGATGAAAACAAACCAGGGTATACATGTTGCCAGTTCAAGGGCCGAAACTGGAGGAGATTGCTTGTGATTTTATAAATGAAGGCTCAACGGATGCCTGTCAAGTTAGTGAGTATATAAAGTGGGGGGGGTTGTGTCCATTTTGTGATGGTGCCAGCTTGTTATAGCCACCGTGGCGTTTGTCTCTGCAACTGCTTTTTGAATTATATATGAAAGCACCAGTGCTAGACGGAAAACCTTTATCATACTGTGAAAGTTCAAATAAGGATAACTGTAATCCAGGAGCATTTCTTAAAGGGCTAGTTTGCATTTTTACACCCAGGTCTGCTCAGCTACTCATCACAAGTTATGTGATAAATTGGGCGCTCACAATCTCCCAGCTCGTGTGCACACAGCTCACACTGTTTGCCATTAGCTTCGTTAGCCGAATGACATTGATATTGGACAATGGCCGTGTAAACATTACGGTCAAAAAGTAACACAGATCTCAGACCAGTGCCTGTTTTTACAGGACGCACTCTACTTTCCACTCTGTTTTGGCTCTTGTGTGTGCAAAAATCGAGAATTCTACGATGACACAACCTTTGAGTCTGATATTAACCGCTTCACCACAAGCACATGTACATAAAATTAAATGGAAAAGACTGAGCCGATCATCTTTAGTTAAAACTAGAAATACCACCTCACGGTTGTACGCCTCCGTCTTTGACCACCAAAATCTAATCAGTTCATCCTTAAGTCCAAGTGGACGTTTGTGCCAAATTTGAAGAAGTTCCCTCAAGGCGTTCCGGAGATATTTCATTCGTGAGAATCGGGACGGACGGACGGACGGACAACCCGAAATCATAATGCCTCCGGCCACGGCTGTGCCGTCGCAGAGACATAAAAATCAAGACACAAAAAGTCTCCCCCCCCCCCAAAAAAAAAAAAAGTCCCCCCCCCCCCAACCACAGCACAGAGACTGCTTACAATGTGAGCGTTTGCATGTATGCATGTGTAAGCATGCCTCTCATAACCTACATTTATATGCATTCCTGTTATCAGTTACTCATAACAAACGCAATACAAAAAGAAGTGATATCTGGAAAAACGGAAGTAACTCACACATACAAAGTACAGACTATAAGTCACTAAGACTTGCAAAATACATACATACATAGAGTTGTTCACTGTCCCCATGACAACATTTTAATAGCAGCATATAATTACATTTGCGAAAAGACATTTATACAAAAAACCTTCAATCATTCACACAAAAGAAGGGGGTAATAAATAAAGACATATAAAAATTGGAAATATTTAGGCCTATAAATATTGAATTTCACAAACCTATTCAGACATAGGTTTGCCCCATTAATGTACTATAGGCATGTTAGTCAACGTTTCGCCAAATAAGTACAATAGTATACATACAATGTTAAATAAAATATCTTATTTATGAACACAATTTTCTGAACAAACCCATTTTATTCATGCATTTTATACATGATGTACTTCTCATGCACCCAAAGCACTGGATGCAGACAACTGTTCAAACATATCCTGTTGTCATTTTTTAAATTTTTTTTATTGGTGTAACACAGCTGAATTGCTAATTAGTCCCACAATAAATGATTGCCATTTGACACAAACGCTTGGTCAAGTTACCTGAAATAAGTTAGGAAACACTGGGTAGCACCATTGCTTTGGAATACGACATGTTTACTTTGTGTGAAGATAGCCAATATTGTTTCTTGTAACTAGGCCGAATTTTGATATCAGTATTAGTGATCAAGATCTAAATCAGTGGCAGGCCTAGATGTTGCAAGTCATTAATCACCTGGCATTTCAGTACGTTGAAAACGTGTTTTTCTTCAGATAACTATTTACAGCGGTTGTAGGTAAGAAAATGAATCTGATAACAGAGTGAAAAAGCCGCTGCGTAATGAACTGATATTTTAAACCAACTAGGTGACGCGAAAGTAAGGATTTCCCGTTTTTGGTAAACCTTCAAAAAAAGACAAAATTAACCCCATTGAAGTCATGATAATTGTACAATGCTTCCAGTAGAAAGTACCATCATCTCTCTCTGTAAAGTAAGCAACGTCCCGGGCCCTTGTTCACCTCTCCACTTTCGGTGGATGGCGTGGGTGACGGGGAGCCAATGACAGGGGCGCAACCAGAAAATGGATACAAAACGGTAGCTGTCACGCGAGCGCGTGATACCGGTCTCTAACACGAACTCGACTTGAAATTATATAAAAGTTGATGCAGACTGCATTCATTATCAAGAAATAACTTAGCAGAATGTGCTCGTACTTTACAACAGCATGTTTTGTATTTGGAAACCCTAATACTGGAGAGGATGCGATGCAGCTAGCCTAACTAACAAGCTAGCGAATCTAGCCAAACGATGCTGAAACCATGCCACAAAAAAATCCCGCAAGATGTGTAAACTATGTGCAGAGGTTATCGCGCTCATGAGGAGTAGGCCTATATCTGAATGTTAAAACCACAAAACCGCACGAAAAAACTGTCAAACGTTTGCTATAATTAAATACCAACGCCGAGCGCATCCCCCAGTGACAAGCGAATTAAGCACTGCTAGATAACGTCACGTAAATGTAGGTTACTTACTTTCGTAAGCATCCTTACAATCTCGTACGCTTTAAATAAATCCCACGTACCTTTTAGAATGTAAAACCAGATCCCTTCGCCCACTGAGGTGCTTGGCCGCTGACCTTGCCTGTGCTGGGAGAAGACTGCCTGAAACCGTAGCCGCTCGCTTACTAGAGAGATGACGTAGCTACAGCGCTGTATGACGGCGCTCTGACAACCTGCGGATTCTGTGGATGGTCAGAAATACCGGAGACAAAAGACAAGTTTCACAACCTTTGTAGTAACGATGAGGGGGAAAGAGCTTGTAAATAAAATGGTATACAGCCAATTTTTTTGTTAGACGATGCGACTAGCCCACTTCATAGTGAAACTTGACTGAAGATGCAAAAGATTTAGTAGTAAATGCGGCCCTGAAAACAAAGATGAAGTCGAAGTAGGTCAACTGTGTTTGTCATCGGGGATTAGTTTAAATTTAGAGCTCCATCATGTCTGTGTTGGATAGGCGCTTTAAGGCCACATCAGCAGCACAGAAAATAAATGATTTAATTGTCTTGAGGACAATTAGGGTACCTTCGCGTAAAACCACAGTGATTGCATAACTATCCGTGCAAGAATATTGCTATTAAAGAGAAGCAAACTTGAGCAAATGGCAGGCTTTAGATTAGTCGAGCTTGTGGAGAATTAGAACTAGGTTGTGAACGCAGTCGGACCAGAATGTGAAGTGCATTACACAGATCTGCCAAGGAAACAACACGCTGATTGAATTACGTGTGTATACGCCGGGCACCCACCGCACGCGTCGCGTATGCGTCGCGTAAACAGCAGGGCGAAGCAGCACGGCGCGACGCGTAGGGTGTCTCCACTGGTTCCGTTTGTGTCGCGCAAAGGCTTGCGTAAAAGCTATATATTCCTAGTAGCTCTCGCAGTCTGCAGTGGGCTTACATCGTGTATTTCACGTTTGTTCACGACTGTTGATTATGGGTTAAGTGAATACTTTGGTGAGAGACCTTTTTCAGTTTGTTAATTTGGTAATATTACGTTAACTCGTGTAAATACGTGAGAAAGTAAACGCTTTAAAGAATTACCATAAGCTTAAATCGCAACGTAGCCTGCATAATAATCAATCTCAAACTGCATTAATTTATTTGCTTGGTTAACAAGCGTGCCAATTTCACGAAGAATATGTAATGATCATAATAATAATAAATAATCCGTAATCAACCATTGGGAATTCCCGTGTCGTCTTGTCATTCACGTCAAAACATTTATAGGATCAGATTTAGTAAAATCAGCTAATCACGGCGAACGAAGACATCGGAGAAGTCAAATAGGCTGAGCGATGGTTGGTTAAAAACTACCTTCCAACACTCGAGCTAACAAACCGCTGCTCGGTGCATTAACTTCTACGTCATTCAATAGGCTACGTCTTTCTGTGGTGTATTTTCAAATTTACCCCACCCCCTCCGCAAAATAAAATAGCGAAACTAAGTTTGCCTTTTCCCCAGGTTCCAGTTTTTTTTTTTTTTTTTTTTTTTTTTTTTTGCAAGGACAATACAAAAACGAAAAGGCTTGTATTTTTTTAGCTGCTTATAAAATATCTGGGAGGTAACTAGGGACACACCCTCAGTAATATAAGGATGAAATATAAATCAGAGCATATATACCTAGCATTTTAGAGCGTATTTCTGTGTATAAACAGGCCACCGTGACGCGCGACAAGCCGAAAAAATAGAACCGAAGCGAAAAACTACGCTTCAGTTCGCTTGTGTCGCGCGAGCTTCGCAGCTGGTACGCGACGCGTTCGCATCTGGTGGAGACGACGTCGCCCACTGCCGTTGTAATAACAGTACTTCAACTACGCTTCAGTTACGCGCGTAATACGCGCCTAGTGCGCTCGCGGCCGATACGCGTGCGGTGGGTGCCCGGCTTTATAGAAATTCACGCGACACGTAGGCTACGTGTCGATATTGTGCTATGGAAGGAAGTGTGAGTTGCACGCGATAAATCCGTATACAAACACGTGATTTAGCCTACCTTACATTACGCATAGCTTGTAAACACACGTCCACTTTCACTTTATTTATATACGCGGACGACATGGAAGCCCTTGAGAAATTAGGCTTTTCATTGGTTTCGCAGTCAAATTCTCCATCAAGTACGCGCTGGACAGGAAGTTCTGTAGTGTCATTTGTTCCCGCTAGGTGGCAATTTGGTATTTGAGATTTGATCTGAAGTCGCAGTTTCTTTCAATAGCGCCCAGTAAGTGTCTCTGTGGAGCCAGTTGCATTTGAAGTTAGCACTGAACATTCTCTCTTGCCTTCTGTCTTAAGAGTCTGTGACCTGTGACTGAGACACTGACCTTCTGAAAATGAACAGAAATTAATCTCTCTCTCTCTCTGATACCGTTTTTTGGACTAAGTCAGAAGAGGAGAGCGACCACATTGATTTTCTGGAAGAGGATAATGCCTATGCACACAGATAAGATTTCATCCTCGATCTATGAATTACTGCTCAAAATATTTTGGTTATATATGTTATTTTTGAAATTGAGTGTCTTTAAATAGGCGTGAATTTGGCTCCTAGCTGGAACATTGACAAAGCTTTTTAGTAGACAGTGCAATGTTGTTTTAATGTCATCTCATCTCCATGCAACAAAACATCACACACTGTAGAGTACAGAAAAACATACAATTAATCTGATATCAATGTTTCATCTTAAACCATCACAAGGGGCTCATATATGCTTTATAATGGACAAAAAACATTTTATTCATTTTTGGAGAGATTTTGGATATGTTTCTGGACCCCTAAATATTTTAGACCACGGTATGGATGGAAAGACAGTAATTCCAGTAATGATGTGAAAATGAGTTTCTTGAGTCAAAACAGTTGATTTGTAGCGAAATACATGGTTATGTTCTCATTTACAGCAATGCTCAACGTAGACATTTTGGATGTATTTGGAGACACTGAGGGACACCAGGGTACACTGCTTACTTTGTGCTTCACAGATCTTTAGTAGTTCTGCATATCGCCCATTGATTATATGGTCAAGGTGGTTTTGATCCAGGACATGTATAGTTTAACTTGTTTTATATATGGGATCTCAGTGTTTTATTGCAAACTAAAAACAATTTGCATTTTTGCCAAGATAATTGCATTTGTGGCACTATTTCTACCTAAATTATATTATATAAACCAATCCAAGTTAGGATTGTAAATGGTACAAATGTCTTGTTTCATATAAGCCATCTCTATGAAGCTCACACCTGAAGTTACTAAACTTAAAATTCGGCCCTTGAGGCCTTTTTCAGCAGTGGGGGTGACGGGCATAGGGCTTTGCATCCCAGCCTGACTGACCCAGCCCCTTATCCCGAAGTTACGGATCTGACTTCCCTCACCTGCCTTCCAACATGCCAGAGGGCTGTTCGCCTTGGAGACCCGCTGCGGGTATGGGTACGGCCCGGCGCGAGATTTACACCATCTCCCCCGGATTTTCAAGGGCCAGCGAGAGCTTGCCGGACGCCGCCGGAACCGCGACACTCTCCAGGGCCCGGGCCCCCCCCTCCTCTCGGGGGCGAACCCGTTCCAGGGTGCCCCGCCCTTCACGAAGAGAAAGATGGGGGCTACACACACTTCGCCGTTCGGCGGCCCCGTTCTGTGAGCTTGTGTGGCCTACTTGCTTCGCGGCTGAGCCGCTGTTGCTCCTATACATTTCCTCTTCACAGAAACAGCACTCACAGTTGACTGCGGCAGCTCTAGCAGGGCAGACATTCGATCCCCCCCAGTCCCTGTGTACCACTGCGTGAAGCTGCATTTTATTTTGTGGAGTTAAATGTTTGAATTCTTTCTTTTTTGTTTCACCGTTCTGCTGCTTTTATAATGAATTAGAGTGAAAATTATGGTTATAACAAATTAGTAACTTTTTTTTCATATAAATGATTAAAATCATTGATTTCTGATGCGCTTGCACAGCTGTGCTACATTTACACTGCTCCCAAGAAAAGGCCCTGTATTTTCCTCCAGAAATCTGGTCACCCTAGCTTAATATATTAGTATTCTTTAGTTGTATTCTTGGTGCCTGTTTTGAATTATACTTTTGCTCCTATTTTAGTGTGCATTCCATGTTCTGCATTTCTCTATCTTTTTTTGTTTATATTGGCTTCATAGTATTACCAATACAACTGTAAATCCCTTCAATAAATGAGTCCATATCAGAGAGCATGAAGATCTGTCCGTAACACCTAAATGGAGTTCAATGTCATCATCATAATTCATAATTAAACCGTTAATAACGAGCAAAATTCTGTGTGATTCTGGCTGGTGAGTGAGGCCACGCACATTTTAAAACAACATAACTCCACTCGATGTCGAACACATCAGATTTCTTTGAAGCTCAAATCTGAGAAAGACCGATTCACTGAGACACGTCACATTTTCCGGTCACGTTTGTGTAAGGGGGAGTGTATCTATGTTCCCCGGGTCCTATGTTCCCCAGGCCCTAAGTTCCCCAGTTCAATATTCTGTTAACACACATTAACCCTCCTATTGTGTTCGGGTCAAATTTGACCCGTTTCATATAAAAATATTATACAGTCTTTTTAAAAATTGGAACAAGGCTTCAAAACAGCTACATAAACACAACAAAACTAATGGTTATCATTTTATTTGGTTTTTAGAGCTGGGGAACATAGGACCCTGGGAACATAGGACCCTTTGTCATGTTCCCATTATGTGCCATATAAATCTGGGGAACGTAGGACCCTGGGAACACAGGAATGACCCCTGCGTAAGGACGAACTGGACCAGTCCAGATTTCTGTCTCGCGCTATAGATTCTCTTCTTGCATTCCACCTCTACGTCCCACTTGCACCTCTTTTGTGGCTAATTGTAATGGTTCTTCGCAGTTTCGTTTTTAAAGACAGTAATCAAATCGCCTTGATTATAGGCATGAACACGGCAGCAAACACAATGACCCCTTTTACCATGAAAACCTGATTTTCTTGTAGTGATTTGTCCACTTACACTGAACACAGGTTTGAGACCATTTATTACAAGCCCAGAATAAAAACATTATAAAGTCATTACAATAAGTACTGTAATTCCCGACAGGACTGATGTAAAGGCTCTGTTCCAGCCAGCAGCCACACTTCATCTGTCCTGCCACCAGGGGGAGTCTTACCTAACCTAGGAGAGAGCTCTGCAAGCACAAATAACATCTTTTAATAATTTGTTTCAGAAATCCACCACACAGCGCCAAGACACAGTTTTTCTCGCCCAGTCTGGAAAAAGCAAGAAGTCTGCATTCAGAAAAAAAGTGACATACCGGCATAAATTAGTTGTGTATGTTCGAAGTTCTGTTTGAAAACATCAAGGATGGATGCAAAATTTAAATTAAAATGTGATTTTAATTGGCAGTCCGTTACGAAGGGGTTGAATGAGGCACTGTCTAGTGGTTTGATGTGTTTACAGAAAGGAATAATAAAAAGTGCATATTTTGTTTCTGGGTGGCCTGAGGGATGCATGGCTGACATGATGATTCGCTGAGTTAGACTGCCTCGTTTAAAAATGCTACATTTCATTTCTAAGTCTAAATGACTGGACTTGCACAGGCCTTTCCTTCATTTCCACAACAAAGTCTCACATATAAACTCACATCACACCGGTTTAAATAGGATTTTGAGACCTGTCAATACAAGAAAACCCCTTCTTTTGGTCACCACCAACAATTAGGTAAGTTGAAACAACTGTTTGAAGAGAAAGGTTCATAAAAATGCTCATTCTGGCCGAACTGGTGTGCCATATTAATCCACAAAGCTGCCAGAAAGGATTGTGGATGTTTATTGTTCAGAGCTGTTTTTTTTTTCCAGTTGGCAACCAGAGGTGGTTAGGGGGAGGAATGAGATGTTATTTCTCTCATTGGTGATAGCTCTCCTGTAGAACTGTGTGGCCTATAGTGTGGAGACCAGTCACTGGCCAATGGCGCGAGCATTAGAAAACTGCTCTGCTCCTGGAGAGGCATGATCGGCAATTTTGACGGTGGGGGGTGGGGGCGGGGGGCAGGGGTATAGCAAAAAACTATGGGCCCTGTGCAAACACACATTAGAAGGTAGCAGGAGGTGAGAAGCAAGCATTTAATGGGGTAATAATCTTAGCCACACCCAGAGTCTGAGACACACAATCGCATAATAATCTTAGCCACACCCAGAGACACTGACACACAATCACATAATAATCTTAGCCACACCCAGAGTCTGAGACACACAATCGCATAATAATCTTAGCCACACCCAGAGACACTGACACACAATCACATAATAATCTTAGCCACACCCAGAGTCTGAGACACACAATCACATAATAATTTTAGCCACACCCAGAGACACTGACACACAATCACATAATAATATTAGCCACACCCAGAGACACAGACACACAATCACATAATAATCTTAGCCACACCCAGAGTCTGAGACACACAATCACATAATAATTTTAGCCACACCCAGAGACACTGACAAACAATCACATAATAATCTTAGCCACACCCAGAGACACTGATGCACAA
Organism: Anguilla anguilla; assembly: GCF_013347855.1. Taxonomy (NCBI): domain Eukaryota; kingdom Metazoa; phylum Chordata; class Actinopteri; order Anguilliformes; family Anguillidae; genus Anguilla; species Anguilla anguilla. Next base: position 5,125,412 of record NC_049219.1, on the reverse strand, counting down.
TCACATAATAATCTTAGCCACACCCAGAGACACTGACAAACAATCACATAATAATCTTAGCCACACCCAGAGACACTGACACACAATCACGTAGTAATCTTAGCCACACCCAGAGTCTGAGACACACAATCACATAATAATCTTAGCCACACCCAGAGACACTGACACACAATCACATAATAATCTTAGCCACACCCAGAGTCTGAGACACACAATCACATAATAATCTTAGCCACACCCAGAGACACTGACACACAATCACATAATAATATTAGCCACACCCAGAGACACAGACACACAATCACATAATAATCTTAGCCACACCCAGAGTCTGAGACACACAATCACATAATAATCTTAGACACACCCAGAGACACTGACACACAGCGCATGGTCAACAATTAGCACAGTAGCACAGATGATAGCACAAATCATACAGTACTTTTGCCGGCAAAAAATCTCCAAACATAATGGAGAGACTGGCCTCAATGCAGCTGAACGCTAGTCCGCACACAAGAACCATCTGTGCAGAGCACCGGTTGAAGTTTTTCAGTTGCACTTTTCAAAAATGTTGCTACATTGGCGGCGTGTGAACAAGGCTTAAGTGCATTTAACTTTAACTCCAAAGCGGAGCTTAAACTGAGGGGTTTCCTGTTGGGGTGCATGCTGGGACACACACCTCCTGTTCATCTCGGCTGCGTTTGAGGTGTCTGAGGAGAAACCTTCAGCACCTCCCCCACAGCCAAACCCTTTCTTGACACATTGACAAATTCATTTAGTAACCAACACCTTAATACATCCTAGTTTGATTCTGTTGAGCTGGGATGTCAGAAGCTGCACATGCATCCAGGCTGCTGCCCCTTTAAATTTTCTGTTTTTTTGCCATCTTTAAAAAAAAAAATTTGTAACCTACAATCCCTAATTTGGAATGTTTAATTCACAAACCCATGTGATTGACTATGTACAGTCTTACTCACATATGACCTCACATGCGGGAGAGCGAAGGCACTCAGTGGCTCTCCTCTGAAACACACGCCTGCCAGCCAGCTGCTTCTTCTCACACCGGAGCCACAAGCTACGAAGCAGACCCACTCATACACACGTGCAGGACCTAGCCTTGGACGCCCAGCAGGGGTCAGTGGAGCAATGAAGAACGCCATATACCCCTACCGACTGTATTCCTCCCATATCCCTCAGTGGAGCAAAGCAAAAGGTTCAAAATGAATATCTGTTTAAAACATAATTTAAGTGACAGCTCCAATAAATGCTTATAAACAGCAGTAAAACAGTTTTTAAATAGTCACAAATTTCAAAGTTTTGAACGATCCTCATTCCAAAATGCATCTGAGGTTCTGCCGTGAAAATAAAAAGAACTCAGCACTAGCCCTTCAGTGTCGAGAGCCTCAAGCAGACGGGAGTGAAACTCACTTCCAGCAGTGAAAAAAAGCACAGAAAATGTTCTCTGCTGGCCAGAGAGGCTCCTGCTACAGCCCGAACTCTGAATAGAAGGAGTACAGATCATGACCAGGCACGCTCATCTTTTTACAACACACAAAACAGCACAGAACTGGGCAAACCAGGTGTACACTGTAAGGCGGTTCACAGAAGTCTGCCCCTTATCAGACCTCAAAAGAAAACAGTACAGACATGGTTCAAAGCTTGAAATAGAGAGGACATTTGTACCAAAATGACCAAATCCCCTGATCCTACCGGGAGTCTCACTTCGTAAACATACAGAACATATTTATTCTGAAAAACAACAAAGATATCCAAAAATCATTTTGTATTTTCTTTATTCTGTAGTGATTATATGTACTTATGATACTGGATGAAACCAGATTTATTTTCTCAGGCATACCCCAGGATGTAAACAACACCAGAAAAAAAAGGGGAGTGGACTGAACAAAGCAGTAAAATTTCACATGCATTTTCCCAAAGGTGCAACTAAATCTCCCAAAAACCTCTCCAAATGGTGCCAAACCTCTACAAATTGGAATATTGTGTATCTTTTTCCCCAGACATGTCACATTTCCAGACGCTCCCAAGATTAACAGATTTTCATAGGTCCTTCTGAAGCTATTGTTGAATGCTGTTCGGCTGCCAAGAAGCACATGGGTTATTCAGTCCAGCTAAATGTGGAAAGCCAGAAGTTTCACAATTCACCAGGAAATGTTTGCCATGTCAACGGGTAAAAATAACCACGATTAGATGAATTTTTAAAGATGTTTTGGCATCGTTGGCTTTCCGTATCCCTCTGGCAAGCTCGTAACTGCAGGCGCTTCTAAAGAAGAGACGGCGACTGCTTGAATTAACTCGCGAACGCGCTCCTATCAAAGACATTAGGAAGCAACCGAGCAGACCAGCCTCGTCTAATTTTAAAGCAACACAGCCATGCGCAAAAACTCAGAAACTCCCATTCCCCTTCGAAAATTCAACATCATGCATCATAGGGTGACCTGAAAGGCTTCGTGTAGCTGCAATAAAGCCATCTGCTGCCAGTGAAAGCAGAATAATGCTCACACAGCCGAACAAACCGAGGGTACCGAATGCGGCGCGTTTCCAAACCCGCTTTTCAGTCACATTAAAGTCTGCAGAAGGGAATTCTGTTCTGCACGCACACACGTACGCACGCACGCACGCGGGAGCTTTTTCAACGCCCCCTCTTCGGATCAACTTCCCACTGTCTGAGGACTCAAAAGGAGCCTGGATCCAAGCAGGCTCCCCTCCGCCCACCCCAAGACTTCGCCCGACTCCCAAAAAAACAAGTCCCGATTCCGCTGAGCAGTTCGCAGCCGCCCTATATTACAAACAGCTGTCCGGCCTCGCCACGTCTGGCAACGACAGCAAATTAGCTCCAGAATCTGACGTATCTGGCGACGAGATGGACCTTGCGCGCTACATTAATTTCTTACGCTTAGTCACTGGCGCTCTGAGGAGTGAAGCACTTCCTGCCTCACACGCTGGAGCCTCAGTCAAAGCGGGGAAATTGCCCAGCAGTCCGAGCACAGCGCTCCAGACGGAGGCCGAGGGCCCTGGCCGTTGCCGTCGCCGGGGCCTCCTCACTCCTTCGCTTCCCATCCATCTCTCATTTTCCTACAAATCGTTTCACGATTGCGACTGTTTGACAACTTCGCACAGAGGAAATGTAAATTAGGTCCACATTCGCAGTTAGAGGCGTTGGTTTATGCAGAAAACACCGTCTGTCGGACAATGACAGACCGTACGGGCTCCGCAACAATATCAACTTTAACACAACACACACGCGCACATATAAACGCACACATACACACACACATAAAAATGCACACACAGGCAGGCACACAAACACAAAGACAGAGACACAAACACACATGCTCACACGCGCACATCCACACGCACGCACGCACACAGACTGGACAAGACAAGCGATCGTCATTGCTCAAATAGCTTTTATTTTTTTAGCAGCAAATACTGTTGCAACTGGAAAAATAAGGGAGGTTTATTCAAATAACATAAATGTGTACACCAATAATAAAAAAATAACACAAATGTGTACAGCAGCTGGAATAAACTCCATTGTCCTTCCTCTTGGAAGTTGTGTCGAGTGCAGAGAGCTTTGTCCACCACGACACAATCAGGATGAAACTTTAATGTAAAAGGGTTGATGGACACTCAGGCAGAAGGGAAGCTGGTCTCGGATCAGTTGTTGGACAGCAGTGTTGAGCCGGAGGAAGGGCCCTGAGGGCTGACACAGCATGTCTATCCTTTGAGAAGTCTCGTCAGCAGCTACACCTCCTGATTGGCTGCCAGCTCCATCACTTGCTAATACCGTATCCTTCTCAGGCAGGAAATGTATTTCTTTATGACCCATCAAATTTGCTGTCCAATCAGCACGCAGCTGGAGAACGGATGTGGACAATTTAGGGAAATCCATGAACTTGGAGACTCCGCTGCATCCAGGCAAATCTCTACACGCATATGAGAAGAGTTGGTAAAAACTCTTTCTTATGACTGAACCACAAATCTAACAAAATACATTAAATGAAATGGCTCCTCCTGCTTTCTTCTGTGGCAGTCAGGGGAGCGCAGTGAAGCGTTTCTGCAGCACTGCTCCTTACAGCCTGCGCCTCCCTGTACAGAACCAGCACTGCTCCTGACAGTCTGCGCCTCCCTGTACAGAACCAGCACTGCTCCTTACAGCCTGCACCTCCCTGTACAGAACCAGCACTGCTCCTAACAGACTCCGCCTCCCTGTACAGAACCAGCACTGCTCCTGACAGCCTACACCTCCCTGTACAGAACTCAGCACTGCTGCTTACAGCCTGCACCTCCCTGTACAGAACCAGCACTGCTCCTAACAGACTCCGCCTCCCTGTACAGAACCAGCACTGCTCCTGACAGCCTACACCTCCCTGTACAGAACTCAGCACTGCTCCTTACAGCCTACACCTCCCTGTACAGAACTTAGCGCTTGATGAATGTCTCTGGTCTGGGGGGCCTCTCTCAGGGCCTGTGTAAACAAACAGCGCTGCAGGGCTAGCAATGACTCAACACCCCCCACCCCCGCCACTAGTGGGGCCCCACAGCCCAGGGACGCTCGCCGACTGGGGGGGGGCTGCGGGGCAAATGAGCGATGGACCCATCGCTGTTCCTGCAGGGGCCGAGGGCTACTTTCGGAAAAGAGAAGCAGCGCCTCACGGTGGACAGATGGTCCCACCATTAAGGTCTGTCTGCTCCAAAAATCTGCATCCAGGTACAGAGGGAAGCGAGAAAAAAACAGCAGTCACAGAATTTTCAACAAACAGCAGCACGCAGAAAGGCATTTTATTGTGTGCATGCGCAGAGGGTGCTTAACTTTCAAAAGCTAATGACAGAGGAACGGGACATCAACAGCAATTTCCCATTTGACACAACTTTTAAGGGAACGTGTAAGCAAAAATAATGCATTCTATTTAACGCTTAATCGACAAAATATAATATACTTTGTATAAAAGCGTATTGGATTTCTCCATTCCGTGCACTTGGTTCTCCCCGGTTTTTTTTGTTCCGTGAAACGGTCGCCTTTTCCCCTCGCGACCGTCCAGTTTTTTGCGCATTCCCGTCCACGCAATTCAGTTACATTACATTCAGTTACATACCCAACGGGAACGCATCTGGACCTGAGGTAGTTTTCTCTCCCTTTTTTTTTTTTTTTTTTAGCCGCCTTTAAAGACGCGGCGTTCGACCCGGCGCGGGCGTCCGGCTACGTGCTCTTGCGGCCGAGCTGGCGGCCCGGCGTCCTGCCGCCGCAGCACGGGAGCTCGTGGAGGTCCGCGCCCGGGTCGCGTCCCGCCGCCGCCGGCGACATGACCGACCGGTCCGCGCCGCCGCCGCCGCCGCCGTCCGGGTCTGCGTCGGCCGCCACGTAGGGGTTCTCGTGAAGCAGGGCGGGGTCGCGCGACAGGGCGGCGCACAGCTCCGGCGGGGGCCTCCAGGGCACCTTCCCGAACGTCCCTGGAAAAAAGAAACGCGGGCCCAAAATGCAGGTTCTGTAAGAACTCCATAAAAACGGGGGGCAGCGGCTTTCCGGATTTGACCGTGGAGGTCTGCCAGAACCAATGAGGAGCCACAAAAATCACAGATCACACTTATCACCGCCCCATCGCTTACACGCCTGCGCGCAAAAGAAATACATCGCTGTATGACATCACGCACGCTAATGACATCGCTGCAGCCAGCGACCTCGTTAGCTTGGTGACCGCGCCGCGGGCCTTACCCATGAACGTGCTGCAGGGGAGCGGGTCGGGGGAGCAGGCCGGGTGCAGCGCGCCGGGGGGGCCGGGGGGGCCGGGGGAGGGGTCCGGCGAGGCGGTCCCGCAGTGATCCCTCCTCCTGGAGCCGCCGAGGCCGCCGCTGTAGGAGCTGACGAACGCGGCCCTGGGGTCAGTCGCACAGCCTGAGAGGAACACGCAGCAGCGTCAGTACGGCCCATAAACAACCATCAGAGTGGGACAGCGTCAGTACTCCCCACGCACCCATAAACTACCCTCAGCATGGGACAGCCTCAGTACTCCCCACGCACCCATAAACTACCCTCAGCATGGGACAGCCTCAGTACTCCCCACGCACCCATAAACTACCCTCAGCATGGGACAGGCTGAACCCCAGCGTCAGTACTTCCCATAAACTACCCCCAGCATGGTACAGACTGAACCCCAGCGTCAGTACTCCTCATAAACTACCCCCAGCATGGGACAGGCTGAACCCCAGCGTCAGTACTCCCCACAGACCCATAAACTACCCTCAGCATGGGACAGGCTGAAACCCAGCGTCAGTACTCCCCACAAACTACCCTCAGCATGGGAAAGGCTGAACCCCAGTGTCAGTACTCCCCACACACCCATAAACTACCCTCAGCATGGGATAGGCTGAACCCCAGCGTCAGTACACCCCATAAACTACCCTCAGCATGGGGCAGGCTGAACCCCAGCGTCAGTACACCCCATAAACTACCGTCAGTAGGGTGCGTGGGGCGTCAGCGTCAGTCATATTGGTATTTACGTGGTATTTATGTCAAACTCTTCCACCCCACACACACTCAAAACTCGTCTATGAGCTCTCCTGCAGGAGCGCCTACCTGTAAAGCCTTCGGAAGATTCCAGAGAGTAGAGGTTTCCCCTCCGGAGGAGGGACCCGATGGGTCCTGGGTAATGGCAGAGGAGCGGGTCGATGGCGGCCTCCATGTCAGCCTCGCTCCCGGTGTCCAGCTGATACAGACCTGCAGAGCGCACACACCTTTCCGTTAATGACCCACTATACAGTCACACACCCTTCCGTTAATAACCCACTATACAGTCACACACCATTCACTCCTGTTAATGACCCACTATACAGTCACACACCAATCACTCCTGTTAATAACCCACTATACAGTCACACACCATTCACTCCTGTTAATAACCCACTATACAGTCACACACCGTTCACTCCTGTTAATAACCCACTATACAGTCACACACCGTTCACTCCTGTTAATAACCCACTATACAGTCACACACCATTCACTCCTGTTAATAACCCACTATACAGTCACACACCCTTCACTCCTGTTAATGACCCACTATACAGTCACACACCGTTCACTCCTGTTAATAACCCACTATACAGTCACACACCATTCACTCCTGTTAATAACCCACTATACAGTCACACACCATTCACTCCTGTATAGCCCCTGATCTGCCTGTTTGTTGCTATCACAATTTATTTTTGTAAATAAATTCAAATTCATTCATGCGGGTCGTGCTGCAGCTCCAGAGGGGCCGGCCCTCACACACCGGGCCCACGCTCGCGGGCATCACGGAGGCCGCCTCACCGCTCAGGTCCTTCGGCTGCAGGTAGAAGCCGCCGCCGCCGCCGCCGGACGACGACACAAACTGGTGGCTGCCGCTGCCGCTCTCCGACGGGACGTAGGCGTCCTGGCGGTCCGACAGGGTCCCCTGCGAGGACAGGTAGCTGGGGATATCCGGGGGGAGGTTGGTCTCGTCTGGGGAGAAACGCCCGGCGAAAAAAAAGGTGTGAAGACGCACAGGCTGTCGACTCCAGCACGTCAGTGTGTCAACGGGAGGCAGAGGCACACCGTACGCACACACACCCTCGAGAGCTTCTGCACTCCGACCGCGGGAAGCGGGAGAGGAGGCTCGGCAAGATAGCAAAACATCTAAACGCTTTTTTTGAGAGATCAAATGCTTACTTTTGCCTTCGCCTCAGCTGTAACCTGCTTAACCCATTTTATATGCAGTCTGCTATTTAACACCAGACTGGCCAGCGGACGATGGGCTTCCCCCCTCTATAGCCGGCTTCCTCTCGAGATTTCTTACCATTGGGGAGTTTTTTCTCACTGACGTTTGAGGGTTTAAATACCACTGGGAGTTATTTACCTTATGTACCTGCTATTTGGGGGTTCAGGACTGATCTGTCTCTTGTCTTGCTGCTCTGCAAAGTGTCTTTGTGACAGCTCTCTGTAAAATACAAATTCTCTGCACTATACAAATAAAACTGAATTATTGTCAGATTTGAATGTGTCGGGGGCCACTAGCTTGAATCCTGAATGTTCTCTCCTAATATCAGCCATCAAAGAGCACAAAAGCTCTTAAGACGTGTGACATCCCAAAAGTCCTCTGCCTCTGGTTGAGACGTTCAGGTACTCAACACATCAGTACTTCCTGAATGATTAGGACATAATGAGGTCTCTTACAGGACAACAGGTTGGTGGAGTGACTGTGGGGCGACCAATGAGGTCTCTTACAGGACGGCAGGCTGGTGGAGTGACTGTGGGGCTGACCAATGAGGTCTCTTACAGGACAACAGGTTGGTGGAGTGACTGTGGGGCGACCAATGAGGTCTCTTACAGGACAACAGGTTGGTGGAGTGACTGTGGGGCGACCAATGAGGTCTCTTACAGGACGGCAGGCTGGTGGAGTGACTGTGGGGCTGACCAATGAGGTCTCTTACAGGACGGCAGGCTGGTGGAGTGACTGTGGGGGCTGACCAATGAGGTCTCTAACAGGACGGCAGGCTGGTGGAGTGACTGTGGGGCTGACCAATGAGGTCTCTTACAGGACGGCAGGCTGGTGGAGTGAGGGTGGGGCTGACCGATGGCTTACCTGTGTTGGTGACGCTGCAGTCCTCGGTGCGGCGTCGCGTGTGGTAGATGATCACCACCCAAACCAGCGAGGTGCCCACCACGCAGCACACCACGGCGATCACCACGATGCCGACCGTGGTCCAGCCGTCCCCGTCGGCCGGCCCCGCCCCCGACCCCGCCGCTGCCGCCGCACCCGCCCCCCCGCCGCCCAGGGCGGGGTCGCAGTTGGGGCCCGGCAGCACCACCAGGCTGATGTCGCCGCGCGCCGCGCCCAGGGGGTTGGACATCTCGCAGGTGTAGCGCCCCGCGTCCGCCTCGGCCGCGTCCACGATGATCAGGAGCTGGTTGCCGGCGGCGAAGAAGTGGCGCTCGGTGGTGGCCAGGGGGCTGTCGTCCTTGGTCCAGTTGAGTCTCGGCGCCGGGCTGCCGCCGGCGATGCACTGCAGGACGGCCGTCTCCCCCTTGGCGACCGTCCGGTCCGTCAGTGGCCGCAGGAAAGAGGGGGTTTCTGGGAAACAGAAAAGCAAGGTAACCCTTTCGCTGCTGCCAAAAACCAAAAAACCCACACAATTATCCACCTACAACACACTCTACATACCAACCCACACCAATATAAACCTACAACACTCTCAACACAGCAACCCACACCAATATAAACCTACAACACATTCTACACACCAACCCACACCAATATAAGCCTACAACATACTCTACACACCAATATAAACCTACAACACACTCTACACACCAACCCACACCAATATCCACCTACAACACACTCTACACACCAACCCACACCAATATAAACCTACAACACATTCTACACACCAACCCACACCAATATAAACCTACAACACATTCTACACACCAACCCACACCAATATAAACCTACAACACACACTACACACCAACCCACACCAATATCCACCTACAACACTCTACACACCAACCCACACCAATATCCACCTACAACACTCTACACACCAACCCACACCAATATAAACCTACAACACACTCTACACACCAACCCACACCAATATAAACCTACAACACACTCTACACACCAACCCACACCAATATAAACCTACAACACACTCTACACACCAACCCACACCAATATAAACCTACAACACACTCTACACACCAACCCACACCAATATAAACCTACAACACATTCTACACACCAACCCACACCAATATCCACCTACAACACTCTACACACTAACCCACACCAATAGAAACCTACAACACACTCTACATACACACCAACCCACACCAATATCCACCTACAACACTCTACACACCAACCCACACCAATATAAACCTACAACACACTCTACACACCAACCCACACCAATATAAACCTACAACACACTCTACAGACCAACCCACACTGATATCCACCCACAACACACTGAAATGTATAGAGGGAACCCAGTTTCCTCAACATTTGATTGTCAGATTAGTGGGTAGTAAATCCACAAGGGAGGGTCAGGAGCCCACACAGCCTTCTGAAGAAAAGAACAAGTTACCGGGGGCAACGGGATCAACATCCACAGACACCCTACGAGCCGTACCCAGGACGGTGAGCGTGGCGTTGGCGGAAATGGCCCCGGCGCTGTTCTGGGCCGTGCAGCAGTACAGGCCCATGTCCTCGGCCTTCACGTCCACGATGAAGAAGACGTCGTCCTCGGGCATCACGTGCATGCGGCGCTCGCGGGCGGCGGGGAAGTCCGTGCCCCCGTCTTTCTGCCAGGCGATCTGCGGGGAGGGGTGCCCCCCCGCCGCGCACTCCAGCCGGGCCGTCGCCCCCGCCCGCACGCTCAGGTCCGTCGGCATCTTGTTGAAGGAGGGAAGCACTGGTGGGGGGGGGGGGGGATAACAACAAAAAACAAATGAAGACCAGTCCAGTTAAGTATGACCCCGCAGCGACGAGAACTCACGGCAAACAGGCTTAGTAGGAACGCAAGCCTCCACTGGCTTACAGAACAGAGTGGACGACAGAACGTCACAAACTGCACAGTACAGCAAGCTTCTCAATCTTTAGCTAATTTGCATTGGTGTGTTCACAGACTACCCTGTAAATACAGTTAAATCAAACCATGTCCACGCAATAATACATGCTATATGGCCATCCAGGTAAAGGTCAATCTTCTTCTTGATCCAACGTTTAAAAAACATTTTTTTTTTGTTGTTAAAATGCATCAGCAGAACATCAACAAAACCTGGTTTCTTTTTCCAATTGTACCCCAGGATTCATACAACACCAGGAAAAAAGTTTGGAGTGGATTGAACATTTTTCTCACCTCCATTTAGGGTTTCACCCCACTGACTTCCTATTTACGGGTTCAGACCTGGTTTTTTGCTTGGTTCTAGCTCAGTTCTTGCTCGGTTCTAGACACACTTGTCTGAGGGTATAAACCCGCCCCACACCTGTCTGGAGGGTATAAACCAGCCCCACACCTGTCTGGAGGGTATAAACCCGCCCCACACCTGTCTGGAGGGTATAAACCAGCCCCACACCTGTCTGGAGGGTATAAACCCGCCCCACACCTGTCTGGAGGGTATAAACCAGCCCCACACCTGTCTGGAGGGTATAAACCCATCCCACACCTGTCTGGAGGGTATAGACCCGCCCCACACCTGTCTGGAGGGTATAAACCCGCCCCACACCTGTCTGGAGGGTATAAACCCGCCCCACACCTGTCTGGAGGGTATAAACCAGCCCCACACCTGTCTGGAGGGTATAAACCCGCCCCACACCTGTCTGGAGGGTATAAACCCGCCCCACACCTGTCTGGAGGGTATAAACCCACCCCACACCTGTCTGGAGGGTATAAACACGCCCCACACCTGTCTGGAGGGTATAAACCCGCCCCACACCTGTCTGGAGGGTATAAACCCGCCCCACACCTGTCTGGAGGGTATAGACCCGCCCCACACCTGTCTGGAGGGTATAAACCCGCCCCACACCTGTCTGGAGGGTATAAACCCGCCCCACACCTGTCTGGAGGGTATAAACCCGCCCCACACCTGTCTGGAGGGTATAAACCCGCCCCACACCTGTCTGGAGGGTATAGACCCGCCCCACACCTGTCTGGAGGGTATAAACCCGCCCCACACCTGTCTGGAGGGTATAAACCAGCCCCACACCTGTCTGGAGGGTATAAACCCGCCCCACACCTGTCTGGAGGGAATAAACCCGCCCCACACCTGTCTAAAGCGGCAGCCGAAGTTGAGGAAGGGGGGGCGCTCGACGGCGGGCTTACTGTTGACGGTGAGCTTGGCCTTGCCGGAGTAGGAGGAGCCGAAGTGGTTGGAGATGACGCACTGGTAGCGGCCCTCGCTGGCGAAGTCGACGCGGCGGAGCCGCAGGGTGGTGGTGTACTCGGTGACGTCGCCCGCCAGGGCGCGCAGGTGCGCCTGGTTGCGCACCTCGCCCGCGCCCTCGCCCAGGGCCAGGGCCTCGTTGTCCTTCTTCCAGGCGAAGGTCATGGGCGAGTCGCTGGAGCTGGCCGCCGAGCACACGAAGGTCACGTTGGACCCGCGGAGCGCCGACTGCGTCTCCGGCTGCACCGTGATCTGCGGCTTCGGGAAATCGTCTGCACGGCACACGACACGCTTCCTTTAGACGTCGGCCAACTGAAGCTCGTATCCATAGTGACTTGCACATTTACGTCGTATAGCTTTATAGACACTGAAGCAATTAGTGCAGCGCTCAAGGGTTTGACAGGAGAGGCCAACCTAGGAATGGACCCTGGTTCCCTAACCCCCATATCACCATGCAGCCCTTCTACCCAAACACCAGGCCGATTCCCTAACCCCTATACCACCCAGCAGCACATCTACCCAAACACCAGGCTGATTCCCTAACCCCTATACCACCCTGCAGACCTTCTACCCAAACACCAGGCTGATTCCCTAACCCCTATACCACCCTGCAGACCTTCTACCCAAACACCAGGCTGATTCCCTAATCCCTATACCACCCAGCAGCACATCTACCCAAACACCAGGCTAATCAATCACGAAAAACATCAATTTATCCTTCAGGATTTTACACCAGTTTTCTGTGAATAATTGGAAAATAATTTTCCACGATTAACCAGGAAATACTGACTTTCTCTTCCTGTTTACTGCTGACCGCGCTCTCCAGCCGTCACCTGGCAAAGAGCCAAAGCTTCTGGTGCGGACGCTGGACACACCCCTCAGACATCCACAGCGTCAAAAATCAGCATTCCCCGGCTGATCCAGAAAAAGGAGGGTCCTGAATACCCCACGATTGCTACAAATAATTAACCCACAAAAGCGAGTCTTAAATACTTAATACTGGTCAATGTATGGCCAGAACCTCATTACTCAATGAGGAGGGCCCCCGATGGCTGAACAGGTGGCGGCAGTGTAGCACAGTGGGTAAGGAACTGGGCTTGTAACCGAAAGGTCATAGTGTTCCATTCCCGGGTAGGACACTGCCGTTGTGCCCTTGAGCAAGGTGCTTAACCTGCGTTGCTTCAGTATATATCCAGCTGTATGAAAGTTGAGCAAGTCGCTCTGGATAAGAGAGTCTGCTAAATGCCTGTAATGTAATGTAATGTAATGTAATGTACAATGTGGGACCTGCTGGGCAGGGACCATAGAACGCGCCGCGTTTCGGGAGGGCTGCGGCCCGCCCCGGGTCTCACCGCACACGAAGTCCTCCTGGCGCACGCCGAACATGCTCCGCCCCTTCAGTGCCAGGGGGTGGGCGCAGCTGGCGTTGATGAAGGGGGCGAAGCCGCGCTCCGCCACCCAGGCGGGCAGCCACCGCAGCTGGCAGTCGCACAGCAGGCTGGACGTGTTCAAGCGCCTGTCGGGCACGGAGCAGGGCGGGGTCAGTGGGCGTGACCGCGCGGCAGCACAGAGCCGCATAACAGTCGAGGCAGCGTAGCATACAGTCGAGGCAGCGTAGCATACAGTCGAGGCAACGTAGCATACAGTCGAGCCAATGTAGCATACAGTCGAGGCAACGTAGCTACCAGTCGAGGCAGCGTAGCATACAGTCGAGGCAGCGTAGCATACAGTCGAGCCAACGTAGCATACAGTCGAGGCAACGTAGCATACAGTCGAGGCAGCGTAGCATACGGCCGAGGCAACGTAGCATACGGTCGAGGCAACGTAGCATACGGTCGAGCCAACGTAGCATACGGTCGAGCCAACGTAGCATACGGTCGAGCCAACGTAGCATACGGTCGAGCCAACGTAGCATACAGTCGAGGCAACGTAGCATACGGTCGAGGCAGCGTAGCATACGGTCGAGGCAGCGTAGCATACGGTCGAGGCAACGTAGCATACGGTCGAGGTAGCGTAGCATACAGTCGAGCCAACGTAGCATACAGTCGAGGCAGCGTAGCATACAGTCGAGGCAACGTAGCATACAGTCGAGGCAATGTAGCATACAGTCGAGGCAACGTAGCATACAGTCGAGGCAGCGTAGCATACAGTCGAGCCAACGTAGCATACGGTCGAGCCAACGTAGCATACGGTCGAGGCAGCGTAGCATACAGTTCAGACCAAAAGTTTACAACCCCACGCATTTCATGTTACCATACATTTCCTGTGTTAAGTCAATTAGGGTATCTACAGTACAGCAGTACAGAGATGGTACAGTAGTAGAGAGATGGTACAGCAGTACAGAGATAGAGAGTCACAGGAATTAGCAACAACTGGAACAATACTGCATCTGTCCGTGTGAAACTGAAGGCAAATTTCCAAAAGCAGAAGCCTACAATGTGGTGAATGAAGTACAAACACAAACTGATACTCACAGTTCCTGGAGCTGTTTAATTTGAGAAAAGGCATTCCCTTGGATTGACATGATTGCATTGTTTCTCAGATCTCTGTGGAGAGAAGTTTGGGTCAAGGCACTGGATACATTTACTCAAATTCAGTTTATTTCCATCTCTTTGTTTGGTTTAAATACCACGTAAAACAATTTCCCAAAATCTAAGCTACCTGGAAGGTTGTATCGCTCTGTTTATTGAACCAGTGAAATGCCCTGCTAATCAATACATTACATTAATTTAGCAGACGCTTTTATCCAAAGCGACGTACACAAGTGCATATCATGGTCATTGGACAACGAGCGAGATCTTTAAGGCCTTTCCTTGCTTGCTGGTGTCCAGCACACCACATTCATCACTCAGACAGTCAAGACAATCCACGAGAAGAGAAGGTCACTCACAGGTGCTCCAGGGTTTCCAGACCGGAAAAAGACTTCTTGGTGACCGAACGTATCCGGTTCCCCTGAAGGAAGCTGAAATGTATAAATGACATTTAACAAATAGCTAAATTCCTTTCTTCCAAGATATTACACCCCTTCCATGTTAATATTACGAGTCATCCACTAGTTGATCCCTGTGTCCCAGTAACATTTAATGGTAATGATTTTATTAACTTCTTTGGTGGCAAAATGATAAAAAACAAATACAAGGTTCAATGCTGTTCTACAGCCCTGCTTATAAGATCAGTCCTCCACACGCCTCCTTCGCATCTGTACACTTACTGTACACAACAATGAGAACAGGCCATTCAGCCCAACAATACTCGCCATTTTCCTAACTAAATTGGACATAATGCTCTGTTTACTTATAGGCTAGACAGTATCTAACATCGTATCAAGCCTGGTTTTGAAAACCTGACTCTACTACATGACCTGGCAGGCCATTCCACACAGTGACTACTCTGTGTGTGGAAAAAATGCTTGCTAATATCTGTGTGGAATTTTACATTTGGCTGTACTGAATTTCATCTACCAAGTCAAAGCCCTGACCTGAATCCCATAGAAAAGGTGCGGACTGAACTGAAAAAGCGTGTCCGAGCAAGGAGGCCCACAAACCTGACTGAGTCACACCAGTTCTGTCAGGAGGGATGGGCAACAATTCCAGCAAAGTATTGTGAGAAGCTTGTGGAAGGCTACCCCAAGCGTTTGATTCAAGTTAAGCCATTAAAAGGCAATGCCACCAAATACTAACAAAGTGTATGTAAACTTTTGACCCACTTCGTAAAAAGTGCTACACATATAAAAATGAATTAATTGATGGCTCACAAAGATGCAAAAGGCCTCAAGAAGACCAAGACACGCTCTTCACGTCTTCATACCAACAAAGCATTCCTTGTGCACACCGCAGCACAAGTGCTACCAACAAACTCCGAAACTCACAGCTTCCTCAGTTTGTCGAGTGCAGAAAACGGTCCGTTCATATCTTCAACGGTCCAGGAGATCTCATTATTTTTTAAATCCCTGAAAAGAGAAAAAGAACACCTGGTTAGCATCAACCTCCGGCATCAAAAGCATCAAAGAGTCTCGGTAAACCCTGTGGAGCTTCGAGCAAACACAAAGGCTGAAAACGTTCCATTTTCTCTGGTGTACGTGGGGCCCAACTACAGCCCTTGAGGAACCTTTCTGGCCAGGACCGAAAACCGTTTCAAGTTGCTTTTGAGGGTCCCAGACTAATGCAGGGGTTGCGTTTTTCCTGCACACCCGAGACGAGCCAAAGTGGTAAAGAAAAAAAAGCTAGAAACCACTGTGTTTCACCAGGACACAACCTGGGTAAATAAACAGATCAATAAAGAACGAAGCTTTACCAAGGAATTAATACAAGAAAAATGATAAATCAGCATTATTACTGCCCTTGTTAATGTGCTCATTTTCTCTGCAGATGCCTGTATCCAGAGTGACTTAAACAACTTTTGTTTTTTTTGTTCTATAAAATTAAATGACTAGATAGCAGATATTTGGCCTAGTTCAGATTATTCAATCTGATGCTTGAGAATCGGATTATTTATATTTATTTCTCCTTTATTTAACCAGGTTAGTCACGTCAAGATTGACACCTCTTTTACAATAGAGCAAAGAAAAGAACAACAAAGAAAGCAACTTGGCAAAATGTTCCCACACAATAGACTACGCAGATAAATCTGGAAAAAATAACTGCAAGCACATTCCTCAGGGACCTCCTATGAACAGTGTTGTGATCACCTGTTCAATGTGATCTTCTAAACAATCAGCTTCAATAAAGGAGCTAAGTTTCAAACGTTTTCGCGGAAAAATTCCATGAGGAAAATAAATACATTGTTCAAGTTGTTTAGCAGCTGACCCGAAATGGCTTTATAAATAAACAATGGAGCGGATAGTAGAGGCAGGCCCAGTACACAATGATGCGTTAGGTATCCACCATTAGAAACAAATCAAACAGCAGCACGGCACAGTAAGTCTAACATGCAGAGATGTGATCCAAGAGGATTCACATACAAAATGTCATCATAATCTAATAGGAGCAAAAGAAACACCGCAAGTTGCTTCACTTTAAGCAAGTCTCGCAAGTTCAATGTGCAATTTGAATTACAAGGATTCGCAAAAACAAAAAAACCCAAATATCTGAAGAATGACACCAGCCCTCATAGCTTTATGATGTGTTGCTGTAGTTGTGTGGAGTACAGCAGAGTGCTGAATCCACAGTGCTGGACTACACTAACCCACCCCGCCCTCCCGGACCCCCCCCCCCCCCCGGCCCCCCCGGGACGGGACACTCACAGGGTGTGCAGGTGGGTCAGGCCCCGGAACGCTCCGTCGGCGATGAAGCTGACCCGGTTGTCCCCGATGCGGAGCTCGCTCAGGAGGCTGAGGCCCAGGAAGCTGGACTCCTCCAGGCGCACCAGCTGGTTAGCCGTCAGGTCCCTGCAGGACAGGCCAGTTAACCGTGTCACCACGGCGCGGTGCAAGCAGAGGACGGTGTTTTTTTGTATGTGTGTGTGTGTGGGTGGGGGGGGCAGAGGCGCACTCACAGCTCGCTGAGCCTCTGGCAGAACTCCCAGGCTTCGGGCTGGATCCGGGCGACGGCGTTGTGGCCCAGGCCCAGGCGCTGCAGCGTCAGCAGCCCGTACAGCCACACCTTGCTCACCTCCGTCAGGTTGTTGTGGTCCAGCTGCCTGCGGGCGACGTCACGCGGCCCGTTAACGAAATTCACCCCCCCCCCCCGCCCCAAGGCCCGACCGCAGAATCACGGTCAGCCCTGCATTACATTACAGGCATTTAGCGGACGCTCTTATCCAGAGCGACCATTTTACGTTCTACCCATTTATACAACTGGGTGTATACTGAAGCAACGCAGGTTAGGTACCTTGCTCAAGGGCACGACGACAGTGTTCTGAGCAATGAGTTCAGTGTGCGTACGTGCGCCTGCGTGCAACTGTGCACGCGTATGGGTGTGTGCGAGTGTGTGAGTATGTGTGTGTGTGTGTGTGTCTGTGAGAGAGTGTGTGTGTCTGTACACGTGTGTGTGTGTGTGTTTGCGTGTGTGTCTGTACACGTGTGTGTGTGTGGTTCTGGTGTGCACTTACAGAACCTCCATGTTGCTGAGGCCCCAGAAGGCCCCGTCCATGAGCCGGCTCAGCCCGTTGCGCTGCATGGTCAGGGACTTGAGGGAGTGCAGCCCGTGGAAGGTCAGGCCATCGATCCGCCTCACCCGGTTCCTGTTCAGCTCCCTGCCGAATTTCACATCTGCCGTTAACACCCCTGCATCAACAGCCTTTCGACCCGAGTCCAGCTCCCCATTCCCCTGACCCCGGTCCGGCTGCCTATGACCTAGTTTGACTAAGCATGGGTTAGGTCAGAGAAATGTTCACTGTGTGAACTGGACATTATGTGTTCTTGGCTATGAATAGCAGCACAAAATAAGTGTTGTGCCTTATCAGACCTGTGTTTGGTAGTTGTTCCAATGACCTTTGGTATGCACTTTTGTACATCGCTTTGGATAAAAGTATCTGCCAAATAAATGTGATGTAATGTAATACCATGGTTGCAATGTGATTTCATGGGTCACTTTTTACTTCCAAAAACTTTTTTTTTTTTTTTTTTAACATCGAAAAACACAACAAGATAAAGATTTTTTTTTTTTTGAAGTTTCTCATTGAAGTAAGATTTTATGTCTTAAACCCCCAATTAGACTGCAGGGGTCTAAAAATAGCATTGTCTTAAATCACTGATTCAAGGTGCACTGCTGTAAAGCATAGACTAGCATAGACTGTAAACTAAACTAAACTAGTTTGTGTGTATAATTGTTTGTGTGTATGTTACACAGGTGACCTCGTTGGGCAGGTGAATGTGTTGCGCAGGTGAGCATGTTACACAGGTGACCTCGTTGGGCAGGTGACTGTGTTGGGCAGGTGACCTTGTTGTGCATGTGACCTCATTGGGCAGGTGACTGTGTTGGGCAGGTGAGCATGTTACACAGGTGACCTCGTTGGGCAGGTGACTGTGTTGGGCAGGTGACCTTGTTGTGCATGTGACCTCATTGGGCAGGTGACTGTGTTGGGCAGGTGAGCATGTTACACAGGTGACCTCGTTGGGCAGGTGACTGTGTTGCGCAGGTGACTGCGCGGTGCAGGTCGGCCAGGCCGCGGAAGCGCCACTCACAGGTGCTGGAGGTTGGGCAGCTGGAAGATCTTGGGCGGCACGGCGGTGAGCCGGTTCCTGCTCAGCTTCAGCACCTGCAAGGTGCCGGACAGGTTGTGGAAGCAGCCGGACTCCAGGACGGAGATCCTGTTATTGCTCAGGAAGCTGGCAGCAAAAGACATGGGGAGCAGGGGTTAGCACGTTAGCACGAAACGCCCGCCTCCACAGACGTGGGGAGCAGGGGTTAGCACGAAACGCCCGTCCTCAATGACATGGGGAGCAGGGGTTAGCACGAAACGCCCGTCCTCAATGACATGGGGAGCAGGGGTTAGCACGAAACGCCCGTCCTCAAAGACATGGGGAGCAGGGGTTAGCACGACTTTTATGGAACTTTTCTATGGGACTTTCCATTGAATTAAGGCATTTGTTTTCAATAAATGAGTGCCTTGGTTTTTGTTCTCTAGACACTTACACTGTTTGATCTTTTGATGGTGTGCGGACTTAACTGCTTTAGTGAATGGTGGGGACTGGGGCTGCTTTAGTGAATGGTGAGGACTGAGGCTGCTTTAGTGAATGGTGGGGACTGAGGCTGTTTTAGTGAATGGTGGGGACTGAGGCTGATTTAGTGAATGGTGGGGACTGAGGCTGATTTAGTGAATGGTGAGGACTGAGGCTGATTTAGTGAATGGTGAGGACTGAGGCTGATTTAGTGAATGGTGGGGACTGAGGCTGATTTAGTGAATGGTGGGGACTGAGGCTGAAACTCACAGGTTTTTCAAAGGCAGCACGGGGAAGGACGCGGCCTTCAGCTCGCCGATGACGTTGTTGCTAAGGTCTAGCGTCTCCAGGGAGCGGTAGGCCAGCAGCTGCTCCTGCGAGAGCGTCGGGATCCTGTTGTTCGCCCTGAAAAGCAAACGCAGAATTATCTGAACAGCCGGCGCACCCCCACCTAAACAAGGGCCCGCGTTTCCACGGCGAACGCTTTTCGTCTCAGAGGGTACACGGGAGACAAAGCTTTTTACGGCAGGCGATCGGGTCTCGCCGTTTAAAAGACACCCCGTCACAAAGTACACAACCGCAGTGGCGAGAAAACAACGTTTTCGGGTGGGTACAACCAGCACAGGCCGCCACACTGCAGAGCTGAGCTCACACAGCCCTCTCTCTCCACACTGTTATTTTGTCTATAAGGTAATTACTAGCAAGCCATTAAAAACCGGCAATTAACCGGGCCGATGAATGGCGTGTCCTCGGTGAAAGCAAGCCGTGGCAGAGGCCGGCAATTTCCTGAGTCGCACGCCTCCTAAACTGCAGCGCGGGGCTGCTCTGGCTCTCGCAGCAGGCAGCGCACAGGGCGCCCTTTGTGTCAGGCCCCGCAGGCCAAACAGAAATGCCTCACAGAGCGGCGGGACAGCGGGGGCTTGTCTTAGCCACCCCCCCACCCCACATTCGCTTTAAATATCAACTCAATGCTTCTTTAATTCGGTCCGCCGAGAGTTCGTCTCGAAGAGTCCACAACCGTCGAGTCTGGCTGGGTTCGTCCCGAGCAATGCGAGGAATTCGAAAACGAGGACAGGGGAACGTGCGAAAGCCGCACCTGGAGAAGTCCACCGTGTAGTTCCAGGTTAATGGCCGCAGTGGAGGAAAGGCTGTACCCACTCTGAATTCCTCGGCTGACAGGGCCTATGGGGGCCTGAGTCCTGAACAGACTGTACAGACTAGCGTAGAGTTTGTTTCGCATTTACAGCAATTGGCGGCAATATTATCTGTAGTAGGGCTTATGACGCGCAAATACTCGTTACAATGCCAAAGAATATATTCCAGTTCACTTGTATACAGAGCCTATTCCACTTCATTTGGATAAGGAACTTATTCCAGTGAATTTGGATAAACAACCTGTAACAGTTCATTTGGATAAAGAATCTATTCCATTTCTTTTGGATAAAGAGCCTATTTGTTTAAACTCCCTTTCTGATATCACAGAGAACATGTTTAAATTCCCTTTCTGATATCGCAGAGAACATGTTTAAATTCCCTTTCTATCACAGAGAACATGTTTAAATTCCCTTTCTGATATCGCAGAGAACGTGTATAAATTCCCTTTCTGATATCGCAGAGAACGTGTATAAATTCCCTTTGTGATATCACACAGAACCCGTTTAAGTTCCCTTTCTGGAATCACATGGAAAATGAAGGTTGTTTTTGCAGCTTGTATTTAACATACTTGCAATATTGCAGGAGCCGACTTGAGTATTGGCACTTTGTGTAATGAAGAATGGTGGGGTTTGCGCTCGGACAAGCCTTACTAAATAAACAGTGAATTAACCTCTTAGCGCAAAGCCCCTAGTGGCCATGATGCCGGCTCGCTGAGATTGCTGAACTCAGACATCAAGTACGAGTTAAAAACAGAAACGCTTTGTTTTAGTTTCGTTAGTAGACGATACACGACAACTATGCCGAATACGGAGTTCTGCAGCGCCACCATTGTCGCTCTGGTCTTTCATTTAACACGCACCCCCTCCCTGCAGTCTCAACTGCAACTACACCCCCCTCCCCCATGACATAATGGACAATATTGTCTATCTGGGCATTCATAAAAATATTCTCTCACCGCTAAAAAATCATACTCAGTCATAGCAACAAGACAACTCCAACAATAGCCCTAAGATATGCCAATACAGCAGTGAAAATGCTGCTCACTGAATAACAAAATAAACAAGCCAAATTTTTCAAAGATTATACCACGTCATTCTACAGTCAATATCTGGGACTAAATAAACCACAACATAATCATGTATTTTGCAACAAATCAACTGTTTTAACTCAACAAACTCACTTTTGCATCATTTTCGAGTGGAAATTACAAGCTTTCCATCAGTACAGTGGCCTCAAACTGAAACATATCCAAAATCTCTCCAAAAATGAATAAAATGCTTTTTCTCCATTATAAAGCATATATATGTGCCCCTTATGAAGGTTGAAAATGAAACATTGATATCAGATTTTTTTTTTTTTAATCAGATAATGTGGTACAGTATTTAAATCTGTAACCATTAACTCTCGTATGTTTTTCTGTATTCTAAAGTATGTGATGTTTTCTTGCACAGGGATGGGACGCCATTAGAACAGTATTCAACCGTGCACCACGTTTTGGCAATGTTCCAGTTCAGTTCACATCCGCTGCATTAAACACAAACACTACTTAGCAAACCAACGAACGCTTATGTTACAGTGTGAAATATCCTCATTATAAAATACCGCTAAACTATTTAACACTCAATATACAACGATAAAGTACATAACCAAAATATTTTCAGCAGTAACACTTACATTTGGACGATAAAATCTTATCTGTGTTCAGTAGATAAAGACAGAGACAGAATCAATGCTGCCCTTCCCCAGTTCCAACTTAGTCCAGAAAACAGTATATCAGCCAGGTCTATCAGCAAACATGTGCCTTAGCCAGGCTCAGAATTTCTCAATAATAATAATATTTTCCAAGAAATGATGAAAGTCATCAATAAAATTTTGCCAAGCATGTGCAATGTGGGACCAGGCAGATGACTGGTCTGTTTTCCGAACCTGCATGTCTGCCAGCTTCCTGCAGCAAACACACCTGGCTGAACACAGGGCCAGGGAGAACCCAACACACCTGGCTGAACACAGGGCCAGGGAGTACCCAACACACCTGGCTGAACACAGGGCCAGGGAGAACCCAACACACCTGGCTGAACACAGGGCCAGGGAGAACCCAACACACCTGGCTGGACACAGGGCCAGGGAGAACCCAACACACCTGGCTGGACACAGGGCCAGGGAGTACCCAACACACCTGGCTGAACACAGGGCCAGGGAGAACCCAACACACCTGGCTGGGCACAGGGCCAGGGAGAACCCAACACACCTGGCTGGACACAGGGCCAGGGAGAACCCAACACACCAGGCTGAACACAGGGCCAGGGAGAACCCAACACACCTGGCTGGACACAGGGCCAGTTAGAACCCAACACACCTGGCTGAACACAGGGCCAGGGAATACCCAACACACCTGGCTGGGCACAGGGGCCAGGGAGAAGGAAGCTGGAGGTCTGAGCGAATGGCAAACGCATACTGTCCCATTTGGGAAAGGCAGCGAGGAGGACCATTCCAGACCTGACCGGATTTAAAGAGCAGACCTGACAAACTTGGCTGAGTCACTTTCAGCACGCTTTATCAGATATGCCCTGGAAAAAGGTGTGGACACATAGCTAAACTAGTTGCCATGCTGGATGTAATGATATGCTCCTTGCCACAGGCAAGGCACACGGCAAGATAGTCATGTTAGCTCGACAACATTATCTAAGAAGGCTAGCTATCAAGCTAGCTTCAATCTTTAGATTAAAAAAATGTTAGAGAGCAACATTATTACTGTCTTAATCTGTTGATTCAATACAGGACACTGTTCCAGTAACTTTCAAAAGCATCTTCAGAGTGACCCACTTCTCCATCCCAGGAGGACATTTAAGGTTCATAGAAGGCAATAAAGCAATCATGGTCCCCAATGAATATCAAAGCCTTTATGGTCCCTGAAAGGAAGGATTAAGAACAGTCTTCAGAAGACTGCTCTTTAAATCCAGAGAGACTACAACTCCTGGATAGGCGCAGGGTCTGCTGGATTTTTGTTTTCATTTTAATATCCGCAACCAATTCAGGACCAATAAACCAGGTTAGGTGAGTTCACCATGTAATCGACTGCTTTAACTGATCAATTAAGTGCTTCCTAGGACCAGGAACAAAGACCACTTGTTCAGTGGACATTATCTACAGCTAATCCAAATGATGCATTTAAAAAAAAAAAAGACAAACCAATAAAGAGCCCCTTTGATCGCAAATAATTGGCTCAATTAATCAAGTGCAACAAACAACGTGTATGCGGATACACTGCGCTTACCTCATCAAATGGTTACAATTTAGAAAGCAAATGCCGCTATTAACAGAAGTAAGATCACACTACAAATTCAATATCACTTGTACAATTCTCCATGTTAGCTAACTGGGTTATTCCAATGCACTTTAAAATAGGCAATAAATTACCCATATAAACAATTCCAGGAGTGGGACTCCTGAATATAATATCCCTACAACAGGACACAGAAGACTGGACAAAGGCCTGCAAAAAATGACTAAAATGGCTGACAGTAATTCTGCAGATGCCAATCCAATAACCGTATGCTTTGAGAGGTTGATTACTGCTGCTTTTCCTTCTTGCCAGAAAGGCTTGCCAATCCAGTAGAAGGTTTTCAAGAGTAACTTGAATACAGCCCATTCAAATGGAAGCTTGCTTTTCGACATTTGCTGAATGACTGCCTTTTAAAATAAAACATCTCTGTGTACTAAAATGCTCCAAGACTCATCGACTCATCTTTAACTCTTCAGGCTAACACCAGACAAACAAGTGCAGCACTATGTTTTCCAGTGAAACGGACTAAATGAGCGTAACCAATTTTTTCGCAAATTAAGATATTACACACAATTATTTAATAGTCTGGGGCATGACTGTCAGTCAAGTGCCCACATAGAATTTAAAACAAGAAAGAAAATGCTTCCATAATTTGCATTCCCACAATCTCTGAAAGTCACTACATTCAGGGTAAACTTAAAAAAACAAAGCCCACCACTGCTATTTAGCACTCAAATTACTGAAAACCATAGTAATTTCTCATCCATTCTCTAACCGCTTAGTCCAGACCGGGGTCGTGGTGGCAACAGGGCAAGCAGAGCAGCCCAGACGTCCCTCTCCCCGGGGACTTCCTCCACCTCATCCCGGTGTATCCCAAGGTGATCCCAGGCCAGCCGGTGGATATAATCCCTCCACAGTGTGTCCTAGGTCTACCCCTGGGCTGAGTCCGGAACGTCTCCAGAGGGAGGCGCCCAGGAGGCATCCTTATCAGGTGCCCAAACCACCTCAACAGACTCCTTTCAATGCGGAGGAGCAGTGGCTATGCTGTGAGGTCCCCCCGGATAACTGAGCTCCTCACCCTGTCAGGGAGAGTAAGCCCTGCCACCCAACGGAGAAACCCCATTTTGGCCGCTTGTATACACAATCTCGCTCTTTCGGCCACTACCCAATAGCTTGTGACGATAAGTGATAGTAAGGATGAAGATCGACTGGTAAATTGAGAGCTTTGCCTTTCAGCTCAGTTCCTTCTTCACCACTACCGTCCGATACAATGCCCGCATTACTGTGACCACTGCACCTAGATCCAAATCCTTTCCTTCGCTCATGAATGAAACCCGATCTGAGACTGAGCCTCGTCCCGACCACATCACACTCAGCTGCAAACCACTCTAGTGTGCAACAAAGGTCACAGTATGATGAGAACAACATCGGCAAACAGCAGAGATGCCACTTCTACGTCCCCAAACTGGACACACTCCATACCTAGGCTGCGCCTTGTGATCCTGTCAATGAATACCAAGAACAGGAAACATTTAAAGTGCACCTTTGGTGGAGTCAGACACTCACTTTGAACGAGACTGACTTAACGGGGAGAATGCAAACACAGCTTTCGCTCCGAGTATACAGGGACCGAATGGCATGCCACAACGACCCCGGCACCCTATACTTCCACAGCACCTCCCACAAGATACCCCGGGGCACACGGTCATATTCCTTCTCCAAATCCACACATATAGACTGGATAAGCAAACTCCCACGCCCCCTCAAATGACTGTGAGATGGTAAAAAGCTGGTTGTTCCACGGCCTGGACGAAACCCGCATTGCTCCTCCTGAATCTGAGGTTTGACTATTAGTCGAAGCCTCCTTTCCAGCACCCTGGCATAGACTTTCACAGGGAGGCTGAAGAGTGTGATTCCCCGATAATTGGAACACACCCTCTGGTCCCCACCCTGGTCTGCCACTCCGAAGGTACTGTTCCCGATTTCCACGCGATATTGAGGATTCGTGTCAGCCAAGACCCACCACCGACATCCAGAGCCTTCAACATTTCCGGACGAATCTCATCCACCCCTGGTGCTCTGCCACTGAGGAGCTCTCCATCTACCCCAGTGACTCCTGCCACAGAGATGGACTCTTATCCCCCGGATTGCCCTCCGGCTCATCCTCCAAAAAGGAGGGCGTGTCTATCGGATTCAAGAGGTCCTCAAAGTGTTCCTTCCACCTTTCGACAATATCCCCAATTGAGGTCAGAGTTTCACCATTCCTGCTAAGTACAGCCTGAACGGAGTCCCGCTTTCCCCTCCTGAGGGGCCTAATGGTTTTCCAGAACAACTTTGGGGCTGATTGAAAGTCTTTCTCCCAAGGCCTCTCCAAACTCCTCCCAAGCCCTGGCTTTTGCTTCTGCCACTGGCGCAGCTGCGGCCTTTTTCGCCTGCTGGTACCTGTCAGCTGAATCAGAGGTTCCCAGAGCCAACCAGGCCTGGCAATGCCTTTCTTCAGCTTTTACAACCTCCCTCACCGATGGAGACCTCCAGCAGGTTCCTTGGGTTGCCGCCAGGACGTGCGCCGACCAGCTTTTGACCACAACCTCTAGCAGCCCCTTCCACAACAGAGGTTTGAAACCATGCGTCACATCAAATCCAAAAAAAAAAATTCTGCTTTATATGTTAGAAAAACAATTGGCACGTGCATTCCCGTTTACGTGTTCCGAAACAAAAACATTCTAGGGTGTTACAGGCATGCGGTGGCATTCCCTAGCAACGAAGCGGCTTTCGGATGTTGTAGCAGAACACACCAAATGCCATTGGCTGGGTTAAGATGAACGAGACCAGCATTTGGAAGCAGTTTATCTTGAGGGATATTCCAGAGTGCGTGTGGACAGAATACGAGCCGTTCATGAGCAACAGGGATTGGGAATCGGGTGGCAAAACGAGTTCCTGGAATGAGCAGGGGAGAATGAAAACAGCTCGCAGAGCAGAGCAGCGAAGACGCCAAAAAGGATTAGAGTCGCACAACCACACTGAATTCCCACATACTTTCCCCGTGCCGTCAGACTCCACGCTTCTGTAAATAATTAATAAGATGGCAAAAACAATAGAGCCTTCTAAAAGAAGCATTACTACATTTTGTGAATTTTTTTCCTTTTTGGTGCATTCCAGTTCTCTCCCTGCCTCCTGCTCTCATTAGTGGACAGGCCAAAAAGAGCAGGGGTATCCAGTACCTCTTAGTTCTGATTTAAACAGCCAGGCAGACACCTTGGATTCTTTCTGACTTAGTTCTGATTTAAACAGTCAGGCAGACATGGTGGAATCTGACTTAGTTCTGATTTAAACAGTCAGGCAGACATGGTGGAATCTCTGACTTAGTTCTGATTTAAACAGTCAGGCAGACATGGTGGCTTCTCTGTGACTTAGTTCTGATTTAAACAGTCAGGCAGACATGGTGGAATCTCTGACTTAGTTCTGATTTAAACAGTCAGGCAGACATGGTGGAATCTCTGACGTAGTTCTGATTTAAACAGTCAGGCAGACATGGTGCACACACACAGTTCTGCATACGGCCCTGCAGCAGCACTCAGAACCACGCATGCAGGCGTTATCCGCACACACGCAGTTATGCGCATGCATGCGGACGTGATCTACACACACGCAGTTATGCGCATGCATGCAGACGTGATCTACACACACGCAGTTACGTGCATGCATGCAGACGTGATCTGCACACACGCAGTTATGCGCATGCATGCAGACGTGATCTGCACACACGCAGTTATGCGCATGCATGCAGACGTGATCTGCACACACGCAGTTATGCGCATGCATGCAGACGTGATCTACACACACGCAGTTGTGCGCATGCATGCAGATGTGATCTGCACTCATGCAGTTATGCGCATGCATGCAGGTGTGATCTGCACACACACACAGTTGTGCACATACATGCAGGTGTGATCTGCTCACACACGCAGTTGTGCATTCTGCCCTGCAGCCTGCAAAGCAGCGCAAGGTCTGCTTTCCATTAAAAGCCCCCCCCCCCCCCCCCACTGCTGAAATGGGAGTCGTAAGCCAGCTCTTCCACACTCTGTTCTCCGTCCAATGGGAAATACCACACACAAGCATTCTCGCTAACGTACTTCAAGGACAAAAAAAAAAACTTGAATAGTCTTCGATTGGCTATTTGGCGTTAAAATGGCCGACTCAACGGAGGAGATGCCAGCGATTTTCCTGTCAGGCTGATGAAGAGAAAAAACTTTGAGTACTTTGCACACGGCGCCACACTTATACCCTTCCAAAAGATGCAAAGAATACTTTGCTTGGGACTCCACCAGAAAATATATTATCTTAAGAATACTGCTCTGGGGCCCGGGGGGATCTCATAACAAACTCAACAGTATGCATGATGAGCTCATTTCATCAAGTCAAGCAGGGTTTCTCCATACTACTGTAGAGCATACTCTGTATCAGCATTTTCCTGTCAAAATATTCCAGAGACCGACTCCTATGTGGACATTTCATTTAAATTACTTGAAACGGCAGTAGGCAACTCTCAACAGTTGCAAAGCTGTGAAAACTTTTTGAAAATGATAACGCCCCTTGACCCTGCCCACAGGGAAAGAGACGCACCCCCAGCCCCCGGCTTCTCCACATACCTTGTCATGAACGCGCATCAACATTTTTAAAGCTACAACTCCTGAACAAACAGAATCACAGACTGGCACAGCTATAATGTCACCTCCAAGAGTCCAGCTAAAGGGTATACCACCAGGTAAATGCAACCAGGATAGCTTTTAGGAAGGACACCAAAAAGAGGGGCAATGAAGAGTGTGGGGGAGGGGCAGAAGTGTGTGGGGGGCAATGAAGAGTGTGGGGGAGGGGCAATGAAGAGTGTGGGGGAGGGGCAATGAAGGGTGTGGGGGAGGGGCAATGAAGGGTGTGGGGGAGGGGCAATGAAGGGTGTGGGGGAGGGGCAATGAAGGGTGTGGGGGAGGGGCAATGAAGGGTGTGGGGGAGGGGCAATGAAGAGTGTGGGGGAGCGGCAGAAGAGTGTGGGGGAGGGGCAATGAAGGGTGTGGGGGAGGGGCAATGAAGAGTGTGGGGGAGGGGCAATGAAGAGTGTGGGGGGGCAATGAAGGGAGGGGCAATGAAGAGTGTGGGGTAGGGGCAATGAAGTTTGTGAGGGAGGGGCAATGAAGAGTGTGGGGTAGGGGCAATGAAGGGTGTGGGGGAGGGGCAATGAAGGGGGGGGCAATGAAGAGTGAGGGGGAGGGGCAGAAGTGTGTGAGGGAGGGGCAATGAAGAAAAGGGGCACATCAAAAAGGCAATAGACAACAAGGTTTTTGGAGGTAATTAACAAATAACAAAAACCCAAATTCACGCTCAGTCACGGGGAGGGGGGGGAAGAGCACTGGAAAAGGGCCACACTCACAAACTGAGCAGAGTGACGTTCGCAGAGCACGGCCCCAGGTCCGGCACGGCGTCCAGCTCGTTGTGGCTCAGCTTTCTGTAAGGGAAACGAGCGCCTGTCAGACTGGAGGGCGGGAGCGCACGGCGGCGGCGGCGCGGGGAGCGGAGAGCGCACTCACATTTCGCGGAGGTCACACGGTCCGGCGAACAGAGAGCGGCGGAGCGACTGCAGTCGGTTGCGGCTCAGATCCCTGCAGAGAGAGATTCACAGGGAGAAAAAAAAAAAAACACACTTCACACCTCAGGGCATTTCATCGCATTTCAGGGATTTACCGGATGCCCCGAGCCAGAGCGACGTACACATCCTTCAGACAATCCATCGACCCAGCCGGACATTTTACTGAAGAAATTCAGCTTAAGCATCTTTCCGAAGGGTACAACAGCAGCACCTGGGATTCAAACTGCCAACATCATTACAGTCATTACACATTACGGTCATTACAGTCATTACTCATTGTGGTCATTACACATTACAGTCATTACACATTATGGTCGTTACACATTACGGTCATTATACATTACTTCATTAAACATTACAGTCATTACGTCATTACACATTACAGTCATTACACATCAGTGCATCATTTACCACTGCCCATGTTCTTATGAGACAACGTAGGGAGGAGCTGTTGAATCTGAAGTGAAGGCAGCGCAAGGTGACAGCAGCCCCCCCCCCCCCCCCCACCCTGCCGTACGAGTGCCCCCAACGCTGCGGAATCAGAGGCCCCCCCACCCCAAAACGAGTGCCATCGATGCAGCAGAGCCAGAGCCCCCCTACCATCTGGAACCCATCAAGGAAAACTGAGAAAAACAACAGGCCATCTATTCTCAGAGTGAGAGAGCAAGAGAAAGAGAGGGTGTGGGAGAAAGAGGGAGGGAAGAGTGGGGGAGAGACACAGGGAGAGATAGACAGAGGGAGAAACAGAGCATGAGAGGAAGGAGTGAGAGAGGAAGAAAGGGGGGAGAGAAAGAGAGAGAGGGAGGTGAGAGAGGCCTTTAAGTTCCTGTGAAATCACTCCTGTCCATTTGTTGGCCTGTTTTGTCCTTCTGTCCTGTGCACTTTTAATGACTGAGGGTACTTTTTCTGTGCATACACAGAAACACTACTACTGTTAAATCAACTGTTGTTAATCAGTGTTGAATCAACTCTAACAATATGTACTCTACTAGTGTTAAAGTCCTCGATCAGAGTTGATTTTAAGACGAAGACTCTGCTGAATACAAGAGTGGCCATGGGGTTCTCTCTCTTTTTAATCTTTTTAAGTATGTAGACGATGTACACTCAACAAAAATGCCTATTATGAAAGAAGAATCTGTCTTCCCAAAGTGTACCTGGTGAATAACGTACCAGACACGTTGTAGTTTATTTGTTCAGCGGTCTAGAATGTCGCTGGCTCTGCCCAACCAAACATTTTTCCCGAGTTTTCAATTCTCACAGCCACCCAATATGCATTTTGAACGAAGTGGTCTTAAGTTGAGAGTTCTGTGTAACTAGAGAAGTGCGAAAATAAAACTTTCATGAGTGATAGTAAATTCCAGTACCGTCTGCTTTCGGTAAGACAACGACAGTTTAAAAGCAGAAGTCATAATGTCCATACTCAAAAACTTAGTGCACGTTTTCAAGCCTTACAAGTGTAGTCAACGGTGCTAAAACAAGGCGCGAGATAGTTTTTCTTTTCCGGCTCGTCGTTTGGGCAAATCGTCGGACGTGTTGTTCCTGGCGCGGAGAAATGGACCCATCTCCACGCGTCTGAAATGCAAATCCAGCGAGTACTCCTTAATCGGTTCCATCAGGAGCTCTACAGCTGCTAATTCAGCAGAGGAGGGGGGACACAGAGGCCCAGCAGTTATGGGTTTGGGGCTGGAGAGAAACTCATAAATCAGCAGGCCCGAGCGCAACAGTTTTACTGCGATTTTTTTTTTCTACGGCTTGCTGTAGTGGAGACGCAAGAGGCCTGGGCTTCACATTCCTGGAACAACCAAGTATTCGCATGCAGAATGTAGAATAAATAAACAGGTAGGCTTGGCCTACTGCTTCATTAACAAGGGAACATAACTGCTTTCAGATTTGTATTGGACTATTATTGGCGTCTTTGTTCTCCTGTCCCATTACCCGTAATAAAGTTTAAGGTGTGTAAAGCAACATATTTGACTTGTTTAGAAAGAAAAATAAAACTTTGTTTATCTTTCACTGAGGGAAAAAATAAATAAAGCGAAATAACCTCCCCGGTTTATATATTTACATAAATTGGGGAAAATGAGTTAATTCAGTAAAACAAACTAAGGACTCTGTAACATTTTTTTCACGTCCGGATTAATGTACGCCTTAATACATTGTATTGTTAAGAAGACAACAAAACAAGCTGCGAAATCACACGTAATCGTAAAGTGGGTCAAGCAGACCAGCTCTTCAGTGTGTTTGGTGTGACCCAGGTGTAATTGGACTGTGATGTATAAATTATGTCAATTAGAAATTACACAATTGCAGCTGACCCAGGATTTTGCTGTGAATTAAGCTGTTTACATTCAGGTCAGCACACAGTATTGTTAGCCTTGCCGCTGACGAAGGCTACATTAGCAGGAATAATTATCCACGTGACTGAGCTCCGCTAAACTAGATGTACTCTAAAAAATCTCTCTGGATTAATCGTTCTTGTTGCTGTTCATAATAATAACAATAATAAACCTTAGATCTAATAATACAAACTATCTTTATGCAAAAGCTGCAGTAATACAACACCGAAGGTGCCTAACTTATTTGATGCTCCTTTGTAAACGCATGTAGTACAGACAGAACAACAATGCTAGTGTTGAAGATAAGAAACTCATAACCAACATTGTGGTGAGCAAATTGTATGACTCGAGCAAAACAAATTATTCGCCGTTGTCAAATCTCTTCTTTCTTATTCTTCTCTCGGACGGCCGGCAACGCGTGGAAACCTAACGGAATTAAGACATTATCTACAACAATCGCCATTCTTAAGATGTGTTGTGTTATGTGAAAGCCGTTTAAGACACCCCACAGGTACTGAAGACCTCAGTCCCCATATGTTTCCAGTAGGACCATTCACGCCTCAGCGTGACGCCGAGAGGAATCTGAGCAGTTTCTCAAACTGATTGAAAGTTGCCTGTTTCCCCCCAGAAGGTGACATAGCGTTCCTCCAACTCACAAGATGCAAATCACGTACACTCAATAGCATTTACTTAATTGGATATGCACATTACAATTTTATTTCAACTGCGAGTTAGGCATATAAGTAGTAGCCTAATAACAATGCAGGCTATACGTATTAAGCTGAAGTTGTGAAATAGAAAAAAAAGCTTTAGGCTACTCGACGAAATAATTTGTACACGACTAAGTTAAAACTTCAAATGTCCTGTTTTACCACCAAAGTATCGACTATCATAGCTTTGAGAATGATCAATGGACGAAGTTACTAATCCAAGAGACATGTTTAAAAAATAAACGAAAAATAAACGAAACCCATTATGTTTTGTCAGATGATTATCATGGCACATTAATTCGATGTTTCGTAATATCTTGCCTTCACACCTCCATAAACCTGATAGTTACTGCTAGTACAAGGATTATGCTTCTAAAATGGCAGGGATTTTTTTCCTTCTCACTTAAAAAAATAAACTAACCCAGAATTGTATAACATTTTCTTTAAAGCGCAGTTTCTGGGATGACAATACCGTGAGAAAAACATAAACTATGATGGAAGTGGAAACCCTGCAGCACGTGTTCACATTAAATGTAAAATTACAGTTTTCGTCCTTCATAGTTTCGAACCTGTGCAAGGCACATCGCGACTAGCCCAGGCTACACCAGTAGTAAAATGAAGAAAACGCATCCTCTCTCTTATAAGCGAGACCGTCAGACATTCGATGGAAGATTCAAACAAAAGCCCATCACTTACAACTGTACGATCCACGGAGGGAGATTTTCTGGGACTTTCCCCAACTTCAGCCGACTGCAGTCCACTTGGTCCCGTACACACGTACACGGAGACGGGCAGGCCCTCTCGCCCACTCCGAGGGTAAAATCCAGCCCCGAGAACAGCAGAAACACGATGGGCAACTTCGCGGCGCCGGACTGCTTTGCAGCCGACATTTTAGACGTTCGCAAAGTAGCTACGCCTGGATACTAAAAAGAAAAAAAAAATCCTCAAACACGACAAATCCAAGAGAGTTGAAATTCCATGGAGAAAAATAACACATTTAGATTTGACGATGGTGTAGTTTCTTATTCCCAAGCAGGCATTCACCTTCGTTCAGTTGAAACAGTAAAACCGTGTAAGCAGAAAACCGCACTCTCCATACCAACAGAAAACTTTTTCTGCCTGAACCTCACTTCTTTGCTCTCGTTGCAGCAATTACGTTCCAGACTCCCCACCGCGGCCCAATGGATTGCGCAACTGCGGCGTATGACTCAAAAACAATGGTGAAGGGGGGCTTGAAAATGGGATTCGGGACACACAGTTCAAATGGCTTCAGTGCCCAAAGTAAACTTTAAATAAAAAGTGAAAAACCCACCGTCTCTGTTGTCGCTGGAACAATGCTACGTGCATTACTTTAGAGAAAGGTTTGCGCATGTTAAGCGAATGTTTACCCTACATAAACGTTCATAACATTAAACACAATTTGTTCATTTTTAAACGAATTAGGTTATTATTTGTTTGATTCTTTGTTTTTGTTTTTTTAAAACAATTGTGTTTTCTTTACTTATTAGCAACTGTGAAACCAGCGAAACTGTTAGACTGGCTCAAATATAGGCTACCCGGGAATTTATTGGGATTGTACAGCAATACAGAAATAAACTGTATGCAAAAATATGTAATACTCCGTATTTTAAAAAGTCCACTATAATGAAGTCATAGGGCAGTGGTTTTCAACCCTGGTCCTGGGGGCACACTGTGTATGCTGGTTTTCGTTCCAACCACAATTGCAATCTCAGAATTTTAAGATATTATTTTTCCTTAATTAGGTGCTTCTCATGTCAGAGGGATTATTTGCCCACTTAAGCCACCTTGTGTCAGAAACAGCTATGCATGCCATAAAGAATAAAAGTCCCATATTCACATTGTGCTATATTGCAGACTACGTAAAGAAGTTTAAAACATTTTTAACTAATCAAAATAAAGACTGAGGCAAATCAACAGGTTCCTAATTGGGGAAAGTGTGGACACCTGGCCACTAAATCTAATCATTTGATAAATAACGAAGAATTCAAAAACAAAGAAAATGATAACGAGTCAAACCTGTATTGTGCCAATTAGTTTAAGGGAAATATTATGCACTTAAAGCACTTAAACACATGTATTCAGCAACCTAATTAGGAGCCTATTAATTCCCCTTGTTAATTTGATCTGTTAAAAATGTTACCTCTTTTAAGTGATTGTTTTATTCTTCATGCCATGCCTAGCAATTTCTGACATATTGTGGCTTAAGAGGGTAAATAATTCCTTTTAACATGAAAAACACATAATTAAGAAAAATTAACAGCGTGTTAAAATTCTGAGATTGCAATTGTGGTTGGAACGAAAACCAGCATACACAGTGTGCCCCCAGGACCAGGGTTGAAAACCACTGGCATAGGGGACCATAAATCTGGATAATATGTAAAAAAAATTAAAATGAAACAAGGTTTCAAGGTTGAACTGGCATTATCAATGACTTTTCATCATACTAGGCAAAAAAAGACATAACCTGAAGCAAATACAGATGATAAACAACAAAACACAGACCAGATTCACATTGGGTTACACACAGATTATGAAATACATTTCTCAAATGGCATTCCTTTTTAGTGAACTGGCCAATCTGGCCAATCCTGGCCCATTTAGGGGGTTTTCTATTTAAGGCTTTATAACGCCAGTTGTGAGCATCACAGAGACTTGGGAAATGGCACAAATGAAGCAAGACAGTTGTACCATTTACAATACTAACTTAGAATGCTAAAATGAAGTTGTTCTCCTTCAGTTTAAAATGAAATACTGAGGAATCACATATAGAGCAGGTAAAACTATACATATCCTGAACTTCTTGACCACAAGTATGCAAAACCTTAGGGGGATATGCTGAGCTGCTAAAGATTTATGAAGCAAAAAGTAAGTCGTCCCTTAGTGTGCAAATCTATCCAAAATATCTAAATTGTGCATTGCTGTAAATCTTAACATAATAGTATATTTAATTACAAATAAACAGTTTTGACTTATGAAACTTAATTTGGCAACACTTTAAAGCGAGAATTACTATCTTTCCATCAGTACATGGGTCTAAGATATCTAGGTGTCCAAAAACCTATGCAAAACCTCATTGAATAAAATTTTTGCCCATTGTAAAGCATATAAATGTGCCCTTTCATGAGGTTTTAAGATGAAACATTGATATCACTTTGAAAAATAATGCAAAAACATTGTGACACATTGTGGTGCACATACCTAAATATGTAACCATTGACATTTGAATGTTTTTCTGTACTCTATAGTTTGGAATCTTTTGCTGCATGAGGATTGGGCATGTTACCGTTATGATCACTCAAAGAGGATTTTTTTCTAGCATATATCAGCACACAGTAAATTTGAATGAGTATGTTCCATGCCATTAACATTCTATACTAACAGCTCAAAAATGTGACAGAACATAAAAACTGAAGGGCTCTATCTTACACCCGGCGCAAAGCGGCGCCAAGCGCAACGCAAGTGTCGTTGCTAGTTTCAGACCGACGCAGATGTAATTTTCCCGTCCAGCGCCCACGTTGTTTAAATAGCTAATGTACTTGCGCCCATGGGCGTGTTGGTCTTAAAATGAGGTGTGATCAGGCGCATTGTTGGCGCATTGCTATCTTGAGGCAGCGGAAAACGATTGCGCGATTGACCAACAAAAACATGGTCTTAAGTCAATGGCGCAGTATTTTACTGTTAGATAGTAGTAATAGTAACATAGGCGGGTCAACAGGGCGGGATATTAAAAAAAAAACATGTCATAATGGTCCGTTTACTCTGCAGAGAAGCGTTCTTTCCTACTACTTCGCAAATCCGCCATTATAATAGCAATCCGCCAAGGTGCAAGCGCACCTGGCTTTTAAAGGGAATGGGAGATGACACTCTGATTGGTTCATTTCATGTTACGCCCAAAACACATCTTTGATTAATTAAGAGACTAATATGTACAACCCCTTTGAACCATGCGCCTTACTTTGCGCTCAGATTATCCGACGTTAAACTAGCGAAGTGGATTTGGACACGCCCTAAATGCACTTGCGCCATGCGCTTCAGACCGTGCGCTTAGATCGTTAAAATATAGCCCGAAATGTAATACGTATATGTTCCAATATATACTAGCTACACTTCGTCATTCCTATTTTTCTGAACCAGCCCACAGTGAATTTGCTGTAGCCATGCTGATGAGTTGGCAAAATTTGTAAAAATCTCCCAAAAACAATTGTGCCTTAACGAGTGCTTGCATATTACTGTGTAATGTTACGGTTGAATGCACAATGCTGTGTTCAAGGAACCACTCGCACAGATACGCAGGGATCTCACCCTTTGTAATAAATTTCAAATGAAACATTCCATATACCATTGGAAAGCTTGTACTGTCCTCTACATGCTAAAAAGTTATCAATCCAATCAGAAAGAAGTGAAAGGACTTACCATGGCGTAAAATGCAAGACGGGCTTTACACCTCGCCATTATAAATACCTATCCCCGCTTTCTGTTTGCATATTTATTTGTTCAGCAGATTGTTCAAGACTATAAATGACCACTGGATTTTGAAAGGGACGTCTTTACATGTAAAACCAATGTTAAGATTGTTTATTTATTCCACATATAGTAGCAGATATTGATAGTAGAATGACATTGTATAATTCCACAAAAATTCTTTTTATTTATTTTGCTACAAAGTGAGCAGCATTTTAACCTTTGTATTGGCATACCTTCCAATATGCCCAGATAGACATTATTGTCCACTGTGTCATGCTTGGGTAGTGTAGTGTAGTTGTAGATGATGTCATGGCCACTAGGGGGATTGCACGAAGAGGTTAAAAAACAACAAAAAAGAAACAGTCATTACATTGAATAAATCAGCTGGAATAAATCGATTCCTGTTAACTACAACATTGTAATATTTCATTATTTAGAGCAAAGGCTGCCCAAAGGCACTTTGAATTGTAAATTGAAATGTATTGATCCAGGAAACACATTGAACTGTCCTGTGCATTTGTACAGATGTCACACTTTTCATCTTTGAGGCTTGAACCAGATTTCTGTCTTCTGTTTTGTGTTAACTTTTTATTCAACTTTTTTGTTTGTTTTTGTAAAATATAATTTTTTTATGTTTTATGTATTTATTTTTATTGAGAAGCTGCAGTTTATTATTACTATTATTATTAATTAGTATTGTTTCTGCTGGAATTATTATTAGCGGGTCAAGCACCAAAGGTGCATAGGGCCCCTATTGTTTTTGCTAGGATTATTAGGGGGCCACACACCAAGGGATTGTTGTTGTTCTTTTTTTATTTTTCTTCTGCTTATCCCTACATTTCCCCCCATTTCCCATGCTCAAACATGCACGAAATTCGGCAGGCACGTTCAGTATTGCTGCCAATGTATAATGCATGACACGCTTGCAACCGGCACTCTAGGTGGCATTTGGGGGCAAAGCACCAAGGGTGTGCGTAGGATCCCTATTGGTTTGGCTAGGATTCTTCTTCTTCTTCTTCTTCTTACATCACCCCTTTACCATGCTCAGAACCTCCCGAAATTTGGCAGGTGTGTTTAGTATTGCTGCTAATTTATTATGCATGACAAGCATGCAACTCGCCCTCTAGGCGGCGCTACAGTGCCACCTGCAACTTTGAAATAATTATTACGGCCATGCCATTTGCACATTCGCCAAATTTTCCCCACATGTCTACCCCCACATTTTGAACAAATAATATCACTATATTGATTTTCTGACATTTAAAATTTTTTGAAAAACATACTTTTTCATACTTCTTCTGCAGCATTTGCTTAATTCTCACCACATCCTGTGGATGAGTCCACACAGCCTTGCAGTATTATAGTGCAGTATGGTCTATAGGGGGCGCTTTTCATAATGGGGCCTGAATGCTCCCATACTGTGGATGAGCCGACACAGCCTTGCAGTGTTATAGTGCAGTATGGCCTATAGGGGGCGCTTTTCATAATGGGGCCTGAATGCTCCCATGCCGTGGATGAGCCCACACAGCCTTGCAGTGTTATAGTGCAGTATGGCCTATAGGGGGCGCTTTTCGCAACAGGGCCTGAATGCTCCTCAGCGTCTTATTAGAAGGAAGGGGCTTAAAGAGGTGGTTTGCAGGATGAGAGATGTCAATGAGAATTTTGCGAGTCTTTCAATCTGCTGTGATGGATAGACCTTTGGTTGCGATTCCTGCTTGTTCTTCTGATAAGCAATAGTTTGAGTTTCCCGTACATAAACAAACACGGATGGCACAACAAGCCACACACAAAGCACACAAGTGATAGGTCAGTGTCATATTGTTTGTGTCAATACATCACACTCACTGAAAAAATAAATACATGTACCTGCACTGAAGGCATCTATTGCTGGGTATAGATCCAGCTTCCAACTACAAGCCCTGGAGTACTATCCAACCTTTGAAAATAATGGCGATGGAGGGGTAATATCTGCCATTATCTGGGATTTGGCTGGCAGTGTATAATAGTTATGAAACTAGGCTTGAATCTCAAAGGCTGCAGTTTTGATTCCCTGGTAGGACACTGATGTTGTACCCTTTGACAAGACAGTTAACTTGAATTCCAAAAATATCCAGCTGTATTAATGGATAGTATGTAAAAAGCACCTGTAAATGCCTACAATGTAATGTTTATGGTGCAGGAATCAGCTGGAGCCAGACTGTAGTCTGTACCTCAGTAGATGGGATGAGCTAATGTCAGCCTTTTCTCACTCAAAACAGTCCTTACCGCACTGATTGTAGCCCTACATTCTGCAGTAGGCCAAAGAGAAGGACACCCCCACGGCCCTGGAACACCAAAATCACACACTGCCACTGCGGAGCTGTGCACTCAAAACCACTGCGCCACTGCAGAGCTGTGCACTCAAAATCACTGTGCCACTGCAGAGCTATGCACTCAAAATCACTGCGCCACTGCAGAGCTGTGCACTCAAAATCACTGCGCCACTGCAGAGCTGTGCACTCAAAATCACTGCACCACTGCAGAGCTGTGCACTCAAAATCACTGCACCACTGCAGAGCTGTGCACTCAAAATCACTGCGCCACTGCAGAGCTGTGCACTCAAAATCACTGCACCACTGCAGAGCTGCGCACTCAAAATCACACACTGCCACTGCAGAGCTGTGCCCTCAAATTCACTGCGCCACTGCAGAGCTGTGCATTCAAAATCACACACTGTCACTGCAGAGCTGCACACTCAAAATCATACACTGCCACTGCAGAGCTGCGCACTCAAAATCACACACTGCCACTGCAGAGCTGTGCTCTCCTATGGCCCTGAATGAGAAGCCCGTCTCCTTGCTACAGGCAGCATGAAGGCCTCAAACTCCAGCTCAGCGTGCAGCTCGGAGAAACATGAGCAGAGAAGCTTGGGTATGCCAACCGACTGCAGGGAGGTCCTAAGAAGGGTGGATGAAGGTTGTTTGCTCACTCCGCTTCCCCCTTGCTAATGGTCACAATGGCCGACTGCCAGCCATTATGCTCAGAATAGCAATGGCGGTAGAAGCGATTACCCAGCATGCCCAGGTACTATCCCGCCAGTAAAAACAGTAAGGGGGGTGGGGACTGAGGGCAGGCTGATATACTTCACGTTCTGCGGAAGTCTGAAAGCTGCTCCTGCACAGGGCAGTGCCGAAATATCAGGCCTGGATTTGATCAAATGCATTTCCCTGAGTCAGAATCACAAATAAGCCTCGTTTTGTTTTGTTTAGTTTTTTTTGTCAGAAATAGTTTGGTGCGTTCATTTTTGTAGCATTTTAAATTTGTCTTAAGTGCATTTTTGTTTGTTTTTCTAAGAAAAAACACCAGTACACATTCATTTGCAAATCATAGAGGTTATTTTTACCTTTCTTTAAATGGTTTTGGGTACTGTGAAAAGTCTCGTACAGATTATTATTAGCAAATGTTCCTTGAGCTTAGTGAGAACTCTTTGTCGACATTGAATAATTACTTGGGTAACACAGTTCTACATGTGACATGAGTGTCATGAAAGGGAGCGATTTTAAGTGAAATGATATACAGATTGGTGGTAGTTAGTCCAGCTATAGTCTGAAGAGATGCGTCTTCAGACCACGGCGAAAGATGGGTGGTGAGCGGTTCGAAGAGGGACAGGGAGTTCGTTCCACCACTGGGGAGCTAGGGTGGAGAAGCTCTGTGATCCCTTTGCTCGGGTGGGAGGGGGTACAAGGCGCCCTGCTGCTGCAGAGCGGAGTGGTCGAGCAGGCGTATAGAATCTAATCATGTCCTGCAAGTAGATAGGGGCTGTCCTGTTGGCTGCAGTGTAGGCGAGGGTCAGGACTTTGAACTGGATCCTGGCAGCCAGTGGAGTGACCGCAGCAGAGCAGTGACGTGGGAGAATTTGGGAAGGTTGTAGATGAGTCGGGCAGCGGTATTTTGAATCATCTGTAGTGGCTGTATTGGCACAAGCTGGCAGGCTTGCGAGGAGCGAGTTGCAGTAATCAAGGCGGGATGTCACCATAGACTGGACAGGCAGCTAGGGGGTATGAGGTAGTGAGGTGTGGTCGAATCCTCCTGACGTAGTCAAAAGTAGTTGCTGAAAGAATGGCCAAAGAGCTGGTGAAAGGTTTTGTCTCTTATACTTGCACACATGCAGCATTTGCAGTGCTGATGCACAGGCGTTTAAACTGAGAGTCTGGGAGTGGCTTACATGCACGCTGACATACATTAACGTTACACAGCAGACACAGGCCTGCCTTTAACTCTGCACATTTAAACTAGGCCACTCCCTCCGAATATTCCCGGGCTCTGGCACCTTCGAGGACAGGGGCCTGTCGTCACGGTGACGCGGGAGACCCCGCGCACGTGTGCGGCTGCGGGTGGGGAGCGGCGGCAGAAAGTGCTCCACACTCCAAATGAGGTCTGTGGCCCGCAGAAGAGCAAGCCATGCGCTTGCTGGAGCAACACATGAAGCGGCAGGTGTTAGGTAAAGAATCTGTCATGGTTACGATGCATGCTTCTCATAATTATTGAGAAATTATCTTTTGGTTCCTGCAAGCACGTTGGTGGTTTCCACATTTGTATTTTCACATTTTAATCAAAACAGCGATTCACTAAGAAATCTCTCAAACTGGTGGTCCATTTTCATATTTTTTTAAAGATGAAACGAGTCTACTTAACGCTGTGATGTGCTTTTAAATGCAGTCTTCCGCACTGGTGAGGGAAATTTACACGTGCATCTGACGAAAGCAGTGCAAACAAACAACGTTCAGAATTTCTTGGTTTCAAATTTGGCAAGTGATTTTTTTTACACTGAAGTGTGGATTGGAACATTCATAAAAAAAAAAAACAGGTTCTGTATCGCATTCCATGAATGCCTTCGTAGGAAAAATTGGGTCATGCTTGGAGAAAATCGATATCAGATCAAGAATATGGGGCACATATGTGGGGCATGGCTGGCTTTTGGGGTCACTCAGTATGTTGCTTCAGGGTAAAATTGAATCTGATCAAATGAATTACTGCTATTCCAAAGCAATAACCACATCACTGGACTTAAGTCCAATAACAAAATCACTGCGGGCCAACCGGTCTTTGTTAACTGTTAACTTTTCTTGGATGAAACGTTCATTTCTGTTGTAATTATGATTTTTAAAAAACATAATTTACCAAGACAAGAAATAAATGGCAATGAAGTCTGCATTTATTCAGATACGTTTCTAATGAATTACAGACTGTGTTTACTTCGTCCTTCAGCTTCTTTACTTTGTCACCTTAAATTTTCTTGTTGCTGATTAATTCATTGGTGACAAATCAAGATTAGTAGCCTATGCAAACATTTATTGTAGCTGATACATATATTCAATGTAATCTTAGGGTTGTAGCTAGGTAAGCTGTTTATCGTAGTTGACTTAGTTGAGTAACTATTGCTTGTTTTATTTGCATAGACTGCTTTGTTGCTGTTTTTTGTTGTGTTAATCAGATTAACCTACAGGGTCCAAGTTGAACTATGTGGTCGTTCCCTGCACTTGGAACTGTACTTCCCTCTAGGGTTTTCAACACGCTTGTTCCTGGTTTTGGTTATGCACTTTATTGTACGTCGCTCTGGATAAGAGTGTCTGCCAAATGCCTGTAATGTAATGTAATGTATTCAGGACAATTATAATGTTAATCTAAGTATATATCAAAATGACCGTGGTAGTTAAAAAATGGATACATACACTCACTTTCACTTCACTTTCCGGGTTCCTCAGATATTATGTCAGTTTCCGTGTTGTTTTTGATTAGCCTAGACATTGGAGAATTAAATGAACAAATGGATTAAATTTAAAGTATTTATTATAAACATACATATACATTTTTATATTGCATTATTATATTTTATATTACATTTATATTATATTATATTATAGTACATTTTTACAGTCCTGAGCACAATGTTCTCAGGTTGTGGGCTCAAATCTTTCAAATTGAAAATAAGATTAAACAATTTTACTGAGACCCTCTCCTGATGGAACCGGCGGGGCGGGGTGAAATGACCCTCTGCCTGGGGGAAATGGGATACGGAGGCCAGTAAAGCACACAGCGAAGCAGCAGCAGCTGTTAAAACAGTTAGCGCAGCTGGACCCGGGGGCCAGTGTTCTCAGCGGCCTGGCTACAGGGAAGGAGCACCATTTCCATTGTAAATCTACATTAGCAAGCGTAGCATTTTCCCCAAAAGAAAAACAAAGGGTCAGCGTCAAATGTGCACTAGCAAACTGAGTCTACGAATTAGCGTGTAACACCTCAATCAGAACTGTTTCTTGTAATCCTGCTAACATCAAAACAAACAAACAAAAAAATGAAACCCAACTTTACGGAGTTGCACCCGTGGCAATTTTATCATCTGCTACTCCACCTGGATTGTTTAACAACCTTCATGTGCTTGAAGTTTTCATGCTTTTTATGAAAAAGTTGGCTTTGTGGAAAAAAATGTGTCTTTACCCTTGAATATGTTGCGTGTGTTTGCTGCATATGGCCGGCCCATGTGCATGAACAGGTCATGCCTCCCATGAGCCTCTCTTTCTCACTCACTCAGGAGCCCAATGCGGCTTGTTTGGTCTTGGGTTGCATTCTTTAGTGTGAAATACCTGGGGGACCTGACAGCTAATGACGGAAAAAGTGCACGGGGGGGGATAAACCCTCCAGCTGGGGTCATCACGGGGGGTGGGGGGGGTGTAAACCCTTCAGCTGGGGTCATTATGGTGGGGGGGGTAACCCGCACCTTTGGCAGCGATTACAGCCCTGAGTTTTCTTGGGGATGACGCTACAAGCTTGGCACACCTGTATTTGGGGTATTTCTCCCATTCTTCTCTGCAGATCCTCTCAAGCTCTGTCAGGTTGGATGGGCAGCGTTGCTGGACAGCTCCGTTCATCTTTGCCTCGATTCTGACTAGTCTCCCAGTTCCTGCCGCTGAAAAACATCCCCACAGCATGATGCTGCCACCACCATGGGGATGGTATTGGCCAGGTGATGAGTGGTGCCTGGTTTCCTCCAGATGGCATTTCCTCCTTTGGTATTGTGGCCAAAGAGTTCAATCTTGGTTTCATCAGAGCAGAGAATCTTGATTCTCATGGTCTGAGAGTCCAAGCGGTCATGTGCCTTTTACTGAGGAGTGGCTTCCGTCTGGCCACTCTACCACAAAGGCCTGATTGGTGGAGTGCTGCAGAGATGGTTGTCCTTCTGGAAGGTTCCCCTATCTCCACAGAAGAACTCAGGAGCTCTGTCAGAGTGGCTATCGGGTTCTCACCTCCCTGACCAAGGCCCTTTCCCCCCCTGATTTCTCAGTTTGGCCGGGCGGTCAGCCCTAGGAAGAGTCCTAGTGGCTCCAATCTTCTTCCATTTAAGAATGATGGAGACCACTGTGTTCTTTGGGACCCTCAATGCTGCAGAAATGTTTTGTGCCCTTCCCCAGATCTGTACCTTGATACAATCCTGTCTCTGACCTTCCTGTGTGGAGAGGGGTTCATGGGTGAGCTTCCTGTGTGGACAGGGGTTCATGGGTGAGCTCCCTGTGTGGAGAGGGGTTCATGGGTGAGCTCCCTGTGTGGAGAGGGGTTCATGGGTGCCCGCAGGGGACATCTTTGCCTCAGCTGTGCTTCCATTGTCCTGCAGACCCACCCTGAATGGGAGCTGCTGTGTGCCATTAATGCGAGCTGCCAAGTGAAAGAAAATGTGGAAAGACCTCATAGCCAGGAATGGAAAGTGTGT
Source organism: Anguilla anguilla (assembly GCF_013347855.1). Classification (NCBI taxonomy): domain Eukaryota; kingdom Metazoa; phylum Chordata; class Actinopteri; order Anguilliformes; family Anguillidae; genus Anguilla; species Anguilla anguilla. The sequence continues at coordinate 5,080,526 of NC_049219.1, read as the reverse complement.
GTGTGTGTGTGTGTGCATGCACGTGTTTGCCTGCACATTTGTGTGCCTGTGTGCCTGTGTGTTTGTGTGTTTGTGTATGTGCTTGTACGCATTGCATGTGAGTGTCAATTTGTGGCTGTGTGTGTGTGTGTTGTCAGTCGGTTTGTGTTGAGTCCCGCGCGGGTTGCATGATTTCGCGTGCGTATGAGCGTCTGAACGTTTGTTGTGAGCGTGTGTTTGTGAACTGCGTCTTCTCTCCGCGCGTAAAGAGAACGGAATGGCTGCAGCTGCTTTTTTAGAAAAGGGAAAATAAAGAAAGGTTCTTTCATGGGTTGTGGACCGTGTCAAATTTTCACGGGTTCCATAACAACTTCTGAAAGACCCACAGAGCGGTGCGAGTTAGAGCATGCCGGCCGAGCCTCTGAGTCTCACAGGCTGCCCGCACCATAAAGGCCTGGTAATCGGGCCTTTTGTGCCTGCTAAGCACGAGTGTGTGTGTGTGTGTGTGTGTGTGTGTGTGTGTGCGTGTGTGTGCATGTGAGAGTGCGAGTGCGAGTACGAGTGCGAGTGCGAGTGTGTTTGTGTGCGAGTGTGAGTGTGTGTGTGCGCGAGTGTGTGTGTGTGTGCGTGTGTGTGCGTGTGTGTGCATGTGAGAGTGCGGGTGCGAGTACGAGTGCGAGTGTGTGTGTGTGTGAGTGTGTGTGTGTGTGCATGTGAGAGTGCGAGTGCGAGTGTGTGTGTGTGAGTGTGTGTGTGTGTGTGTGTGTGCGAGTGTGTGTGCATACTGAGCAGTATAAGGCTGTAGCACCTGTTTTCTGACACGTCCTGTCTGACGCCATCTCTTCTTAACCTAAGAGATGGGAGCTAGCGTCATTTTTTGGACGTAGAATCGGGGGGGGGGGGGGGGGGGGGGGCTGCCGTTTCTTTTCCTACCCCCTCTTCTTTTGGAAGTACAGGCACCTTACACCCCCTGCTCCAGCTAGCCATTCAGCAATGGTCCTTTCGCTGGGACCTCGCTGGTTAATATAACTGGTCGGACGCGAGAGGGGAAACCCAAACGGTAGAGGGGGGGGGGGGGGGGATATCGGATTGCCACCCTGCCTCAGCCCTCAGTTCATCCCGATAAATGACTGCGCCCAAGGGCTTAGGCTTTAAGGAACACGCCCTGGGTAACGGTTACAACACGACCTCAGTTCCCAGCGAGATGAAGCTCTGCTCGCCCACCTCACTTCCTCACTGTCAGCACGACTTACTTCCCTGTTGTAAAAGCATGCAGGACTTTGGTGCATGAAAGGTTCTGATCCATGAACACAATCTAGTTGAGCTGCAGTAAAATTATTGTCTCCATGGAGACATTTTGCAAAAAGGGCCCAAAAGAGCAAGAATACATTGGTTTGAAAAAAGACATCAGAGCTTGCATACTTCTCCCAGAGCACCATGCTGCCATAACAAGTCATCTTCCCCCCTTCTTGCTAGTGATGCTGTATCAAAGTTCAATGGCCTATGCAAATTACCATCTTCAATAATATTTAGAAACCCAATAGAAGAGGCATTTCTCTGCTATTGGGTTTCTAAATATTATTTAGAAACCCACTGCCCCCCGAGTGTCAGTTGCACTGTGGATTTGCAGTGACATTTGTTTCAGTGCTTTTTTTCTTCCAAATACCATCAAATTATTGAACTATAGCCTTTTGAGATATGTCAGGTCAGTGCAACTTTGAACTTTAAAAAATAAAATAAAAGTGAACAGAATCTAGGTTTCAAAAGGGGGTCACTATTAGTCTTGCATGAGTTTCAAACTGTCTGTTTACTTAAACATTCTTTGGGTGAGGCACCTTTCCCTAAACCAGGGAATGTTTCACAATTTTGGAGGCCTGTTGAAAGTATTTCATGCAATAAGGACACTGTTGCTTTTTGGAGGCCCACTAGTGACCTCTGCGGGTACAATGTGGCATTACGCTTCCAAGGCCATTTTGTTCTAGGAGGAACAGCATTTCCATCTGAGGACAGGAGCATGACGTTCCAAACAGTTCATTTTGGTTAGCCTAAGGTTTGGCCTAGGTCTCTGTGTTTTTTTCTTCTTATTTCTCAGCCTCAAAATGGGTTCCTTGACTTTCACTGGCACAACTCTGGTCTTCATGCTGACAAACACTAATAACAGACTCCAAAGGCAATCAAAAGGCAAGAATCAAAACTAGACGCTGAATGCTCTCTTATACCGGCACTAAGGAAAACACTGTCACCGGTCGGTATATACAGCAAGAATTTTTTTGGGACAAAGACTTTAAAAAAAAAAAAAATTATATGGCATTGTACTCTATAATTTTAGATTTGTAATCAAACAATTTGCATGTGGTGAAATGGTGCATATTCTCAACTTTCATTTAAGGGCATTTTTACCTTTTGGTTTCAGCATGAGCAGAAAATAGCTTCTGCTAATGGCAGGCCTACTTGTACTTAAACAATGTATTTTTAAAAAACCCTTACAATTACCGTTTACGTTTTCTGATGTGAACACGACTGGAACTCTGAAGAGGAGCTGGTGCTGGAGTTGCACCTGTTTCACCCGGAGATAGAACCAAATCTGATCCGGGATGTTCCCAAAAGACTTGAGCAACAAACCATTCCTATGCCATTGCTATCCCAGTATACCACAGAGAATGACAGAACACAAATACAAGACAAAGTGTGGCATCTCTGGTGTAGCAGGACCTCTTTATTTTGACTTCGGGGACCCTGATCACATTCAGAAACTAGCTATTTATAACATAACTTATGACCTGCCATACAGAAATACACATTTTCAGTTATGCTAATGAAGGTGCATTGTTGTTTCTGAAACAATATTGGCTTTGAAAGATTTTAATTATATAATGATGGGCCTCCACAGAACACTGATTTATTTCTGTTGTGCAAACACATCTGAGACTATTATTATGGGTGTCTTCAATTACACATGTTGTGTTATCTACTGGAGTGTAGTTTTTCCAGGAAGTAAGGAGACCCATCTTACAGACACAGCCCCATATTCGTGAAGCACCCAAGCTTAAGGGCATCCAGTTTCCATGCTAGAAAATACGGCTCGCATGGAACGTGGTAGTTGGTAGCTGGTGATCAGCTAGGGCTAGATTTGTGAAACACGGTAGTTGGTCAAGTACATTCAGAAAGTCCATTACTCATTACCTCAATAACAGTCAAAACAACTACAACTCCATATTTATTTCAAAATGTCCGATTCCTCCTTTGGAGCAATTTCCAAACAACTGAAGGTACCACAAGCATCTAACTCCCAGGGCTAAACGAACTTTTGTCCGAAAGGTTCAACTGAACCCCAAGACAACAACAAAGGAACAGGTAAAGGAGTTGGAGGCTCCTAAAGGTGGTAGTGGTGGCACAGCAATGGGCCTCAGGATCTCATCATGATATCTTTGTGCATTCAAATTGTCATGGATAAAATGCACTTGAGTTCTCTGCCCATAGGATATGCCTGCCCATACCAACACCTCACCATCACCATGGGCCACTCTGTTCACAACGTTGACATCAGCAAACCGCTCACCCACTCGACGCCATACACGCTGCCTGCCATCTGCCCTGTACAGCTGAAACTGTGATTCGTCAGTGAAGAGGACCATTCTCCAGCGTGCCAGCGGCCATTGAAGGTGAGCTCTTGCCCACTCACGTCGATTGTGACGCCGAACTGCAGACAAATCAAGACCCCGGTGAGGACGTCGAGCATGCAGATGAGCTTCCCCGAGGCGATTTCTGACAGTTTGTGCAGAAATTCTACGGTTGTGTAAACCAGCTGTTTCATCAGCTGTCCGTGTGGCTGGCCTCAGACGATCCCGCAGGCGAAGAAGTTGGATGTGGCGGTCCTGGGCTGGCGTGATTACACGTGGTCTGCGGTTGTGAGGCCTGTTGGACGAACTTCCAAAATCCCAGAAACGACGCTGGAGGTGGCTTACGGTGGAGAAATGAACACCCATTACTCTGTCAACAGCTCTACAAGACATTCCTGCAGTCAGCACGCCGATTTCATGATCTCTTATCTCTTGAGGCATCTGTGACATAGTGTTGAACAACAAAACTCAGCATTTTATGGGTGGCCTTTTATTGACCCCATCATAAGGAATACCTGTGTAGTGATCATGGCTTTTAATCAGCATCTTGATATACCACACCTGTGCAGGAGATGGACTATCTTGACAAAGGAGAAATGCTAGCTAACAGTGATATAAACACATTTGTTGGCAATATTTGAGAGAAATAAGATCTTTGTGCACATAGAACAAATCATTGAGGTATTATTTAAACGCATAAAAAATGGCTGCAAAAATAAAAGTGTTGCATTTATATTTTCTTTAGAAATGCAAATTACAAGGTGATTCCGTTATTTTTCCTCAACATTGAGTGATTCCATAATTTTTTCCTCTACTTGATCCGGAAAAAAATGTGCCATTAATTAAAATAATTTAATTTAATTTGTTTGAGGTATGTTTCACGAAGCCAGAATGTTCAGCTATTAAACAAAAATTGTTTTGTGTCATATCTGTGATTGTTTATTTGCTACGAAGTAAAAAAGCTGGGTGAACATCCTCTAAGTGTGGTTATTCCATAATTTTTGTCATAATTTTACAATGGATTCACAGCATTGACTCGAACTCACAGGCCTTAACATTTCGTTAGGTTGAGATGTCAATCAAAAATAATTATCCAATAAAATTATTAGAAAAGCGTATGACGCCCCTCGTCTTTTAAAACGTAGGCGTGCGCGTTTGCGCAGTCGTCGCTTTCTATGACGGGATAGGCCGTGTTTCAATGGGAAGGCGGTCCCGTTTCGTTCTCTGAAGATTTTAGGGCGGGGCAGAGGACCGTGCCATGTATTGTAGGTGGGGTCGACAGTGCTGTGGTGGGGTCGATCAAGGATCGGGGTGAGACGCATTTTTGTACCAGAGGGAACTGGCACAAGTGCTTGGGGAAAAAGTTCAGAAATCAAAGATGATCGCTTACATTTGTGGCGTGAGTACATGTGCTACCTAGTATGCTGACTGTTTTTCAGTTGTCTGACAATGCAATGCGACAGCACGATCGACTGGAAAGTTTAACGAGGACTACGTTGGTTGTACTTTATAAGCGTGTTAGCTCGATGCGTAATTTGGCATATTATGAGAATACACTTCCTTACTTAAAAGCATCATTGGATTGTGGTCAAGGGGAAAGTTTTTTCTTCTTCAGAATATCATTTTCAACTTGTGCAAGAATGATGATACTTTGACTGTAACTCATAAGTGGTTTCGGAATCGGACTAAACTAAAAGATACACTGTAAAACGTTGCTCTGCAAGCGTTGCAACAAACTAACGTTGACATGTAGCCTATATCTAGCTAGCACGGTAGCTCGTTGGCAAGTTGTCAACGTATTCGTTGGAAGTGGGCTGACGTTCAGTTTCATTGGTTTGGACCATGAACGCATTTTCCTTCAGCTACTGTTGTAGGCACTGCGTTTCCTAATTTGGTCGGACAGTCATTTATGTTATTAACAGTTTACCGCACTGCCGTCAGATAGTGATCCGAGAGAGGAAGTGGGGGACGAAAATATTTGCTGCATAATGATCAGAGAAAAAAATACAGTAGCTTCTGTGCACTGAGGGCCATCGTCATCGAGCGTACATGTCTGTGCAAAGAGCACAATGCTAAGTCGCGCGAACGTTAGGCCGAACGTCACCGTTTTGAATGGGAGTAGATGCCCCCCCCCCCCCCCAAACTTGACACAAGTGAGATTTTACTCACAGCTAAACAAACCCTGTTATTGCTGTTTATGTGTTAAGGAAATATTCCGATAAATGCACGCGATAATGGGCTATATAACACTAGCATCGTACAGCACCGCGTTTCCTCAGGCAATTTTACGAAGGAGATTTGACATTTCTTTGGGAAGTTATCTTGCTGTAGTGAATTCAAATTCGGGTGTTTATTATGTTGCGTTTACCACGACTACAAGTGTATGGCGACAAATTGGCTAAATAGCCTACTTTATTAGCCAGGGGTGTCCAGTCTTACCCAGAAAGGGTCCTTGTGGGTGCATGTTTTTGTGTTGGCCCAGCAGTGCGACACCTGATTCAACGAATTAACTGATCACATTCTTCTGGCGAGGCAGTGATGGGTAGAATCAGGTGTCTTAGCGGGGTGTCCAATCTTATTTCTTTTCGGACAAGATTGTATGCTGTTATAAGCAGGTTCTGTCCCACTGCCAGCCGAGTCTAGCCAACGTTGCCGATCTGACACACGCCCACAAAGCGCAGTCCACAGTTCAGGGTGAACTTTGTTCAATAGATTGAACATCGGGGAAAGTGAAAAGAACGTTTTGCGCGTTGAATATCCTACAACCACGTTTTTGGGGGCAAGTTTGCAGCTTTGCTTGTCATGGTTAATCTTTGGCCACACCTGCCCACACAGCCAGGTTACTGAAGTGTCAGGACGGTCACATCGTGCTTGCTCAAGCTGTGTTCACTTGACTGCACATGCTCAAGTCTATCTGAGCCTTTTGGATTAAAAGTTTATTGAAAGTTTAAATACAATGCTGCTACATCAACTCTGTCATCATTGTCTTCATTATTATTAATGTGCTTTTTTGCTTATTTTACAGCTGATTCGAAGCTGGATTGATGGCATTATCAGCCTAATATTTGGCCTTTTCTCAAAGAAACCTGCACTTACGCTTCAGGACCCCAATATAAAGTATGCCTTGCGTCTAATCGACAAAGAGGTACTGGAAGATTCTTCTTTTGTTTTAAATATGTACTCTGTGACATTTACTTAGGGGATCAAATGGGCTTGCTCTATACAAAAAAGTTGTTGTCCATTTACCACCATCAATATTACAAATGGGCAATAAAATTTTTTTTAAAAATCATTCAGTGTAAAAATATGCTGATCGATGATCAACATTTTCCTTTAACCCTGTGACACCAAGATATTAATGTAATTGAAAAAATATTATTTTTTACTCTTGAGGAATATGTTCAAAAATTAACTTTTTTTATGCCACCCACCAACTGAACAGGACAGTGACACAATCATAAGATATTAACTGGAACACGTGAAATTGAGGGCTAATTCAAATTCTGTCATTCCCGTATTTTGAAGGGGAGTGGTGGTAATGGCAAGGGGGAGGCAGCAGAGGGGCGTGCTGGTCACCCTCCCAACCTGACACGATAACGACACAAGCATAACTTCCGCTACAACTCATGGGACATTACCAGACATCAGCTCTCGCATCGTTATAGTGAGCCTATTGTCTGCTAATGCACACACGTGCTACCACTGAGTCACAGTGTTGCGTTTTACATCGTCAAAATGACTTCAAAAGTCATTATCTACACAAATGACTCACATTTGGCATTCTAATAAAAACATTGGTGGTAATTTACTTCCTTAAAGTGGACAATCCAGATGTTATGAGAGACAAGTTTAAGAACGTTGGTTGCTCTTTTCCTTTAATGGGGTCAGGCCCTGGGTCTTGGTCCTGTGACTGCTCTGGGCGTTTCCTGGTCTCTCTCTTAAGCCAGGCGCACCACCAGGCTGCAGATGAGAGTTTCGTCACATGACCTCCCGTTAGGTTTCTGAGGAAGTGAGAGCCGTTAACGGGTATAAATGTGTGCTGTTAGGGGAGCGTAACGGATTTGGGGTGTAAAAAGAAGAAGCTGCGTGGCGAAGATGCCGGTTTCGTTCCGAGGACGAGCTGCAGGAAGTGACGTGTTTTTTTGGGCCCCCGGCAGATCGTCAGCCATGACACCAGGAAGTTCCGATTTGCCCTCCCCTCTCCGGACCACGTCCTGGGGCTGCCCATTGGTGAGTCCGCCCAGTAGCTCCTCCCTCCAAGACAACCACACGGTTTTAAGTACATTTTTACACCACTAAGTCTCTCCACACCTCAGTCTTTAGCCATTTACTATTTCGTCCGCGACCTTTCAAAGCAACCTATGCCCCCCTCTGCTTCAACTGTACCCCATTTACACAGGGGAGGGCATCTCAGATGCAGGATTATCCATCCATCCATCTATTATCTATACCCGCTTATTCCTGCTCAGTCGTGGGGGGGGTGCTGGAGGCTATCCCAGTGTGCATCGGGCGAGAGACAGGAATACACCCTGGACAGGCCGCCAATCTATCACACACGTAGGATCATCCCAGATGTGATTAGTGATTTTAAAAACCATAGGATGGTATTGTTCCCATTCGAAAGCTGTTAAATACTCCGCAATTGGGTACTAAACACTTGGGGCTGGCTTTACGGTCACACCTTAGTTTAGTTCTGGACTAAATTGAGTTAATTTTAATTCCGGGACTAGGCTTAATCTGTGTCTGTGAAAATGGCCCTCAGTTTCTAAGAATTATTTTCAGTTTAGCCAAACCTTCAGATATACGCATAATGCGGTGTTAATGCTTTTTTTAAAGTTTCTATTCGGCACAGTAAATGAGCAAATAAAAGGCTCTTTCGTTTGAATTCTGTGCATCGTTTTGATTGGCCAAACACCCTATTGCCTCGCATAATACGACTGGGAAAACCTGTCCGCAGGCCGTATGCATCTGTCTGTCAGAGAGGCAGTTAAAAAGGATCTTTATTTCGTCAAAAACTTTCGTCTGCCTGAAGCGTTTGACAGAAAAACAGACTGCCAATCAGGATCCGAATATCCCGTCGGTCTTCAATCTCAAAACCCCTCAAAGACGGACGACTCCTCTGCAATGAGGGACCCTGAAGGGGCAGCTGAACTGGCCAGGCTGGTTTAACCACCGCAAATGCCAACTGACAAATGCTGGACTGGTTTGTCAAAGGGAAATGGCGGCAGGCGATTGGCTGGCCAATCCCAGAGTGGCGTTAGTGAGGCGGTTACTTTGTTTCAGCGGCCCCCTTGTCAGCGCTCCACTTATGGCGTTTGAGAAGTTGGCGATCCAGCAACGCAAGTGTGCCTTCTCACCTGAGCGTTCGAGGCTGAAGTGAGACGCTGACTTTGTTTCGTTGAGACTGCGCCCTTTTGTGGCCAACTGCATTCATCCTGAGTTCAGAGGTGGCTTGAAATAGAAACTTCTTGATCTTGAAATTCTCAGTCCTTGAAAAGTCGGTATCATAACTCCCGCATGTTCTTTTGAAAGCAGTGTTCCATCTGAATGGACACCGCTTCCAGGAACATTCCAGAAAGGGTCAGGAACATTCCAGAAAGGATGATATTCTTGCACTGTTGATTTTTATGGAGGTATTTTGCAAGCCCGATGACTTGTGATGCTGGTTCTGTTTATAGGTCAACACATTTACCTGTCCGCCAAGGTAGATGGGAACCTGGTGGTCAGGCCCTACACACCTGTGTCCAGTGACGATGACAAGGGATTTGTAGACCTGGTGGTCAAGGTAAAGAACGCGGCTTGAATGTGGCTCTTGCGAACTTTATTCATTTCGTCTGACCATCACTCAAACTGGTTAATGCTGGTTTCTTTAACTTTTCAGGAAGTCCTTTTTGGGGGAAAAAAGAAATGTTTGAAATATAACTAATGTTTTTTTTTTTTTTTTTTTTGTGGAAGATTTATTACAAAAATGTTAACCCCAAGTTCCCTGAGGGTGGAAAGATGTCCCAGTACTTGGAAGGCTTGCGTATTGGCGATACCATCGATTTCCGCGGACCGAGCGGACTGCTCATCTATGAGGGCAATGGTAAGCTTCAGAGTGGGCAGCACGTTAGCCCAGAACTCAGTACGGGCGGTACCAGAGTGCAGCTGGGTATAGGGGGCTTCTGGGCCCAGAACTCAGTACAGGCGGTATCAGTGCCGTTGGGTATAGGGGGCTTCCGGGCCCAGAACTCAGTACAGGCGGTACCAGAGTGCCGTTGGGTATAGGGGGCTTCTGGGCCCAGAACTCAGTACAGGCGGTACCAGAGTGCAGCTGGGTGTAGGGGGCTTCTGGTGGATCTGCCTTGCCTGTGACTCAGGAGCCCTTGGCAGTCATTCTAAAACTCGGCCGTTCGTTTCTTTTGGAACTTCAGAAGACGTTCAAAAGCGGTCTTCCTGGCCGATGGCCTGACCGTTAACCGGTCCCGACGCTGACCGCTGTGTGCCTAAGACCGCCTTTCTCAACAGGAAAGTTTGCCGTTAAACCGGACAAGAAGTCGGAGCCGGTGATCAAGACCGCGAAACACGTGGGCATGATCGCGGGCGGGACGGGTGAGTCTCCAACCTAAACCTGCCCCCAGGACTGAGCTGGGTTCCTAAACTGGGCGGCGTGAGGGAGGGTTTTGACTCCGGCTGAGCGCACTGCAGCTGACCCTGACTGTGAAGAAAGGGCTGGCACGAGAGAGCACAGAGGCTCGGGAATGTGCCTGATGCAAGCCGCTTGCTGCCCGGGGGCAAGAATCTAGGGTTTGGCTGTGCTTCAAATAGGAGATCAGTCAGCAGCGATGTATGTCATCAGCTCTGATTGGCTGTGCTTTGAGCAGGGATGTGATTGGATGTCTGTGTGTGCAGGGATCACTCCCATGCTGCAGATCATTAAGGCAGTGATGAAGGATCCCAAGGACCAGACAGTGTGCTATTTGCTCTTTGCCAACCAGGTAGGCACACCTTGCGGGTTCTTTCCCCAGGAACTCTCCTCTTAAGTCTAACCCCAGGAACTCTCCTCTTAGATCTAACCCCAGGAACTCGCCTCTTAGATCTAACCCCAGGAACTCGCCTCTTAGATCTAACCCCAGGAACTTGCCTCTTAGGTCACAGATTTCAGTGCTTAATATCCCCGTTCAGCCTTTGTGCTGTTCTCAGGGTCAAACACGACCCTCTTCTGAGTTTAACAGCAGTGAAAATCTGTTTGATCACTTTCCCTGGAGCGACCCCTCCATTGGGAAAACCGTTGCCCATTTTATATTTTTATAAAAGCAGTACACCATCAGGATCTTTTTTTTAAATATTTGCAGTTATGAAATCACCACTTGCCCTTTTTAGCTTCTTCTAGAGCAGAGGGCTGTATCTTCACCAGCCCTAACAGTTACGCCATCTGACACTTTAGTTACACTTCTTCAAGCGAATAAATAACGGCCAAAGGTGGTTTTTTTATAACCCTCCATGAAATGTTTAATTGCGAGTGATCCGGTGCTTGTGTATATGGTAAATGGTAAATGGACTGCATTTATATAGCGCTTTTATCCAAAGCGCTTTACAATTGATGCCTCTCATTCGCCAGAGCAGTTAGAGGTTAGGTGTCTTGCTCAAGGACACTTCGACGTGCCCAGGGCGGGGTTTGAACCGGCAACCCTCCGACTGCCAGACAATCGGTCTTACCTCCTGAGCTATATCGCCCCAGCTAGGTCATTTAGCCAGGGTAATGGGCGGTAACAAGCACCTGCGCACACACACCAGCCCTACAGGTGTTGCCCACCTCCTAGAGTGCTGATTTTTCCGACGTCGGTGTAAAAAATCTGTTCGGTGCTGTGGGCTTGTTATGATTGGACATTTATGGAAAAATTGGTCCACGAAATATGAAATATATCTTAAATGAGAGCAATTTGAAAACCGCTGACAGTTTGTGTCGCAAATTCGTGGCTGCCAAATTATGCTATTGTGTGCCGTTGTTGGCAGTTTTATGCAGTAAAACTTTATTCACGCCGAGTCATTTATTAGAATTTTGATGTTCAGGTTAAGCAATAAAAATTAATCTGACAATGTGAATTTGTATTTGCTTTCTTTAATTAGTGCTTTTGTATTTAAAGGGGGGGGGGGCAAACTACGATTTATTTTTATTATTTATATTCAGAATAAAGGAAGTGATATTATGTATCTACAGCATGTACAGTTGATTTTTTAGAAAGGCAAAGAGTTGCAATAATATTACAAAATGAAAAATTCAGATTGGAAACCCCCCCCCCCCCCCCTCCATTTTCATCTGCAGACTGATAAGGACATTCTTCTCCGTCCTGAGCTGGAGGAGATTTTGGCCAATCACCCGTCCCGCTTCAAGCTGTGGTTTACCGTGGACCGGGCGCCTGCAGGTAAGGCTCCTCCCATGTGACCCTCAGTTAGCCTAGACCCTACAGCTGCCTGCAGGGGGCAGTACAGAACCCCCCTCCTGCAGTACAGAGTCCCTCTCCTGCAGTAGGGGGCAGTACAGAGTCCCTCTCCTGCAGTAGGGGGCAGTACAGAGTCCCTCTCCTGCAGGGGGAAGGGTGGGGGGGGAGTACAGATTAACTTGCATTTAGCACTTTTGTGGTGTTTGGAAAGATTAGCAAGATATAAAACTGACAAGCAATGGTGAATGGAGAAAATTACTTGATTTTGTATTTCCTGTAAAATAAAATTTTCTAAAATATGGTAAAAACATTTTAATAATAATATTTTCAGATATGACATTTCTCCAGTTATAGAGACTGAATAAAAACGTGTGGCTTGGCAGAACTGACACTTGCTCATTTAACTCTGAATGCAATGCTGTTATCACGCTCTATAATATATATAGCACATGCTCTTCTGCAGAGCATGTGCTATATATATGTGTAATGTAATGTAAAAGGATGGGGTGACGGTGATACTTTAGAATACAGCATTCTTTCTTTCCTTTTTGGTTATTCTGAGAAGAAAGAGCATGGCAGATTAAATATTCACGTAGGTTTATATGAAAAGCCAGCCGCGATTGGTTAATACTCATCCAATCATATGCAACCAGGGCCAGTGAATTTTGAATTAACTTTATTTAAGAATGCCGCTGTCTGAGGACACTGCTCGTGCATTGTTCAGAAGGTTCCTTATGATTTAATAAAAACTTTTTTTAAAATTTTTTTTAAAAATCTCTGTCCCAGATTGGCCGTACAGCCAAGGATTCATCAGCGAGGACATGGTGCGGGACCACCTCCCGCCCCCGGGGGACCACGCCCTCGTCCTCATGTGCGGCCCGCCTCCCATGATCCAGTTCGCCTGCAACCCCAACCTGGATAAAGTGGGCCACGCCCCCGACAGGAGGTTCATCTTCTAACCCCGCCCCCTCCTCGGCAAGCTTTTGTTGTGTCTGGGTGCAGAAGTTTGTATATTCCTTATTAAACAGCGCTTGGCTTTGATTGGCCCCAATCTGTTACACGGACCATCTAGGGCCAATCGGTGAAGTGGAAAATCCATTACCAGTCTTTGATACTGGAGTCAAGGACTTGGTTGCAATAATTTTTTTTGTTGTTGATCTAATTAGAAATGTCTAACACAGAGTGGCCTTTGTGATCGTCTTAAAGCTTGAGTTTTGAAATCGTATGATTTTGATCCTCGTGGACCGTCTGTCTTTTCAGTTGATTTTGTTGATCTGTTGTGGATTGTCTGTGTGAAGCGCATGATGAGCAGCAGTGGTATTTGAGCAGCAGTGGCGATGCCGGCGGCTGATCGGCTGATCAGCGCGGACTGTGGATCGGGATCAGCATGCGTGCGTGCCGGCCAGCTGTAAAAGGGGCGGAGCACTGCGCAACCTCGCGTATCCCCATTGGCCGTCTCTGTACTGCACGGAGGACGTTCTTTCTGGCCCGCTTGCTGTAGGCACCGATTAGATCTCAGACCACTTGCTGACGTAACTCCTTTAGAACTGAAGAGAACCTGCAGAAGAACCGTGCTGAGACCATCTCCTGAGGTGGTCGGAGTTTGGGGCCTTTCTGAGGGGCCTGAGTTTGGGGCCTTTCAGAGGGGTCTGAGGTTGGGGCCTTTCAGAGGGGTCTGAGTTTGGGTCCTTTCTGAGGGGGTCTGAGTTTGTTTGGCGTGTTCACATATACACAAGTTTGGGAGCCTCGTCACTGAGACGCAAATTAATTCTGAAAATGAAAAGTTCACATTCAAAGAAAGCGGCGGTAAGCTTAACCCTGGTTCTCTCAAAATAAGTTTTCGTCAAAATGACAGAGTTACCTTTAACTATTTTTCGTGGATCAATAAACTGACCAAGATAAACCAGCACACTAAATCTTTAGGACCAAGTTTGGGAAATCCAATCATGAAGATAACTGACCGCAATCCAGCTGCTCCACACTCATCCTAGCCCCAACTATTTTTTTTCTGAATGATAACTACTCTGATCCAGAATCCGTGTATGGACAGGGCCTAACCACATGAAGACCGAGATCCGAGTCACTTAATTGAATGATTATGCTGGCACGTCCTACACTGATACACCAGACTCGAGCTTGAGTCCCGTTTTAAGGATTCTCTATAACCAAATGTATACCGCTTCATATTTCAACATACAGTATCTGACTATCCACAATGCAGCTTTACTTTATGCATGGATTCACTAGACTAAGCCGCTTTTGACACACAAGTTAGGCACAAGCATGAACGTCAGTCAACATTAAAACATGAATTTAATGTCACCCAACCTGTACTGCAACACAGCCATGCAGATGGTTAGTTACTGTATAACTTACTTTCTTAGTTGTACATTTAGTGGTTACTATGGAGCTACCATAATTATATGTATGTGTGTGTGTGTGTGTGTGTGTATATATATATATATATATATATATATATATATAATTTGGCTGTGGTGATGCTAGAGGTTTCAGCTTGGTGACCTTCTATTCCGATTGGTCAGCTGCTTATGACCAGGCGCTCATCTGCACAGGAAAATTTTGTCGGGGCTGTTCACCACATTACTGATTCGAGAGGCTCGTTTTCTCTCTCATCTAATTTGCATCACGCTTTAATGAAGATGTTTGGGGTTTTTTTTCTTTAAAAATTTTTTTTTTTTTTAGAACAGTGTGGGGAGGCTGCAGTTGTTGTATTGATGATTTTTTTTTTTTCTATTCTCCTGATATAATTCATTAATGTGAGCAAGTGATAAAACCTGGTCACAAAGCAACCACTGATCCAAGTCTAGAACTGCTGTAGGTGGCAACGCGTGTTATACTTAAGTGCACATTGAGCAGGCAGGGGGGGGGGGGAGTGCCATTATAATTTACGTGCTTACGCTATATTTAAGTGCACATTGAGCATGCAGAGGGGAGTGCCCTTATCCTTTGTCACAGCTGACAAACGCGGTGCTGCAAAACTAGAAAAGCATCGTTTCTCGGCGTCAGGTTCAATATGGCGGCCCGCCAAGGCGTTGGTCAGTTGTGCCGAAACGTCAGGCAACCCTGAGGCCCGGAGGATTTAGTCTTGAGTCGGAAGGAAGAGACGAGATTTAGCTGCGCGGACAAGCAGCGCGTCGACTCTTAAAATAAGAAAGTGGCGCAAGTCGCTCCGGAGAGTGAGTGTCTGGCTAAATGGCGGTAACGCAACGCGACAGTTGGAGAGTTCGAGGGTGAAAATGAGTGCTAATTAGCGCCAGTCTTGAGTCTGGATACGAGCGGCTGTCGGAACCGGAGTTCAAAAGAAGCGCGAGGAGCGGCTAACAGGATATGTGGGGTTTTAGCGGTGCGTTTTTCTCCATTACAGTATCGGGGGCTCAAGAGCAAGCATAAGCAGACACAGAAAAGACTAAAGCAGCCGCATGTTTTCATTGGGGATCTCTGATCCAAATACACTGTGCCTTCTTATCCTGATTTGGGCTGCTCTCACGTCCTCCCCATTCCTTAAGTCTTTGAAGCAGCTTGGGCAGGGCTCATCCCCACGGCAACCGATCCACATCAGCCGGTTGAACGCCTTTACCTGCGCCCGTGGAGACGCGCCAGCCGCTGTTGCCTCGGCGACGAAATTTCACCGTGTAGGAGGACTGATTTTTTTTTTGCGAGCGCAGTAATCGGGAGACGCGGGAACGGCCGTGTGATTCGGGCGACCCGACGTGACCGCTTTAAGTACCAATCACGCGCCGCGCAGCTGGGAGGAGGCGGGTTCGACCCGCGCAACTTCTCAGCTGGAGACTCGCGCGTTCGCCGTTTGCTCCGATTGGCCGGACGTGTGATTTGGAGCAAAAGGCAGGCTTGGTCAGCCAATGCATGCGCTGCGTGCGTGTTTGTAATGGCAGAAGTGAAACGCTGGGCTGACTTTAAACATTAGATTCTGGCCTTGATGCTCAATACAGTAGCGTTCCATACATGGTAGTAAAGTTTTCAGCTGCACCCAGGCATTTTGTTTAAAAAAGTTTTTTTTTTTTTTTTTTTTTTTGAGACGGGCAAAATGTGCTTCTGGAATGCAATTGATGCAAGCCTACATTCCTGAGGGGGAAATCAGTCCCTTACATCCAGTGGAAATCTTGGAAAATTCAGAAAGTTCTACCAAAGCATTAAATTCCTTTAACTGCAGCTGGACACTGATGCCAGTCCCTTTTGCTCATCAGTAAGCGATGCTAATTGTACCACTAATTTGAATTGACCACAGTACTGATGTTCCCCATTCGTAAACGTTTGCAATGTCTGCATTTGATTGAAGTTACAGCTTGTATTCTCAAAAAAAAGTTTGATTACTGAAATGTTCATCCATCTGTGGTTTGATAAAGCATAAGGATTCTAAATAAACGCAAATGTAATAAAAAGTACGATGCTTTGTAAATTTATTTTCTGTAAAACACGGTTTGTATTTCACATTTCAGAATGTTTTACCTGAGATCATTTCAATATGGCTCATGTTTGCAATTTCAGTTAATAACATTTTCAGTGCTGTTGGTATCAACTTATGGGTTATAAAAAATAGTAAAAAAAAAAATTAATTTGGCTAACGATTTGCCTGTCCTATTTTGGCCAGTTGGTAATTCAAGGCAATTTTAAGGTTTAAAATACATTTCCACCATCTGTACAATGACTTACACTGGATATGTACACTGGTGTGTTAGTGTAGATCTGGTAAATATATTGAAACCGAAGTGTGAGAATGCTGAGGGTGTGCACTTGTGAATTGTTACAAATCTGAAATTGTGGAGTACAGAGCCAAAACAAGAAGAAAATATTTCTCAAACATCATGCAGCTCAGTGTGTGTGTGTGAGTGTGTGGACACTCCTAATCAGTGGAGTTGACTACTTCAGCCACACCCATTGTAAACAGGTGCATGAAATCAAGCATACAGCCACGCAATCTCCATGGAGACACATTGGCAGTAGAAGGGGTTGCGCTGAAGAGCACGGTGACTTTCAACATGGCACTGTATTAATGGTAAATGGTAAATGGACTGCATTTATATAGCGCTTTTATCCAAAGCGCTTTACAATTGATGCCTCTCATTCGCCAGAGCAGTTAGGGGTTAGGGGTTAGGTGTCTTGCTCAAGGACACTTCGACATGCCCAGGGCGGGGTTTGAACCGGCAACCCGCCGACTGCCAGACAATCGGTCTTACCTCCTGAGCTATGTCGCCCCTAGGATGTCATTAGGATGTATTAGGATGTCACCTTTCCATTAAGTCAGTTTGTCAAATTTCTGCTCTGCTAGAGCTGCCCCAGTCAACAGTAAGCGCTGTTATTGTAAAGTGTAAACGTCTAGGAGCAACAACAGCTCAGCTGAGAAGCGGTAGGCCGCACAAGCTCACAGAACGAGACCGCCGAGTGCTGAAGCGCGTAGCGTGTAAAAATTCTCGTCCTCGGGCTGCAACGCTCGCTACAGAGTCCCAGGACCGCCTCTTCGAAGCTACGTCAGCACGAGAGCTCTTCGTCGGGACCTTCGTGAAATGGGTTTCCATGGCCGCGCGGCCACACACAACACAAGCCTGTGAAGATCGCCAGGCGCAATGCCAAGCGTCGGCTGGAGCGGTGTAAAGCACGCCGCCGTCGGGACTCTGGAGCGGTGGGAAAACGCGTTCTCTGGAGCGACGAGTCGCGCTTCGCTATCTGGCGGCCTGACGGACGAAAACGGGTTTGGCGGAACGCACGGTGCCAACGCCGGCGCCCGACCTCGCTAATTGCTCCTGTGGCTGAACGGGAGCCAACCCCTGCAGCCATGTTACGTAATCTAGTGGGACGGAGTGTAGCACAGTGGGTAAGGAACTGGGCTTGTAACCGAAAGGTCGCAGGTTCGATTCCCGGGTAAGGACACTGCCGTTGTACCCTTGAGCAAGGTACTTAACCGGAATTGCTTCAGTATATATCCAGCTGTATAAATGGATACAATGTAAAATGCTATGTAAAAGTTGTGTAAGTCGCTCTGGATAAGAGCGTCTGCTAAATGCTTGTAATGTAATGTAATGTAATGTAATTAATGCCCATGGTTGGGTGGTTCTCAAATCGCGTAAGCTGGCTTTGTCCACGACGTGTGAAAATTTCGAAAAAGCACGAGCACGTCGAACATCTTGAGCGATTTGGTTTGCCTGGAACACGCCAAGGAATAGACTCCAGCGAAGCTGCTGGAACCCCATTGTATCTGTTCAGCAGTCCTAGATAAGAAATGTTCAACTTTCCCGTGGAATTTATTGTTAGTAACAGTTCAAATAGCTACAAGTGACTGCTTTTGGGAGTATCCCTTCGACAAATCCTGTAGCCTTCATAATTCTTTGGCACAACTGATGTTTTAGTAGAAAAAGGAACCCAGATGTCTCAATGCTTAATACACTGCAATTAAATGCCTTGCATTGCATCGAATATATTTCTTGTTTTTATTTTTCTTTACAACAAGACATCAAGTGTGCCGCTCTCTTAACTGCCATAACGACAAAAACGAAGGGCGTGAGAAGTGAAGTATGCGGTCACCATAGTGACCAGAACTTTGACAAAAACATTCATCAATTAGTGGTGGCAGCCCTTCCAAAAGCTGGAATCAATGGCATAGATTAATTTAACTTGTCATATTATGGATGGATTCCTTTACCATGATTATACCCAATGTGACATGCCACAGCCAATCAGAGGCGAACATGTGACGTCAAAAATGAAATTAACTGGTTCATAATCACAGCATTCTCTTGCAATATTCAAATACACACAACTGAGTTGAAATTTTATTGACACTTTTAAAATGCAGAAGTTACACAATACATAATTGCTTTACAGGTATGGGATAACAAGGACTGCATAGAAGTATTAATTTGTGCATCTCTCTTACTTCTTTCCTTTTTCACTTTAAAACATACAAAATCCCAATAAAATCTGCTGTATGCTAGCCTGTTACAGATATGTATAATAATAATAATAATAATAATAGTAATAATAATAATAATAATAATAATAATGATGTCTTTAGCAGGTCTCTACACAATGATCATTGCAAAAAATGACAACTGGTTTAAATAACATGCAAGGACACTGAAGTAGCTGAATTAAATACATGTGAGTTAATGACTTGGGTGAACAAAAACATGCACAGATGAACGCTAGGAGTGGAGGAGAGCCTAACAAGGATCTGGAGTGGGGGGCTTTAGCCACTTCAGAAATCAGGAAGAAAGATCACCTGGAGCCCTTTTCCAGGTGGCTATTTCTGCGGGAAGGCAAGGAGTGCGTTGGCACCGTGGTCTGGCCGTGGAGGGGGGCAGGGGGGGCGGGGTTCGAGTCCACTCATCGAATCTCAGAAACAGGTCAATATATAAAATGCGCGTTTCCTTTGGCAAATAAGATGGGGCTGTGGGACAGGGAATGGCTGTGCTGGCTTCCAAGCAAAGCCGCCAACCGCTTTCCCTCCCACGTTACCGCCACCGGCGTGGGCTACAACGAGATACGATCGGGTCCCGTTTAAAAAAAAACAGATTGGCCATCGACGACCACCCCACGTTCCCCAAAAACAGCTCCGATCGGGCTTTGAGAATGTACACCATGTAAGCGTGGTGCCCCACGTCCTGTTGTTGTCCTAAATTAAACAAAAAATAGGCACAAAGGCACATACTGTAGACAAATCCAATATATCCAGTAACCAGCTGGTTGGCAAACTTGGATCTCTCCAACACGGTATCCTTTCAGCAATTGCATATCAATGTGAACAGGTTTCAGGCAAGTTCAGCTGTTTACACAGTGTAAACAGTGAGTGGAACACTCAACTGGAGTGGAGCCAGAATGCACGGAAAAGCTTCACGTCCTCTTAAAGGCCAGAATACATCGTGTTGTCACCACTGACAAGGCCAACGGCTTTTTTCCATGTAGTGTGTGGTGAAAACAAACTGAAATGCAAAAAAAAAAAAAAACAACCGAGATACGAAGGATCTTTTTTTTAAACCGTTAAAAATGCAAGGTAACCCCTTCAACTTGAACCGTTCACCATAAAGCCTACGTAACTGACCTATCATGATGTGGACCTGTCACTGGCAGCCACGACAGCGTATTACAGCTCACGAAAAGGGGCAATATCACCGTCCGAATGCGCGCGGTGAATTTTTCAAAGCAGGTTTCAAAAATGACCTTGACAATGTGATTGTGGCGTACATTGTGTCAGTGTAATGGCACCAGTCGCACGCTGTAATACACGATCGTGACCAGCGTAAGCTAGCATGTTCACAGGCGAGATTGGCTTTGTGATTGGCGGCTGAAGTGAGCCGATACCAAAGATGGCGCTCGGGGGGGGCGTGCGGCCCTGGCCCTGGCTCTGGCAACGGTGAAGGCGAAGGCGAAGGTGGTGGGCGGGGCCGGCGCCGTGGCGATGGCCCGAGAACCTCAGACGTTGGAGTCGTCGTCCATGGCGCCGGAGCCGGGCGAGCCGGCGGACGCCTCTCTGAAAAACTCGTCCTCCTTCAGCATGCTCTGGGAACCGAGAGATCAGAGCGTTTCCGTTTCAACTCGGTCAAGTCCGGAAACGAAGGACCGTAAAAACTCAGGTCATCACTCACACACACGGTCACAACGAGGACGAATGAGGATTTCCGAATTGATTCATAGTAAATGGACTGCATTTATATAGCACTTTTATCCAAAGCGCTTTACAATTGATGCCTCTCATTCGCCAGAGCAGTTAGGGGTTAAGGGTTAGGTGTCTTGCTCAAGGACACTTCCACATGCCCAGGGCGGGGTTTGAACCGGCAACCCTCCGACTGCCAGACAATCGGTCTTACCTCCTGAGCTATGTCGCCCCATTCATGAAACTCAAGTTATGTGTAACGCTTTGTGATTGCGTGTTCAGACAGTGGTTGGAGAGGCCGTTTTTTCCAGTCACAAAACTGGAAGCGGGTGGGGTAACACACCCTCAGCGAACTGATCGATTTGGACCAATCGCTGGGATTTGCTTAGGAGATCAAACACGTTTGATTGGCTCAAGCAGGCGAATTGCTGACTACAGCTCCACCACACGGCAGGTCTCAGGAATTTGCACGGTGGCTTCTGACCTGGGGCCCATCAGTCAGACTCGATGTTGGCAGTTTGGATAGGGGTGGGGGATGTGGGGGTGGGAGTCAGGGGGGTGGGGGTTAGGGGGGTGGGGGGGGGGCGTGAAACCTACCGTCAGGTTGTTGATTCCCTCGGAGAAGGCGCCAATTTGCCTCACAGTCCCTTCAGAATCCTCCATCTGCAGGAGGAGAAACACATTCAAATATCACAAAAACAACCAGAGGCCGGCAGACCAGGTGGTGAAAAACACTAAAATATCACAAAAATAACCAGAGACAGGCAGAGGGTGTGTGGTGAACATTCAGATCAGCTCAAATAGGTGCTAAACCTGCCTTCCTAATATCAACAGACAATAGGATTAGTATGAGGCCAGTACAGGTGAATAAGGGGATGAGTATGAGGCTGGTACAGGTTAATGATAAGGGGATGAGTATGAGGCTGGTACAGGTTAATGATAAGGGGATGAGTATGAGGCTGGTACAGGTTAATGGTAAGGGGATGAGTATGAGGTTGATACTGGGGAATGATAAGGGGATGAGTATGAGGTTGATACAGGGGAATGATAAGGGGATGACTATGCAGCTGGTACAGGTGAATAAGGGGATGAGTATGAGGCTGGTATAGCTGAATGATAAGGGGATGAGTATGAGGCTGGTACAGGTTAATGATACGGGGATGAGTATGAGGCTGGTACAGGGTAATGATAAGGGGATGAGTATGAGGCTGGTACAGGGGAATAAGAGCATCAGTATGAGGCGGGTACAGGTTAATGATAAGGGGATGAGTATGAGGCTGGTACAGGTTAATGATACGGGGATGAGTATGAGGCTGGTACAGGGTAATGATAAGGGGATGAGTATGAGGCTGGTACAGGGGAATAAGAGCATCAGTATGAGGCGGGTACAGGTTAATGATAAGGGGATGAGTATGAGGCGGGTACAGGTTAATGATAAGGGGATGAGTATGAGGCTGGTACAGGGGAATAAGAGCATCAGTATGAGGCTGGTACAGGTTAATGATAAGGGGATGAGTATGAGGCTGGTACAGGTTAATGATAAGGGGATGAGTATGAGGCTGGTACAGGTTAATGATAAGGGAATGAGTATGAGGCTGGTACAGGTTAATGATAAGGGGATGAGTATGAGGCCGATACAGGTTAATGATAAGGGGATGAGTATGAGGCCGATACAGGTTAATGATAAGGGGATGAGTATGAGGCCGGTACAGGGGAATAAGAGCATCAGTATGAGGCTGGTACAGGTTAATGATAAGGGGATGAGTATGAGGCTGGTACAGGTTAATGATAAGGGGATGAGTATGAGGCTGGTACAGGTTAATGATAAGGGGATGAGTATGAGGCCGGTACAGGTTAATGATAAGGGGATGAGTATGAGGCCGGTACAGGTTAATGATAAGGGGATGAGTATGAGGCCGGTACAGGTTAATGATAAGGGGATGAGTATGAGGCCGGTACAGGTTAACGATAAGGGGATGAGTATGAGGCCGGTACAGGTTAACGATAAGGGGATGAGTATGAGGCCGGTACAGGGTAATGATAAGGGGATGAGTATGAGGCGGGTACAGGTTAATGATAAGGGGATGAGTATGAGGCCGGTACAGGGGAATGATAAGGGGATGAGTATGAGGCCGGTACAGGGGAATGATAAGGGGATGAGTAGGAGGCCGGTACAGGGGAATGATAAGGGGATGAGTATGAGGCCGGTACAGGTGAATAAGTGGATGAATACGTGGCTGGCAAGGCTCCCAGGGGCCCTTACCTCCTCGAGCCGGTCCAGGTCGTCGTCATACAGGTCCACGCCCCTGTGGCCACTCTGGAAGCTCTTGCCCTTGGGCATCTCCACGTCCATGGGGCACACGTACTCTTCGCTGTCCTCCTGTTTCCTCTTGCGCAGGCTGCCAAAACTGCCGAACGACAGTTTCCTTGGCTGGAAAACACACACACAAACACACATACACACACACACACACACACACACACGCACAGACACACACACACACACACACACACACACACACACACACACGCAGACACACGCACACACACACACACACACACACACAAAACATATTTCAGCGGCGCGACAGCGACGTGAAGAGGACTCGGTCCCCCCTGCCGGGTTAACCGGGGGGGGGGGGCCTGCCCGTAGGGGGCGCCGCTCTCTCTCTCTCTCTCCCCCACCCACCTTGACCCGGGCGGTGGCGGTGAGCGGGGCGTAGTCGGGGCCCTCCAGCTGCTCCTGCTTCAGCCGCTGCGCCTCGTCGCCCACCAGCAGGTGGAAGTGCGTGGCCAGGTGGCGCCGCAGCAGCGTCTTGCTCGACGGGATGTTCAGCAGCACCGCCATCGTCTCCACGTTGAACCGCGGCTCCAGCACCTGCCGGGGGGCGGGCGAGGGCCGTTAAAAAGAGAAAAAGCCGACCCCCGTCTCTCTCCCCCCCCGTCGCCACGGTGAACCCGACCTTGCTGCTATAACCATCAACAAGATCACGCTGCTGAAAAGCCAAATTAAATGGACTGCATTTATATAGCGCTTTTATCCTAAGCGCTTTACAATTGATGCCTCTCATTCACCAGAGCAGTTAGGGGTTAGGTGTCTTGCTCAAGGACACTTCGACACACCCAGGGCGGGGTTTGAACCGGCAACCCTCCGACTGCCAGACAATCGGTCTTACCTCCTGAGCTATGTCGCCCTCGTATTTAAAATCATTGTGATAAAAAAGCTCATCTAGAACTCCGTTAAAAAGCCAAATTAAAATCATTCTGATAAAAAAAGCTCATCTAGAACTCTGTTAAAAAGCTAAATTAAAAACATTGTGATAAAAAAGCTCATCTAGAACTCTGTTAAAAAGCTAAATTAAAAACATTGTGATAAAAATGCTCATCTGGAACTCTGTTAAAATTCTAAATTAAAAACATTGTGATAAAAAAGCTCATCTAGAACTCTGTTAAAAAGCTAAATAAAAAACATTGTGATAAAAAAGCTCATCTAGAACTCTGTTGAAAAGCCAAATTAAAATCATTCTGATAAAAAAGCTCATCTAGAACTCTGTTAAAAAGCTAAATTAAAAACATTGTGATAAAAAAACTCATCTAGAACTCTGTTAAAAAGCTAACTTAAAATCATTCTGATAAAAAAGCTCATCTAGAACTCTGTTAAAAAGCCAAATTAAAATCATTCTGATAAAAAAAGCTCATCTAGAACTCCGTTAAAAAGCCAAATTAAAATCATTCTGATAAAAAAAGCTCATCTAGAGCTCTGTTAAAAAGCTAAATTAAAAACATTCTGATAAAAAAAGCTCATCTAGAACTCTGTTGAAAAGCCAAATTAAAATCATTCTGATAAAAAAGCTCATCTAGAACTCTGTTGAAAAGCTAAATTAAAAACATTGTGATAAAAAAAGCTCATCTAGAACTCTGTTAAAAAGCTAAATTAAAATCATTCTGATAAAAAAGCTCATCTAGAACTCTGTTAAAAAGCTAAATTAAAATCATTCTGATAAAAAAGCTCATCTAGAACTCTGTTGAAAAGCTAAATTAAAAACATTGTGATAAAAAAAGCTCATCTAGAACTCTGTTAAAAAGCTAAATTAAAAACATTCTGATAAAAAAGCTGATCTAGAACTCTTTGTTGAAAAGCCCAATTAAAATAATTAATCAGCTCTCTCCTGTGGAACGCAGGTTTGAAATGAGCAAGTCTCTCCTGTGGAGAGATGAGCAGGTTTCTCCAGTGGAGAGAGGGTGCAGGTCTTTCCTGTGGAGAGAGGAGGTCTCTCCAGTGGAAAGATGAGCAGTTTCTCCTGTGGAGAGATGAGCAGGTCTCTCCTGTGGAGAGAGGAGCAGGTCTCTCCTGTGGAAGGAGGTCTCTCTCACCATCAGGCCGCCGTGCACGCCGCTGCCCCTCAGGTTGGGCGCGTACTCCGCCAGGTCCACGGACCGCAGCCACTCCATCACTCTGTGATTGGTCCACTGAGAGATCTCCGCCGGGGTCACATGGTTCTGCGGAGAAAGAAGAAGGGAGCTTCATTTCCTGCTTTTATCGATTATGTCCGCGGATCGCACATTTCAACTTTACATGTATGCATTTGAATATTTCTTTATATTTATGCATTCCCCCCCTCACATTTTTCTCCCAATTTGGAATGCCCAACCGTGCTCACATCCCTCCTCTCAGCGCAGCCTCCTTCCTTGATTCGGGAGAGCGCACACAAAAGCACACGCTATCCTTAAGTGATAGCGGAGGCCGCGACGAGGCACAGACAGCACCAATCGATCGTCAAACGTTGCCCGGTGAGAGCGGGCTCATCCTGCGGGTCTTCTGAAGCTCAGCAGGCCCTAGGCTAACCCCGCCCCCGGCCCCCCCCCCCCCCCCCACGACACCAGGATTGGCTCCCCGACTCTGACCTCATCGGAGGGGCGGCGGCGCAGGCAGTTGGGCTCGTAGTTGTTGAGGCGCAGGACCTGGATGGCTCTCTTGATGCTCAGGTGGTGCAGAACGCTGCCCACTTTCAGGGACAGCAGGTCATCCTGAGGACAGCGAGACAAGAATTAAAAAGGCAAACTCACTGACGACTTAGAGAGGGGAAACTCACTGACATGACTTAGAGAGGGAAACTCACTGACACGACTTAGAGAGGGGAAACTCACTGACACGACTTAGAGAGGGGAAACTCACTGACATGACTTAGAGAGGGGAAACTCACTGACACGACTTAGAGAGGGGAAACTCACTGACACGACTTAGAGAGGGAAATTCACTGACATGACTTAGAGAGGGGAAATTCACTGACAGGACTTAGAGAGGGGAAATTCACTGACAGGACTTAGAGAGGGGAAAATCACTGACATGACTTAGAGAGGGGAAAATCACTGACATGACTTAGAGGGGAAACTCACTGACACGACTTAGAGGGGGGAAATTCACTGACATGACTACTAATCCCGCTGCAATGTTACTAATCCCCGCGCAACGTTACTAATCCCGCTGCAGAGGGGCAACTCACCACAGTCATGTAGTGCAGCATGCGCCCGTCCACCCGCCCCTCATCAAACTGGGTCTTATACTGCGGCAAACCGATGTCATCCAGCCATCCTGACAGAGAGAGAGAGAGAGAGAGAAACACGGCAGTATATTAATGTTACTGTTTATGGCATACATGTGCATAATGAGTGTATATTAGTTTACAGGTTGTATAGTTTTTCATTTTGTTATTATTTTTAGTTAATCTATTTTTGTTATTACTGTTCTTTGTAACTCTTGCTTTGGTGACACGCCATGCCATGCCATGCCATGCCAATAAAGCACCTTGAAATTGAAACTGAAACTTACTGGTCACCCAGGTGTCAGGTGTAGTGCAGGACATGCTAGCTGGCTCACACTTAATGGTCACCCAGGCGTAGTGCAGGACAGGCTAGCTGGCGCACACTTACTGGTCACCCAGGTGTAGTGTAGGACAGGCTAGCTGGCGCACACTTACTGGTCACTCAGGTGTAGACAGGCCAGCTGGCGCACACTTACTGGTCACCCAGGCGTAGAACAGGACAGGCTAGCTGGCTCACACTTACTGGTCACCCAGGTGTAGTGTAAGACAGGCTAGCTGGCGCGCACTTACTGGTCACCCAGGTGTAGTGCAGGACAGGCTAGCTGGCGCACACTTACTGGTCACCCAGGTGTAGTGTAGGACAGGCTAGCTGGCGCACACTTACTGGTCACCCAGGTGTAGTGCAGGACAGGCTAGCTGGCGCACACTTACTGGTCACCCAGGTGTAGTGCAGGACAGGCTAGCTGGCGCACACTTACTGGTCACCCAGGTGTAGTGAAGGACAGGCTAGCTGGCGCACACTTACTGGTCACCCAGGTGTAGTGCAGGACAGGCTAGCTGGCGCACACTTACTGGTCACCCAGGTGTAGTGTAGGACAGGCTAGCTGGCGCACACTTACTGGTCACCCAGGTGTAGTGCAGGACAGGCTAGCTGGCGCACACTTACTGGTCACCCAGGTGTAGTGCAGGACAGGCTAGCTGGCGCACACTTACTGGTCACCCAGGTGTAGTGCAGGACAGGCTAGCTGGCGCACACTTACTGGTCACCCAGGTGTAGTACAGGACAGGCTAGCTGGCGCACACTTACTGGTCACCCAGGTGTAGACAGGCTAGCTGGCGCACACTTACTGGTCACCCAGGTGTAGACAGGCTAGCTGGCGCACACTTACTGGTCACCCAGGTGTAGTCGAGTTTTCCTTTGTTGTCGTCCTCTTCAGAGCCGAGCGCCTGCAAAGCGAGCTGAAGCTTCTTCCTGTGCAGGGGGTGTTTAATACCCAGCTCCTGCAGGTACACACACACACACACACATTAATACCCAGCTCCTGCAGGTACATACACACACACACACACACACACATTAATACCCAGCTCCTGCAGGTACACACACACACACACACACATTAATACCCAGCTCCTGCAGGTACACACACACACACACACACACACACACACACACATTAATACCCAGCTCCTGCAGGTACACACACACACACACACACACACACACACACACATTAATACCCAGCTCCTGCAGGTACACACACACACACATTAATACCCAGCTCCTGCAGGCACACACACATTAATACCCAGCTCCTGCACACACACACACACACACACACACACATTAATACCCAGCTCCTGCAGGTACACACACACACACACACACACACATTAATACCCAGCTCCTGCAGGTACACACACACACATTAATACCCAGCTCCTGCAGGTACACACACACACACACACACACACACACACACACAGACGCCGGGCCGGGAGCCTCACCTTCTCCAGGTCCTGCTGCGAGGCCTGCAGGAGCGTCTGGCCGGACGCGATCCACTGCTTGGCCAGGCCCACGTGCACGCCCAGGCCCTGCTCCTGCAGCCAGCCGCACACCTGCTCCCTCGTCCACCTGGCGAAGGGCGTGTCCAGCTCGCTGCGCACAGGAAGCTGCGGTTAGCTCAGGAGCAGCCCCCCCGCTGCCAGCGGGGCCAAACACGTCTCAAACGTGCGGAGTCACTCGTCTCTTATCCCTCACGATCCACGAGGAGCGATGCCTCCTCGTGGGACGACATAGCTCAGGAGGTAAGACCGATTGTCTGGCAGTCGGAGGGTTGCCGGTTCAAACCCCGCCCTGGGCGTGTCGAGGTGTCCTTGAGCAAGACACCTAACCCCTAACTGCTCTGGTGAATGAGAGGCATCAATTGTAAAGCACTTTGGATAAAAGCGCTATATAAATGCAGTCCATTTACCATTTACCATGCCTCCAAAATTGGTCGTAATGTACAGAAATGCTTTCTGGCTAGCAGACGTTTTGCGATAAAATAGTGTAGTCCTTGCCCTTCCCCGTTAGCTAAAGGGGTTTATTTTTGAACTCTTTTTACTTTTGAAGACCACTAAAGTTACTTCCTCTAATTGGGCCCCCCAGACAGGAAGCTGCTCGCCAGACCTGGGGGAACGGCTCTCCTCTCTTACTTGTTTCCGCGTTGCAGGTCACGTGACCAGCCGAGCCGGGGGCCGGCGGTGGCTCGGACTCCGCCCCTCTTGAACTCCGTCTCCGACATGTCTTCGTCGGGGTTAAACGTAGTAGACTGGCTTCTCTTCAGCCTAGCGATTTAAAAAAAAAAAACAAACTGTGTCAATTGGCCAGATTTTAGGATGTAGTACACAGCATTTATACATTAGCAGGATTTGCAACACAAAACAAAGGTATTTGCTATTGATGGCGCAAGACTGGGAAAACGTACAACAATGAGATACAGGCAATCTTTTTTCACAAAAATATTAATATTAATTATCAGGCTCTCTCATTAATAGCGGCTTGCGGGGGTGGCGAACACCGGTCCTGGAGGGCCGCAGGGTCCACAGATTTTGGCGTTTCCTTTCAGTCAACGGCTAAATTAGGCTAATTTAGCCAAACACAGTCATGGTGTAGACAGAAGAGCAGGACATGCAATTTTTGTATTCATTTTTTTGCCATTTTTCCTCCCATTTTCTCCCAAATTTAGTCGTTATACCAATTCCCCATGTGTATCATGGTCCTGGTCGATGCACTATCCTTCTGTTGAGTCTGGGGAGGGTGTAGACTGCCACATGCCTCCTCCGATACATGTGGAGTCTCCAGCCGCTTCTTTTCACCTGACGGCGAGGAGTTTCACTGGGAGAGCGTAACGCGTGCGGAGGTTCACGCCATCTCCCCCATAACCCCCTCCCTACTGAAGAGGCGCCCCAACCCACCGGTAGGAGTCGCTAATGCAACGACCAGGACTCATACCCTCACCGGCTTCCCACCCGCGAACGCAGCCAATCGTGTTCGTAGGAACGTCTGACCAAGCCGGCTACCGGGTCTCCGCGGTGAGGACATGAAATTTTTAATAACAATTTTTTAAATTTAATTTTATTATTGCATTTTTTTTTACTGCATAAAAAAGCGAGCTTAACGATCAAAGTAACTTCAAGGTGAAAAGGCCTTGCGGGTTTCACTGAATCGAACGCGGGGAGGAAACGGGGGAGGACACACCACAAACACAAACACAAACGCTCACTCACTTCCCAAAGAACTTCTTGATTCCTCTGGACTTCTTCTTCCCCTCCGGGGAGGAGGGCAGGGTGTGGGTGCTGTCGCTGTCCGCCGAGCGCTGGGGGAGCCCGGCCAAATCCAGGTGGTCCGTTCCCTCCCTCTCGGTCTCCGCTGCACAGACACCAGAGCCGTCAGTCCCACGCAAAAACCCCCCACAATGCAACAGGAACTGCGAGCACGCGGGCCGTCGCGATCCGCCGGCGGTCGAAGGGCGGGTGACCGTGATTGGCTGCAAGGAGCCGGTAAGACCCTCTGACCGCCTGGATTCAGCCACGCTCGGCGCTGGTTGCCGTGGTAGCGCGCGCGGAATTCCGCTAAAACTGCTCGTGCCGCGGTGGCCGTGGAAACGCACACCGTACAAAACTTGTGATAAAAATGCAAAAGAAATGTCTTTTAGGAAAATATTTGGTATGTTTTCTAGAGTTTTCTTGCGGACACATGCAACCCCTGATCCTAGCACTGTCAGTGTGTGACTGTAACCCCTGATCCTAACACTGAGCGTGTGACTGTAACCCCTGATCCCAACACTGAGCGTGTGTGTGACTGTAACCCCTGATCCCAACACTGAGCGTGTGTGTGACTGTAACTCCTGATCCCAACACTGTGAGCGTGTGTGTGACTGTAACCCCTGATCCTAACACTGTGTGTGTGTGACTGTAACTCCTGATCCTAACGCTGTGAATGTGTGTGACTGTAACCCCTGATCCTTACACTGTGAGTGTGTGTGACTGTAACCCCTGATCCTAACACTGACAGCGTGTGTGACTGTAGCCCCTGATCCTAACACTGAGTGTGTGTGTGACTGTAACCCCTGATCCTAGCACTGTGAGTGTGTGTGTGACTGTAACCCCTGATCCTAACACTGTGAGTGTGTGTGACTGTAACCCCTGATCCTAACACTGTGTGTGTGTGACTGTAACCCCTGATCCTAACACTGTGAGTGTGTGTGACTGTAACCCCTGATCCTAACACTGTGTGTGTGTGACTGTAACCCCTGATCCTAACACTGTGAGTGTGTGTGACTGTAACCCCTGATCCTAGCACTGACATTGTGTGTGTGACTGCAACCCCTGATCCTAACACTGACAGTGTCTGACTATAACCCCTGATCCTAACACTGTGTGTGTGTGTGACTGTAACCCCTGATCCTAACGCTGTGTGTGTGACTGTAACTCCTGATCGCAACACTGTGAGCGTGTGTGACTGTAACCCCTGATCCTAACGCTGACAGCATGTGTGTGACTGCAACCCCTGATCCTAACACTGACAGCGTGTGTGACTGTAACCCCTGATCCTAACACTGTCAGTCATGTCTCAATCTTTTTCTCTAAAGGGCAGTTTCAAAAGCAGTTAGGCTTGTGGAATGCATTTGATATGATTTTTTTTTGTGACAGCTTCTAGCTTGGAGGTATCTCCCCATTGCCTTCAATAAAATGGATCAACAAAAATGGCAGGATTGGGTAAATGTTCCTTTTAAATTTGGGTCTGCTCAGTGTACTGACTGTTGAACTGTAAACCTATTTGTTGAAGGGGTGACCCAGCCGGGTGTGTTTGGCTGGGGGACAACCCAGCACTGAGCAAATGAGCAATGAAGGGGAAGAGTTAAGCATGAATTGATCCACAATGCAATCAGGGATGTGCCCTATCACTGACTAATCATGAATTGATCCACAATGCAATCAGGGATGTGCCCTATCGCTGACTAATCATGAACTGATCCACAATGCAATCAGGGATGTGCCCTATCACTGACTGATCATGAATTGATCCACAATGCAATCAGGGATGTGCCCTATCACTGATTAATCATGAACTGATCCACAATGCAATCAGGGATGTGCCCTATCACTGACTGATCATGAATTGATCCACAACGCAATCAGGGATGTGCCCTATCACTGATTAATCATGAATTGATCCACAATGCAATCAGGGATGCGACTTATCACTGATTAATCATGAAATAATCCACAATGCAATCAGGGATGTGCCCTATCACTGATTAATCATGAACTGATCCACAATGCAATCAGGGATGTGCCCTATCACTGATTAATCATGAACTGATCCACAACGCAATCAGGGATGTGCCCTATCACTGATTAATCATGTAATGATCCACAATGCAATCAGGGATGTGCCTTATCACTGATTAATCATGAAATGATCCACAATGCAATCAGGGATGTGCCCTATCACTGACTGATCATGAACTGATCCACAATGCAATCAGGGGTGTGACTTATCACTGAATAATCATGAATTGAACCACAATGCAATCAGGGATGTGCCCTATCACTGACTGATCATGAACTGATCCACAATGCAATCAGGGATGTGCCCTATCACTGAATAATCATGAATTGAACCACAATGCAATCAGGGAGGTGCCCTATCACTGATTAATTATGAATTGATCCACAACGCAATCAGGGATGTGACTTATCACTGATTAATCATGAATTGATCCACAATGCAATCAGGGAGGTGCCCTATCACTGATTAATCATGAATTGATCCATAATGCAATCAGGGATGTGCCCTATCACTGATTAATCATGAAATGAACCACAACGCAATCAGGGATGTGCCCTATCACTGATTAATTATGAATTGATCCACAACGCAATCAGGGATGTGACTTATCACTGATTAATCATGAATTGATCCACAATGCAATCAGGGATGTGCCGTATCACTGATTAATCATGAATTGATCCACAATGCACTCAGGGATGTGCCGTATCACTGATTAATCATGAAATGAACCACAACGCAATCAGGGATGTGCCCTATCACTGATTAATTATGAATTGATCCACAACGCAATCAGGGATGTGACTTATCACTGATTAATCATGAATTGATCCACAATGCAATCAGGGATGTGCCGTATCACTGATTAATCATGAATTGATCCACAATGCACTCAGGGATGTGCCGTATCACTGATTAATCATGAAATCATCCACAATGCAATCAGGGATGTGCCCTATCACTGACTAATCATGAATTGATCCACATTGCAATCAGGGATGTGCCCTATCACTGATTAATCATGAAATGATCCACAATGCAATCAGGGATGTGCCCTATCACTGATTAATCATGAAATCATCCACAATGCAATCAAGGATGCGACTTATCACTGATTAATCATGAATTGATCCACAACGCAATCAGGGATGTGCCCTATCACTGATTAATCATGAATTGATCCACAACACAATCAGGGATGCGACCTAAGGGATAGGGTAAAGGGTGCAGGGGAGCGTGCTTTAAAATGGAAGGCAGAGCACACAACGGCAGGCAGACATGCTCGCACCCACTCCCAATCTACTCCAGCTAGCTCCAACTGACGACAAAACAGGAGGGAGATTTTTTCATCGGGCAGTTCCACAGTCACCTGTGCAGGTGCACAGGTGTGACTGTTAAACTTTGGGGACTTCCCCGCGCTGGGTCCACAGTTTCCACGCTGGGCAAGCTGCGCATGACTAATGATGCTGAGTCATGGTCTGCGCATGACCGGTGATGCTGAGTCATGGTCTGCGCAGGCAGCTGCGCATGACCAGTGATGGTGAGTCATGGTCTGCGCTGGCTGGCTGGTTCATCACAAGCAACCGCCACCAAAAAGACAGGGTTTACCTGAAGGGGTCCTGACAAAGGAGAAAGGAGACTCATTACAGAGCAGCTGAGCGGGGCACCCAAAACACTGCAGGTTCTACAATACAGCCACTTCCTCTTCCTGTTTCCCCAACTGCATTAAGCATCAGCTCTCCATGCTGCAAACTCCACTTCCATTGGTTTTGTATTTTAACACTGCGAGCATTTAGCAGACGCTCTGGTGCAGACTGAATTAGCCTATGGATGTAAGCAGTCCATTCTCATACAGGGCCCATTTACGCACCTTAGAGCAGCGCCTTAACAGAACGAGCCACCGAGCAGCCCCAATACCTCAGAGGTGGAACTAAAGGGATATATCACAGAGCTACTCAGACACACAGGAGCATATTTCACCACATGGGGGGGCCGGGGGGGGGCTGTAAAAACAATCATAGAAGAAGCATCCAAAACGTGTCCTACAGCACAAAACCAAACCCAAAAACCAAAGGCCCCAATTGCACTGTGAACGAGTCTCCTTTCTCCAACCGTACAGCAGGTGTCAGTTTTCATTTCCAAGGGGGAGGGGGGAGGTTAAAAGCGCAATCCGCATGGGATGGGGGTAGATGCATTAGCTACAGACCGATGAAGAAGTATTTGCCCCCTTCCTGATTTCCACTGCTACTGCATATATCACACTGAATGGTTTCAGATCTTTAGATGAAACCCAATATTCAACAAAGGGAAACGAAGTTAACACAAAACAAGGGTTTAAAATTTCATTTATTTAATGAAAAGTTAAACACCCATATCACCCATGTGAAAAAGTAATTGCCCCTTCAAAGAGTTACACAATCAACCAATTAACCAAATTTAAGTGATAATTAGATGCAGCATATTGAACACAGCCAGGCGTGATTGCAGCCAGCTCTGTTGAATCTAAACCTCACTCATATTGAACCTTACCATCAGAGTGAAGTAGCCACCACAAAGTTTCTACAAGCACACTTTGCCACGATCAAACAAAATTCCAGGAGGCATGAGAAAAAGAGTTACTGAAATAAATCAGTCTGGAAAGGTTTACAAAGCCATTTCAAAAGCTTTGGGACTCAAACCACAGAGAGAACCATTATCTCCAAATGGAGAACACTTGGAACAGTGGTGAATCTTCCTACACTGAACACTGCTAACCAAGACCAACCTCAGTGTTTGTCTTACATGTGCAGAAAGAACCTGGATGATCCCCAAGCCTTTTGGGATAATGTTCTATGGACAGATGAGTCAAAAGTAGAACTTTTATGGACAACACAAGTTCGATTATGTCTGGCATGAAACAAATGCAGCATTTCACAGCAAGAACATCACACCAACAGTCACACATGGAGGGTGCTCATGTGATGGTGTGGGGATGCTTTACTGCCTCTGGACCAGGATGACTGGCCATTATTGAAGGAACCATGAACTCTACTCCGTACCAGAACGTTCTTAAGGAGAATGTCCGGTCATCTGTCCGTGAGCTGAAGCTAAATTAAGACAGGGTTATGCGGGAAAAAAAAGATCCAAAGCACAAAAGAAGTCCACATCTAAATGGCTGATATAAAAAAATTAAAGTTTTGGAGTGGCCTAGTCAAAGTCCTGAGTAGAGATGCTGTGGCAGGACCTGAAGCGAGCAGCTCATGCTAGGAAACCATTCTTTAACCAGTTATTAAGTTTAAGAGGGAAATTCTTCACATGGGTGAAATGGGTGTGACTTTTTTCATTGAATAGACAAAATGATTTTAAAAAATGTGTTTTGCGTTTACTCAGGGTCCCTTTGTCTATTATTACGTTTTGTCTAAAGACCATGAAACCATTCGGTAAGATGCAATAATAGAGGAAATCAGGAAGGGGGAAAGTACTTTTTCAGGGCGCTGCAAGTTGTTGCCATTTTTCTGGAGTGGCCATCCTGCAGGCGCCCCCTGCTGGTGGGGGGGGGGGGGGGGGGGGCATACTGTACCTAGCATGGGCGCACTCGCACTCCGGCCGCGGTCTTCACGCGTGGCGCGCACACAGCGGGTATGGGAGGGACAGGGCAGAGTGCAAAGGTTAAAGGTCAAAGGTTACCATGTAAACAGGGGCACAGACATGGCACGGGCCGTAAAATCAGGACGAGAGAACCGACAACACAGCGGAGCTCCATCAGTCACAAAGCACGTCATTAACCACCATCCACAGGACACTGCGACCAGTCACAGAGTACATTACTAACCACCCACAGGACACTGCGACCAGTCACAGAGCACATTACTAACCACCCACAGGAAACAGCTACCAATCACAGAGCACATTACTAACCACCCATAGGAAACAGCTACCAGTCACAGAGCACGTTACTAACCACCCACAGGAAACAGCTACCAGTCACAGAGCACATTATTAACCACCCACAGGAAACAGCTACCAATCATAGAGCACATTATTAACCACCCACAGGAAACAGCTACCAATCACAGAGAACGTCACTAACCACCCACAGGACACTGCTAACTGTCAACGTTATTCAATGAGCCACATACTGTAGATCCATCGTGATTTTGTTTGAATTAAAATACTTTTCTACACTTTACTGATCTTGCCTGGTGTATTGGAACCAATGAAATGCTCTCAAAAAGTACAAACCCCGCCTTCTGGTCATATTGGCAGGCTCAATTACACCCGGAAAGATCAATAGAGCACAGAAAAGTATTTGAATCCAAAACAAATACGTATTTGACCCAGGTCTGGTTCGATGTCCAATGACTGTAAAAGTCGCGCATTAGTTGTTAGCTAGCTAATTATTAGCACCTTTGCATTATTACTAGTCAACTAATATTCGATAGGTCTGGCAGCTAGCCAGCTAATGTGTCAGGACAGGGCTTTTTAGAGACTAGACCGGGGTGCTGATGCTGCGCTTGGCTTTTTTTCTGTCACTGCCATTGAGTCAGAGAGGACCGAGCCGGTGAAACAAGGGATAATGAAGGCTTTCGAGAAGAATGCAGACAGAATGCAGACAGACATCCAGGCACCTAAGGCCTCCCGCACATCAGAAGACGTCTCGATAACTAAAGTCTGGCGTAGCCCACTCTCACCTTTAGCACTAATCAGTCATAAATCACGGGTAGGGACACCGTGAATAACCGGTTTCGCTATTGTAACCGCACTTAAAAAAACGTCCCGGTTTCCAACTTGCGATAATTACAGAAGCTGCGGTATTCTAGCCATTCGGCATTCCGTTCCGCGTCGCCCCGGCAACGCTCCTCCCGCGACTGGGCGAGAGAGGCGAGCTGCTTCCGCGTGCGGTGCGCCCGGCTGGCTAGCGGCTCGGTTGCGCGCGGCGCGGGTTAGCGTACAGAAAGGAGACGGAAAATGGCAGCGGATTTTAGACGTCTAAAAAAAGGGGGGTTGTCGAAGAAGACGAAGAGCCTGTCCGGGTTGGAAAACGCGCTGACAAAAAGTGGCAGAAGAGTCGCGTCCATCTTAGAGGTCACCATCCGTCCCTGCAGGCCCTCACAAGGTAAAGAGATTAAACTAGCTAACGTTCGCTAAGCTTAAGCATGGCTCGGTGCTGTTTAACTCGCCCTGGGGTCCTTCACGACGAAGCAGTCCACGATGCGAGTACAGGGTGCTTCCCTTTTCCTTTCAGCTGATTTGGCTGGGATATTACATTGCTAAAGTGCACCTACTTTCCCTCACCGTATGTAGCTGTAAGTTTTCAGTATAAAGTAGGCTTACACGTTCTATTTTCATGACCAAAAGAATGGTGTGCAAAAATACGAAGCTAAAGTCAAAATGATTAAGATTTTTTCTTCCTCCATAGTGTTGCATAATAAATTACCCTGTAAGAATTGTACAACCGTGACACAAATACCTCAGAATATTTTATACATTTTAAGATTCTGCAAAAAAAAATATTAGACCAAAGACGAGACCAGAGTGGGAACAAATGTTGGATTATCACCAGAGATTTTACAGTTCAAGACTAAGAAATCACTAAAAATACTGTCTAGTGTACGGGTGAGCCTAAGACCCTTTCCTTACACCACTTCAGGTTTCTCTCACTCTCCCTCTCTCAAGGCTAATAATGCCCCCAATACAAAAATTATTGTATATTTTATTTGAGTTTGTGCCCCCTCAAAAGTTTTGGGTGTATGATGCGCCTAGGTGGGAGGGAGGGCATAAAGGGTAGGATACACTCTGACTCTGACACTCACACTCACACTCACACTGACACTGACACTGACACTGACACTGACACTGACACTCACACACACTCACACCCCGCGGGGCGCATCTCACCCAGGTTGGGGGCGCTGGCGGTCCTCTTGCCCCCGCGGATCTTGAAGAAGCCGCGGCCGAAGGAGGAGCGGGCCTTCCTGCTGCCGAAGCTGTCGTCTCCGGAGCCGGAGCCGGCGGCGGCGGCCGGGGGGGACCTGGGGGGGAGCGTGCTGATCTTACTGAGCTCCTCGCACGCCTTGTTCTGGGGGGGGGGGGGGGGGGGGGAGAAAGTGTGAGTTAACTCCCAAACGCAAAGACCCGAAGACAGCACAGAAAAGCTGAACGAGGAGGTGCAGCCTGAAACAAGCGAACCGGACCGGAGAGAAAAATGTGAAATGAGACGGAGGCACCCTTTATGGTCATTTAGCTTCATAAACTAAATGCAAACATGCAAGGACGGAGTGTAGCACAGTGGGTAAGGAACTGGGCTTGTAACCGAAAGGTCGCAGGTTCGATTCCCGGGTAAGGACACTTCCGTTGTACCCTTGAGCAAGGTACTTAACAGAAATTGCTTCAGTATATATCCAGCTGTATAAATGGATACAATGTGAAATGCTATGTAAAAGCATAAATGCTAAATGCCTGTAATGTAATGTAATGTAATTAAAAATGGCTGCAATAAGGTAAGTGCTGTCAGGCTAAAAGACCGTGCTAGCCGAGGTTTTTTGGTTAGAATTTCTGCAAGCGTTGGGATGGGATTGGTGTAATGCAGGTTTGCGCCAGAGTTCATTGCTTAAAAAAACTGATTTAATTCTACGTGTAAAACATACCCTATAAATAAACGACCTGATCGTTTTGTTTAAATCGCAGAATTCATCGAGCCCTTAACTGGGTGTTAAATTTAAATACGGCATGTTGCTGTGCCTAGATTTGCCTGCGGGGGGCGCTGATGGGACAGCTCAATACTGCAAGTCGGTCTGAGGCTCAGAATCATCCAGCTGGATTTATCCACAAAACGCTTCAGAAATCTCTTCTATAGCCCAGCAACACTGGATGGAAATGAAGCCTGACTGAATGTAATGAATGGAATGAAGGCAGTTTGAAAGACAATGGATGCACTGCAATAGCTGGTTAACCCATGTCGTTCAGCAAAATCCAAAAGAACGATATACTGAGATCCACTGACCCTCAGACGCTAAACATCTCTAGGGCCACTGGTAATTGGCTGTATTGCTTAAATGTTCTCTACTGCTATTGGCTGTCAGAGCGCTACAGCCCCCCGATGTGCGTATATATGACACGCCCCAATCCT
Organism: Anguilla anguilla; assembly: GCF_013347855.1. NCBI lineage: Eukaryota > Metazoa > Chordata > Actinopteri > Anguilliformes > Anguillidae > Anguilla > Anguilla anguilla. The sequence continues at coordinate 5,041,607 of NC_049219.1, read as the reverse complement.
GTCTGCCTCTGGCTTAGGGCGGGTGTACACGGGTATAGGGCGGGTGTTCACGGGTGTAGGGCGGGTGTTCACGGGTTACGACGTCGGGAGGTCGGACGCCCTCTCCCACTCAACGAGGTTCAGATTGCGACAACCGGTCGGATGATAGCTTAGACCAGGGTTCGAATTACGGGGGGGGGGGGGGGGGGGGGGGGATTGGGGGGAGGTCTGACCCCCCTAATTAAGACTTGGACCCCCCCCCCCCCCAAAAAGAGGTAAAAACAATAGGTCACAACAGTGGCGTCGCTAGACACCAACCCTAGTGACGCCACTGATGGGAAACATATTGTAATATTTACGCTTACAGGTAAGAAGGATATATAAATGTTTTGAACCCCCCGACCTGTTGTTTTTACCTCTTTTGGGGGGGGTCAGACCACCCCAATCCCCCCCGTAATTCGAACCCTGGCGTAGACCACACGAGCTCCCGGCCGGGTCAGGTGACGTTTCGGTCGACAAGGCACAGTGGTGCAAAGCGTCACATGCGGAGCCACCTCCTGATTGGCCGACGGGAATTAAAACCCAATCGGCTCGCGTGACCTCTCGCACCTGACGAATTTAAGCCGATTGCGCCCAGAAACTATCGGGAGCCCGTAATAATGTCGGATTGGCTCGGAATGGTACCTTTCACCTTGCGAGCTGTGACGTTACTACCTAACGTTTTTCTTATGATCTGGTCTCGATCAGAAAAACACTATCAGGAGCCTGCAACTCATTATGTACCGCCTTTAGACATATAGGATTTCCACCAACTCCTGCCTCTCAGGTAAAAAAACGGTCTTTTCATTTTCTTTCTAATTTGTTTTTTTTTTTCTTTATTATTTATTTATTTTTAATTTATGTCATTTCTGCCATTATCATTCATTTTATTTCTATTTTCTATTTTTATCTTATCTTAATACCTGTGGTACCGATTTCTATTGTTTGCTTCTCTTGTAAAGCACTTTGAGCTGCATTTTATGATATGAAAGGTGCTATATAAATAAAGTTCATTATTATTATTATTATTTTAGTCACACCCAGGGCTTTTCCCTCAAAGCGGCTGAGCAGAGTTGTGTGTTGCTACACTCCGAATGAAAGCAGCATACAGCCAGAGATGCACTTACACACACACACACACACACACACACACACACACACACACTCTCACACTCACACACACACTCACACTCACACACACACACTCACACTCACACTCACACACTCACACACTCACACACATACACATACACAAGCAGGGCTGCAGGCTACTACTGTGCGTCGTACGCATGCAAAAATAAAAACAAGCAGGCTGAAGAGGCAACAGGACTGTATTGAGTAAACTTATGTGTGTGCTTCTCAATCCAGCAGGAATGCATCGTCATCTCACGCACGCACATACACATTCAGCAAGCATGGTGCTAACCTTTATTAGCAGGAAGAGGTTTTCGGCCATCTTAAGAGGAAAAGGACAGCCCCAGAGAGGAAAATGGAGAGAGAAGGTGGGAGTGTCAGAGAAGGCGAAGGCTCGCCAAGACCACGGAGGACAGCAGGGAGGAGAGAGGAAGGAAAAGGCTCACCTCTGCAGGCGTCTGGTGAACCGCCACCACCGTCTACACCCGCAAAAGACCACAGTATGAGAACCTTTACAACCGCACAAGACCAGACTATGAGAACTTCTACAACTGCACAAGACCACAGTATAAGAACCTCTACAACCGTAAAAGATCAGACTATGAGAACTTCTACAAGCGCAAAAGACCACAGTATGAGAACTTCAGAATTCAGGATTCACTGATTCAGGTGACAAAGAATTTACGATCCACAGTTTGGCAGGTTGTGTCAATTTCTCCAGTGAGTTTAATAAGACTCTGACAGACGGAAGGAACGCCGAGCTGACAGCTCCTGATCGTTCGACCATTCTCGAGCACGCTTCTCTAAATTTCGCGCCAAATTCCAGGTATGGCTAGCAGGGGCCCCAAGCAAGAGCAGGTCAGCAAGGTCAGGCGGCATTGAGGAGTTCTCACAGTTAAAGACGTCCCACGGCAGCAGATACTCGGGGACGAAAGACAGATCTGTGTTTCGGATCTCGCAGGTCCCCATTACGAGATCACAGATAAGTAACTGCACCATAAAATGAAAGCCACCAAACCAAAGATGATTTAATAAATGTTTGGTGCACGCCGACTGCAAAATTGAGTGCAGAATGCCTCAAAAAAAAACAAGAAGGCACCTACAGGAATATGAATGGGTACTGGTGCTAAACTATTAGACTGGGGCTCTGAAATAGTTACTTGTGTATCTGTGGAGCTCTCGTCGATACAGGATGCAAGAACACACGAAACACAGAAATAACCGAAAAGTGGAAAGAGCATCCCTCCAGAAGGAGCCAGAGTGACCCGCAAGGAGCAGCGACCCGCCCGGAGGAGCAGCGACCCGCCCGGGGGAGCAGCGACCCGCCCGGGGGAGCAGCGACCCGCCCAGAGCAGTGACCCCCGTGTGCCGCGCACGACCTTACCTTCTCGCCATTGCCAGCGATCAGGTCGTCCAGGCTCCCTGTCTTGGGGAGGTCCGTGTCCCTGGAACGACAAATTTCGGGAGCGGTCACGGCTCTCCCCTACGGACGGCAGCCGAGGGAGGGCGAGGGAAGCTTCCGGAAAAAAGCTCCCGGAAGCGACGCCGACGGGTCGCGTACTCACCGCCACCCGCTGCCCGGCGACTCCAGGAGCGCGGGCGCGTCCCGGCTGCCCGCGTCGCTGCCGGACAAAAAGAAAAGAGTTGGGCGCTACCAGGATTCTGCTACCCACCTGCTGGCATATACAGGCGGCAGGGTAGTATAATGGCTGAGGAGTTGTAACCTAAAGGTCGCAGGTTCGATTCATGGGTAGGACACTGCTGTTGTACCCTTGAGCAAGGTACTTAACCTGCATTGCTCCGGTATATATCCAGCTGTATAAATGGATGCAGTGTAAACCCGATGTGAAAAGTTGTGTAAGTTGCTCTGGATAAGAGCGTCTGCTAAATGCCTGTAATAATAATATATGTGCAGACCCTTATCGGGGTTGTGACCCGACAGTCAGCTGAGCAATAACCCCAGCTTCTTGGGGCACGCCGAGGTTTTATCTGGCGGTTTTCCCCTGCCCCCACAATTTTATTTACGTCCTGAAACCTCGTCCTAGACCAGATCAAAAAAAGACCTCACACCTTGGGTGTCAGCCTGTCTGCTGACTTATCTTGGCCAACCAAACTTGCACGAAACCTGAAGTTAGCAATTTGCGCTAGCTACCTCAAGCTTCAGAATGATAGCCTGCAAAGCTACTTATCACCGATACAAAAAAAGCGAGCGTTGAATTACACACACTCCATCGACAAGGAAAACCGGGAATGCTGTCAAAGCAGGGAAGGGCCAAGGGTTAAGTCAACAGTGTCTGATATAGAGAGGGGCCAGAGGAAAAAAAGAAAAGGAAGATAGATAAACAAACAAACAAACAAACAAACAAACAATCGCTGACATCGGGAGTCCTCGATTCACATGAAATAAAAAAATCTCTGTATTGTCCAACTTCGGAACATCAAAAAAAGGTTACTCCGCACGGTAAAAAAAAAAAAGAAGGCTAGTAGCGCCGCGGTAAGGTACCGCGGCCTGTATGACAGAGTGGCGATGGCGGCCTCACCTGACAGTTGCTCCCGGCTCTGGCTCTCCCACCGCGGTTGGGTCAAAGTTCGGCACGGCAGCGGAGCCTTGGGCCAAAGCCATGAGCTGCAGGTCAGAATATAACAGAAATAACAGGGAATACTGCGTCAAACTGTTAAGTTTTGTATCAAAATGCATTGTTTTTATGGATTAGTTGATTATATTGGTCACTATGGACCCAAGCCTTCAGTTGGCAAGAGGAGGATGGGTACCATGAATTCAGACTAGATTTTTTTCCTGTATACTAGTTTGGGTATTTTTCCTTGCCACGGACACCTCGGGTTTGCTTTGTGGGGCTTTAGTCTGGGGATAGGGTTAGGTTAAAGGGTAACTGATATTCTCAGTAAGATGCTGTGTAAATAAATGTTTTAATTCGATGTGCTCTTGGAGGGTGAGCAACCCCTTTCGGGACTGTACCTCATCGGCGACCTCCCCTGTTGCCCCCTCCAGGCCGGCTAGAGGGGCCGTCTCCAAACCCGCGGTGCCGGAATCGGCCGTCCGCGCCGACGCCGAATCCTCGCTGTGGCTCTCCTCGCTGTCCCGGTCCTTCGGTTGTCCTGGACCAGGAACACAAATAAATTTACATTTAAATTTTAATTTACAAGTGAGCCGAAAGCCACAAGCAACCCTCCAGACCTTTCAAGAGCCACAAGCAACCCTCCAGACCTTTCAAGAGCCACAAGCAACCATCCAGACCTTTCGAGAGCCACAAGCAATCCTCCAGACCATTCAAGAGCCACAAGCAACCATCCAGACCTTTCAAGAGCCATAAGCAACCATCCAGACCTTTCAAGAGCCACAAGCAACCATCCAGACCTTTCGAGAGCCACAAGCAACCCTCCAGACCTTTCAAGAGCCACCAGCAACCCTCCAGACCTTTCAAGAGCCACCAGCAACCCTCCAGACCGTTCAAAACTGACTCTGCTCCAGCTTCCTTTTATTGGACCAGTTTTTCACAAGCCTGCACCCTCCTCAAACAGGCACTGCCGTTATCCGCTGCACCTTTTGTACTTTGGCGCTTTACGCGGCCACTGCTGCACTGGAGGAGTGCACTTCAAGATACAGCCTCCACGGGCCGCAGTACCTCGACTGAGCACAGGGGGAGATAGAGCGCCAGCCCCACCTTTCTTGCCTTGCACCGACATCACCATGTCCTGAACCTTGCGGTAGCGTCCCAGCGCGGCCCGCAGCTCCTCGATCTTGTGATCCTGCAGGTGTGGGGGAAAAAAACAAGCAGCGTGTCACGCGGGCGCGAACACCATAAAAAAAACAAAAAAAAAACAAAAAAAAAAACCCTTAACCCGCGAAAAAGCGCTGACCCGTTTCAACATCCGTGCCAAACGGCCATCTTAATTCAGGAGCCCAATAATTTAACCTGCCAAAATCGCAAGCTACAAACACAGGCTGCCCTAGCGTCTACGGCTAACACCCTTCACTGGAGCCCAATATGAGGATGGACCAGAACTGGTGCGTGCAGCCTCAGTTAAATACATTTCACACTGCAAATATATTTAATGGAAATATATGCATATCAAAAAAATATATCTGAACGTAGCTTTAATTTGTGTATGTTTTTCCAAATCGTACACAAATTGTGGAATGTTGCGATGTCTGGAGCCTGATATCTTGGTGATGCGCTCACCTTCTCCTCGTTCGCCGCCATTAAGGACTCCACCGCCTTCTTCATCCGCAGCACTTCCAGATCTGAAAGCAGGGGAGCGAGGTTCAGTGGAGCGCCAGGTGACCGCACGCACGCCTTCCCCAAAATGGGCTGGTGTTTCATTTCACAGAATTGCACCTGGCGTACTTTAGGCGCCTCAGCTGGGTCAAACCCGCACATTTTAAGGGCCTCAGTTGGGTCAAATCCACACATTTTATGGCCCAAGTTGGGTTGGACCTGTCCATTTTACGAGAGGTTGCAGTAGAAAGGGGAGGGGCCTCAGCAGGCAGGTGTAGTGGTGGCAGTGGAAAGGGGAGTGGCCTCAGCAGGCAGGTGTAGTGGTGGCAGTGGAAAGGGGAGTGGCCTCAGCAAAAAGGGGAGGGGCCTCAGCAGGAGCAGGGTATGGCACGTGGAGCTCATGCCCAGTGAGAGCGCTGAGGGTCAAGGTTCTGCCAGCTGGACGTCATCACTACGTTGGCATGACAGCGTTGCCACGGCAACACTGCCAAAACATCACAAAAGAATGATCCCCAGTATCATTTTATTTATCATTTACTGATCTGAGCACCACTTCAGTCACACAAGCTAAAACCTTTTAAGACCTTTGTTAACTTTTAAGTCAAGCCAGATACAACATCCTATCAGGCATCTGTTTCCTGTCCTGGAACGATAAGCCTGAGCGACATCGCATTGCATCATGGGACCTGCCACGCCCACACTCAGTGTAGTACTGTTCTTTAATGACAGGAGGACAAGGAATTGTATCCCAGTGTCCATCATCACTTCAGATACAGATGAAAGATTCAGTTTTCGGTACTCTCTCCCCCTCTCCTCCAATCACTCTCTCCCTTCTCCTCCAATCTCTCTCCCCCTCTCCTCCAATCACTCTCTCCCTTCTCCTCCAATCACACTCGCTCCCTCTCCTCCAATCACTCATCATCTAAGAACCTTCTGGAACTGGGATCACACTGGTGTTTAGAAGATGCCCTGATGCCCTTTAGCAGAGAGAGTTTCACAGCTTTAAAAATCTGAACGTTTTCTCTAATGAAGCACGTTTCTCTGCACGGAAGCGACGGGCCAGCTCTCCCCCCCCTCTGAGTAAGGAATGGGCCTTTGCCCGTGCATGCAAACACCTGCGGAAGCTGTGGCAGAAATATGCAAAGATTAAAAAGAAAAAAAAAAAAAAAAAGTCTTCAGGATGAAAAAGTGAATGAAACCACCCTTACGTTTCTCTCTGAGAGTCCTCTTAGACGCTTCCTCTGCGGGAGACCGGGCAACACACAATCATCAAACAGACAAATTTAAGACGCTGGAAAAACACATACGCTTAAGATGCCGTGGAAACAGATGTGTGATAAAGTGTTGCCTGGGGTCTGGTTGTCCATTTGCAGTAATATGACAGCTGGTTGAGTGTCTTTGGTAGTAGGGTCATATAGTTTTGCACAATGCAACAGTGCATGAAACATTAATCAGGTTGTTCATAGAGCATCAATCACATTAGCACATTATTTTGGACATGGCTACAAAAGTCAGAATGGAATTTTTTACAGTCACCGGACTACATAGAGCAAAGTCCCCAGGACCAGAGTGAGGCACCAGGAAACCCAAAATGGGAGGGGCTATCACACACAGACCAATGTGGACCAACGACTAAGTTTTGGTGCAAGACATTGAGTTGTTCTGATTGGTCCAAATGCACCAGCGATGGACAGCTCACTGTAGCTCCATCTAGCAGAGCCTTTGCTGGACCCAACTCCTACCCAACACCCTGAGACCTCACTGGCCTTTGCTGGACCCAACTCTGACCCAACACACCCTGAGACCTCACTGGCCTTTGCTGGACCCAACTCCTACCCAACACCCTGAGACCTCACTGGCCTTTGCTGGACCCAACTCCTACCCAACACCCTGAGACCTCACTGGCCTTTGCCGGACCCAACTCTGACCCAACACACCCTGAGACCTCACTGGCCTTTGCCGGACCCAACTCTGACCCAACACACCCTGAGACCTCACCGGCCACACTTCCGCAGTGCTGGTGGCTAAATGCTTGAGCGTGATCATTCCCGCCAAAAACCTCAAAGGCTACAGAGGGCTGTCCTGCTCGCCCTGCTTGAAACGCGTCAATTAAAAAAATTCCCGCATTTCCGTAATCTGGGATTACGACGATTAGTGATAATCCCACCCTTGACCACGGCCCTTTCATATAAAGCAAATGTAGGTCCTGTGTGGCCCGACAGACCCCGATCCTCAGACATTACATTACATTAGAGGCATTTAGCAGACGCTCTTATCCAGAGCGACTTACACAACTTTTTACATAGCATTTTACATTGTATCCATTTATACAGCTGGATATATACTGAAGCAATGCAGGTTAAGTACCTTGCTCAAGGGTACAACGGCAGTGTCCTTACCCGGGAATCGAACCTGCGACCTTTCGGTTACAAGCCCAGTTCCTTACCCACTGTGCTACACTCCGTCCAGACCTTCCAGCTCTCCCACGGACAGAAGGTTAATCCACACCTCTGCCTCGTTCCCTCACAAACCATTTCCGCACAATGCGCTCGTAGCTTTTCAAAAAATAACTGAATTTGTTAGAACCACGATGAAGGGAACAGATAAGTCGGATGTTCACTTCAGATTGCGCTGTATAGGAATGGCTGTAATGACTGCTAAAGCAAAACTAATTAGAAAAAGATATGAAGTTATGTTCAATTATATATATATATATATATATAACTTATCATTGTCAGTACAGCTTGCTTGCAAAAAATTATTTTTACAAGTGAAATATTGTTAAAACTAAAGTGCCGTGCCCAAATAAATTAAGGGAGTGCCATATTTTTAACATCAGAACAAAGCCATATCTATTTCTGATAAAGCTTTTAAGAGCACAGCCTTTACAACACTGCTGAGAGAAACCAGCCTTATACAGAATTTTTTTGGTTTGAAAGTTTTAGTGTCCAAATCGTAAAGCAATGCTCAATATGACCTCAGACTGAGCACCGTATGATGTCACTGTCCAAAACAGGAAACGATCCTCATCTTATTTCTCAGTTGTTTTCACAGATTAAAGTTCCACTGCTACATCGTCAGCTTACTCCAAACGAGTGGCCAAAAACAACACTGGTGTGTCCGGAACTTTTGAAAAAGAAATGAACTTTTTCATTTTGCAATTTGACAGCAAGCTCATATGAAGGCTATGCAGCTTTGCAGCAGATTACAAAGAAAGACTTCAAAAAATACAAATGACTCGACATGGCATTAAAAGTGCAAATTCCATGGTTTCATGTTTTGACTGAGCCAAATCATTGAGAACACTATTAAGTACAGCGCTATGTTTAGCTGATGCGGGCATTTGAACACAGGCTGAGCATTAAAAGCAGCTCGTGAAAAGGAAATAATAATCGATCCCACAGACTTTCACTGCTCCATTCGGGCTATTCCTCCACCCCGCTCCACTGCAGGTGCGCTCACTGGACGGCACGCGGGCGTCACGGCTACCGCGGTTGTCATGGCTACCGCGGGTGTCACGGCTACCGTGGGTGCACGGGTGGCCACGTTTATGCCCATGTACGTTCAGGCTGCGCCAGGTGGTTGCTCAACTCGCCAGACACACAGTTCCCCATTTGTGGGGAACAGAGCATTTCCGGAGGTGAAGTTAAGGGATGGTAAGGAGGCGGCCCGTGACCGCTCCCTGCTCCCCTACCTCTCTCCATGCCGTCTGCGCCTCCTGGCGTGCCGCCCCTCAGGTACGTCTCCTCCTGCAGCATCTTCAGCTCGCCGTCCCGACCCTCCAGCTGCCTCTTCAGCGTGCCCAGCTCCTCCTGCGGGGAGAGGAGGTGGTCAGCCCTGCTCCTTTTTTAGCCAGCTACTCCGGCTGACAGAACTCCCATTCATACCTGCACCTCCTGCTCACAGAACACTCACACCTGCTCCTCCTGCTCACAGAACACTCATACCTGCACCTCCTGCTCACAGAACACTCACACCTGTACCTCCTGTTCACAGAACACTCATACCTGCTCCTCCTGCTCACGGAACACTCATACCTGCTCCTCCTGCTCACAGAACACTCACACCTGCTCCTCCTGCTCACAGAACACTCATACCTGCACCTCCTGCTCACAGAACACTCACACCTGCACCTCCTTCTCACAGAACTCACACCTGCACCTCCTGCTCACAGAACACTCATACCTGCTCCTCCTGCTCACAGAACACTCACACCTGCACCTCCTTCTCACAGAACACTCATACCTGCTCCTCCTGCTCACAGAACACTCACACCTGCTCCTCCTGCTCACAGAACACTCATACCTGCACCTCCTGCTCACAGAACACTCACACCTGCACCTCCTTCTCACAGAACTCACACCTGCACCTCCTGCTCACAGAACACTCATACCTGCTCCTCCTGCTCACAGAACACTCACACCTGCACCTCCTTCTCACAGAACACTCATACCTGCTCCTCCTGCTCACAGAACACTCATACCTGCACCTCCTGCTAACAGAACACTCACACCTGCTCCTCCTTCTCACAGAACACTCACACCTGCACCTCCTGCTCACAGAACACTCATACCTGCACCTCCTTCTCACAGAACACTCATACCTGCACCTCCTGCTCACAGAATACTCATACCTGCTCCTCCTGCTCACAGAACACTCATACCTACTCCTCCTGTTAACAGAACAGTGACCTGACCAACCCAGCCCTTCCAAAATATGACACTGTGCTTGGCTCAGACCGCTGGTCTCCCATTCGCTCCCACTGCCTCGGCCTTAACGTGTCCAGACATGATTTCTCGCGTGTAATGGGGGATTTCTCCACACCCTAATTAGCTCAAGCAGAGGCAGGGGAATTGTAAGCACACACAAGAGCTTAAGCACTCCGACAGAAGAGAGAATCTTCGCCAAGTTCTAGTGGCAGCAAAAAAAAAAAAAAAAAATCAGGTTCTGAAAAAATCTGTATTTATTGACTAATCAGGAAAAATCACGTATCTCTGATTTTTTTTTTGTCCTAGAATATAAAACGGGCTTGAAGCAGCGAAATCAAACGCAGATCTCATTTTTATTCCCGAGTACAGAGCTGCTCTTACCAGCCGGCGTTGCTGCTGCTGCACAGAGTAACGCCAGTGAGAACGCCGCTGGCCCGGCGTGACCACGAAACGGGCTCGGAGGAACTAAGTACGCTACAAAACATTCAAACAAAACGCACCGCCAAGTTATCGCGACGCTCAACTGTACAGTAAGAAGCGTACATCCGCCAGTCTCAGAGTCAGCAATTTTCTTTCTTTTCTTTTAAACTTACTTATTGTTTACTGCGAAATTTATTTCTCATTACGTGCAAGTTCACACATTTACGATGTATTCCAACGCATGCCCTTTATCTGAGGGTACTTTCCAACAAACCACGAGAGCAGGCTCTGCAGATGGGTTTTTTTTTCGGTGGGTACTGCGTCATGTGGCAAAAATGCAGTAACAGCTGTTCTTTTTACGAAACCGTCAGACAATTCAACCTGAACCCAGTGCACTGCAGGGCTGAAACAACGTTTGTTTACGCAGTTAGGTAGCTGTCATTTCGCAAAACAAACATAGGAACCGACAGCCGTGGCCGTTTCTGGAACAAGACAAAATCAAAAGGTGAAAAATCACTTGTTAAAGGAGGGGTAGCAAGATGATAACTAAGGAACACTGAACAAACCCTATAAGTGGTACTTTAAGTGGCGTATCTAATGCATGTGAATTTTGAACTGGTTTGACCGGGTCACAGACGGAGTGTAGCACAGTGGGTAGGGAACTAGACTTGTAACCGAAAGGTCGCAGGTTCGATTCCCGGGTAGCACACTGCCGTTGTACCCTTGAGCAAGGTACTTAACCGAAATTGCTTCAGTATATATCCAGCTGTATAAATGGATACAATGTAAAAATGCTATGTAAAAGTTGTGTAAGTCGCTCTGGATAAGAGCGTCTGCTAAATGCCTGTAATGTAATGTAATGTAATGTAAAGAGGTTTCCTCAGGCCAAGTTCTTGAAACGCCTCCATCTCACTGCATCGAACGGCATTCAAAACAAGACATGTAAAAGTGACTAACTGCACTGACCAGCACAAATCTTTCCCGTGAGGTAACACGCAAGCGGCACGAATGGTGGAAGTGAATCTGGGTTCTAAATCACAACAGACGTTTTCTTGGCAAACACAACCGCGGCAAAGGCAAAGGCAAAGCGCAGAAATGAATCCGCTGATCACTGACGCCGCATCCCGTTTGCATGAATTTGCACGCAGCAAAGAACGAGGCGGACGACCACCGTAAGAGGGTGGGATGGGGATTGGGATTAGAGGAGAGAGAAGCTGTGCGGTGGAGCTGAGCACATCTTCAGGGTCAGGATAGTGCTCTCACTCTCCTGTTTACTGCATCTGCCCCACTCTCATACCTTCAGAGTCAGGATAGTGCTCTCACTCTCCTGTTTACTGCATCTGCCCCACTCTCATACCTTCAGAGTCAGGATAGTGCTCTCACTCTCCTGTTTCTCAAACTGCACCTGCCCCACTCTCATACCTTCAGAGTCAGGATAGTGCCCTCACTCTCCTGTTTCTCAAACTGCATCTGCCCCACTCTCATACCTTCAGAGTCAGGATAGTGCTCTCACTCTCCTGTTTACTGCGTCTGCCCCACTCCCATACCTTCAGAGTCAGGATAGTGCTCTCACTCTCCTGTTTACTGCATCTGCCCCACTCCCATACCTTCAGAGTCAGGATAGTGCTCTCTCACTCTCCTGTTTCTCAAACTGCATCTGCCCTACTCTCATACCTTCAGGGTCAGGATAGTGCTCTCACTCTCCTGTTTCTCAAACTGCATCTGCCCCACTCTCATACCTTCAGAGTCAGGATAGTGCTCTCACTCTCCTGTTTCTCAAACTGCATCTGCCCCACTCTCATACCTTCAGAGTCAGGATAGTGCTCTCACTCTCCTGTTTCTCAAACTGCATCTGCCCCACTCTCATACCTTCAGAGTCAGGATAGTGCTCTCACTCTCCTGTTTCTCAAACTGCATCTGCCCCACTCTCATACCTTCAGAGTCAGGATAGTGCTCTCACTCTCCTGTTTCTCAAACTGCATCTGCCCCACTCTCATACCTTCAGAGTCAGGATAGTGCTCTCACTCTCCTGTTTCTCAAACTGCATCTGCCCCACTCTGATTTTCAGACTCGACAGTTTGGCCATGAGCGGCTAGACGGCGAAGAGGCGAGCCAGGAAAGAGGGAAGAGAAGAGAGAAAAGAAAAGTGAGAAAAGGAACAGTTCTGAAAGAAGGACAGAAACGATCATTTCAAGTGATCACATAGAGCAGTTGTAGGGGGAGGGGTGGGGGGTATACCTGGCTGGATCTCATGCAAACTACTGCTTTGATTATTTTATCAGCCAACACATGTGTAAGACCTGCCCCTTTTACCTACATTTATTGACCATTGTGATTCACAGCTAATAACTGTGTCCCTGCATAAAATGTTCATCATAGTCTAATCTACAGGCAAATTACTACAGTGCATGGAGCTAATGAATCAACTGAATCAATTGAGGGGTAATTTATGGAAGCAAAAACCAGCCCTCCACGAATGGATCCACCCCCCCCCCTCTCCCAAAAAGAGGATATGACTGAAGACCAAGCCAGGGGCAGGCAGGCCTGGTTCTGGATCCTGGTAATGTTGACAGTGCTTTTCCATCCAAGTCAAGTTTGACGGACGAGGAGAGTCCAAGCCTAAACATTTAGAGGCTGAATAGGGATACCCTGAGTCCCTCCAACTCGCAGTCATCAAACATAATAATGCCATTATCGTACGCTTGGCTGGAGTGAAAACCAGGAACGTTTCTGGCACTCCAGAACAAGGTCTGCCCACCCCTAGACTAAACTATCGTGTGCAAACTTTCTAGGGGGAACAGAGCTGGTACAGTCTAATCGCACAAGATGATCACACAAGGCGACAAATGCCACAGCTGCTTCAGCTAACTAACGGAGAAGCTATATGGATGAGGCCCTCGGGCAATGAAGACTCACCTTGGTGGACTTCAGCTTCTTCTCATAATGCACTCTTTCGGTCTCCATCTCGGACACCCTGTACCTCAGCTCATTGATCTCCTGGATCAATCCCTGGGGGAGAGAAGAACTACGTCACCTAGAATGCTTAGCAGAGACGTTTCAACAGGCGTTCAGATCAGCAGAAGGCTCGGGCAGATGGGGAATGCGGTTCTGTGGATGTGGCCACAAGCCACACTGCTGCAATGCTCATGCTCTACCACCACGCGCTTCAGTGCTCTCAGTCTCTCTTCAGACACGACGGTTGAACAAGACTTTCAACAGGGTTCCATCCGGGCCAGGAAAAGCTATTACACTGAGAACCGGCCTACCCAGAATCTCCACGTCACGGGCCAGCCTATCATCCCATCACAAACAATCAGCACACAGAACGTTACATTCAGGGCAATGTTTACTGAAGCCATTCAGGTACCTTGCTCAAGGTTACAGCAGAGTCCTGCAACCTTTGGGTTACAAGCAAAGTTCACTAACCCCAACCCTAACCGAACTCTAACCTATAAACCCCTGACCATTACGCTACACTGCCCCGATCAGAATTACAATTTGGGGTTTGGAGGGAGGAAAAAAAAAAAACCAAGCATCTATGGCACTCCAGGACCAGGGTTACCTATCCCCGGATCCAGCACTTTTGCCCCAAACTAAATCGGACAGAAATGACCCCACGGCACAAAAGTAAACAGCAAATTACAGGAAACTAATGCTGAGAAAAGCAAACCGTTCCTTTTGACAGGAAGCACAGTTATGCATCCACGGAGCGATTTTCATCGACCGTTCCCAATGAATCCGAAAGTACTGACGTCCAGAGCATATAGGTCTCTGGGGACACAAGCATTTGGCTTTTCGAGCTGAGCACTCTCTCCTGCTAACAGGGTAAAAAACTCTTCATGCGGGTGCCTGCGGCATACCCAAAGCCACCTGCGCCTGAAACATTTTCGCTCTGAAAACCAGTCACTCCTGAGTAATAAGGAAAAATCTGAAAAAAATAAAACGCACATCCCTGGTCATACGGGGGAGGGCTCATGCAGGGTGTGTATCGAGTCAAGCGGAAAACGGCATTCCTCAAATTCTGTTCACCTCCTGGTCCCCGAACTGACGCATCCTGTCCCGGAAGAGAGAAAGCTCCGTCTCCAGAACCGCCCTCTGCTCATGGGGCAGGAAGCCCTGGTCAGCACATTGAGATGGGGGGGGGGGTTAGGAGAGAGGGAAAGAGGATAGGGAGAGATTGGGGGGAGCAGAACCGAGGGCGGATTCTGTCACTTTGCCATCGATGGCTCAGTCCTACTACCCGACAGATACTGCACGCATTGTTTTTTTTTTGCCGTGGCACCGTCAATTTGCACAACTTCACCGGAACAAAATTTGCTGGACAAAGTTTTGGCAGCTGTCCTGGTGGTGGTGGGGGAGGGGGGGGGGGGTGTCAGGGTAGTGCTCAGCAGCTCTCTGGAGGGGAGGGGAGGGGGGGGGGGCTGCTAGTGCTGAGCAGTATCGCTGCAAAAACACAGCCCAGAAAACAAAGCCTGCATTCTCTCCTCAGGACTTCATCTGTGAAACAAACACATGAGCTCTGTCAAACCCACTATGGAGGGACGAGCGAGGTTGCACCGAGTGACAGTAGCAGATGTCAGCCATATCTCCTGCCTGCTTTAAATAACGGCAGAGGCTATGTCTCAGAACCCAGTCTGGCTAGTCCCACAACCAAGTCTGGCTAGTCTATGAACCCAGTTTGGCTAGTCTCAGATCCCAGTCTGGCTAGTCTCAGAACCCAGTCTGGCTAGTCTCAGATCCCAGTCTGGCTAGTCTCAGGACCCAGTCTGGCTAGTCTCAGATCCCAGTCTGGCTAGTCCCACAACCAAGTCTGGCTAGTCTCAGAACCCAGTCTGGCTAGTCTCAGAACCAAGTCTGGCTAGTCTCAGAACCCAATCTGGCTAGTCTCAGAACCAAGTCTGGCTAGTCTATGAACCCAGTCTGGCTAGACTCAGAACACAAGTCTGGCTAGTCTCAGAACCCAATCAGGCTAGTCCCACATCCCAGCCTGGCTAGTCCCACATCCCAGCCTGGCTAGTCTCAGAACCTAGTCTGGCTAGTCTCAGAACCTAGTCTGGCTAGTCTCAGAACTAAGTCTGGCTAGTCTCACAATCCTGATGGACAGATATTCTACACAGATGAAGACACTACGAATGTACAAACACATAATGACATGGTGTGAAGGGCAGAGGTTGAAAGGCAGGCATTTGCTACACTATTCTCAAATTTTTCCAAAACGGAGGGTTGTCCCTTAGTGACTTTTAGTGGGAGACCCTGTACCTCACTGTCCCTTAGTAACTTTTAGTGGGAGACCCCGTACCTCACTGTCCCTTAGTAACTTTTAGTGGGAGACCCCGTACCTCACTGTCCCTTAGTAACTTTCAGCGGGAGACCCTGTACCTCACGGTCCCTTAGTAACTTTTAGTGGGAGACCCTGTACCTCACTGTCCCTTAGTAACTTTTAGTGGGAGACCCCGTACCTCACTGTCCCTTAGTAACTTTTAGTGGGAGACCCTGTACCTCACTGTCCCTTAGTAACTTTTAGTGGGAGACCCTGTACCTCACTGTCCCTTAGTAACTTTCAGCAGGAGATGCCCGTACCTCACTGTCCCTATGGCGCCCGTCGTAGTCCAGCCGGTCCTTCTCCACGGCGGTCAGCTTCAGCTTCAGGTTGGACACTTCGGTCATCAGCTCCAGCTTCTGCGTCTCCAGCGACGTCCGGCTCAGCAGCTCCTGGAAGCCGGGGGCACCATTTGAAAGGAGACGCAGCAGACAGATATCGAGACTTCACATTAGGCTAAATCATTTTTCTCCTTCAGTTCGTTGTAAATATGCTCATGAATGTAAAAATGCTCATGGTCATGTAGTTCTGAAAACCTGTTCGCAAACTTATTTAAAAAAACTGTTTAATGAATAGAACAAATATTAAGACCTTTTAATCTTTGACGGGTTGAAAAAAAAGGATTCCCCTGGTTTTGACACAAAGCATTACCGTAAAACCTAAAAATACTTTGGGGGGTTTGACCCTAGAGCAACAATACAAAACTAAATGTAAAAAAGGTCAAACTGACATTTTGGTATGGATACACTAGGTCTTGTTGGGGCCCCTTTGCTTTGGGATGCATTGAAAACATGACAGTCTTACCGCCAACATGACTGCACCAGCAGTACCCTGGGCAGGCCTACCTGCTGCAGCATGTCCTCTGTTGCGTTCAGCTTCTCACGGTGTTCCTCAAGGCACAGATCCAGGTCCCGGATCTTTTCCCCCTGCGCCTCCACCTGGTCCGTCAGCACGCTCACCTACAGGACGGGTACCGAGACAAGAGCGTCCCGTTACTGCCACAGGCTCCCAAATTGAGGTCCGGCAACCGCTGGGGTCTGTGGAGGAGCACCTGTAGGTTCCTCAGCAAAGGTAAGGTGCTCACACTTCCCCATGTACTCCTACTACATACACAGATTATCGTTATTTTATAAACTAAACAAACTCAATTTCTTCACAACTGTGTAATGCAGTCACTGTAGTGTATAGCTTTGTGCCATACAGCCATACTACATGATGAGGATTTACATGCATTAGTGTGAAAAGAAAACACTGCACTGCAGCTTAGCTGGATGTTGGGGAAAGGTGTCAGTGGATCATTTAATTGAGATTGAGATTGTGACTTTAGTCACGTGTTTCAGCTCAGTGGGCCTTGGGCAGTGGTTTCAGGAGCCACAGCATTACACAAGAGGCCCACAAGCAAAGGAAGAAACAAACTAGAGTAAAAACCCCCGTTCAGCTGATGAACGTGGCACAGACCTGCAAAACCAGCGACTCCTTGTCGCTCTCCAGTCGTGACAGTCTCTCCTGGTATATGTCCCCGCCCATGGAGATGTGTCCGTTCGTCTGAAATCACAATTTCAAGAGGAAAAAAAAACGATGACTTTCCAAAAGAGCACGAGGCATAAAACAAATTTCCAGGGCTGGTCTATATAGAGCACTCTGTGCCCACAGGGCTGGTCTATATAGAGCACTCTGTGCCCACAGGGCTGGTCTATATAGAGCACTCTGTGCCCACAGGGCTGGTCTATATAGAGCACTCTGTGCCCACAGGGCTGGTCTATATAGAGCACTCTGTGCCCACAGGGCTGGTCTATATAGAGCACTCTGTGCCCACAGGGCAGGTCGATATAGGGCACTCTGTGCCCACAGGGCTGGTCTATATAGGGCACTCTGTGCCCACAGGACAGGTCGATATAGGGCACTCTGTGCCCACAGGGCTGGTCTATATAGGGCACTCTGTGCCCACAGGACAGGTCGATATAGGGCACTCTGTGCCCACAGGGCTGGTCTATATAGGGCACTCTGTGCCCACAGGGCTGGTCTATATAGGGCACTCTGTGCCCACAGGGCAGGTCGATATAGGGCACTCTGTGCCCACAGGGCTGGTCTATATAGGGCACTCTGTGCCCACAGGACAGGTCGATATAGGGCACTCTGTGCCCACAGGGCTGGTCTATATAGGGCACTCTGTGCCCACAGGACAGGTCGATATAGGGCACTTCGTATCTTATTAGGGGTACTTGGGATAAAAACGGCATGCTTTGGAAAACAAGAATAGTCAAGAGTGTCTTCAACAGACGTGAGGCTACCATTTGCGTTTCCTGCGAATTTTCAATGGTCTTACTCTTTTCATGAAGCATGAAAAGAAGTGAAGTTCATTTCTGAAAATCATTCCAAACTGAGAATTTTCTTTTCCAGTAGCAAGTACAAATCGACAATACTTTATCATGTCTTAAAGCACTGCAAGACCAAACATTTTCCACGATAAAAAAAAAAAAAAAAATGCGTCATTGTAGCTAAAATGTGCTGAACTAAAATGAATACCAAATCCCAATGTCCGAAATGTTGCAAAATGGCTTATGTGCAAAGCGGCGGGGAGCCTTTTCTCTTCCTGCGAGCGAGAGTGGGCTGAACTTTCCGGAAAGGTCCTTCTGCGCTTCGGGGGGGCACTTTCCGTCTTTCCTCTCGACAGAAAAACGCTCGTCTTCAGACGTCTTCTCCTCCGCTCTTAAGTCTGCTATTAAAATGCACGTCGGGGCCCTCGAGCCCTCAGCGGGGGGAACACAAAGGAGGAAAGGCTTTTCCCTCCCGAAAGAGCGACTGAACGTCAAACGCACGAAGGAGAAATGGGGCTGCGGGCTGCCGAAGGGGAGAAAAACCCGACTCTACTCTTGAAACCGAGCCGCTGCCGCGTGTACATTACATTACATTACATTACAGGCATTTAGCAGACGCTCTTATCCAGAGCGACTTACACAACTTTTTTACATAGCATTTTACATTGTATCCATTTATACAGCTGGATATATACTGAAGCAATTTCGGTTAAGTACCTTTGCTCAAGGGTACAACGGCAGTGTCCTTACCCGGGAATCGAACCTGCAACCTTTCGGTTACGAGCCCAGTTCCCTACCCACTGTGCTACGTTCCGTCTTCGCGCGTAGGGACGTACCGGCTCGACCGAAAAGGGCGCATTTCACCTGTCGAAACGCCATGAGCTCAGGTTCGAAAGCACACACAAACAGTGCATTAGAAATATTATTTTTAAGTATTACAAATAAAAATGAATAATGGCGTATCACTTCAAGGCACATTTTTTGAGCCAGGTAGAGTAAAGCCTTGCTTTTTACACCACATTTATAACCTCACGCTTGTCTTGTTACCGTAAATCACACTATGACCTTGTCAGCAGGATAATGATCCTAAGCACACCATCAAAGCTGTAACAAAATGGCTTAATAAAGACAACAAAGTGAAAGTGTTGGAGTGGCCATCACAAAGCCCTGACCTGAACCTCATAGAAAATGTGCGGACTGAACTGAAAAAGTGTGTCCGAGCAAGGAGGCCTACAAACCTGAGTCACACCAGTTCCGTCAGGAGGGATGGGCAAAAATTCCGGCAAAGTATTGTGAGAAGCTTCTGGAAGGCTACCCCAAGCGTTTTAATTCAATTTAAGAAATTAAAAGGCAATGCCACCATATACTAACAAAGTGTATGTAAACTTTTGATCCACTGAAAATCTGATATAGTACATAAAAGCTTAAATAAATCGTCTCTTAACTATTATTTTGAAATGGCCTCTTATAGAAATAAAGTAGGTACCCTAATTGACTTACCACAGGAAATGTATGGTAACGTGTAGAGTTGTGAAAAATTGAGTTTGAATGTCTTTAGCCCAGGTGTATGTAAACTTTTGGCTTCAACTGTAAATGTATGCAATGAAAATGCTATGTAAAATGTTGTGTAAGTCACTCTGGATAAGAGCGTCTGCTAAATGCCTGTAATGTAATGTAATGCAATGAGTGACATAATGCACAGTAGTAGAGGCTGTACTGTTCATTGTGAGTAAGCTCAGTGTGTAGGGAGTGTACTGCTCATTGTGAGTAAGCTCAGTGTGTAGGAGGTCTACTGAGCAGGGTGTGAGTAAGCTCAGTGTGTAGGAGGTCAACTGAGCAGGGTGTAAGATGGCACAGTGCAGTAGGGGGTGTACTGTACAGGGTGTAAGGGTAGTGCAGTGCAGTAGAGGGTGTACTGTACAGGGTGTAAGGGTACCACAGTGCAGTAGGGGGTGTACTGTACAGGGTGTAAGATGGCACAGTGCAGTAGAGGGTGTACTGTACAGGGTGTAAGGGTAGTGTAGTGCAGTAGGGGGTGTACTGTACAGGGTGTAAGGGTAGTGTAGTGCAGTAGGGGGTGTACTGTACAGGGTGTAAGGGTAGCGCAGTGCAGTAGGGGGTGTACTGTACAGGGTGTAAGGGTAGCACAGTGCAGTAGGGGGTGTACTGTACAGGGTGTAAGATGGCACAGTGCAGTAGGGGGTGTACTGTACAGGGTGTAAGGGTAGCGCAGTGCAGTAGGGGGTGTACTGTACAGGGTGTAAGGGTAGTGTAGTGCAGTAGGGGGTGTACTGTACAGGGTGTAAGGGTAGTGTAGTGCAGTAGGGGGTGTACTGTACAGGGTGTAAGGGTAGTGTAGTGCAGTAGGGGGTGTACGCGGCGGTGTGGGGCGTACCAGGTGTCCCTGCAGCCACTCGCTCAGGCTCTCGGCGGTCGAGTCCGGGATCTGGCAGCGCAGCGTGTCCCGCTCCTCCGGGTCCATCAGCTCCAGCGCCCCCCGCAGGTCCTCCACCAGGTGCAGCGCGCGCAGGCCGCCCATGAACGGCGACGTGGGGGACTGGCAGTCGAACAGCCCGTTGGAGTACTCCAGCGCCTTGGAGCCTGCGGGCAGCGGGCCAAGCACACGTTTGAGCCAAAATGTCGGCCGGTCAAATGCACACGAGGAAACACTCGGATCCTGAACCGGCATTAGATTACACGCCAGCATTAGGAAATGCTCTTATCCAGAGCTACTCACCCAGCTTACGTTTACTCAAACACAATCCATTTACACAGCCGGATAATTCCAGCTAAGTACCTCGAGGAATCAAATACACAACCTATGAATTACAAGCACAGTTCCCTAATAATCACACCACAGATAATCTAATAAGGCTCAGCAAAAGCAGACAAAGGGCAGATTTGGTTTTTTGAGGGATTCATATAAGGGATTCCTATAAGGGATTCATTTAAGGGATTCATATGAGGGATTCATATAAGGAAAGGACTTTTTTTAGTTTCTCTGCACCAAATGCATGGAATGAGCAGCAAAAACATATTCAGCTCTCCGCTCTGGTTTCTCCGGGGCAATTTAGAACCCTTATCAAACACATTTTATCCTTATCTTGCACGTTTCAACTGAATAACCTGTGTTCTGTTAAACTGTACTATTGTCCATATTTGGAACTGCTTTACTGCATATTTACGTAACTGCGCAATGCCGTAATCAGGGTAACCTTGTGAGAGAGACCCTGGTCTCAATAGGACTGCCCTGTGCATATAAAGGTCATCTATCTATTAACTACTACAGGGTTTTCAGGAGTTCTCTCCGCAGACTAAGGATGGAAATGATCTGAAGGTGAATTCTCGGGTCAGGGAGTCCGTGCGGCCGCAGGGCGCGGTCCAGCTCTGCAGGTCCTGTCGCAGAGGCCCACGGGGCGCTCAGGTCCAGTCTCCGCCCCATTTGGTTTTGCGGGCGAGAGCCAAACGCAGGTGAGCCGAAAGGCTCGTTTCTCCGCGCTCTAACTTTGAGCCAAAATGTCCGCCCTTTCAGTCCGCGCTCCCCAGTAAAACCGCACACTTTAAAGGACGTCTGCTGCGGCTCTGAAGGGAGGCGGCGCGAGAGGCACGGGCGGACAAAATGGCCGTCGCCGGCAACGCCGAACCCGACGCCGTCTGCGTCGGCCGCGAATCGCGTTCGATTACGAAAGGCTAAAGTGCGTGTACTAATTACGCAGTCCACGAGATTCTGAAGGAACCCGCAGGCTTGGACGTCATCGGAAAAGGTCCGTTTAAAAGCGACGAAAAGGATATAGCCTCGGTAAAATGATCAGCCGTTTAAAATAATGACCCGTCTGTCAAAGCTGGGACTGACGGCGCCTTTCCCGAGGCAGACTTGTTCCGTGCCGAGCAGAGACTGCAAGGCCACCGCCGAGGTCACGTGGTAAAAGAGGACCAGACTGAGAATATATATCACGGGATCCGATAGTCTTGTCTCTGCTCAAAAGGTCAGCTCTATAATTACCCAACGCAAAAAGAATAGGACTTATTTTAAACACAACCCAGTCTCTGCACACACTCATTCCTCAGAGTGCACATTTTGTAAGTTGCTAATTTCAGAGTTTAAGAAAAGACAGAAGCGTTTTTAAGAATGAGAAAGAACTACAAACAATCAAGCGTTTGAAGGAAAATATCGAACTGCTTTATTAAATGTGCATACTGTTTCTTACAAACATCGTGGTGGTGAATATGTACCAGACATAGCTTAATTATTAATGTTCATAAGCTTTATGTGTAATGTCTTTATAACTCTGTCCCGCAAAGCAGAACAGGTCATCCTATCTGGCATTGCACTACAATTCCCTTTTAACCGACACATCACAGACATCAAAGAACGTGTAGTGAACTATGGGAGCCTGAAGCAAGACACATTTTGTTGAAAAGCAGAGCAATGCATTGAGCATGCCCCACATCCAACAGGAACCTTTCTCTTCAGAACAAACCCTTAAAAACCAAGCCAGACTCAGACTATCAACACAAGAGCTGGGGCCTGAGGCAAAAAAAAAAGACACAGAGTGCTTCCTGCCAACCACAGCTGACCCAGCATCAGACTACCCAACCTTATAAACCATGCCCAGCCCTGATGCACAGAGATAGAACCAGGCCCAGGTCAGTCTACCCAACTCTAGAACCAAACCACAGCCATTATGCAGTGAATCAGAAACAGGCCCAGGTCAGTCTACCCAACCCTATAACCCAACTCCAGCCCTCATTGCACAGAATCAGAATCAGGCCGAGGGTCAGTGTGTGTGGTTTGTGGCTTGATTTGTGGTTTTGAGTTTGTAGTTTTTGTGAAGATCGTTTTGTTTGAACTTTGTGGGTTTTCCTTTGTTTAGTTTGTGATTAGTTTGTTATTTATTCTGATAAATGTCTGGGTTTATGTTTTTAGATCAGTTTCTGTCTGTTTTTGGTGCATTTGACTTTGTTTGTTGTGGTCCTTCGAGCCGGCCGTAACAATACCCAACCCAATAACCCAACACAATCCCTTATGCATAGAGACAGAACCAGGCCCAGGTCAGACTACCCAACTCTATAACCCAACCCAAGCCATTATGCAGAGAAACAAAATCAGGCCCAGGTCAGACTACCCAACTCTATAACCCAACCTAAGCCATTATGCAGAGAAACAGAATCAGGCCCAGGGTCCGAGCACCCAATCCTATAACCCAACTCCAGCCCTCATGCAGAGAAACCGAACGAGGCCCAGGTCAGTCTACCCAACCCTGTAACCCAAACCTTATGCACAGAAGCGGAACCCTGCCCAGGGTCCATTTGACTAACCCTATAACCCAACCATAACAGCATACAAAAAAGGCCAAAAGCCCATTCGCATGATAGACATCCCAACAAGCCAATGATAGCCATTTATTAAATGGCTAGCATGTCTGGATTTAGGCTAGCTGTTTTCCCCCCTGAGAAACCTGGGAGGGGCTGTTAGCACCTGCAGACGCGGACGGAGCCCCGTTACCTGCGATGATCCCGTCCATTTGCTCCAGGGCGGCCGCCAGCATGTCGCTGGCGTCTGACATCATCTTCGAAGCCGGCAGAGGGGAACCCTGGGATCACAAGAAGAGCTCGCTCAAAAACACGACATCGGCAAGACAGAGGGACTTTAGCAGACAGCGGGCGGTGTACCGTGTGACAGCTCTGCACCGTCCTAAAAGCTGAGAAAGATACAGAAAGCTTTAAGAAAAAGTACAAAAAAAAAAAAGGTCAATTACATTTGTTTTACAAAACTGACGTAGTGTTTGTCTTTCGTGTCAGAACCACGCATGAGCAGTAGGCCTGGGAGGAATTACGTGAGTATCAGATATTGATGATGATTGGCGGCTGTCGGGATGGGAGCTGGATTTTGCCGCCCACAGACCGTGTCTACTCCGCTAAATTTGCTTCGGCCTGTAGGCGCTACACAAAACAATGCCAAAAATGCATTCCTTTGCAATAACCTGCTCAAGCTGAACACTCATGGGCTAATGTAGGTAAATGAGGTATGGTTAGAAATACATTTTAAAAGCCACATGGACGGCAGTGTAGTATAATGGCTAAGGAGTTGGTCTTGTAACCTAAAGTTCGCAGGTTCGATTCCCCGGTAGGACACTGCCGTTGTACCCTTGAGCAAGGTGCTTAACATGCACTGCTCCAGTATATAGCCCTATCCAGCTGTATAATTGGATACAATGTAAGTCGCTCTGGATAAGAGCGTCTGCTTAAAAAATGCCTGTAATCTTGCAATGGCAGAGCCTACTGTCAAAAAACAGACAAGAAGGCCTCCGTTCGTCTCCGGCCCCCTCCACAGGAAATTTGCTATTGCCATGCCGATGAGTAGGCAAAACCGACTACGTGTCAATGAGTGCTTGTAGATCACTGCGTAATGTGACAGTTGAATGCACAACGCAGTGCTGAAGCAGCCACTAAGGCAATTACGCGGAGCTCTCACACGTTGAAATAAAAAACAAATCAAATCAGAATAAACTGAAAGGAGTTACACAGTTATAAAATGCCCATTGCAAATACCTACTCCTGCTTTCTATTCGCAAGTTTATTTCTCAAAGGCATTGTTAAAGACAATAAGTGACCACTGAACCATGAAAGGGCATCTTTTATATATTTTATACTTTATTTTATATATTTATTCCATATTCAGTCACAGTTATTGATATATGACATGGTATAATGCCACAGACATCCCCTGTTTATTGTACTATTCAGTGAGCAATGTTTTTTTTCATCGCTGTATTGACATACCTTCGGGCTATTGTTAGCTTTATAACATAACATTACATTACATTACAGGCATTTAACAGACGCTCTTATCCAGAGCGACTTACACAACTTTTTTACATAGCATTTTACATTGTGTCCATTTATACAGCTGGATATATACTGAAGCAATGGTACAACGGCAGTGTCCTACCCGGGAATCGAACCTGCGACCTTTCGGTTACAAGTCTAGTTCCTTACCCACTGTGCTACACTCCGTCCTATGCTTTGTTATGTAACGCATAACATAACAAAGCATAAAGACGACAACAGGTCATTCAGCCCAACAGATCAATTTTTCAAACTGAGCTCATTCCAATTTTGTTTCTCCCTTCAAGTGATCCTGCCTAATGTTTTTAGGAGGCGAGGCCCAGGAGGAGGCGAGGGTTAAAGAAGGAGGCAAGGCCCAGGAGGAGGTGAGGGTTAAAGAAGGAGGTGAGGCCTAGGAGGAGGCGAGGGTTAAAGACAGAGGCGAGGTCCAGAAGGAGGCGAGGCCCAGGAGAAAGAGAGGGTTCAAGAAGGAGGCGAGGCCCAGGAGGAGGCGAGGGTTAAAGAAGGAGGCGAGGCCCAGAAGGAGGTGAGGGTTAAAGAAGGAGGCGAGGCCCAGGAGGAGGCGAGGCCCAGCCTGGGACTTCAGCACAAAGCTGCTGAGGAAGCTCCAGAAAGAGCCAGGAGTTCAGCCTTTTGTGTGATTTGTCTGCAAGCCACATTTCATCATAACAAACCATTTAGAGTGGGGTCATGTTTATCCTCAAACATACACAAGAAGAGCCTGCGTCTGTGCTTCCAAGTGACACCCTAAGTTAAATAATTTTTTATCTAATGGCAAGCCATTCTTTGTGCTAAAATGGCCTTGAAAACAGTTCGTTCACCCACATCTACTAGATTAACAACAAAGCCTTGATAAGACTTGTAAAAATGCAGGGTTCGAGAGCAGGAAGCCTGCAGTGCTGGAGGAGACGAGTAGGGGGGGGGGGATGCTCAGGCTAGCAGTGAATAAGGACAGTGAGGGTGGGGGGGGGGGGGCACAGACTAGCAGTGAATAAGGACAGTGAGGGTGGGGGGGGGCACAGACTAGCAGTGAATAAGGACAGTGAGGGTCGGGGGGGGGGGGGGGGGGGGCACAGACTAGCAGTGAATAAGGGCAGTGAGGAGGGGAGGGCGGGGGGTTGCTCAGGCTAGGGGGGGCCCTGCAGACTGCCATTCCACACATAACCAGGCTTTCCAGACTATAATCAGCAGGGCCCAGCTTCCTCAGCCACAGCTCCCCACACACAGTGCATATTTGGCGGTGTAAAAAAAAAAAAACAAAAACAAATTTGGCGGCACTGCAGTGCTTACAAATATGCACAAATCACTGCCACTTTCAGCTACTGAAATGTAGGCTATGTGTAAATCATACGCTTCTGTCCAAGTCCACACATGCACAGTACACTGCAGCATGCTCCACTTCTGCGTAACTGGAGAATATACGGGGGGAGGGGGTGTGTATGGCCACGCTACATTTTAATAATTATAATTAAACTCCCGTCAATCAGAGTCAATCGAACATACAACATGTTCCACACACAATCCACCCAATATACAACATGTTCCGCACACAATCCACCCAATATAGCTACAACATGTTCCGCACACAGTACATCCAATATACAACATGTTCTGCACACAGTACATCCAATATACAACAAGTTATTTTGCTAAAGTCATTAGCACATCATTTGCATTAATTAGTCAGGGCCATAGATTAAATGCACCATCTCATACACAGCCCACAGGTCTTTTGTCTTTTACGACACAGACATATTGTGACAAGCAATTATTATTTTTTTTAAATCAATCATTTAAAGGTTAATACTTGACCTACATAACACCGATGACGTAAGTAAATCTTCACTAAAATGCACTAAGAAAAATTGAAAAACTAATTGGCAAGTGGGCCTAAGTTAAGTTCACCATAAGGCAGCCGTGGTTACAGAAGATGAGTGGGGACGTGGAGACGCTCAAAGCAACCCCCAAACGGGGTTATTATGGAGTCACGGGTTCACGCCAAGTCCCGGTGTATTCACCGCTGACTAAAATACACTATATGACCAAAAGTATCTGGACGCTCCTTGGTCTGGGGTTGGTTTGGGCTAGGCCCCCTTAGTTCCAGTACATGCAAATCTTAATGCTAGAGCGTACAATCACATTCCAGACGATTCTGTGCTTCCCCAACAGTCTGGAGGAAGGCCCGTTCTTGTTTCAGCATGACAACGCCCCCGGGCACACAGCGAGGTCCCTGTATAAATAGTTTTGTCGAGAACAACGTGGAAGAACTAGACTGGCCAGCAGAGTCCTGACCTCAACCACATCCAACACCTTTGGGATCAACTGGATGGTCAAATGCAAGCGAGGGTGGACCAACTCTGTATTATTGCCCATAATTTTGGATGACATGTTGGATGCCAGGTGTCCACATAGCCTACTTTTGGCCATGTAGTGTACATCTCATTCTATTAATCAGTCATTTATGCTCCACTTCTCTCCTGCTTTTCAGAATTCATGACGATCGGTCCTATTTTCACGTAAATAATGCTGCTGTTGTGTCCCGACACGTCTCTACCACTATACTATTGTTGAGCACTTAACTATGCTTTCAAACGACGACTGAAGACCCACCTCTTCAGGCTGCACCTCTCCCCATCCCTCCCTTCCCCCCTGTAAATGACTAAACTTAGGGTTGTAACTAGGCAGCTGTTTCATAGGTGACTTAGTTGATGCGCCTGTCTTAACGACTACTTGTATTTTAATTTATTTTTATTTTTCCATAGATTGCGTTGTTGCCGTTCTCGTTGTTAGTGTTAATCAGTTTAACCATCAGGGTCCAAGTTGAACTATGCGGTTGTTCCCTGTACTTGGACCGGTTATTCTCTCTAGGGGTTTCGTCATACTTGTTCCTGGTTATGGTTATTACACTTTGTTGTACATCGCTCTGGATAAGAGCGTCTGCCAAATGCCTGTAATGTAATGTAATGTACTTATGCATTGTTTTTCCCCCCTTTGCCCCTTGATAAACATCTAGCAGGTATTACTTCAACCGTGTTTGTTGTGGTCTGTAAAAAATGCATTGTAGCTGCAGTATAGGTGAGTGAGGCCTGTAAATTCTTGAGAACAAAAAGTTCTGTAGTTAAACATTCATTTCTGATTGTAATGCTGCGTTACACAGTGGTCCTAGGAATGTAATCCTTACACACCTCAGGGACTGGCAGTAGTGTCTCAGAAAGGAAAAGGAAGTTACCTTTGCCTTAACTTTGGAAGCTCTCTAGCACAGGGTAAATACTAGTTACATGCGAAAGGTTTCAAGCTTATTTTGTATCTGGGTGTTTAATGGAGAACGGTATTGATAAAAATGCCTGAGTACGTGTGCAAAATAGGCCTACCAATTAATGAGTTGTCCTATATCAGAAACAATCATTACAACAGGATTTGTATTGTGCATTAAAGCAATAAATGTGGGAAAAAAAATTCACGGATAGAGAAATCTATGCAGGACAGACGGATCACTGACGATTTTACTACAGGCTGGCTGAACTGCCATCGCAACCGGTATTGCTTATTAAAACCGTTTATTCTTTTATTTATTTCTTTATTTTATTTATTCTTTAGCGCGAGCGGTAGGCCGTTCGCACTGCAGGACCCTGGTCAGTCGTGTGCAAAGAACACCGAGCGCCCAACGCAGCAGACGGCGTGTAGCACAGTGGGTAAGGAACTGGGCTTGTAGCCGAAAGGTCGCAGGTTCGATTCCCGGGTAAGGACACTGCCGTTGTACCCTTGAGCAAGGTACTTAACCTGCATTTCTTCAGTATATATCCAGCTGTATAAATGGATACGATGTAAAAATGCTATGTAAAAGTTGTGTAAGTCGCTCTGGATAAGAGCGTCTGCTAAATGCCTGTAATGTAATGTAAAAGCTCCCTTTCTCAGACAGGAGGCGCCTACGGCAGCCAAGGCGATAACTAATCGGGGGAACGGCGTGCCGTACAAGGGACACAGGGGAGACCTTGTTTCCACCCGTACGAATGCAAACGACGCGTTAACGTTCGCTTCTCTCCTCACCCCCCCTCACGGCCAAAAGGCTTAAAAGAGAGAGTTCTCTTAGCGGTCGGTTCGTTGCCGACGGAGGTTTGCCGCGGCGGCCGTGAATATTTGTAGGCCCCGGCGTCTAGAGCAGGGCGCTCGTTTCCCCGTGGCGTTTTCGCGGTCATGTGACCCGAGAAAACGACCCGTTTCGCTAACAAAGCGTCCGTTCTTAGAGGAACTTTCGCAGTCGTGCGCAGATATGTGTGGAATAAAAAAAAAAAAAAAAAAAAAAAAAAAAAGGAAAGAAAAAAAAAATCAGTTGCGATGTGGCGGCCGTGACCTCATTTCGCTACTTCCTCGCAAACTCAGCCGAAAAAAAACGGGAAACCGTGACACTCCCGCTCAAAGAGAAAGGTCGTTAATACACATATCAATGCGGACAGGCGACTCGCGCGATGCTGCGAGTATATCGAGGTTATGGACGACGAGACTCCCACTGGCGGAGAAGAGCACCCCACTGTCCTGGGGAGGGGGGGGGGGGGGGGTCTGAGTAATGCAGAGCATTTCCGGGGACCCCTTGGGGGGGCGTGCGCAGACTCAAACCAGGGAACACGGCGCCGGAAGAATAGAGCCATTTACCTCGACTTCTGGCCGAGTGAGAGGGTCACTAGCGTGAACACTGGGGGCTTTTTGTTTTAAT
This sequence comes from Anguilla anguilla, assembly GCF_013347855.1. Taxonomy (NCBI): domain Eukaryota; kingdom Metazoa; phylum Chordata; class Actinopteri; order Anguilliformes; family Anguillidae; genus Anguilla; species Anguilla anguilla. Next base: position 5,011,890 of record NC_049219.1, on the reverse strand, counting down.
AGAGCTGGAGGACCATTACAAAGAGGTGCTTGGTACAGTGCCCAGAAAACCCTGCAGTCACACTCTCCTCTCCCCTTCCGCCTCCCTCTCAGGAGCCTGCCTGGCTACAGCCATTAGAAATACGCACACTCTGCACTCACACGCACTCATACACACATGCACACGCACTCATACACACACGCACACTCACACGCACTCATACACAAACGCACACTCAGCACTCACACGCACGCACTCATATGCACACGCACACGCACTCATACACACACGCACACTCAGCACACTCCGCACTCACACGCACAGAGACACACACAATCTGCACTCAAACGCACACTCACACGCACTCAAACACACACACATTCATGCGCACACACACACACGCACCTGCACACGGACACTCCGCACTCAAAGGCACACTCACACGCACCTGGACACGGACAAGCTTCACAAAAGGACCAAAGTTGTGCCGGAAATGAAGGTTAGGTCACCATCGTAGTGAGGCGCGTCTGCCCCACGCAATAATAGGGCCGGGATAAGGGTTATCAGAAGGACAAAAAACACCTAGAGAGCGACAGGCGCTAGGATTTAATTATGAGCGTCGTCCAGGCCGGACGAGCAAACGCCGAGCCCGTTTCTTAATTAAACTGTCCGCCAGCTGTTCACACGCTTTCGCTGATGACAAACAAAGGTCCTGTTCACAGAAAATCCACAGATCATTATTGGTCTTATTCAGAGCTGCCAAGTAAATTTCGCTCTACACGAGAGCATACATACAGCAAACTGACGTTCCGCCTAAATGCGGTCCATTTTACAATGTCAAGAACACAAAAACAGATTTGAATGTTAAACTTCTTCTCTCTAGGGGTTTCGTCATACTTGTTCCTGGTTATGGTTATACACTTTGTTGTACGTCGCTCTGGATAAGAGCGTCTGCCAAATGCCTGTAATGTAATGTTAAACAGGTCGGCTACAGACAAATCATCGCTTTGCTTCCTGGACACACGGTCCAAGGTTGCCTCGCTGAGTTGGGAATGCGTTTGTAACGTTACGATTGCACACAGTAACGAGAAATTTAAACGAATAGCCTATAAATCACGGTCAAGTGTCAGTAAGCAACTGTGCTTGAATAAAGAAACAGGCGAGTCAAGTGTCAGTCTTCACGACTCAAAATAAATGGATAAAGGAAAGTTTGTTTGAAGGCTGTCAGGCTGTTAATGACAAAACCATAGTGACACACAATGTGTCCAAACTCACTGAAACCCTGGTGACACAGCCAACTGACCGTCTACACAGGTTTCAAACCCTAACAACACAGCCTTCAGTCTACACAGGTTTCAAACCCTAATGACACAGCATTCAGTCTACACAGGTTTCAAACCCTAATAACACAGCCTACTGACCATCTGCACAGGTTTCAAACCCTAATAACACAGCGTATTGACCATCTACACAGGTTTTCAAACCCTAATAACACAGCCTACTGACCATCTACACAGGTTCCAAACCCTAATAACACAGCCTACTGACCATCTACACAAGTTTTCAAACTCTAATAACACAGCCGACTGACCATCTACACAGGTTCCAAACCCTAATAACACAGCCTACTGACCATCTACACAAGTTTTCAAACTCTAATAACACAGCCGACTGACCATCTACACAGGTTCCAAACCCTAATAACACAGCCTACTGACCATCTACACAGGTTTCAAACTCTAATGACACAGCATTCAGTCTACACAGGTTTCAAACCCTAATAACACAGCCTACCGGCCGTCTGCACAGGTTTCAAATCCTAATAACACAGCCTATTGACCATCTACACAGGTTTTCAAACCCTAATAACACAGCCTACTGACCATCTGCACAGGTTTCAAACCCTAATAACACAGCCTATTAACCATCTACACAAGTTTTCAAACCCTAATAACACAGCCTATTGACCATCTACACAGGTTTTCAAACCCTAATAACACAGAGTACTGACCATCTACACAGGTTTTCAAACCCTAATAACACAGCCTACTGACCATCTACACAGGTTTCAAACCCTAATAACACAGCCTACTGACCATCTACACAGGTTTTAAACCCTAATAACACAGCCTACTGACCATCTGCACAGGTTTCAAACCCTAATAACACAGCCTACCGACCATCTGCACAGGTTTTAAACCCTAATAACACAGCCTACCAACCGTCTACACAGGTTTCAAACCCTAATGACACAGTCTTCAGTCTACACAGGTTTCAATGTTGCTTCAGCAAACCTATAGGCCTACATGTAGCTTAGACAAAAATGCTAAGACTTGCTACCAGAGGTGAATAGTCATGATGCATCTTTGGTACGAATATGGTTAATTTACGGAAAACTGAAGAAATTCTTAAGATATTATTCCAACCACCTCGGCTTGACAGAAATGAACACGGTCCAAACTGAGCTCTGATCCATTCAGCAAAAGCCACACGCGCAAGGTTACACAAATCTGGGTCAAATGAACCTCCGCCTGTGGAAAGCCTATTTGGAAAACTCGGGCTGTACGCTTTGTTTGGGGAATATTCCTTTGGCAGAGAAACCAGCTGTTTCTGGTCCGGGAAAAATTCCACATGGTGCCGCGGAGACCTTTTTTTAACGCTCCCGCAAGCCGCACACGAGCATTAAACCGTTTGTTTTGCTTTCCCGAACTCCAGGCTCTTAAAATGACACGCGCGCAAATGGCAGTTTATCGTTCTACGTGGATGCGGAGATGTTTTTTTTTGACTCGTCATCTTTTGTGCTTGCTGCATTACGCTCCATTTGACACGAGGCAGGACAGAACAGACCGGATAACTTCTGCAAACCACATTTATTCCCCCCCCTCCCCCGCCCCATTTTGAAAGACGTGCTGCCATTTCAGCTTAAGAGCAGGTCAACTTCAAGCCAACGTATTACTTTCTGAAATTCAAAAATGTAAATAAAGCCTAAATGAACAACGATGGGTAAATATCCACAGAGAAGTTAGATATAATTCAGTAAATACTTATTTAGCCTACATAAAACTAAAACTGATAAAAAAAATTTTAAAAAACGACATGCTCAGAGATATCGCCAAAAACAAAAGAGTGCATAGTAGTGTGGGTGTGGCACTATGATTTTAATGAAATATTAATTAGCATAGTCTGAATGAGTCGCAAACTACTGTAATTAACTTCATTATGAATGTCCAGCATCTCGGTGCAGTCGGGCCCGCCCCAATCAACGACATTAGCCGCTGCTTAGCGCCCCGCGACCACCATTAGGGGCCCTAATTATCATAATGCATCTTTATTATGGGGTGGGTCGGGCTTACGCCCCCCACAGGCCAGGGCCGGTACTGCAGCAGACCGAGGAACAAGGGGATCCCTGTGTTCCCCTCCGGCCGCGTGCCATTGGCCGAAAGGTCACACAGCGCACCGACAGGAATGCTGGGGGGGAACGAGCACCTCGACAGGAATGCTGGGAGGAAGGATCTGTGACATCAGCGCGGGGTTCTCTCTCCGGGCGATGGCGGAGAGCATGAAGGCGTGGGGGGGGCATGCGGGGGAAGAGGCACGGGGGGGGGGGGGGCATGCGGGGGAATTCCAGAGATCCACGGGAACGCAGCGCTCTCTCATTACCCAACGGCAGCGTCGCTCACACGCGTGCTGGTGGAAAAAATACCGTTTGCTCAGAGTGAGGTGTGCGTAACGCGAAAGCAAAAGGGAGGAAATGGGGAACGGAAGAGGGGACGGAAGGGAAGGGGGAGGAAAGGAATTAGAACTAATTAAAGAGGACTCTGCTAAAGTGATTTCATTTCTCAAAATATTATTCTTCCTTTGACTCGCAATTTTTATGGATTCTGCCATTTTACAAAAGACTCATAGAAAACACCACAAATCTCATCACAATTTCTTCGAAAAGGGGTTGCAAAAAAACAAGCATTTAAAAAAAAAAAAACTCTGCAAAATTCTGGAGAGACTACTGCTAATCGGCCTTACAAATATAACATGGTTTTTTTGGGTTTTTTTCCCCCACAGAACAGACTTTCACAGCTGCTTCTGTGTCAGGAAGACCGTGTTCTAGCCGCGTTCAAAATCTCACCAGCTGGCGGAAGCTCTCACTCCCAAGGCGTTTAGCCGTAAACATGTCCAAAAAAATAAATAAAAAATCTAAAAAGACTAAGATGCGGCCACCTTGGGACGCCCGTGTGTTGTGTTCAGGTAAAGCGTTGGGACAGTGGAGCTGCAAGCAACTGAGCACATGATGCTCAGCACCCACCCAAATTTCCAGGCCGGGACGGACCCAACCGCAACAACTACGCACTCCAAGTTGGAGAGGAAAGAAACAGTCACGTAGGGATCATAAAATGTCTGTGTAAGAAAGAATCAATGCCTTGCAATAAGCTCCATCTTCCACACACTGCAAAACGATTTCAGCATTACAACATTATTTTTAAAAAGTCACATTTATGAAAGCAAGTAACTACTGTCTCCTTCAGATAATCATGAATTACGAATTCTCCTCTGAATGTGAACGACTCCATAATATGTTGGTGGAGTGGAAAGATATTTGGGAAATGTAGCACCAGCACTGCCTGAATTGGGGATTCACTCTTTTGTCCATACATCCCAATCTCTCCCAAGAGCCTGACCAGGATTCCTTTAGCCTGCTTGACATCAGCATGGAGCCAAGATGGAGTTTACGCAGAAAATCTGAGAAGCTGTGTAAACCACGGGCCTCAGACTCCGGTCCTGGGGAGCAGCGGTGTCCACTGTGTTTTGATGCGTTTCAGCACAAGCGATTCGAGTCACTGACGAGCTAAAGAGCCCACACACCGCCTACGGTGACCGCTGATTGAAAGGAAACCACAAATCCCAGCAGACACTGCACCCTGCAGGACTGGAGTTTGACACCCCTGCTGTAAACATGGCGAAAACTCTGTAGTTCCCAGACGGCTCTTGGGGTAGCGCCAGCGGTAGCTCCAGGTATCTGATGGACCCAGCTGTGGGAACCAGAGCGGAGCTGGACTAGCGGAACGAACGCACTTGGGTTCCGGCCGGGGGCGCCCGGGGGGGGGGGTCGATGGGGGCTCGGTGCCTGGGAACCTTGGCTGTAGCAAACGGCGGGACACCCAGTCACAGAGCTATGACTGGCTGTGCGTGTCAGAGAGAGGACCGGGCCACTAAAACACAGGAGACAGGGGCTTCAGCCACATTCTCAGCAGACAGGGGGATTCATCTCAAATTATCCCCTCTTTTTTTTTTTGGGGGGGGGGGGGGGGTCCGTTGGACATATTTTCCTTCACTCCACTCTGGGAACAAATACATATATTAGCCAATTGCTCATAAGTACAGTCACTGCAACTGGTTTACAAAAAGGTGCTTATAAATGACTTTCTTACAGGTAAAAGAAGAAATTAATCCATTACCACATTCGGTTTAGGTTCGGTGGAATTTTGCACCCATATACAGCAGAACATGGCAGCAACACTCACGGATTTGTTTTCGATGGCTTTAATTAAGCTTTACGGGCTCTTGAAACAATATACTGGGATTACACAAAGTTATCCAAACATACGCAGAATCAGTTTGGCAGAAAAGTAGCAGATTATAACGGAAATAGAAAAATATTTTGTTAAAGCAATCATGACAATTGAAATCAATCATAATTTCCGACAACAAATTGTGCTATATATATATATAATTTCCTGAATGATTACTTTAAGAATGTGCTTGTTTATGCAAGCCGTCTGCGAACCAAATTAAAAGGTTAACACTAAGAAAAAATATCAAAACACACAGCACTTCCTGGGGGCATCCACTGAACGACAGGGACACAACGAACTCTGGGATTTCCCGTATAGATCCCTGTGGGGAACATAGATTTTTCAAAATATTTTCATCACACCAATGAAACGTGTCCAGTTTTCACTAATAAGAGGCAGTCGTTTTAAATAGAAATATATTATTTAAATTGGCTATTCTATTAGTAATTTTACTTGAGAAGGGTTATACAAATGCAGCAGTTCGTTGGACGCAAGACGGTTGCCACTTAACTCCCTCGAAAATGAGACCTATGTCTCAAAGACAAGTTACCGCTTGCTAACAGAACAGGAAAAGCTGCCCACCGAGAATGCTATGATGAGTTAAGAAGTGGACGGCTCTTAGTCATGAACATCCGGCTAAATGTACAGTCATATTAACACATTTAACATAATAGCCTACAACACACAATAGGCCTAGACTAAACCTAACCACAGAACAACCTCCAAGTCAATCCCGAGGTCACGCGACATTCAAGATTGTGTACACAATAGCCTAAATAACCTGTAAATTACCAACCAAAAATAGACTGCATAGACATCTGACTCCGTCGGCCTCTTCGCTTGAAATATATGGCTGCTGGAGCATTACCTGCCAATTTACTATAATTTAAGGCTACAGTTTTAAGCATTCTTCGTCGTTGGTTTTTTTTAAACCCTCTGAAGAGTTTGAATAGTAGGTTTTTTGGAACACTTTTACAAAGTTCCAAGTCAGTTTTCTAGAACTCCACTGCTTTCAATTACAACGAGTGATTGTAACACCAGCATTATAATGTGCATTCTAATCATTTGTGATCGTAAACATTAAAGGATTAAACTCAACGCTTTTTCCGACGTCAATGTTTTCATAATGACGGCTTTTCCACCTTTATGACAGGGCGACACGGATGTTTCTTCGCCATGGGTGCCTTTCGCTATTCTTGCTTGCCCCACAACCACAAAAAGCGCACGGGGCAGTGTCAACCTAATCGTAAGCCTATACGTAGGCTATACAAAATCGCCTAACCTAACCGTCGTTATTTTCTCATGAGCTAAAGGAACAAACCTATAAATCGAATCCAGTTCGCACAGTAAGATCCCAAGCGAAAAAAAATCTCCCTTGGCCCAATACGTAAAATCACATTACCTAACTAAGACGTAACGACCAGGTCCAATAACCAACATGTACAGAATTTTGCATGACACTATTTTTGCATTATTACAACTCCAGTTATTGGCTATTAAGCTAGTAGCCTAGCCTATATCGTATAAACGTATTATAACTTTGTTGAACACATAGCCAGACCTCCACTGGGTCAATTGCAGATGTTTACAGTGAGGAAGTGGGCTAGACGTTTGGACATCCCTGCGCAGTTCAACAGCGCAGTTAAAGGCTAATCGATTAATCTAAGCACCATCTCTACATGTTCGCCCAAAGAAAAGTTGGAAACAAAGTTTAATTAGGCAATTGCGCCATATTTCATTCCCCGTCGGCACATGGATGGATCTTTAAAACACGCACGCTTTGTCTCTCTCTAGCATAACTTGGACAATCCTGCAACGTAGACGGCGATTTTGCTACGAAAAACAGACATTTGCTGTAGGCTTTGCTGTAAGATATCCAAGCGAAGTCGAGCATTCCCGACAAGTCTGAAGCTTCAAGTTAAAAGTTATAATGTCGGTTGTATCCCACAAGTTCATTAGCCTGTAGTTTTTACTCAACTAACGTTACACCGGCTTGATAAGAGAAAAACTAGCAACGTAAAGAGCTTAGGACAGCTTCCTCACAGAAGTCCTGATTTCGATAAGTTCGTAGCCCATACGCGTATTCGTTTAGGAATCAGTTGCTAAAACTGTGAAAGCAAGGGGAAACCTCCACTAGAGTATGCAAGGCCGACACAAATGAGCAGGCTAGCTATAACTCAAATGAGCTAGCTGCTAGTGCCGTGGCTTGCTTGCTAACTTCTCTATTAGCCGAGGATAATTATATATTTTGCGAGCTATTTCCGAGAGGAAGACTGCTCCACCCATGTTCGACTGCCCTTGGGCTATAGAGTTATCGGATAGCTAGTTTAGCAGCAGGTTAAAAAAGTTTTCTAAGTCTATACGGCGTCAATCCAGTTGCGGAGAACTTTCAGCTATTTATAGGCTAAGTCAAACAAGCGAAGTCTGAAAAAGTGATGAACGAGGAGTTGGCTAGTTGATAGTTAACTGAGCACTCATATCTGCAAAATAATGCACTTACCAAACTTAACAGAACTTGCCGACAAAACACTTCTCGTAGACTACATAAATCCAAAGGTTTCAAGCGTCTCCTCTCGGTTTTCCTTTCGATAACTCCGTTTTCACAAACGCCGTCCTCACTCGCTTTTTTCCTCTTACGCCATGTCGGTAGTGGGCTCAAAAGGACCGGAGACGTCACCGCCAACACATCCCGCCCTCGCTTCCTACAGGATTGCTTTGGAAAGATGGGAATACTCTTTGGGAAAGTGCAGTAGTAAAACGCCATCACGCGGTTTCAACTTTTCAGATTGTGTGCTTCCACTGGGATTATAGCCAGACTACATATTCGTTTAATTGGCCTTTTATAATTATAGTACAATCATATAGCCTACATTTCGTGCATTTCCGGCATAAATGTAGGCTGAACGAAAATCGAATTACCAAGCAACTGCTGTTGTTGACCATCTTTAGGCAATGGTATCCATTATTAAACATATAGAAAAAGATTTCGTGTGGGCAGTTCAATCCGTCATTTGAAGTTTGTATGCAAAACTATGTCGCAAATAAACTTGGAATTAGCGTTTCTGGTGTGTCATTTCAAAAATGTCTTTGTGCCATCGCTTATGACTAAATTAACGGCTTCATATTACAACTCCATAATAAACCCCATAATTTAGGAAGAGATGTTGGGTAGGTGGCCAGTTACTTTTCCCCATGTAAAAATCTGTTCCAAAAGTAGGCTAATTTTTGGGTGTAAGGCTTTATTTTTATAAAAAAGAATGAATAGTATGGTTTTAGGACCGTATTCCAGCGGGAATTGTTTGCCAGGTGACCAAAAAGAAAGAAGGTGGCCATACATAGGCTACATGCATGCACACATACACTACTTCATTTCCCTAGCAGCATATATTCGCATTTAAAAACACACATTTATACGAAGAAACATACTATTCATTCAGGACAACTCACGCATTAAAATATTTACATGAATATGTAAATACATTTTTTTGGTTTGGCGCTGAATGGATCTGCTTCAGGTATTAGTGCACGCACTGGCATGTGCTATCCTATCTAACTGGGAGTACTATACATCTCCCGTACTAAACAGGAGGAATTGCAGAAAGCCCCCCAGTATCTAGAAGCAGATCCAAACAACAGGTGATACTGGGGTGGTGGAGGGTGAGCGCTTTGGCGCTTTGTATGTGTGAGTAACTTGGCATTTTTGGACGCTGAAAATGTGTTTTTCTTCATAACTATTTTCCTTGACCGTTGAAAGAAATATTTCCAAAATAATATTTGCCCAACAATGACAAAAACAAGTAAACCTTAATTTGGCATCTGCGCACCAGGTTTATTGCCAGTCTGATCAGTCAAATAAAGCAAATGCTATATAGTCAGTGAGCTCCATATTCTTTGGGACAAAGACATATTTTTCCTTGATTCGGCTCTGGACTCCTCAATTTTATATTTGTAATTTTAAAGATTCACATGTGGTTAGAGTGCAGATTCTTGGCTTTTATTAAAGGGTATTTCTATGCATTTTGGTTTTACCACATAGCACTTTTTATACATGCACCCCCCCCCCCCCCCCCATTTCAGGGCACCATAATTTTTGGGACAAATAGATTCACAGGTTCACAGGTGCTTCTGATGAGTCAGGTGTTCACTTGCTTCCTTAGTGCAAGTATAAGAGAGCTTTCAGCATCTACATTTTGAGTCTAGGCTTTTGATTGCCTTTGGAGTCTGTTACTGGGGCTTGTCAACATAGGAATCAGACTTGTGCCAATGAAAGTCAAGGAACCCATTATGAGGTTGAGGAATTAGAAGAAGGAAAAACACATAGGCCAAACCTTAAGCTTTCTAAAATCAAGCTCAGTTTTTTTTTTTTTTAAATAAATGTGCAAAACCTGAACCTGTTTTCGCTTTGTCATTATGGGGTATTGTGTGTAGATTGATGAGAATAAAAATTAGTTTAATCCATTTTATAATAAGGCTGTAATGTAACAAAATGTGGAAAAAGTGAAGGGGTCTGAATACTTTCTGAAGGCACTGTATATGTTGCCTTGTTTCTTCCGTTCTCCTAACTTTTCTTTGTGTCCTTAGGTGGAGCTAAGGAGTGAGGAAAGCACACAAGGAAGAGATGCAAGGAGTGAAAATAAGTGACCAGAATGAGCCTCATGTATCCTCTGTCTTCATGTGAACTGGAAATCGATCAAGATCCGTCATCTTCAAGGACATTGCCATCCATTAAACGGTCTTTGTAGGAGCCAGGAGCAAGGTGGTTAAAACAGAGAAATCCCATGATGACTCACAGTTTGATAACTCTGATTCCAAAGCCTGGAAAAGATTATAATATATTAGACACATGGCAGCCTATATCACTTCTTAACAGTGACTATAAAATCATGGCAGATGTGTGAGGCTGGGTCACTTGTACAGTACGTCTCGCATTCTGAAAAAAGACTTGCACCAAGGCTGCACTTGGGTATCCTGGCTAAAGCGTCCTGCAGGAGCCTCCTTGCTCCACGCTGCTCCAAGGAGTATTTAACAGACTGGAATGTCCTTAAAGATGGTTGACTTTGATCGATTTCCAGGCCATGCGAGGACCGAGGAGACGAGTGCGGATAAAATAAGTGATTGGATGGAACCCAAGGAGTAAAAATAAGCCATTGGAATGAACCCACAGATACTGTTCAGGGTGGGTTTCATGTTCTTTGCGATCAACTTCCACATATTTTACCACATACAGTTAAGGTCAGAGCAGTGCTTATTTCCATTCCACCTTGTCCATTTTAGATGTTGCAGACAGCAGTGTAATTGTCCAGCAATCTGTAAGATGATATCGATGTTTTCTGGGGGACTGAGGCTATTATATTCAGCTCCTCAAAATCATGATCATGCCAACCTCCATCCAATGGCTTAATGATAACATTTCACCGAATTTTCCCAGGAGACACATGTACTATGGTCCTACACCCATTTAATTTCAGTTCTTTATTTAATAGCCATGTTTTGCGGTAAGAAGATACAGGTATCATTTTTAATTAGTTGAACTGGAAAGCGGCACAGTGGTGCAGTGGGTAGTACTGTCGCCTCACAGCAAGAAGGTCAATGTTCGAATCCGGCCTGAGCCTTTCTCGCATGTTCTCCCTGTGTCTGTGTGGGTTTCCGCTGGGTACTCCGGTTTCCTCCCGCAGTCCAGAAACATGCAGGTAGGCTAACTGGATCCCATAGGTATGAGCGTGTGGTGTGTGAATGGTGTGTGTACCCTGCGATAGATTGACGGCCTTGATAGATATGCCTGCCATTCACCCGAACCTCGCGACCGTGCCCCGATACCCCGTGCACAGATGATGGATGGATGGAATTGTGGACCATCTCGTGAAACCAGAGGGGTCATGGTTGCAGACCACGTGGACACTGAAAGAGCTTTCAACAACAACTGCAGCTGACCAAGGGGTCGAGCTGCAATACATCCATCACATGCAGGGTCCAGTCTGCGTCTGACACATACCATTTTCAGCCTGTTCGGAGTTCCGAAACAAAATGGCGAACTGGACGACTGATTCACTGCGCCCTAGTTTCTGTTTCTACCGGCCAAAATAAGGACAAGTGCTAGGCTTCATTTTCCTGCTTCACTCTCTCTAGCGCTTTTGGGTAATTACATTTGGTTCACACCCTGGGCCCCCTCCAGCAAATTAAATCTCCTAATACCCAATCCCTCAAATGTGGTGCGCTACGGATGGGTGGTATTAGCCGCGATAAACCTGGGATCTGGTATATAGTGTTGGTTTGTGCGCCGAATGGGCGAAAGGGGTGAATTCGATGGACTGGAAGATGGGGCAAGCTGCAATCTTGCCCTGCAGGAGCGGGGGTACCTACGTCATGGAGCTTTATGAGTGGTTTAGGTAAAATTCTTTTTTTCATTTTGTTCATCATTATAACCATGTAATACTACTATAGAGCACGATGAAAATGAACCAGTAAAATGTGTACGTGCTTGTGTACGTATGTATATGTGTATGTGTGTGTGCATGTATATTTAAAGGCTCCTTTGAGCTATACAGCAGAATTTTGACCTCAAAATGAATATATGTCTGTAGGTTCTGTTGTACATGGCATTTTGAGTCAGAAGTCACTTGGTAGGTTTATGTAATGGTAAACCCAAAACATTTCATTTTTGAGTGACTGCAAAGCCCATTTTTTGTCTCTCAGTTATAAAAGCCATATATATACTGCTGTTTTTGGAGAAAATAGAGAACCATTACAGCTTTGTCTTTAAAAATGTTTCTGAGAAGATGAATGTAAGAATGACTGTTCATAAAAACTAAGCAGAAAACAACGCAATATCATGAAAAAGTGAGCATATCTCCCAACAAAACTTTAGCAGGAAATGTCATGCATGGTCTAATTTTTGATGCACTGAAGATCATTTAACAAGAATATCTGTGGTTTTCATAATTCATTTGTGCATTTAAACAGCTTATTGGCCATAACCAGGATTTTAGAACCATCATCTAGAACAGTATGTGCATGTATCCCTCCACTCTAGATGGCACTATCAGCCATCCCCAATATTCGCCCTCTACGCTGGACAAAGGCATTGCCACTTGCAACTGTGAGCCGTTAGTTTCTCAGGCGGCTCCACGTCCAGCAGGTGGCAGTGTAGCATAATGGTTAGGCCACCGCTCATGCAGCTCGTAGCTGAGCGGTTTATTCCCGGAGGGAGCACTACCCTTATCCTCTTGGGTACTCACCTTGAATTGTTTCTGTAAAATGTTTAGCTGCTCGGCATTGTAAGGATTAGACAAAGCCTAAGCTCAGGATTTACAGGTTGCTAATTGATTATCTTAATTTAATCGCCCTTGATATCTGACCTAGTTGTAAATACTATTCCTATTACATTTATAGCCAGGAAAAAAGAAGAAGATGGATTTAACCCTTTTTAGTTTTTTATTTGTTTAGAGCAGACAGGAAGATTCATTTCTTTTCTATGTATGTTCTTTCAATGTCTTTAACAGTAGATAGTAGCCAGGGCAGTGCTGTGGTTCAGTGAATGGTGCTATTGCTTCACAGCAAGATGGTACCATGTAAGGTCCTGACCAAGGACCTTTCTGTGGTTTGCATGTTCCCCCCGGACACATCCCATTACTTTTCACTCCTCTCCTCCTTTCCTCGGGCTTCCCTCTTATCCACCAATACTGGGACACAGGAGCAAGGGAAGACACAAAGTTTCGGTTTCTGGGGCACAAAGGAGAGGAGATGTTAGCCGAGGAAAGGAGGTGTCAGTGCAGGAGAGGAGGTGATAGCAGAGGAGAGAAGATGGTAGTGGAGGAAAGGAGGTGATAGCAGAGGAGAGAAGATGGTAGTGGAGGAGAGGAGGTGATAGCAGAGGAGAGAAGATGGTAGTGGAGGAAAGGAGGTGATAGCAGAGGAGAGAAGATGGTAGTGGAGGAGAGGAGATGGTAGTGGAGGAAAGGAGGTGGTAGTGGTGGAGAGGAGGTGGTAGTGAAGGAGAGGAGAATATTGGGACACATCTCCTGTGTATGCTTGGTTTTCCTCTGGGTAATCTGCTTTCCTCCCGCAGTCCAAACACACACAGATTAGTCTAATTGGAAGGTCTAAATTGTTCTTGGGGTATGACTGTGTGAGTGAATGATGTGTGTCCCCTGCGATGGATTGGTGACCTGTACAGTGTGTATGCCTGCCTCTGACTGAGTGGTTTTGAGTACGGATATAAATGACAGCCATGTGATGGCAGTATAACATAATTGCGACTCTGAGGTTGGCGGTTGTGTTGACAGGCTGAGTGTTAATAATGGATCATTGAAGTACATATCCAGCCATATGCTACAGTATGTCCTCCCATTACCACTGTTCCAGTCTCACCTGCTAACAAGCTGAGTGCTAATAATGGATCATTAATGTACATATCCAGCCGTATGTTACAGTATGTCCTCTCATTACCACTGTTCCAAACCCACCTGCCAAACACCTCACAGTCTCATGTAATATAAAGAGATGAGAATAGCAATTTTCCCCTCATCTTTTGTACAAATCTATACATATCCTCATTCTGAATATGGCCGTTTTAGGTCTCTGTTATCAGCAAGAGATTTGTTTTACTTCAAAAAGTCAATAATATACGAAGATACAAAGTATTAACAACAAGTTAACACAAAGTGAATTTTCCAACTTTTAACTGAATATTTTTCAGTTTTTTTTTTGTGTAATTATCAATGAATTAACTATATCACAGGATATTAACTTGGATGTTTAAAGATCATTTTGTCAATGATTTGTCAATGTAAAGATGCAAAACTCGAAACTTGAGAATCCTGAAGGCGGCGCCTGTCCTGTCTCCTCTCCCGGCAGGAAGTTCATAAACGAGTGTCCGAGCGGACAGATCACGCTCCACGAGTTCCGCAGGCACTTCTGCGACGGGACGGTGGGCACGGAGTCCGCTGAGTACGCCGAGCAGATATTTCGGACCCTGGACAACAACGGGGTGGGTAGGTGAGCCAAGAGGGGAGGTGTCATTACGAAGTTGCACCCAAATGATGCTTTCAGGTGTAAGGCTGACCTAATCTTATGTGCAAACAGCCTTTTTTTTGATGCATTTAGTGATGAACTGTGAGCTCATAACTATTTTTTCCCCTACTTGAAGTGTTTTACTGTGGTCTAAACTGTGAGTGAGTTCTGGTGCACAGAACTATAGGCAATTACCTAACTGAGGAAAGGAGGTGGCAGTGGAGAAGAGGAGGTGGTAGTGGAGGACAGAAGATGTAGTGGAGGAAAGGAGGTGATAGCAGAGGAGAGAAGATGGTAGTGGAGGAGAGGAGGTGGTAGTGGAGGAAAGAAGATGGTAGTGGAGGAAAGGAGGTGATAGCAGAGGAGAGAAGATGGTAGTGGAGGAAAGGAGGTGATAGCAGAGGAGAGAAGATGGTAGTGGAGGAAAGGAGGTGATAGCAGAGGAGAGAAGATGGTAGTGAAGGAAAGGAGGTGATAGCAGAGGAGAGAAGATGGTAGTGGAGGAAAGAAGGTGGTAGCAGACGAAAGATGGCAGTGGAGGAAAGGAGGTGGTAGCAGACGAAAGAAGATGGCAGTGGAGGAAAGGAGGTGGCAGTGGAGAAGGGGAGGTGGTAGTGGAGGAAAGGAGGTGGCGGTGGAGGAGAGGAGGTGTATACCAAAAACCTGCTACAGTATTGGGTACATAACATTTAGGTATTTAGCACACATTCTTACCCAAAGCAACTCACACATCTTACATTATTAAAACACAATTTATACAGTTGGATATTCACTGACGAGATTTAGAAAACTGCCTGAGCCCAGCGGTACCGCTGACAATGCCGTACCAGGAATCAAGCCACCAATCTGTGTGCTAGGTCACGGGCTGAGATGTAGGCTGCTTTGCACGTATAAAATGTGCAAAAAAAAAAAGATCTGACTGACGCACCTTGCATATGACGCGCACGCACGGAAACACGACGTGTGTTTTTGGCGGCTGGCGAGCGAGGCGGACGCGGCTCAGGGACCTCCGCTCTCTTCTCAGGACGGGGTGGTGGACTTCCGGGAGTACGTGACGGCCATCAGCATGCTGGTGGAGGGCTCCCCGATGGAAAAGCTGCGGTGGTCCTTCAAGCTGTACGACAAAGATAAAGACGGCACCATTACTCGGGCGGAGATGCTGGAGATCATGCAGGTAGCGTCCCCGACACCCTGACACCCCCCCCCCCCCCTTATGAAATATCCGCTGTTCCGTTGGGCCGGGGAACCAATGGCATGCCTGTTGAAACGTGGTCATCTATGTCATCTATGTTGGAAAACCGCTGGTTCAGAAAACTGTAACTAACGGTGATAGTAGTAGCTTGTCCACGGTAAAAGGCTGAATTGTGAACTTGCTCAGTGAAACTAAAAGTCTTGGGTTAATCGCAAAATGTTCTTCCTGCTTCCTACGAAAGTATGGTGCGGCTGGATGCACTACGAAAGGTCAGCTTCAGACCAGGTCAAAGTTCAAATGATTTGAGGACCGTAACTTGGCATTCCTTTGAGCTGTGTGCTACGCTAGGCTTGCCGTTGCTGCTAAGGCAGGCATCGATGCTCCCTCTATAGGAGTGTACTTGTTTGACGCCGTGTTGAGCATTTTGATGATGTGAAAGCAGCTTAAGAGTGAAAACCTGCTGCCCACCTGGTCCTGAGCAACGTGGCACCAGTGGCGACAGAGTGCGCTTAGGCCGTGCTCAAAACCGCACGCTAACTATGGCGTAAAACGAGCACGTAGCGTGCGGCTCTTAGCAGCCCTAATCTTGTTCGCCGCAAAATGGTGGCTCCTGGTGAGTAACTGCGGTGTGATTTGATGCAGGCGGTGTACAAGATGAGCGTGGCGGCCTCCATCACCCAGCCCAACCCCCTCACAGCGGAGGAATGCACGAACAGGATATTCGTCCGCCTGGACAAAGACAAAAATGGTATGAACATAGGACACTGGCGGCACAGCCAGGGATTCACTTTCAAATGCTTTTAGCACGATTAATTTTATGGTCTACGTAAGATTGTCTGCTAAATTAGGGTGATGGATGCTTGGATAGGTCCTAGCAACCTCACAGAAGTTAACATATTGGCTTTTTATTGACAACCTACCAAGCTAATAAAAGTAGACCGATTTAAAAATAGCTGAGGATTGTCTATTGTGAAATTACATATATACTGTAATTCTGCAATCTCAAGTATTTGAACAGTGACACAATTTTTGATGTTTTGGGTCTGTATTCCGGCACATTTGATTTTAATTTAAACAATGAATATGAGAATAAAATGCAGACTGTCAGGTTTAATTTTAGGATATTTACATCCATATTATTGTAGGAATTGATGCCATTTTAATACAGTTTCCCAGTTTTAGGGGATCAAAAGTAATTGGACAAATTAACATAATCTCAAATAAAGTGGCCATGTTGAGTACTTAGTTGAAAATCATTTGCATTCAATGACCACCTGAAGTCTGTGACCCATAGACATAACCAGATGTTGGGTATCTTCCCTGCTAATGCTCTGCCAGGCCTGTACAGCAGCCATCTTCAGCTACTGTTTTTTAGGGGTGGTTTGCTTGCAGTCTTGTCTTCAGCAAGTGAAATGCATGTTCACTTGAGTTCAGGTCAGATGATTGACTTTGCCAGGGAAGAGCATTCCACTTTTTTGCCCCTGAAAAACTCCACAGTTGCTTTAGCAGTGCATTTAGGGTCATTGTCCTGCTGCAAGGTGAAACACCATCCAATGAGTTTTGAGGCATGTAGTCGGATCTGAGCAGACTTATATTGTTCCATAACTTTGGTACAGGAGTTTCATTTGTCCATAAGATTTTGTTCCAGAACATGTTTTGTTTTTTAACATGTTTAGTAGCAAGGTCAAACTTGAACATTCTGTTCTTCAGGCTTACCAATGGTTTGCATATTGAACCCTCTGAGATTATGTGGGTGAAGTCTTCTCTTTATTTTACTCTTTACATTCAGAAGAGTGTTCTTGATTAGTTTGTCAGTTGCCAAGGGGTTGTTCTTCACAATTTTAAGTATTCTTCATTCATCCACTGCAGTGGTCTTCCATGGTCTACCAGGCTGCTTGCTATTTCTAAGATCACCAGTGTTCTTGCTTTCTAACAATGCATAAAACTGTTGATTTTGACACACCCAACATTGGGTATGTCTCTGATTGATTTATCCTGATTTCTCAGCCTCATGGTGGCCTGCTTCGGTGGCATTAACACTTCTTTGGTCCTCAAGTAGAGAGACGGCAGCAACAGACTCCAAATGTAAACGCCGCACCTAGAATCAACTCTGGACCTTTTGTCAGCTTGTGCATGAACTAATGATGCAATGACACACAGCTGGCAAGGACACAGCAAAGCAGCCGATTGTCCAGTTACTTTTGGTGCCCCAAAATGCGGGACTATGTATAAAAATGGCTGTAATTCCTACAAAGTTCACCCAGTATGGATGTAAATGGGCTCAAAATACAGTTGACTGTCTGCACATAAATGAACATTCCTCATTTTATTTCTTATCCAAGGTACTGGAGAACCAAAGCAATTGTATCACTGTCTACATACTTATGTACTACACTGTATGTATGCATATGCACACATAGGAAGTTGATTTTTGTGTGTTTCCATCTTCCATTCAGCCGTCATCACGTTGGATGAGTTCATCGAGGGCGCGCTGGACGACGAGTGGATCAGAGAGATGTTGGAGTGTGATCTCCACACAGTGAAAGTGGAGAGGCCCCTGAAGAGCCCGGGGCCCCCCTAGCACCCTATCTGCTCCTGTAGCCCGGGGCCCCTCTACTGCCCTATCTGCCCCTGTAGCCCAGGCCCCTCTACTGCCCTATCTGCCCCTGTAGCTCGGGGCCCCTCTAGTGCCCTATCTGCCCCTGTAGCCCAGGCCCCTCTAGTGCCCTATCTGCCCCTGTAGCCCAGGCCCTTCTAGTGCCCTATCTGCCCCTGTAGCCCAGGCCCCTCTAGTGCCCTATCTGCTCCTGTAGCCCAGGGCCCCTCAACTGCCCTATCTGCCCCTGTAGCCCAGGCCCCTCTACTGCCCTATCTGCTCCTGTAGCTCTGGGCACCTCTACTGCCCTATCTGCTCCTGTAGCCCGGGGCCCCTCTACTGCCCTATCTGCTCCTGTAGCCCGGGGCCCCCCTAGTGCCCTATCTGCTCCTGTAGCCCGGGGCCCCTCTACTGCCCTATCTGCCCCTGTAGCTCTGGGGCCCCTCTAGTGCCCCATCTGCTCCTGTAGCCCGGGGCCCCTCTAGTGCCCTATCTGCCCCTGTAGCCCAGGCCCCTCTACTGCCCTATCTGCCCCTGTAGCCCAGGCCCCTCTACTGCCCTATCTGCCCCTGTAGCCCGGGGCCCCTCTACTGCCCTATCTGCTCCTGTAGCCCAGGCCCCTCTACTGCCCTATCTGCCCCTGTAGCCCGGGGCCCCTCTACTGCCCTATCTGCTCCTGTAGCCCGGGGCCCCTCTACTGCCCTATCTGCTCCTGTAGCCCGGGGCCCCTCTAGTGCCCTATCTGCTGCTGTAGCCCAATCCCCTCTAGTGCCCTATCTGCCCCTGTAGCCCAATCCCCTCTAGTGCCCTATCTGCTCCTGTAGCTCGGGGCCCCTCTAGTGCCCCATCTGCCCCTGTAGCCCAGGTCCCTCTAGTGCCCCATCTGCCCCTGTAGCCCGGGGCCCCTCTACTGCCCTATGTGCTCCTGTAGCTCAGGGCCCTTCTAGCGGATGTACAGTATGCTATTATTGTAAATCAATCTGCATAAGAACACATGCTAAATTAACCCCTTCATGCAGATGCTAAATCTGGCACCTTCCCCCATTTATGTAGTTTTTATGTGTATTTATGGCCTATTTGCGGCTTTATAACTTCATGTGAGCATCATAGAGAAAATGGCTTAAATGAAGCATGACACCTGTACCATTTGTAATACTAACTTACATCATTTATACTTTTAGTTGTTCTCTTTTAGTTTGAAATGAAATGCTAAGAAATCACATATATAAAGCAGGTACGTAAAACTCCACAGATATGTAATTCACCATTTCTTAGCCATAGGAAGCTTCAAAGTGCTCGGCCAGCATAGCCTGGAGATAAGACATGGCAGGAACTGAGGGTTACTGTCTGAGGTGTGAATGTGTGTATCTGCGACGCGTGAGTGTGTGTGTGTGCCTGCATGTGAGTGTGTGTGTGTCAGAGGGGTGTCCATGCCCCTGCCCTCTCCTCTTTTCCACTAGTTAAAATATGCAGCTTTCTTTTAGTTTCCAGTTAGTTTTTGAGGGAAGGAAGAAGTCTTGTAACAAGAGTCTTCCATCTTGGTCTAGGATTCTACATCTCATCTCTAGTTCCTTTGGAATATTCTGCTGTCTTTTGTTTTTTGTCTTTTGGATTACTTTGGGACAAAAGCTGTGGTTTGGTATCTTCTCTCATTCATTTCTTGTGTGACTGTCCATGTCTGTAACCTGTGCTAATTGTATTAAGGTAGATGAACCTCGTCTTTAGATTAGACGTGAATATTTGTAACTTAATAAATTTCTTAGTTTTCATCTGGTTGTGAGTCGTACATTTTGATAAAGGTTGATCCAAACTGTTTGCCCCTCCTATCAACGAATTCGGCGATTTGATTGACAATTCATGTATTTGATAATAATAAAGCAAGTGAGGTGTTTTAACGGTTGATACACTTGGTTGGTGTTCGGTATTCAGAGTGCCGGACATCAAACGAGGGTGCTAACAGTTAAAACTGCTGGGTTTGGAAAATTAAATATATTACAATTAATCCTCACCTTGCTGACAATGTTCTTGCGCAAAAAAGTAGTTCAAATCTGAGGGTGATACGCAGAACTACTAAAGATCTACAAAGCAAAAATTAAGCAGTGTTCTCTGGTGTCCCTCAGTGTCTCCAAATCTATTCTAAATATCTACATTTTGCATTGCTGGAGCTCATAACATGATCCTATATTTCAGTACCGTTTTGACTAATGAAACTCACTTTTGGATAATTCTTAAATGGGAATTACCATCTTTTACCAGTATAGGGTCTAAGATATCTAGGGATCCAAAAACCTCAATAAAATGAAAGAAAAAAGCTTTTTGTCCATTATAGAACCTATAAATTTGCCCCTTATGAAGGTTAAAGATGAAACACTGATATCAGATTTAAAAATAATGCAAAAACATTGTCACACAATGTAGTACAGTACCTAAATGTGTAATCATGAACTCTTGTATGTTTTTTTGTACTCTACACTATGTAATGTTTTCTTGTATATGGATGGGGCAACATTATAACAATATTCAACTGTCCACCACGTTGTGGAAATGTTCCAGCTTTCACGTCCTATTCTCCATGAAACACAAATTCTACAGAACTACAGTTGAGGCCAAACGTTTACATACACCTGAAGACATTCAAACTCAATTTTTCACAACCCCACACATTTCATGTTAACATACATTTCCTGTGTTAAGTCAGTTAGGGTACTTACATTATTTCCATATGAGGTCATTTCGAAATAATAGCTAAGAGACAGATTTATTTCAGCTTTTATGTACTACATCAGATATTCAGTGGGTCAAAAGTTTACATACACTTTGTTAGTATTTGGTGGCATTGCCTTTTAATTGCTTAAATTGAATCAAATGCTTGGGGTAGCCTTCCACAAGCTTCTCACAATACTTTGCTGGAATTTTTGCCCATTCCTCCCGACAGAACTGGTGTAACTCAGGTTTGTGGGCCACCTTGCTCGGACACACTTTTTCAGTTCAGCCCGCACATTTCTATGGGATCTATGGGATTCTTTCTATGGGATTTTTATATTTGCATACAATTGTTTGTACAGATGCTCGTGTTACTCTCAGTTGTACCAAATTGCTACTAAGGAGGAACCGGACTTGTGGAGGTCCACAATTTTTTTCCCTGAGGTCTTGGCTGAGTTGCTTGGATTTTCCCATTGTATCAAGGGCAAAATGGCAGTGGCTCTAAATGTAGGCCTTCAAATACAGCCACAGTTGCCAATTAACTCCCAATTAACTCGTAATTATGACAATTGGCCAATCAGAAGCTTCTAAAAAGTCATTACATCAATTTCTGAAATCTTCCAGACTGTTTAAAAAAACACTCAACTTGGTGCATGTAAAATTTTGACCCACTGGAATTCTGATACAGTGAATTAAAGCTGATCTAATCGATTGTTTTAAAATTACTTCTGATGTGAGCAAAGTAGATGCCCTAATTGAATTGTCGAAAGAAACGTATGGTAACATGAAATGTGCAGTTGTGAAAAACTGAGTTTGAATATTTTTAGTCTAGGTGTATGTAAACTTTTGGCCTTTTGTGAGAAATATATCGGTTTTCTGACAGTTATAATGCATTTAAGTTTTTCTTAAGACTTTCATGGGCATACAAAGTACAGTTTACATTGTGCGATGAAGCCTACAGCTAAACATCATACTCCAAGCAGTCGTCGTGCTGCCATAACATGAATGGTACTACATTAACCATCTTAGGGCATTTCCGCCTTGAAATGTAGATGGGTTTGAAAATGTATTTTTAATTTCACGACCAGTAATTGCAACCCTTTGTTTTTAGTGAAAAATGCATTCAGTGCACAGAGTTATGGACTTCTACAACTACCATAACTTTATTAATTACCTTTAGCCTATGCATTCCAATGCACAGCTTGTTTACTACCTAGGTTTCAGAAAAAACTAATCTTTTATGCAGTGAAACGACAATGATAATCTGATTCGGACACAGATCCGTATTCCATATAGTTAGCAGTATGTGTGTCCTCTAAAGCAAATATTTTTTTTATTTTGAATAAAGCGTTTATTGCTAGGGTCCGATAATGAGCATAGGCTATCGCTTGTTAACATGCCAACTCCACGTTTAAATTAGGCTACAGTTGCCTGGTAGCTGCACATGACTGATATTATGTGTAGGCTATAGCAGTGGTTCCCAATCATGTGCAATGGAGGACCGAGAGAACTGCGGTTTTCATTCCAACCAATCACTGAACCTGCTGATTTCGCTACTTAACATGCCTTCCACCAGAGAGGTGGGAACTAATTAGTGAAATCAGCATGGTGATTGGTTGCAATGAAAACCTGCAATGCTCTCAGCTCTGCATGGCACATGATTGGGCACTGTTGGTATTTTATAAAGCGAATACACAAGGCTCTGCTTATAGTAATTCATCACCTTTTTTTTTAACCTTGAAACCTTTCTTTGAGGTTCATCTTGTAATATTAAATATAAGTGAAACAGTTAGCAATCAAGTGGGTAGTATATTCTTGGAACCCGTAATGCAAACGGCAAAGAGAAAATAAATTAGTTTATTTATTGAAAGCGTATCAATCTGATGCTATTATACTCAGACTTATGGGTTGCCCAGTTGCTCGTATTGCTCCGCTACATAGAGAATGAATGGACTTCCAGTGACTCGGCTGACGAGTTGCTTGCTGCGTGAACGCACCGTAAGCAACTGATAATTGGGTTTCTAGAACTTTCATTCTGTAGCCTACATGCAGGTGGCCTCTGTGCATGTATATAGTAATCTCCACACCTCTCTGGGAATCCTCCCTTCTCCCTTTCTCCTGGACTTCCAGACAATTTTTTTTTTTTTTTGGGAAGTTTTTTTTACTGTATCAATGCCTGCAATTTAATAATAAGAATGCAGTTCAGTGCAAAACATATGCTTTTCAGTTGCTAAATTAAAAGATTGTTGATCTTATATTTACCTAATTGGGAAGGCAAAGTCCTGACTCTGATTAGGAGTCGTGGTCTGTGTGTTGATGGTAAAGAAGCATACTGATTGTAGGAACATAATACATACTGACAATAGTACATATGCCCTTCTACACAAGTACATAAGAATGTGTAATGAGGACTACAGGCCATTCAGCCCATCTAGAACACAAGAACATAAAAATATATAATGAGGAGAACAGGCCATTCTGCTCATCCTGGCTCATAATTTACTTACAGACTAGAAAGCACCCATCAGTGCATCATGAACTCAAACATCTGGAGGGTCTCTGTGTGTACTACACAACCTGGTGAGCTGTTCCACACAATGGGGGCCCAGCGCGTGGCTATGAGAACTGTGTGTAACAGTGGCTATGAGAACTGTGTGTAACAGTGGCTATGAGAACAGTACAGTGTGTAACAGTGGCTATGAGAACAGTGTGTCAGAGTGGCTAGTAGAACTGTGTGTAAGAGTGGCTATGATCACTGTGTGTAACAGTGGCTATGAGAACTGTGTGTAAGAGTAGCTATGATCACTGTGTGTAACCGTGGCTATGAGAACAGTGGCTAGTAGAACTGTGTGTAAGAGTGGCTATGATCACTGTGTGTAAGAGTGGCTATGATCACTGTGTGTAACAGTGGCTATGAGAACAGTACAGTGTGTAACAGTGGCTATGAGAACAGTGTGTCAGAGTGGCTAGTAGAACTGTGTGTAAGAGTGGCTATAATCACTGTGTGTAAGAGTGGCTATGAGAACAGTGGCTAGTAGAACTGTGTGTAAGAGTGGCTATGATCACTGTGTGTAACAGTGGCTATGAGAACTGTGTGTAAGAGTGGCTATGATAACTGTGTCAGAATGGCTAGCAGAACAGTGTGTAAGAGTGGCTATGATCACTGTGTGTAACAGTGGCTATGAGAACTGTGTGTAAGAGTGGCTATGATCACTGTGTGTAACAGTGGCTATGAGAACTGTGTGTAAGAGTGGCTATGATAACTGTGTCAGAATGGCTAGCAGAACAGTGTGTAAGAGTGGCTATGATCACTGTGTGTAACAGTGGCTATGAGAACTGTGTGTAAGAGTGGCTATGAGAACAGTGTGTAACAGTGGCTATAAGAACAGTGTGTAACAGTGGCTATGATCACTGTGTGTAACAGTGGCTATGATAACTGTGTCAGAGTGGCTATGATCACTGTGTGTAACAGTGGCTATAAGAACAGTGTGTAACAGTGGCTATGATCACTGTGTGTAACAGTGGCTATGATAACTGTGTCAGAGTGGCTAGCAGAACAGTGTGTAAGAGTGGCTATGATCACTGTGTGTAACAGTGGCTATGAGAACTGTGTGTAAGAGTGGCTATGATCACTGTGTGTAACTGTGGCTATGAGAACAGTGGCTAGTAGAACTGTGTGTAAGAGTGGCTATGATCACTGTGTGTAAGAGTGGCTATGAGGACTGTGTGTAAGAGTGGCTATGATCACTGTGTGTAACTGTGGCTATGAGAAGAGTGGCTATGAGAACTGTGTGTAAGAGTGGCTATGATCACTGTGTGTAACAGTGGCTATGAGAACTGTGTGTAAGAGTGGCTATGATCACTGTGTGTAACCGTGGCTATGAGAACTGTGTGTAAGAGTGGCTATGATCACTGTGTGTAACTGTGGCTATGAGAACAGTGGCTAGTAGAACTGTGTGTAAGAGTGGCTATGATCACTGTGTGTAACAGTGGCTATGATAACTGTGTCAGAGTGGCTAGCAGAACAGTGTGTAAGAGTGGCCATGAGAATGTCGTGTCTAGGAAACGACAGAGTTCCACGCCAATCGCCAATCTGTAGAAAACAATTTCAGGAGGGAAATGACACAACAGCAGCAAGCTCTTCAGAAAGTTTAGACTTTATTGCACAGGTGCACAAAGCCGGATCAATTCAGGGGAATTGAACCTCGATTGTCAGTTTTGCATACATTTTATACACAAATTGTGCCCACAACCCCCCTTTAACACATTTCTAGAAATATCAGCCATCTGGTCTTTTCTGGCACAGTAAGGAGTTTCACTTTCCTGTTCGTGGGTCAACTTGACTTTTTTGGCACAAAAATGATTTTCGGTCCTTATGATGTTCTTAATGTATCAATAATTAATCTTATCATAGTGGACAGGTGCCCCAAAACTGATTTTTGGTTCTATTGATGTTCTTAATTAATCTATTGATGTTCTTAATTAATCTTCATCAGTGGACAGGTACCCCAATCTTCCCTTACTTTGTACTTTCCCACTACGCATACACCACGTCATTGCTGTCTGTATTTTTCCAATTTTCCCTTACTCTGTACTTTTTCACTATGCATACACGTCATTGCTTTCTGTATTTTTCCATTACACATACAAGTTCACAGAGTTATAGCCTCCTGTACTTTATCTTTTTATTCAGGTTACACAGGGGTCACTGTAAAGTATTAGTTTTCTAAGTTTTCTAGCATATTTCTATTGGGTAATAACGTTTTGTTAGTTTTTTGGATTATATTTTTAGTAATATATGATTAGTTTTTGGTTAGTGTTATCTGCTGGAATTATTATTTGATTAGGTTTTTCTGCTTAGTGAGTAAGTATGATTTTTCTTAAGCCTTCTGCGTTTGCCTTTTTTCTACAGTGGATACTGTGGTTTCTTGCGTTAACATAAGCTTTGCTGCAACTACTGATATAGAGTTATTGGATTACATATTGATTATATTAGTATATAGTTATACATGTGATATATGAGTGTATATAATTTTTATCATGAAGCATTGAGAGTTTGGAGGAAACAGTCTGATCAACATTGATGTTGTGTCATCACACTCATGGGGAGTCTCAAAATTCTCCTACAAGAACTGTGTGTAACAGTGGCTAGTAGAACTGTGTGTAAGAGTGGCTAGTAGAACTGTGTGTAAGAGTGGCTATGATAACTGTGTGTAACAGTAGGAGCAGCGTGTGGCAAAGGTCCTGTTTATCTCAGGACGATGTGTGTTGACTCAGAAGGGTTGCTCTGGGAGCTGTGCCGGACATGGAGCAACACATGGTCAATGATAAACCAACTGTTTTTAAACCCCTGTCAAACTACATGGGAAACCTCACTTAATTCACACTTCTCTTGCAAAGAAAAAAATATTATTTTAATATATTCATATAATCTGCCTGCCTACCTACCTGTCTACTGTCTGTCTCCTTAAAACGTCATACAATTACAGTTACATACAATTACAGTTACAATAATACAATTATTGAATACTCAGAACACAATTGTCAAGCAATCCAGAGTGGTACAGTGAAAACAATATATACCAGTGGCATTAGCATTCAGCTAGTGCTCTCTCCTTCATGAGAGGACCTTCATGTATCCAATCAGGAGACAATTAGACAGCTAGATTAAGAGAGCCAGGTTGGGAGTTTTAGCCAAGACCCCTCATGTCATCATCATGGGGACTTTAACAAGCATGATCAGTCACACTGCCTCACCAGTAACTCTTCCCTTCTTCAGAAGGTTTCTGACTGGAGATTCCCGAGTGTCATAGCAAGACACTCGGGAACTTTGAGGTAGTCGCTTTGCAATTCTGAAATCAGCTCAAAATTGCATTCCTCTTCCAGAATTAGGAAACGTTTATAAGAGAAAGTTGGACAACTGAGTGAAGGTTGGAGGTTAGGGTAGGGTTGGGAAGGGTAGTGCTGGTTTGGGCTTGTATGATGATACACCCTGTTTTCTCACTGAGTGCCAATGCAGGTTAGGTTTTCTGTACAATCTCCATCAGCTTCATTTTCAGTTTGACCTGAATGTTGTGATTTTGCAAAGCAAACAGTGTTGTTATGTCAAGTTCCATCTCAGTTCAGTTCAAGGAATGAAGCAAAATTCAATTCACAAATTCAAAAATTTCTGTGCAAATTCTCCCCTTTTCACTCTAATTTGAAAACCTTGAATTGTATTTGTCAGCGCTCACCATCTCAAGCTCTGCTATCGAGCTCTGCAGAAAAGAATAAACTCTCCTCCAAGGTGCATGGCATCTGTCACCGTTTCTGGTCCCGCTGCAGTCTTCAGGTCCGGCCTGCACAGACACGAGTGTGAGGAAGGCACTTCATGCGCAGGTCGGCTTGCGGGCACCCGACTGACCAGCAGGGGTCGCTGGGGCATAGCGAGAGGCTCTCAGCCTGAAACCCAGCCAATCCTGGGCAGTGCTATCATGCATCTCCCTATGGGACAGTGCTCTACAGTAGGCACTGGCACAGTCTGGAGGCCATGCCAGGCCACAGAACCCGGCCAAGCACTAGAACAAAGCCTTAACAGGAATAACAGCCCTTGTGAATTAAATAACTTTTAAAATGTATCTTAATATAATTAATTTCAGTGGTGACGTTAAAAATGTGCAGAAACCATTAGAGGTCTGGAGGTTTCGAGACCATAAGTACCTTCCCTCTTGAGCCTTCGCACATATTGAAAAATATTAGAATGTTTTACTAATTATGCAGATTTTACTAAAATTATGACTGTACTGAAATAACAAAATTCATTTGAAACTTGAGCATTCACATGTTATGGTGACCGGTTTTTTATTTTATTTTTTCTGATTTGGCATTTAGTTTTTGGAACACAGTCTTACTAGATATGTTCAGTATACATCTGACCCACCGATATACAGCTAAACCTGAAGCAAAAATGCGTTAAGTGTCACGTGAGAATACTGTCAGCATTCCTAACCATGTGACAAATATTTTAGTGCAAATACAGTGCATGATTATGTTTTGTACTATAAGAAGGTTATCAGTTGTAACAAGTTGTGATGGATTTTGATGAGTGAGTAACACAGAACCCAGTGATATAGCTCAAACTCCCATCTATTGTTACACTAAATACTGTGAAGTAAGCATGTTATTAATCATTATGGATTCTAATGTGTACCCTTATATACCCAAACGAATCTGCTTATTTGGTGGCAAATCCCCTTGTATTAAAGTCTCCAATGCCTTCAAAAATAAAACCGGTTACTAAATCCACCATTTTGAAAACGGACCGCCTTTCCTTCTGCTCTCTTATCTCTTCAGCAGTTGGGGCGCGGGTGTCCTCCCGAGTTCGCCCGTCTGCTTTTGTGACCTCGCTCCCCCGCGTTCAAACCCGGTCAGGCGGTTCCACTGCCCTCAGAACAGAGACCCGCCGTATTTAAACGGAGGGGAGATCGGAACGGGATCTCACGCCTTTGACTTGCTCGGAGACTTTCCTGGTCTCTCTGGAGAGTTTGGGGGTTTGGGAGGACGAGAGGGGTGGGCGGTGACGGGGGGGGGGGGGGGGGGGGGGGGGCGTGCGGGGGGAGTAGATGTTAGTTTCCCAATTTGGGATGTGAGAGCTGTGTCCGGCCTTGGTGCTCTCCGGGGAGAGGAACGGGGCGGCTTAATCAGTAACATCCCCTCACAACCCCCCCACCTCCCCCCCCCCCCCCCCCCCCCCCCCCCCCAACCCCTCAACCCAGAAGCTCCGGCGGCAGCCCTGCCCGAAACGAGCCGGGACTCCGGGGGCGAGCGGCGGCCGCGGGACGCAGCGGAGCAGAGAGCGGACGAAACGGCGGACGAACTTCCAGCTTCGAAACGGCGGACGAACTTCCAGCTTCACCCGAGGAGCGGGGGGAGCAGGGGAGCGCAGCAAGAACAGGTAGCGGGACAGATCTGACCGCCCGTGCTCACGTTTGAGGGCTACCTCAAACGCGTGTGCGTGAATCAGGACTCCGCTTGCGCGTGTTTCGTGTGTAGCGCAGGGCTCTCGCCTCTTCGTTCGTTCGCTCCTCTTGCACAAGCCGCCGCCATTTTGATCGTGGTTCTACGTCTAATCGGGAGGTCATCTCATATTTCGCGTCAGGTTGCTCTTTAGTGAATTTTTGCCCGCGGCAGGGTCTTTCCAATGGTTCGACTCAGCGATTCGATTCCCGAGTTTTGATTTTTGAGTGCGGATTTTCAAACGGGGGTCCCTTGCAGGCCTCCGAATATAAATGCACGGCACTTTTCAGCTTGGTGAATTGGCCAGGTGAAGCCCTTGTCGCGGCCTGGGGTCGCCGACGGATGCGAAGCCCTGCTGCGCGGTCATATTTGTTTTATTGTGATGCCTGACAAGTGGTAGGGAAGAACGGGGCTCTTATCACGGAAGGACTGTTTGCTGCCTGACCGTGGGACGGTGCTACAGTATCTTGCCTATGAGTGTGACTCTCAGCCCCGGGTCCAGAGTCCAGCTGTCTAACCACCGTGCCACAGTCTGCCTCAGCGCTCGACTGCAGCCTTAGCCATTACGACCGCATTCCTTCCTTATCACGCTGTGAGATGTGTGAGATGAAGTTAATACACTGCAAATTGTTCATTATGTTTCACATTGCATCTCTTGGATGTAAAATTATAGCAGCCTGTGTCTATTGAATGCTCTCCGTGGGTTTTGTGCGTGAATTATGATCGGTCCTAAAAATGCAGTTGAAACCACATAAACTATATTTCTAAAGTTTCACTTAGGGGTGTAGAGTTTGCCACAACAAACAGATCTCTTATTTTGACTGTCTATTAATACCAAATGGTTTTTCAGGGAGGCAATGAAACTGACTTTGGCTCCCTGCACCACCTACATCTCCAAAATTAAGTAGGACAAATCTAGAGCATATTCAATAAAAAATCTGACCTGCTCAGCCAATCAAAGTGGCTGACAGGACAAAAGGCTTCTCAAGATTGATTGAATCACCAAGAAATCACCACTGGGGTTAACTCTTGAGGGATGTCAACTTAGCATGTCACTTGTTGAGAACCAGCAATTTAAAGGGTTAATGCAGTGGAGGGGCTGCTGGGTGGCTCATCCTGCTAAAGCACCATTCCAATGTGTGGATGGGCCCCATGGACTGGTATCTGTTAAGGCTCTGTTCCAGTGTGAGAATGGGTCCCATGGTCTGGTATCTGTTAAGGCTCTGTTCCAGTGTGTGGATAGGCCCCACAGTCTGGTATCTGTTAAGGCTCTGCTCCAGTGTGTGGATAGGCCCCATGGACTGGTATCTGTTAAAATGCTGTCCCAGTGTGTGGATGGGCCCCATGGACGGGTATCTGTTAAAATGCTGTTCCAGTGTGTGGATGGGCCCCATGGACTGGTATCTGTTAAGGCTCTGTTCCAGTGTGAGAATGGGTCCCATGGTCTTGTATGTGTTAAGGCTCTGCTCCAGTGTGTGGATGGGCCCCATGGTCTGATATCTGTTAAAGCTCTTTTCCAGTGTGTGGATGGGCCCCATGGACTGGTATCTGTTAAGATGCTGTCCTAGTGTGTGATTGGGCCCCATGGTCTGGTATCTGTTAAGATGCTGCTCCAGTGTGTGGATGGGCCCCATGGTCTGGTATCTCATAAGGCTGGACCCCACAGTCTGCTGTTGAACCCTAAACATGTTGTTGATGACTGTGGCCTGTTCACATATACCTATGGGCTGATATAAGTGCTGTTAAAGTTGATTCAATCCTGATGGTCTATTTAACACTGTTAGAGTTGATTTAACTTTGTTAAGAGTCAATTGAACAGCAGGGACTTTGCGATGTGCGTATTCCCTCCAGTCGAAAGAAAGCAGAACCTGTTCTCCCAGAGTGGATATACACATGTCACGTTCCCCACGTCATGGGATGGGCATTCACACAGGGCCAGGAGAGATCGGACCTGGGCTGAACAGAGGCTGGGGGAACCAGAGGGTGTAGTTGCATTTTTCGCTGACTGACCACTGACTGCCCCCCACGTCTGAGAAACAGGTGTGTTCTGGAAGTAGATCTAACAGCTTTTAGCCAGCCAGGCACTGACACTGCGAGCCCAGACCATAATATGCATCCAGTGCCTTAACCTGACAACCCACCCAGCTCCCATAAGTTAAACTGTTAAAAACTAAAATCAACACAACACAAACTAATGCTTTAGCTGTGTGTTACCTGCGTATAACTATTGCAGTACATTACAAAATTTCCAGGGTTGAGAAACTACGTCTGATACAATAAATATGGTCATCCAGTGCCACATTTTGTATCCTCAATATCAATTAAGTATTTTTATTAATTAGTCCTATACATTAGGGGTAATAAAGGAATTTTCCAGCAGACTGAACACTCTATGTCGTAATGACATTTCTTGCAGTTTTTAAATAATTATGATATATTAGATTATGATATTGACTTAATTTAATGAATTATAATTATGAGGGAAAGTCAAAATATGGAGAGAAATCTCATTAATTTATCTTGAGAGAGCATCTTAAAACAACATTATTTCTCATAATCTAAAGAACTCATTATGAGATTCCGCTTCTTCTCTCCATTCCTTCTCCCAAAGAGTCCTGTGACATTAACCCATTGTACTACACTGAAGAGTGCCAAAAATGCTTTGGAGGAAAATAAAGTACATCTGCATTACATCACAGGCATTTGGTGGGTGCTAAATGCCAAAGT
Source organism: Anguilla anguilla (assembly GCF_013347855.1). Classification (NCBI taxonomy): domain Eukaryota; kingdom Metazoa; phylum Chordata; class Actinopteri; order Anguilliformes; family Anguillidae; genus Anguilla; species Anguilla anguilla. Next base: position 4,980,122 of record NC_049219.1, on the reverse strand, counting down.
GACCTATACAACATTTTACAACATTTTAGCATTTATTGCATCCGTTTATACTGCAGGATATATTGAAGCAGTGCAGGTTAAGCTCAAGGCTACAACAGCAGTGTCCTACCCAGGAATTGAACCTGTGACCTTATGGTTACAAGTCCTGCTCCTTGCCAATTGTACTACATTGAAGAGTGCCAAAGATGCTTTGGAGGAAAACGTCTGACAGTTCTCTGGGTTGTCTTTGCATTACTTTGATCTTTCAGATTAACCGTTTTGTTATTGGGGCAGTGTGGGCACGTTTACAATTTCACATGAGTTTGTAGGGATGAAGAATACTTGTACACACAAAGAGAGCAGGCTCGTGCATTAAGGACTTTCATCACTCAAAAGAAAGAAATATAGCACACACGCTGTAAGCTGGAGAGAGAGAGAGAGAAAGAGAGAGAGAGCACTGGCTTACTTACAAAAGAAAATGTCACTTGAAATGTACATTTGTACTGAGAAATGTATTAAACAATAAGTGGAAATATTTGGCATAATATACCAACTATTACTATTTTAGTCTCAATGTCATACATTTATATTGACATATAGTAGCACAATGAGGAATATATGACACATGTTCAAATTTAAGTGTGTTATTAAATGTTTTTACAGTATATTTGAGTACATGGGAATATATGTTTGTGGCATGCGGTGGGTTTGGATTGTAAGACATGTTCTCGGCCCTTGCCTGCAGGTCTCTTCCTCTGCGCTGTTCCTGATTGGAGGAGACTGAATGAACGAGTGGATCGTTCCCGACGTGGGCGTGGCGGGACAGCTGCAGATCCCCGACAGCGATGGCTTCCCTTTGTCCGAGAGCTCGTACTTTGGTAAGGTTCTGTGGGGGCGGGCGGGTGAATAGGCCTTCATTATCAAACACTTCCACACAAGCCTTCATTATCAAACACTTCCTCACAGGCCTTCATTATCAAAAACACTTCCACACAAGCGTTCATTATCAAACACTTCCTCACAAGCCTTCATTATCAAACACTTCCACACAAGCCTTCATTATCAACAGTGACTGAGTCCGATGGGGCAGGAGTCCCTATGATGGAGCTCCATGCAGTGACTGAGTCTGGTAGAGCAGGAGTCCCTTTGATGGAGCTCCATGCAGTGACTGAGGCTGATGGGCAGGAGTCCCTATGATGGAGCTCCATGCAGTGACTGAGTCTGATGGGCAGGAGTCCCTATGATGGAGATCCATGCAGTGACTGAGGCTAATAGGACAGGAGTCCCTATGATGGAGCTCCATGCAGTGAGTGAGTCTGATGGGGCAGGAGTCCCTATGATGGAGCTCCATACAGTGACTGACTCTGATGGGGCAGGAGTCCCTTTGATGGAGCTCCATGCAGTGACTGAGTCTGATGGGGCAGGAGTCCTTATGATGGAGCTCCATGCAGTGACTGAGTCTGATGGGGCAGGAGTCCCTATGATGGAGCTCCATGCAGTGACTGAGTCTGATGGGGCAGGAGTCCCTATGATGGAGCTCCATGCAGTGACTGAGTCTGGTAGAGCAGGAGTCCCTTTGATGGAGCTCCATGCAGTGACTGAGGCTGATGGGCAGGAGTCCCTATGATGGAGCTCCATGCAGTGACCGAGTCTGATGCGTTAAAAAGAGACAGATTTTAACATCATTAGCATGTTCTTTTCCTTCCTGTGGTCATTTTTACATCGTAATCTTTATTGTTTACTGATATGATATACAGATAGTGGCCAAAAGGGTAGATAGGCTAACATGAAAGATCTTGTGCATTGGGCCTCCATGTCCCCCCAGAGCGGATAGTACCCGCCGTGGTGTAGAAACCACCAGTCCTGGGACTATCAAGTAGTACAGAAACCGGTCATATACAAGCACCATCAGTAGTACAGAAACCGATCATATGCAAACCACCATTGACAGCGCAGAAACCGTTCGTATACGAAGCGCCACCAGTAGCAAAGAAAGTGGCGATATATAAGTTAATAAGTAATTGAAGCAACCTTTGGTCTTCTTGGCTCAGCTGGGTTTGGTGCCGAGGCGCTCCAGAGAAAGTCAGTAGGTAAGCCAGGTAACAGGTGAGCTTCCTCCACGTTAGCGAAGAGAATGTGCAATGGAAATCTCGGCGGCTTAAAGGAGCTCCAGATGGAGTGAGTGATCTACCGGCGAGCGGGGGGGGGCTGAGATGACCGTGGTACAGGAGCGCTCGTCAGGAGGTCAGTCACGCACCCGGCGTTCGGGTTCGCCTCACCTCTGCTTCGTGTCTGCCGAGGTTTCGGTCCGCCGTCACCGCTGAAACTCGAGACCGTCCGCAGAGAGGAGCTTTGTATTTCAGATGACGGGTTTCGTTTTGCTTCACCTTTTGTCGGTGAGGAACGCCTGTGAGCACCTCTACGCAGCTTCACGCCTTCAAGCTTCAAAAAAAAAAAGCTGGTCGCAGCTTTCAGCCAGTGGGTGGCTAAAACCGTGAGCGTTTCTCTTCGGATGCTCACTGCAGAACCTTCACCTGAAACCGGTCGGTTCTGTTTTCGTCTCCGTTTGAGATAATAGCCTAATGGCACGCGGTTTATGATCCTTGAGGTTTGAAGGAAAATCTTCGATTCGAAATGTGTTCTTTGTCGTGGCGTAGCTGGCAGGAACCCGTGGTTAATTATTAGACTTTATTTGACAGGAATGTTGAGTAGACACTTTCATTCAAGGTTGAGCGAGTGGCCTTTCTCAGATTGACAGCTTCTGCTACGGGCTAAATTGCCCACGTTCACTTTGTTCTCTCTTGAACACAATTTGATCAAAGGCTCTTCGGTCAGGACCACTTTATGGGTGCAGGGAAATGTACTCGAACCACAGAAAGTGACAAAGACCATGCACTCTTTCTTTTACTCTGATTGCATAAGGAATTACATAAATGGGTGAGACTGTTTTACCATGATTTTCATTGGTAATAGTTATTGATGATGCCTATATTTGAATATATGCACGTTAAAAGGAATTACATCCAAACACCTTAATTTGGCAAGGTATCTTTCTGAGTAATTGATATAACCTGTATTTCAGGTGTCAAACCAAGTCTTTGATCTGCATCTGCAAAAGACAATTTGACATAGCTCATCCTTGTCATATCTGTAGGTGAACAGAACAGGGGTGTCTTCTGACTTGGAGTACGCTGGGAAATGGTGTTTGTTGTTTTCTGTGTATAAGTCAGAATTACGATGTTCAGGACTTTGTTAAAAAAGTGACCTCTTTTATTTCACCTGAACTCCAGGCTTCGCTAAATTTTATGAATCCAATTTGTAATTTGGGGAAATGTGAGGTGTCATAACTGGGTGAGATCATCGTTTGGCGTGAAGTGTTGAAAATTTTATTTATTTTGGGTCAAAATATAATTTGTCACACATGAAAGCTGAGATGGATGAAATTAGTCGTAAGGTGGGGACCAACACATTAAATAAGGATTTTGAGCTGGAGTTCCCCTTGGAACATGGAACACTAGATGTCAGTTACTCTGAATTAATCGCATTAAACGGCCATGTACAAAAATAACTGCAGCGTTTGTCATAATAACACACATTATAATAAAAATTATTATCAATATAATATATCTTCAGTAACTAAATTCAGTGTGATTCACTTATGCTAATTTTAACAGCAATTTTACTGAATTATTATAATAGCACTTTGCTGTTGGTGCTGAATGGAGCATGTTGCTGCAGGTTTACAACAGGTTTTTGTGCAAGTTCTTCATAGCTGATGAAATATTACAGTAATCACCCTTTTCTGTAATCCAGAATACAGTAAGGTACTCCTGAGGCTACTGTCATCACAGGAGAGGGTGCATGCGCACGCAGCGACAGGCAGTGAGAGTTTGCATCTTATTTATTTATTTATCTATTTATTCAATTTATTTTATCTTTTAGTTTCAGTGGATGTAGTGATGATTGGAACCTTGAGTACTTTTATTATGATTGTCTACTGTCTGTGCTGTTTCTAAATTGTGTGTCAAGATGGATGCCTCGTCTACTGCAAACCAAATTTACCTACGGGTACAAATGAAGTAACCTGAACCTGAACCAGAACCTGAACCTGACCTGATGGTGAAGGCATCCTTAGAGCAGTGGTTACAGTGCCTCTGTTGTTGCATATTTGTCTCACTGGACGGGATCAGATCTTTTGACAAACTGCAATATTAGACAAGGGGAACCTGAGTAAAGACATTTAAAATTATTACTTCATTTATTTCATGAAAAAAATTATCAAACACCCATATCAACCATAGGAAAGATTATATGCAGAATGATGAACGCTATTGTAATTCAAACTAGAATAACTTTGCAGTTAAATCAGTTACATTAACTGGTTGGCTGATTGTTGCCAAAAGACACAGATAGCCATTCATGACCTGTCTCTGATTTTCAAAAAGAATTTTATGGAGCGAGGACTTGAGTATTATGCATGTAATTCCACAGAAACGCACGAGAGAGAGAGGAAGTAGCACGGATAGGCTCGCTTTCACACACAAGCAGGCTGTTTCCCCCACTTCCTGAGCCCTTCCCCAGCGCTTGTCTGGACTCTTACCAAGGCCATTCTGTCCACCCCCCCCCCGCCTCATTTATTATCTTTCTGTCTGTGACAGATTTGCTGGCTGATCAGAGTAGCCCACTGCTGCAGGACCAGGAGGACCTGCCCTTCGCCAGCTATCCCACAATGCAGTACTCCCCCATGGAGGCACCCATGGCCCCTCCGGCCTTCCTGTCCGGTCAGAGCTATTACCCAGCATGCAGCGAGGACTGGTACTCCGCCCCTGGGCCGTATGAACTGAGAAAAGCACCCACAGAGAGCGGCTACGACACGGACCTCCAGGCCGCCCCGGCACCCGTGAGCAAGAGGCCCAGGCAGGGCTCCCATCCCGGCAGGGTGAAAGGGGACGAGCTGTGCGTGGTGTGCGGAGACAAGGCCTCGGGCTACCACTACAACGCTCTGACCTGCGAGGGCTGCAAAGGTACTCAGATATTTACTTATTTATGTATTTATTTTGTTTTCATTTACATTTTATTCGTCTATTTATCTCACGTTTATATTTTATTTATGTATTTATTTATTTATACTTTGTCTATTTATTTAATTATTTGAATAATTCCACTTCATTTATTTTTGCACAAATGACGGCCAAACATGTGTTTAAGCATCTCCACTCCTATTTCCACATCTATTCGGAATGGCCTTTCGTCTGCAGCTGCAGCTGCATTCTGTGCTGCGAATCCCACTGAGGACTCGGGAAAGTGCAGACATCTTAAACACGTGCTGGCGCCAGATGCTTCTTTTCACACCGCAGTGTAGAGTGGTGTAGAGTGAAATCGGAGGAAGACCTGTCTTATGCAGCTTTCTCAGGCGGTCCGTGGATAGCCAACCAGCCAGGGTTATTAGACAGCAGTGAAAGAGAAACCCTAACCGACCCATCTCATAACCTGTGAAACACATTCGGCAATTGCACGTCACCCGATAAAGCTAACACAGCCACATTCAGCAGGTCCTGATATCCAGGGTATGAGGCTTATCCATGCACCACGTATTGGGCCTTAACTGAACGAGCTGCCCAGTAGCCAGACATCCGCCCCTTTCTCTGGGAATCTGCTAGCGTGCAGCTACAGCACTGGCACAAATTATGGAAACACTGTGGTTAAAGAAGAAGTTTAGTACTCTTACTGTGGTTAAAGAAGAAGTTTAGTACTCTTACTGTGGTTAACGAAGAAGTTTAGTACTCTTACTCTGGTAAAAGAAGAAGTTAAGTACTCTTACTGTGGTTAAAGAAGAGGTTTAGTACTCTTACTGTGGTTAAAGAAGAAGTTTAGTACTCTTACTCTGGTAAAAGAAGAAGTTTAGTACTCTTACTCTGGTAAAAGAAGAAGTTTAGTACTCTTACTCTGGTTAAAGAAGTTTAGTACTCTTACTGTGGTTAAAGAAGTAGTTTAGTACTCTTACTCTGGTAAAAGAAGAAGTTTAGTACTCTTACTCTGGTAAAAGAAAAAGTTTAGTACTCTGACTGTGGTTAACAAAGAAGTTTAGTACTCTTACTGTGGTTAACGAAGAAGTTTAGTACTCTTACTGTGGTTAAAGAAGAGGTTCAGTACTCTTACTGTGGTTAACGAAGAAGTTTAGTACTCTTACTCTGGTTAAAGAAGAGGTTTAGTACTCTTACTGTGGTTAAAGAAGAAGTTTAGTACTCTTACTGTGGTTAAAGAAGAAGTTTAGTACTCTTTCTGTGGTTAACAAAGAAGTTTAGTACTCTTACTCCGGTTAAAGAAGTTTAGTACTCTTAAAACGTTTATCTGTGCCCTTTCTTTTGTTATTGTTTCTCTGAGACATTTTCATCTGTAAAAATATATTTGAAGCAGTTATCTTCTTCACTTCATTTCTATTTATTTTATTCTATTCTTTATTTGCTGGACCCGAGTGTCATTCAGACCAGTAAACCTTACATTACAGCATAAAAAAGAAACAGGTACCATCTAAACCTCAGCATACTACTTCCAAAAAGGCGATATAAATATTTAATCCAAGTACAGTTTAAATTCCTGGGTTTATCACATACAGTATACAGTGTATCATGACAATGAACTAGTTGTTGGTGATGGCAGACCTAAAATACAAAAGGTCATAGTTCAACCAGTAGAGTAGGGCAAAAGCCAAGTTCATAAACCATTAAAAATAGCACTTAAGTGTGCACAATACAAGGAATGAGAAGAAACTTGGAACAAAGGCTATGAATCAGTCACAAAGCAATATGTGCGGCACGTTAGGAGGGAAGATAACAATCTCGTAAAACTGAAAAGGGCTGGGTCCACGGTCACATGACTTGAGGTTTTTCGGTGAGCTGACCTTGAAGCAAAGACCTGCCGAAATCAAATTAAAATATCAGCAAGCTTCCCATTTCTGTCCGAGAATACATCCTGGACGGTGAGTATGAAATATGTACACAACTATTAGGACATCAATTCAGCAAGAGCAGTTTATTTAAATATTAAATAATATTAAATGTAATTAATAAAATGTTTAAAACAATGTTTTTGTGCGTTTGTTTTTTTGCCTTGTTTTCTTAATTGTACTGCGGTTGCTATGACACAATGAAAAGAATGCCTCAGCAACTTAAGCTATGTGTGAAAAATAAACGAGACTATTTGTGCAGCATATTTCCTTGCAGTTTTCTTGCACTGTTCTGGAAGTGTCTCTGTTGTCCATTTTAGTCACAGTGACGTATTTCACTTCATACTGAATTTTCCTTTAAACGGATTTTAACACAAATCCAGTTTGGCTTGTTGCCATTTTCTTTGTCTTTGAACTCTTCTTTTCCTCACAAATAGTTAGGTTCAACACCTTCAGCAATTAGATAATCATCCCTCAATATAAAGTGAGTCCATTTAATAACAGTTAGCACCCGGTCTGGAAATGTCTGTGTTTCTGAGTTGGAGCGCATATGAGTCTTTCCTTCGTAAAGATGTTGCTGCTGGCTCCTCCCCTCTCAGGCTTTTTCAGGAGGAGCATCACGAAGAACGCCGTGTACAAGTGCAAGAGCGGCGGGGGCTGTGAGATGGACATGTACATGCGCAGGAAGTGCCAGGAGTGCAGGCTCAGGAAGTGCAAGGAAATGGGCATGCTGGCAGAGTGTGAGTATCCAATCAGAATGCTGGTAGAGTGTGAGTATCCAATCAGAATGCTGGCAGAGTGTGTTTATCCAATCAGAACGCTGGCAGAGTGTGAATATCCAATCAGAATGCTGGTAGAGTGTCAGTATCCAATCAGAATGCTGGCAGAGAGTGAGTATCCAATCAGAATGCTGGCAGAGTGTGTTTATCCAATCAGAACGCTGGCAGAGTGTGAGTATCCAATCAGAACGCTGGTAGAGTGTCAGTATCCAATCAGAATGCTGGCAGAGAGTGAGTATCCAATCAGAATGCTGGTAGAGTGTGAGTATCCAATCAGAATGCTGGCAGAGTGTGAGTATTCTATCAGAATGTTGCAACAAAGAGTAAATTAAGGTTTAAGAATAACACATATATTATAGACAATTTACAATGTTTTGCCATCAAAGGAAGGGAGCCAAAACACAAATTTAAGTTGGTGAGTCAGCCAGCTGGTTTAGTCTATAAAAATAGGTGTATAGTTGAAAACTCTATTGTAATTGGTCAACGGGGTGTTGAATAATTTTCCATAAATATGCAGGGAGAGACAGCATGATGAATGTTTCTGGTGAGAGTGGCCTTTGCAAATTTATGCACATTCCAAATTAATAAGCGAGTCCATTCAATGGTATTCAAATGGAATATTCGGCCTCAGAATAGCATCACACCATCTATTCCGAATGTACCTTCACACCACTACACAGCCCTGAGTGGTTTATATGTTATTGTGTTATATATATAACAATGTTATATATATTATTGCATTGTTTATGGAGACTAGGGACTTGGGATTGGGGTAGTGGATTTGTTTTTTTTTTTGGTTTTTCTTTGGGGGGGGGGGGGGGGCTTTAAGTGATAGTCATCAACTCAGTATTAACTGTTTAAAATTCCAAGGTGTAAATGTTCCACAGTGTCACAATGGCATCAGTCTGTGATTTTACTGCAGCCTTTCCAACATCAGAGCACCAGCTCACATATCTACCGGTCTGGGGGCTGGGAAGCTTGCGGTCTAGAGTTCTTCTCTTTTCTGCAATGCTTCTACTCCTGCCGTGACCTCATTCGTTCCCCGCCGTGACTACAGGAAGAAGGCTATCTCACTTCCTGGTTACCTGTGGCGTTACTAAAACAGGGCAGTCGCGGGCTCCGATGGTCCCCTCTCGCTGGTGCCAGACTGGGACTGGGCCAGTCTGCCTGTATACACATGGAACGGGGCCAGTCTGCGTGTGCACACACCGCTGGTTTACGCACGTCTGGTCTGGCACTGAAGAGCTGACACGTCACAGTGCTGTATTTTGCACTGTGGAGGCCTTCACGTCGGACACATCACTGGTTCACAGGTTCGTCGCAACTGGCCAAACACAAGGATAGCTCAAGGTCACATGGGTGTAAGACCCGTGCCAATGCGGTTATCAGGTACGCTCGCACCTCTGTAGGGTAGGGTTGACCTTCCCGAAGTGTAAATGGTGATGTCGATTATTTTGGGCAGAAACCGATACAGGAATGCTGGGGAAGAGGTGGATCTTCACAGCCCCGGTTACTCTGTGCTGTCTGCGTGTGTGCGCGTCAATGAGTAACAGGGTGCGCGGTAGGCAGCGGGGAAAAGCCGGCGCTGGGAGTGGAGGCCGTCCCGCCGCTGGGCCGCCGCGTCACCGTCTGATCGCGCCCTGGCGTGGTGCCGCGTCACCGTCTGATCGCGCCCTGGCGTGGTGCCGCGTCACTGTGTGATCGCGCCCTGGCGTGGTGCCGCGTCACCGTCTGATCGCATCCTGGCGTGGCGACGCTCCAGCGTCCTCGTGCTGTCGGTGTAAACACTCCTGTTTATTCGCCCAGCTCGGTCAGGTCTGAGAACCGAGTTCTCTGTACGGTCCCAGTCAATCCGAGTTTGTGGCTGCGAATGTAAGGGGTTGTGCATCAGAAGTGGGAGATGCAGAGGGCCAGTTTTTGTGTAATGTAGACCAGGGCACAGCAGTTAACATCTCAGGATCTATAATGACCAAAGTGAGCAAAGTCCAGGGATCTATAATCACCAAAGTGAGCTTGGGCCAGGGATCTATAATGACCAAAGTGAGTGAGGATTGGGGATCTATAATGACCAAAGTGAGCAAAGGCCAGGGATCTATAATGACCAAAGTGAGTGAGGATTGGGGAACTATAATGACCAAAGTGAGCAAAGGCCGGGGATCTATAATGACCAAAGTGAACGAGGGCCAGGGATCTATAATGACCAAAGTGAGTGAGGATTGGGGATCTATAATGACCAAAGTGAGTGAGGATTGGGGATCTATAATGACCAAAGTGAGCTTGGGCCAGGGATCTATAATGACCAAAGTGAGCAAAGGCCAGGGATCTATAATGACCAAAGTGAGAAAAGGCCAGGGATCTATAATGACCAAAGTGAGCAAAGGCCAGGGATCTATAATGACCAAAGTGAGCAAAGGCCAGGGATCTATAATGACCAAAGTGAGCTTGGGCCAGGGATCTATAATGACCAAAGTGAGCTTGGGCCAGGGATCTATAATGACCAAAGTGAGCAAAGTCCAGGGATCTATAATGACCAAAGTGAGCAAAGGCTGGGGATCTATAATGACCAAAGTGAGCTTGGGCCAGGGATCTATAATGACCAAAGTGAGCTTGGGCCGGGGATCTATAATGACCAAAGTGAGCGAGGGCCAGGGATCTATAATGACCAAAGTGAGCAAAGTCCAGGGATCTATAATGACCAAAGTGAGCTTGGGCCAGGGATCTATAATGACCAAAGTGAGCTTGGGCCAGGGATCTATAATGACCAAAGTAAGTGGGGATTGTGGATCTATAATGACCAAAGTGAGCGAGGGCCAGGGATCTATAATGACCAAAGTGAGCAAAGTCCAGGGATCTATAATGACCAAAGTGAGCAAAGGCCGGGGATCTATAATCACCAAAGTGAGCTTGGGCCGGGGATCTATAATGACCAAAGTGAGTGAGGATTGGGGATCTATAACGACCAAAGTGAGCAAAGGCCGGGGATCTATAATGACCAAAGTGAACGAGGGCCAGGGATCTATAATGACCAAAGTGAGTGAGGATTGGGGATCTATAACGACCAAAGTGAGCAAAGGCCGGGGATCTATAATGACCAAAGTGAACGAGGGCCAGGGATCTATAATGACCAAAGTGAGTGAGGATTGGGGATCTATAACGACCAAAGTGAGCAAAGGCCGGGGATCTATAATGACCAAAGTGAACGAGGGCCAGGGATCTATAATGACCAAAGTGAGTGAGGATTGGGGATCTATAACGACCAAAGTGAGTGAGGATTCAGCATCAATAGAGCCTTCCCAGGCACGTACAAAACAAGCCCACAGCTGCTTCTCTTCAGCAAGTGTACAAGTTGGCATGTCTGGGTAGCTTGGGCAGTTTCACAGGAGAAGTGCCCAAGGTGGCCACTGGCTTGTGTGTTTGATGACAGTAGGACGTGTCCATGGTACACGGGGACCAGTCCACAGGGGCCTGCTCGCTCAGCTTCTGCCAGAGGAGCGGGGCGGAATCCTGCAACAGTGCTGTGGGTGTGGCTTTTCACCACAGTGCTTGTAAATCTGAAATGGGGTGATGCAATATTGCCAAACTCGGTATTCCCGCTGACAACGACATGAAGACTCCAGTGCTGCAGCTCATTAAAACACAAACTGGTGCTGCAGACTTCCAGACATTAGAGTATTCAAAAATTCACTTTAAATGACTGAGATGACTTTCGTGAGATTTCAAACTTGCTGTAGTGAGTCATTCAGCAGTCAAAGTTGAAACTGCATCGTTTTACTGATCATAACGCTCCAGCTTAATTGTCTCTTAATCAATGGCTGCGTTTCAAATGACAAAAATGCAGCGTTGAAAAGCAGTACATCAGGGCAGGAAGGCATGGAGGCACGTCTCATTCTGAAGTAAGCATAAAATGATGCCTGCTAAGGCGACTTCATTCAGACAATTCCGCTTTCACCTGAGACGCAACCAGTGTCACTGGCTCCCTCTCCTCACAGGCATTCGTGTGACTGTCAAGTCTATAGTGCTTAGGTTTTCCACCTTTGTTTTTTGTAAAGCATAAATATGCTTTAAATTGCTGGCCCAATTTCAGTGAAATTTGGTTGACTGCAAGTACAGATTTACAGCATGTGTAGTCTAAATCTGTGAATTTATTACAAACTATTAAAATTTGTGGGATATCATTTGAAAGCTGTTTTCAATTATGAATGTTGTTTTTCAGTGTTTTGGTATGATGTGGTGTTCCAACCCACAGTGTGGGATGAATTGTTCTAGAATTTTCTTCAACACACACCTTGGCTCATAAGTGAAAATCGTACCTGCAGGTCTGTTGACGGAGATCCAGTGCAAGTCCAAGCGGCTTCGGAAGAACACCAAAGCATTTCCAGAAGAGTCCGTGGATGAGGAAGCAGAAGGGGCTGATGGAGGGGATGCTAAACAGGTCACCTCCACCACTCACCTCACAAAGGTACCTCCTCCCTTTCTGTCACCTCCACCAATCACCTCACAAAGGTACCTCCTCCCTTTCTGTCACCTCCACCAATCACCTCATAAAGGTACCTCCCTTTCTGTCATCTCCACCACTCACCTCACAAAGGTACCTCCCTTTCTGTCACCTCCACCTCTCACCTCAAAAAGGTACCTCCCTTTCTGTCACCTCCACCACTCACCACACAAAGGTACCTCCCTTTCTGTCACCTCCACCAATCACCTCACAAAGGTACCTCCTCCCTTTCTGTCACCTCCACCAATCACCTCATAAAGGTACCTCCCTTTCTGTCATCTCCACCACTCACCTCACAAAAGTACCTCCCTTTCTGTCACCTCCACCTCTCACCTCAAAAGTTACCTCCCTTTCTGTCACCTCCACCACTCACCTCACAAAGGTACCTCCCTTTCTGTCATCTCCACCACTCACCTCACAAAGGTACCTCCCTTTCTGTCACCTCCACCTCTCACCTCAAAAAGTTACCTCCCTTTCTGTCACCTCCACCACTCACCACACAAAGGTACCTCCCTTTCTGTCACCTCCACCAATCACCTCACAAAGGTACCTCCTCCCTTTCTGTCATCTCCACCAATCACCTCATAAAGGTACCTCCTCCCTTTCTGTCATCTCCACCAATCACCTCAAAAGGTATCTCCCTTTCTGTCATCTCCACCAATCACCTCATAAAGGTATCTCCTCCCTTTCTGTCACCTCCACCACTCACCTCAAAAAGGTACCTCCCTTTCTGTCATCTCCACCACTCACCTCAAAAAGGTACCTCCTCCCTTTCTGTCACCTTCAAAACTCACCTCATAAAGGTCATTAACAAATGTGTTCAAACAAAAGGACACAATAATGCATAATGGATGAAAGCAGGCCATCTAAGCTCCTCATTTTAACAGAGGAGAACTTTGGGTGTCTGTACTCTCCTGAATCGGCAGCAAAGTACATAGCATGGCAATGACAGTGTTGGGGAACCTACTCTGGAACCATAGCTGTACAAACTACCAATTACTTTACACTGGAAGCAATGGAACTGCAAGTCGATACACTAAAGAGAAATGTAACTTGTGATACTACAATTACTCAAAAATTGTAGTTCAGACTACTTTGTAAAAAATTCTCATCATCGTGTTCCCCCAGACATTATGCACCTTCTTTTTGCAAATGGGGAGAAGCAGAAATGTGTGGCAACTGGCAGTTTGCCATTGCCAATTATAGTGGGGCAGAGTGCTTGTCACCAATCAGGATTAGAGGGAAAAGGTGGTATTTAATATAAAAGGTTTGGAAAAAAATATTGTAGGCCCAAAAGAAGTTGGTAGTTCCAAACTTGAATGCAGTTGAACAAACAGCAAAGTGCTGCGAAATATAACGGAACTACTAGTTTAAATGCTCCTCAACTCTGACAGACTATTGGCCATTCCAAACTGGGGGGGAACTGCGCTACATTGGGTGCTAACATCACCAGATCTTCCTCCTTCCATTTCCATGACATCAAAACTCAGCCTTCTCTTTTACTCCAGTATTCTGATCCATTACTTCCGTCCATCCCAGCTGGGTTACCGAAACGCTGTTCTCACTGGCATTCCAGTCAGATCGATCAGCAAACTCCAATGAATCCAAAATGCAGCAGCAAGGATTCTGAGCCACGCGAAATCATACGATCACATCTCTCCAATTCTGTACACACTGCGTTGGCTGCCAGTAAAATAGCGGATATAATTCGAAACCCTTCTGCTAACCCCCCATGGTTCAGCTTTTTAACAACTCCCCCCCCACCCACCCGCCATTCCACTCTTGGTGATATAGGGGCGATATAGCTCAGGAGGTAAGACCGATTGTCTGGCAGTCGGAGGGTTGCCGGTTCAAACCCCGCCCTGGGCATGTCGAAGTGTCCTTGAGCAAGACACCTAACCCCTAACCTCTAACTGCTCTGGCGAATGAGAGGCATCAATTGTAAAGCGCTTTGGATAAAAGCGCTATATAAATGCAGTCCATTTACCATGGTGTGCAGGCTTTCTCCTGTACAGCTCCCAAACTCTGGAGCTCACTCCTTCCCCCATCCATAAGGCACCGACTCTCTCCATTTTTAAGAAACATCTAAAAACAGACCTCTTTATACTAGCATTGCATTATTATCACAATACACTGGGGTGGCACTGTGGTGCAGTGGGTAGTGCTGTTGCCTCACAGCAAGCAGGCTCCCGACCTGGGCCTTTCTGTGTGGAGTTTGCTGTGTCCGTGTCCGCGTGGATTTCCTTCGGGTCCTCCGAGACTCTAAATTGCCCTTAGGTATGAGTGCATGAATTGAAAGTGTTAGTGAATGGTATGTGTGCCCTGCGATAGATTGGCGACTGATCCAGGGTGTGTTCCTGCCTCTCGCCAAATGCATGCTGGGATAGGCTCCAGCACCCCCTGCGACCCTGCCCAGAAATAAGCGGGTATAGATGGATGGATTGATAATAATAATAATCATCATCATCATCATAATCATAATCATAAATGACATGGTTGAAAATTTTCACGATGTTTAGCCACTGGTTTCATAAATTGTTTCTTTTGTTTCAGGAAAAAGTTGAATTCAGTCAAGACCAGCTCACCCTCTTGAACTACATTTTAGATGCTTACAACAAGCATCGCATTCCCCAAGACATGGCCAAACAACTTGTGAGTTGTCTTCTGTTTGTCACGGTATGAAATCCCAGCTGCGGTGATTGGAGAAAATGCGATTTTTACCTTGTTTTTTTTTTTTTTTTCCAGCTTCAAGAGAAGTTCAGCGAAGAAGAAAATTTCCTCTTACTGACGGAGATGGCCACCAGCCACGTGCAGGTTCTGGTGGAGTTCACCAAGAACATTCCAGGCATGTCCTAACAGGGCATGCTCTCCCAAATCCAATGCGGAAGCTGTGAAGGGGGTGTGGGGGGGGGGAATAGCACATATGTTTCTAGCTAGCTTTCTAGCTAACTAATTAACTGGCTTATCTACCACCAACTGCATGTAGGATTCCAGGCCTTGGACCACGAGGACCAGATAGCGCTGCTGAAAGGCTCGGCGGTGGAAGCCATGTTCCTACGATCGGCACAGGTGTTCACCAGGAAGCGGCCCCATGGGCACACGGACGTTCTGGAAGACAGAATACGGAAGAGCGGTACGGTCAATCGTGCCGCAGAGATGATTAATATTCCTATACTCAACAGCATTCCCTTGAGCTATGCATCAGTTTCAGTTCAGGCAAAACCCCCTGAGCTACAAATAACTTTGAGCTATATTTAATATTTAATAGTTAATTTGAATTTGGGCTGAGACCTGGATTCTGTAAAGAGGATGAAATTAAAACAAGTTTTTCGGGGATTTTGACACACATGACCTGAAGGAGCAGCTGTACATTAACTGTTACCTAGCAAAGGCTGAGCACTAGGGAGCGAATGCGCCAGAAGGATGGGCAAATGACTGATCGATCATTGATTCTGCGACTGTGTTGCATTGAAAATCTGGGTACTGCGTTTGTGTTTCAGGAATATCGGAGGAGTACATCACTCCCATGTTTAACTTCTACAAGAGCATTGGAGAGCTGCAGATGATGCAAGAGGAGCACGCCTTGCTGACCGCCATCACGATCCTGTCACCAGGTAGCCCCACCCCTTTCTCTTAAAAAAAACAGGTGTACGCGGCACCAGGACCGATCTGTTTCGGGATTTCACACCATCTTCTGCATGACTGAGTCATAACCAAGGCTCCTACTGCCTGATTCAGTCCTCAGGGAGCCTGCATTGGAAATCACAGTAGAGAATTACAACACAGCGAAGCAGAGCAATGAAGTCCCGCCTCCCCCTCAGAGGCTGGTAGTAACACAGAGAAGTTCTGTGGTTGTGGTGTTCATGAGATCCAGTCGTTTGCAGGACCACTGGAATTCGTCCCAGTGATTAGGGTTGCCAGATTCAGAACTTGTCAGAAGTGGTCCACATTTGCAGCTGGAAGCTCATTAGGGAAGGAGGATGCGGAAGACGGGTGTAGCTAACAGGACAGATCATGGACTGGGGGCTGGTTGGCACGAAAATTCATTACAAATGACCACAAACCCAACCAGTACAAATAATTTGAAAACTGTATATTCCAGTTCCATAAAATCAGGCATCTGGTAACCCTACCACTGTTATGTTTCTCATGGGTGCCAGAGCTGAGAGCTATCCTGTTTAAACCAGCATTCCACCCAAAAAACATGGGTTTTTGAAAATGAAAATAGTCACGACACGGTAAATGTCCCATCTGTTGATGAACCACACGCACTCTGGTCCTTAAGCTTTACTTTGGTCTTACTCCACTGCCATTTATAGTAAAACGAAAAGTGAACTGGCCAGTGTGTGTTTGTAAACGGACATCAAACATTCAGCTGACAAAAAAGTGTGCAAGTGCTATAAAGGATTCTGCGGCCCTTCTGGTGTTCGATTCCCAGCAGCCCTTTTATTTAGAAATGTTTTTGTCGAGCAAATGTATATTTTCAATTCTGTACTTATACCTAAAGCACCCTGGGAAGTAAACCAAATTTGTTATGTTGTTACCGAGCACCACAAATATAATCGTATGATAATCAGCCAACCCCCTACTGCCCAGGCATTCAAAATGTTATTGAGAAACAATGACGCGTGCACTCTCTCAAATGTTCCACGTCCCACGAGCGTGAAGTTGGCGGCCCCCCGGGCCTAAACCCTAAACGTGTGTCTCTCCCCCCCCCCCCCCCCCCGTGCAGATCGGGCGTACGTGCGGGACCAGGCGGCAGTGGAGCGGCTCCAGGAGGCGGTGCTGGAGGTCCTGCGGAAGTTCTGCAGGCTGCGGCACCCGCGCGAGCCGCAGCACTTCGCCCGCCTCCTGGGCCGGCTGACCGAGCTGCGCACGCTCAACCACCACCACGCCGAGATGCTGCTCTCCTGGCGCACCAGCGACCACAAGTTCACCCCCCTGCTCTGCGAGATCTGGGACGTGCAGTGAAGGTCCCTCCACCTTCCCTTTTTCTAAAAACGCCTCCTCGCCCCCCCCCCCCCCCCCCATCCTGAAAAAAATGATCTTGTGACTCTTTTGACTGACCGATTGTGAAACAAAGTGCGGAGCTTGGCGAAGGCCTCTCCCGGGTTAGCCGCCAGACTCACTGACGTTCCATCTGCCTTGTGGTCTCTTGCCCTGACGATCGATGACAAAAAGCTAGACGCTAAGGAAAGACCTTTACGCTTCTGCGAGAGGACAGAGAGAGAGAGTTAATTATCAAAAGCCACTTGATGATTCTACCCTTCAAGGATCCCTTGTTGACTAGCTGAGAAGTGAACATATTTTGTCTGAAATGAAGTCTCATATGTAGGCTCGAAATACTTACCAAAGCAGTGTGTGTCATCCTGAGATGCCCTGCGGTGCTTTCTGGGAGAGTCTTGTAGTCGTTCAAGGGGAAGGGGAATGGTTAGAACTACAATTATACACAGTTGATTCAACGGTGTATTTCAGAGCATCAGTCAGGGAAGAAAGCTAAAGGATCAACTCTCATTACCGTGCCATGACCTACAACCTTCCTTCCCTGGAAACTTTCTCCATTGATTAGAGGTGACTAATTGATCATTTAAAAAAATGTCTAATTTTGACAGAAGTGTGAGAAGTTTGGATTTCTTCTTGCTACTGCACGGAACTGTAGTTCTGATGGAGATTTGATGTGAGCAAAAGTCCTTTCTGTGTCCTGTCACAGGCCTTGGAGTGGGTTGGGGAATGAGATAAATTTTTCACTTGAAGAAATAAAACAAATTTCTAATCAAACACTTTTCTTTTCATTTGTTCATATTGTTACGCTCAGAGCTTCTCTGATCTTTTAGGATTGAAATGTGCAAGTATTCAAATGTGTACCAAGGCAGACTGGTTCTTGAAGCTGAGAAGCTTAAGTTGTGCAGGGAATTTCAGTGTAATCACCCGGACTGCACGTCTCTACAAAGAAAGGCTTAAGCCAACAGTATAACTGGATAAGAATGAGAGTATAAATATAAATGATCTCAAGGTCTAAGGTGTCTGTTGGTCTTGACATCGACCATTCTTTCCCAATTCAGATAACAAGGACTTTGCATGATTGCTAAATGCCGAAAGTACGGTGAAATCTAGTACGGTGCTGCCACACCACCCTCAGTTACCACCAGCATGTACAAACTCCCTCCCGTAGGATACCTGTTTAATTCCACTGCACCATATCGCCCCCTGCTGGTCGCCACCCACCAGCTCTCCTCGAATATACAAACGCCTTCTTTAAAACCTGTTTGTGGTTGTGAAAGTGGTGTGGTTGGTGAAGATGGTACAGTTTGAGAAGGTGGTGTACTTGCTGAAGGTGGTGTGGTTAAGCAGGTAGTGTCATTGAGAAGGTGGTGCACTTGGTGAGGTTTAGAAGGTGGTGGAGTTGGTGAAAGTGGTGCAGTGTTAGAAGGTGGCATGGTTGGTACAGATTCTTCCTTCATTACTGATAAAGTATCTGCATGGTCTGTGGGTTGCACAGATATTAATACTGAGTAGGAGGGGGCTTTGGGCTTCCCAGAACCATAAAGAATCCTCTTTTGTTGTTAACAATAAAACCAAATTGGAATTTGTCGTTCTATTGAATTTTTTGCAACAAATTGCCAGGGAACAAACTTTGAAGCCATGTCTCATGATTTGTCCAATTGTACAATCAGCCAAAGCTTGTTCCATCTGAGCTATGGGATTAAAACTTTTATTTTGTATGTGTGACTCTGTTTGATAATGGGATTCAAATTGAGACCATAATTCTTTTATTTCCATTTTAAAATACAGGAAAAACTACATGTACATTTACATCTAAGCTGATAACATGTTAAAGGCACAGCGGAGGACCATGGTATACATCTATCATCAGGTTAACTTACAAAAAAGGAATTAATATTTTTGTTTAACAAATGTTTTGGAAAGCTGCTGATGCTTTTCAATTCATTTATTTTTTTATACACTGAAACTGCATTTTGCGAAGCCTGAATAGTTTTCGTATATTAAGCTTTATCTCCAAATTTGTACATTTCATTCCTGGAAAATAATTTAGTTGCCCTATTTTGTACTTTTTCCAGGGGCTTCTGCATCTGTGAAGGACACAATCATCTGATTTAACAAAGCCATTGAATAAGATCTATAAAAATGTATATACGGATATTATATATTCCTTTGATTTATACTCACCGCTTCCCATTTACTTCATTGTTTTAAAAAGCAACAGAGCAAATTACCCTTCATTTGTAAAGAAAGTATGAATGAGTTAAATCACAAATAGCAGGGGAAATAACATATAGCATTTAACACAACATTTTTTCCACTCTTTTTTAAATTTCAAGTATCTGTATATCTTTCTCACTAACAAATCAGAATGGTATCTGTTACATTATGGTACATTGGTGCATTTGTGTGTGGGTGAGTGTGTTCATTTTGTATAGACTATGAAACACTGCATGTTGAAACTGTCTTCCTCCAAAGGGGGGGGGGGGAGGGGGGGGTAATAAAAATGAAAGACCCCCCTCCACAGTGGAATAAGCAGGCAGTGTTAGGGACGCACCTGGAGCCTCCCTCTGGCCGGCTGCGCTGGTGTTGAACACTCGCCGTGTGTGCAGTGGCTTCTACCCCTACATGAGCCTGGCTCAACCATCACATAGGAATAAAAAGCCATAGGACACAGCGGGAGACAGGGCGGGGTTCGCGTGGCGCGTCAACCTATCCCCTACCAGGGACAGCGGTGGGCGGGACGGAGTCGGGAGGGACGGGTGATTGGGAGCTGGGGAGCGGAAAGGAGGGGGAAACGAGAAAGCAGGAAATGTGCAGGAGCATCGAGCAGAGCCCCTCACTGGAGAGAGCCCAGAGGAGGGCTGGAGAAAGCAGGAAGAGTACAGGAGCATCGGGCATTGGGCAGAGCCCCTCACTGGAGAGAGCCCAGAGGAGGGCTGGAGAAAGCAGGAAGAGTACAGGAGCATCGGGCATTGGGCAGAGCCCCTCACTGGAGAGAGCCCAGAGGAGGGCTGGAGAAAGCAGGAAGAGTACAGGAGCATCGGGCATTGGGCAGAGCCCCTCACTGGAGAGAGCCCAGAGGAGGGCTGGAGAAAGCAGAGTTCCAAATGGCCTTCAATCCAAATGAGCTTTCATCCCAGAGATCTGCGGTTGATTTTATTGGTTAAAGTGAAGTCGATGAGCTCTGTGTTTGATTTTATTGGTTAAAGTGAAGTCAATGAGGTCTGTGGGTGATTTTAATGGTTAAAGTGAAGTCAATGAGGTGCATGGGTGATTTTATTGATTAAAGTGGAATTGATGAGGTCTACGGGTGATTTTATTGGTTAAAGTGGAATTGATGAGGTCTACGGGTGATTTTATTGGTTAAAGTGAAGTCGATGAGGTCTGTGGGTGATTTTATTGGTTAAAGTGAAGTCGATGAGCTCTGTGTGTGATTTTATTGGTTAAAGTGAAGTCGATGAGGTCTGTGGGTGATTTTATTGGTTAAAGTGAAGTCGATGAGCTCTGTGAGTGATTTTATTGGTTAAAGTGGAATTGATGAGGTCTACGGGTGATTTTATTGGTTAAAGTGAAGTCGATGGGGTCTGTGGGTGATTTGATTGGTTAAAGCGAAGTCGATGAGGTGCATGGGTGATTTTATTGATTAAAGTGGAATTGATGAGGTCTATGGGTGATTTTATTGGTTAAAGTGGAATTGATGAGGTCTACGGGTGATTTTATTGGTTAAAGTGGAATTGATGAGGTCTACGGGTGATTTTATTGGTTAAAGTGGAAGTGATGA